>NC_139997.1:27057501-27657501 GCF_964263955.1 Coregonus lavaretus
TATATATTGTTGGTTTAGAATAATCTCACACTACTTCTGTATTAGACCGCAGGTCACACTCTGCCTTCTATTTGCCCCTACTTTTCTGTGATAAGCTGATAGAGCTCATGTACAGACTTGTCACAGGGCCTGCCATTGTGGACTGTATATGGGCCTTTGTTCCACCTTATCCATTAACAATTGTGTCAAAAGTAGCAAATACAACTAGTAAAAGCAGATTTTGATTACATTTTAGTAGGGGACTGTACACAGTGTACAAAACATTAGGAACACCTTCCTAATATTGAGTTGAACAGCCTCAATTCGTCAGGCATGGACTCTACAAGGTGTCAAAAGCATGCCACAGGGATGCTGGCCCATGTTGACTCCAATACTTCCCACAGTTGTGTCAAGTTGGGTGGTGGACCATTTTTGATACACACGGGAAACTGTTGAGCGTGAAAAACCCAGCCAAGTTGCAGTTCTTGACACAAACCAGTGAGCCTGGCACCTACTACCATGCCCCGTTCAAAGGCACTTAAATCTTTTGTCTTGCCTATTCACCCTCTGAATGGCACACATACAATCAATGTCTCAAGGCTTAAAAACCCTTCTTTAGACCCCAATATAATTCTAGAATGCTGCTGTAGATTACTGAGAATTTAAGATCAAGCTAATTTTGGCACACATTTCAAACAGACAGCTCAAAAACAAAGGACAAGTTAACTTAATTTTAAAGCGCACAGCCTTTACTTTAATATGACGTTCATGTCAATAGGAATAACACTCATTTTGTCTTCATTGTGTAAAGACACTCACTATAAAAAAAAACTAACACTCAACCCAACAAAAAACCCTAGAGTATTGAAATTATAGTACATTTGACTAAATTACCCACTTAAAGTACCAAGTGTAATCTATTATCTTATACATATTTTTACATAAATAAAAAAATGTATTTTGATGGATATTTTTTAGTGGACTATGAGAAAACTGGGGTAATCACGAACAGAGTTAGAATTCTTTGTTGCTGGGCCAGGAACTCAATTGGGTCATTTCACTGTGTGTGTGTGGGTAAAGTGGGAATCTGACCTAGGGTCGAATTGCTCGCTCTTACTTAAATCCATGGCTGTCCTACTTTATGAAAGACTGAAACCAGATTGTGGCCTTTTACTTCTCTCCTCAAACAAAGTGGAATAAGTGGCCAGGGTTGAGCAGAGTTCAGGCTAAACCTTTGTCTCTCCTTGGCTATCTTCTTGATTGATTACAGCATGATGTGGTGGGGTTTTGTGTATGTTTGAAAGATTTAAGTATGGACCTGTCATGTCCAACAATCAGTCTTCAGGTCAAGCCCGGGAGAGCCGGGGTTGAACAGAGTTTAAACTAAACATGAGTGTTTTTGCAAGATAAGGGATTGATTGTATTACTATTGATTCTGAACTGAATGAAAGTCGAATTTAGCCGCCATCACAGACAGGAAGTGGGCGGAGCAATAAAGAGCGGGAAACTGAAGAGGGAGGGGTTTTGCGCTAGAAGGGATGAGAATGGGACTATATAGAGGGGGAGCAAAAAGAGAGAGGGGCCCTAATCTGCAGATTAGCCTGACTTAGTTGATTGTAATAAAGTCATTCTTGATTCTACAGAAGCTTTGAAAGAACTTTGATTTTTAATAAAGTATAGTGATTATTTTCCACAATATAATCCAAAATGTGACCAGAGGACAATATTCAGGAAGTATTTCAAAACCCACACAAAGTAGGCTATTTGACAACGATTCTTACTTCTGTAACAATGTGAACATTTAAACAACTATTCAGACTATTTCAAAATGTAGGTAACCTCTCAATAAGATTTAGTACAGACCAGGCCTGACACAATGTAGAAATAGTAGCCTACTTTGACAACAATTCAGTGAACGCAACAAGTATTAGATAGAGAGAAGATACAAAACACAACTGTTCAAAGACAATAAAAGATTTGTAGGACAAATTCATATTTCACGCTGTCACTTTAGTGTTTGCATTTAGCCTACAACATGTCATGGAACTTCTGGAAGCACGGCCCCATCCTGCAAAGTGGCACGTAACACATAGAGCACCCAAAGGGGTTTCTACTCATCTCCCACTCTTTGCTCAGCTTCCACTCCCGATGCACACCACACACCCTCTCTTGTGCCCTTCAAACTTAACCTGCTTTCAAATGATTTACGACTCGGTCCACACACCCTGGTGCCATGCTCTTTGCTCCCCTTTTCCTGCCACTGTAGCCGTATCACAAAGTGAATGCACAAACTGCATTTTGAATGCCCCCAGCGCCTACTGTTTCTAGGAAGGGGACTTTGCAGGGTCCCCCACACAATGTACGCATTTATGATGGCAATGTTGAGCATCCCCCAAAACACATACTTCCACCGTTTTCTGCCTGTGCGTCCAACATTGTAATAGCTCCTCAGTTGTTCAAGCTGGTCAACCCCGCCCATTTTCTTGTTGTAATCCATTACATGCTCTGGAACATAAGTTCCTACCATTTTTAAAAACAACTCCAAAACCCCTGCCACTGTCACTTTAGGCCCAGGCTGTGTGGTACAAGGGTGAATGGTGGGACTTAGGGCAGACACACGCCACGGAAACGTAGGTTCCCCTCTCGGGTGTGCTCTTCCTCTACTTCGTGCTCTCCCTCATGTTCCTCTCCTTCCACTCTTTTCTCCCTCTTCACTCTGCTCTTCCTCTCTCCTCCTCTTCACTCTCCCTCCACTCTCCTCGCTCCAGATCTCTATCCCTCCAATCTTCTCTAACTCCTATTCCTCCCTGCCTTTTTGCTGCTGATCCCTGAATCGCCACATCACTTCCTTCACTTTCACTGACCTAGAGGAACAGCGTAACACAGGGAGAGGGGCAACAAATAGGATACAATTATAGTCAGGAACATAATCTCTCTCCCTCTCACACTGTCTCTTCCTTCCTCTCTTTTTCTCAACCATACACATACTCTCTTCCTAATAAGTGGTTTCCATAATAAATTGTGTGATAGTTACACGCCTCCAATTCCTATCTCGCTTTCTTTCCCTTATTTCCCTTTATTTTCTTTAAAAAATATATCAACTCTTGCCTGACAGACTAACTACAGAGGTCGCCAATGTTAGCTGATTAGATTCGAAGCTGGGACAGTTTCCAAATGAATTGCATTGGTAGAAACAGGACAAAACAAGCAACTTGTTTGCTGGCTATGTAAACAAATATCCAACTCATCATGTGATCTTCACTGCGCAGGCATCTATACTGAACAAAAATATAAACGCAACATGTAAAGTGTTGATCCCATGTTTCATGAGCTGAATTAAGAGCCCAGAAATGTTCTATATGCACAAAAAGCTTTTCTCAAATTTTGTGCACAAATTTGTTTACATCCCTGTTGGTGAGCATTTCTCCTTTGCCAAGTTAATCCATCCACCTGACAGGTGTGTCATATCAAGAAGCTGATTGAACAGCATGATCATTACACAGGTGCACCTTGTGCTGGGACAATAAAAGGCCACTCTAAAATGTGCAGTTTTGTCACACAACACAATGCCACAGATGTCTCAAGTTTTGATGGATTGTGCAATTGACATGCTGACTGCAGGAATGTCCACCAGAGCTGTTGCCAGAGAATTTAATGTTAATTTCTCTACCATAAAACGTCGTTTTAGTGAATTTGGCAGTACGTCCAACCGGCCTGACAAGCGCAGACCACGTGTAACCACGCCAACCCAGGACCTCCACATCCGGCTTCTTCACCTGCGGGATCATCTGAGACCAGCCACCCGGACAGCTGATGACACTGAGGAGTATTTCTGTCTGTAATAAAGCCCTTTTGTGGGGAAAAACTCATTCTGATTGGCTGGGTCTGGCTCCCAGGTCGGTGGGCCTATGCCCTCCCAGGCCCACCCATGGCTGCGCCCCTGCCCAGTCATTTGAAATCCATAGGCTAGGACCTAATGAATTTATTTAAGTTGACTGATTTCATTATATGAACTAACTCAGTAAAATCGTTAATTGTTGCATTTATTTTTGTTCAGTATACTACCAGAACACGACAGCTAAGGTGTCAAATAATAGGAAAACGAGGCAATGTATAGCCTATGGATATCTGTACGTAGCAAACATGAAACACAGAAACACAGAAATTACTCTAGCCTTCATTTCTGTAGCTGGTTGTCTGAATGGCTAGCTAGTGAAAGTGACAGCTGAGGTTGACTCTTTGAGCACTGGCCAAATATTTTTGAGCTACACACAACCTTTCTTGCCTGACAGACTAATGGTTAGCTAGCTAGCTATAGCAAGCAGCTTGGGCCGTTTCCATATGAATTACATCGGTAGAAACAAAACAACCAACTAGTTAGCTGACTATATACAGCTAAACACTGCAACTATTTCCATGAGAGTGAGAGCAATCATTCGAGCTCCACTGCTGATGTGCTCGCCTTTACCAACCAAGTTATCATGACATGACAGGATTTGCTAATCTGTGAGCTATTCCCTAAGTTTCACAGCATCAAACATCAACAACACCAAACATATAAACTCAGCTGTCTTTCAAAGATAATTCGTAAAAATCCAAATAACTTCACAGATCTTCTTCATTGTAAAGGGTTTAAACACTGTTTCCCATGCTTGTTCAATGAACCATAAACAATTAATGAACATGCACCTGTGGAACGGTCGTTAAGACACTAACAGCTTACAGACGGTAGGCAATTAAGGTCACAGTTATGAAAACTTAGGACACTAAAGAGGCCTTTCTACTGACTGAAAAACACCAAAAGAAATATGCCCAGGGTCCCTGCTCATCTGCGTGAATGTGCCTTAGGCATGCTGCAAGGAGGCAAGAGGACTGCAGATGTGGCCAGGGCAATAAATTGCAATGTCCGTACTGTGAGATGCCTGAGACAGGACGGACAGCTGATCGTCCTCGCAGTGGCAGACCACGTGTAACAACACCTGCCCAGGATCGGTACATCTGAACATCACACCTGCGGGACATGTACAGGATGGCAACAACTGCCCGAGTAACACCAGGAACGCACAATCCCTCCATCAGTGCTCAGACTGTCCGCAATAGGCTGAGAGAGGTTGGACTGAGGGCTTGTAGGCCTGTTGTAAGGCAGGTCCTCACCAGACATCACCGGCAACAACGTCGCCTATGGGCACAAACCCACCGTCGCTGGAACAGACAGGACTGTCAAAATGTGCTCTTCACTGACGAGTCGCGGTTTTGTCTCACCAGGGGTGATGGTCGGATTCGCGTTTAGTGTCGAAGGAATGAGCGTTACACCGAGGCCTGTACTCTGGAGCGGGATCGATTTGGAGGTGGAGGGTCCGTCATGGTCTGGGGCGGTGTGTCACAGCATCATCGGGCTGAGCCTATTGTCATTGCAGGCAATCTCAACGCTATGCGTTACAGGGAAGACATCCTCCTCCCTCATGTGGTACCCTTCCTGCAGGCTCATCCTGACATGACCCTCCAGCATGACAATGCCACCAACCGTACTGCTCGTTCTGTGCGTGATTTCCTGTAAGACAGGAATGTCAGTGTTCTGCCATGGCCATCGACGTGCCCGGATCTCAATCCCATTGAGCACGTCTGGGACCTGTTGGATCGGAGGGTGAGGGCTAGGGCCATTCCCCCCCAGAAATGTCCGGGAACTTGCACGTGCCTTGGTGGAAGAGCGGGGTAACATCTCACAGCAAGAACTGCCAAATCTGGTGCAGTCCATGAGGAGATCCACTGCAGTACTTAACGCAGCTGGTGGCCACACCATATACTGACTGTTACTTTTGGTTTTGACCCCCCCCTTTGTTCAGGGACACATTATTCCATTTCTGTTAGTCACATGTCTGTGGAACTTGTTCAGTTTATGTCTCAGTTGTTGAATCTTGTTATGTTCATACAAATATTTACACATGCAAAGTTTGCTGTTAATAAACGCAGTTGACAGTGAGAGGACGTTTTTTGTTTTGCTGAGTTTATATCTGCTGTTTACTTATTTCACTCACCTTGACATCATCGCTTTTCAAAGTGCAAGGACGTGTGTGAATCCGTATCACCAATCAACATAGATAAAGACTCTTTCACAGTGAAAAGTAATGTCTGCTTTGGCGCTGTCATTTTGTGTAATTACGTTTTTGTAAACATTGAAAAGTGATGACAGCATACCCTGTTTCTGGTTGATAACAGCCACACGAATACGACAACAGGTTGTTAGCAAGTTCATTTTGCGGTATTGACACAGATATTGTTAGAAAAACAAGGCCTTTCGTGGGTGCTATAGTAATTTAAAGAAAGGCTGTTGACGGCCGCTATGGGTTCTAAAGGGTTTTAACCTGTCTCCTCCCCTTCCTCTACACTGATTTGAAGTGGATTTAACAAGTGGCATCAATAAGGAATCATAGCTTTCACCTGGTCAGTCTGTCATGGAAAGAGCAGGTGTTCCTAATGTTTTGTACACTCAGTGTATATAGGGTGTAGTGCTGAGTGATTTAACTGACATTTCGGTTATTTTTCGTTTTTTACAGACGTCGGTTAAATTATTTGAAATCCATTTAGTTTTTTAGTTTTTTCTGTGAGCTCCAATCACCGTTTCTCTAAAAGATAAATCGGATCAAGACCGAACTGTGCGATGTAGTTTTAGTTTCCAACAGGCCAATATTCTATTTAGTTTAGTGCGGAAAAATTTGGTAATTCTCTACAATGACCATAATCCATTGCGCGCCCGCCTTCTTGTCCGGTCTGTGTGGAGCAGACACGCAGACATGGATACTGAGAGAAGAGTGCGCGCGCGCGATCGAGAGTGATAAAAAGCAGTTGCTTCAAGGTATCTCTACCTGAAAAATGCATGATCTAATGGATTTGATAGTTGGTATTCAGCCGTCACAAAAGTATGCCTTATTTATTTTGAGGAACTACTAAAATAGTGATTTTGTCAGACCGCATAGGCAGCAGCTCTATAGAGATTAGATGATTACTTGGAATTAAATAATAGTCATAATTATTTTATTTTTTATATATACAGTGGGGAGAACAAGTATTTGATACACTGCCGATTTTGCAGGTTTTCCTACTTACAAAGCATGTAGAGGTCTATAATTTGTATCATAGGTACACTTCAACTGTGAGAGACGGAATCTAAAACAAAAATCCAGAAAATCACATTGTATGATTTTTAAGTAATGAATTTGCATTTTATTGCATAACATAAGTATTTGATACATCAGAAAAGCAGAACTTAATATTTGGTACAGAAACCTTTGTTTGCAATTACAGAGATCATACGTTTCCTGTAGGTCTTGACCAGGTTTGCACACACTGCAGCAGGGATTTTGGCCCACTCCTCCATACAGACCTTCTCCAGATCCTTCAGTTTTCGGAGCTGTCGCTGGGCAATACGGACTTTCAGCTCCCTCCAAAGATTTTCTATTGGGTTCAGGTCTGGAGACTGGCTAGGCCACTCCAGGACCTTGAGATGCTTCTTACGGAGCCACTCCTTAGTTTCCCTGGCTGTGTATTTCGGGTCGTTGTCTTGCTGGAAGACCCAGCCACGACCCATCTTCAATGCTCTTACTGAGGGAAGGAGGTTGTTGGCCAAGATCTCGCGATACATGGCCCCATCCATCCTCCCCTCAATACGGTGCAGTCGTCCTGTCCCCTTTGCAGAAAAGCATCCCCAAAGAATGATGTTTCCACCTCCATGCTTCACGGTTGGGATGGTGTTCTTGGGGTTGTACTCATCCTTCTTCCTCCAAACACGGTGAGTGGAGTTTAGACCAAAAAGCTCTATTTTTGTCTCATCAGACCACATGACCTTCTCCCATTCCTCCTCTGGATCATCCAGATGGTCATTAGCAAACTTCAGACGGGCCTGGACATGCGCTGGCTTGAGCAGGGGGACCTTGCGTGCGCTGCAGGATTTTAATCCATGACGGCGTAGTGTGTTACTAATGGTTTTCTTTGAGACTGTGGTCCCAGCTCTCTTCAGGTCATTGACCAGGTCCTGCCGTGTAGTTCTGGGCTGATCCCTCATCTTCCTCATGATCATTGATGCCCCACGAGGTGAGATCTTGCATGGAGCCCCAGACCGAGGGTGATTGACCATCATCTTGAACTTCTTCCATTTTCTAATAATTGCGCCAACAGTTGTTGCCTTCTCACCAAGCTGCTTGCCTATTGTCCTGTAGCCCATCCCAGCCTTGTGCAGGTCTACAATTTTATCCCTGATGTCCTTACACAGCTCTCTGGTCTTGGCCATTGTGTAGAGGTTGGAGTCTGTTTGATTGAGTGTGTGGACAGGTATCTTTTATACAGGTAACGAGTTCAAACAGGTGCAGTTAATACAGGTAATGAGTGGAGAACAGGAGGGCTTCTTAAAGAAAAACTAACAGGCCTGTGAGAGACGGAATTCTTATTGGTTGGTAGGTGATCAAATACTTATGTCATGCAATAAAATGCAAATTAATTACTTAAAAATCATACAATGTGATTTTCTGGATTTTTGTTTTAGATTCCGTCTCTCACAGTTGAAGTGTACCTATGATAAAAATGACAGACCTCTACATGCTTTGTAAGTAGGAAAACCTGCTAAATCGGCAGTGTATCAAATACTTGTTCTCCCCACTGTAAGTAACAACTGAAATATTTTAGTCACTACCATCATGGGACTTTTATTAATTGCTTTATTCTGTGTTACAGCATTCAACCCACATAATGCATAGTGCATTTAATGTAAAACATTTTGATCAAAAATCGTTAAAAAAATTAAAGGCAGACAAATGTATATTAAGCCCCACAATCAAGCAATGATAAATATATACTGTATAGTGGGGAAAGACAGACTGGCAGTTATATTGTTAAGATCTAGGCTGTAACCACTGTTTTCCACTGGCTCTGTATGAGGGTCTTCTCAAGTTCATAGTAATAACCACAGTTCTGTGTGGCACAATGCAACATACACAAATATAGCGTGTCCACTCACACAGGCAAGCACAAGCCTCTATGTGCAGTTCCTTCTGTCTGTCTCTTAAATAAATAAATACATATTCAATTTAAGTGCTTTATTGGCATGGGAAACGTATGTTAACATTGCCAAAGCAAGTGAAGTAGATAGTAAACAATAATATATTTACAGTAAACATTACACTCAAGTTCCAAAATAATAGACATTTCAAATGTCATTGTCTATATACAGTGTTGTAACAATGTGCAAATAGTTAAAGTACAAATGGGAAAATAAATAAACATAAATATGGGTTGTATTTACAGTGGTGTTTGTTCTTCACTGTTGTTGCCCTTTTCTTGTGGCAACAGGTCACAAATCTTGCTGCTGTGGTGGCACACTGTGGTATTTCACTCAGTAGATAAGGGAGTTTATCAAAATTGGGGTTGTTTTCGAATTCTTTGTGGATCTCTGTAATCTGAGGGAAATATGTGTCTCTAATATGGTCATACATTTGGTAGATTAGGAAGTGCAGCTCAGTTTCCACCTCATTTTGTGGGCAGTGTGCACATAACCAGTCTTCTCTTGAGAGCCAGGTCTGCCTACGGCGGCCTTTCTCAATAGCAAGGCTATGCTCACTGAGCCTGTACATAGTCAACGCTTTCCTTAAGTTTGGGTCTGTCACAGTGGTCAGGTATTCTGCCACTGTGTACTCTCTGTTTAGGGCCAAATAGCATTCAACAATGGTTTGCTCAGTTTTTTTGTAAATTCTTTCCAATGTGTCAAGTAATTCTCTTTTTGTTTTCTCATGATTTGGTTGGGTCTAATTGTGTTGTTGTCCTGGGACTCTGTGGGGTCCGTTTGTGTTTGTGAACAGAGCCCCAGGACCAGCTTACTTACGGGACTCTTCTCCAAGTTAATATCTCTGTAGGTGATGGCTTTGTTATGGAAGGTTTGGGAATCACTTCCTTTTAAGTGTTTTATAGAATTTAACGGCTCTTTTCTGGATTTTGATAATTAGCGGGTATCGGCCTAATTCTGATCTGCATGCATTATTTGGTGTTTTTCGTTGTACACAGAGGATATTTTTGCAGAATTCTGCATGCAGTCTCTCAATTTGGTCTTTGTCACATTTTGTGAATTCTTGGTTGGTGAGCGGACCCCAGACCTCACAACCATAAAGGGTCTCTCTCAACCTCTCTCTACCTCTCTCTCTCTTTCTCTCTACCTCTCTCGCTCTACCTCTACCTCTCTCTGTACCTCTCTCTACCTCTCTCTACCTCTCTCTCGACCTCTACCTCTCTCTACCTTTCTCTCTACCTCTCTCGCTCTCTCTCTACCTCTCTGTACCTCTTTCTCTACGGCTACCTCTCTCTCTGTACCTCTCTACCTCTCTCTGTACCTTTCTCTACCTCTCTCTGTACATTTCTCTCTACCTCTCTCTCTACCTCTTTCCAGCCGATTGATGAGAAATGTTTTATTTAATCAATTTTAGAATAAGGCTGTAACGTAACAAAAAGTGAAGGGGTCTGAATACTTTCTGAATGCACTGTATCTGTACACAATTGTACGTTTGCCTGTGTATGCATGTTTCCTCAAGCTCCCTCATGTCTTCTGCAGGCGTCTGTGTGAGCACCAGTACGGTAACTCCCCGCGGGTGCGTATCAACGGGCATGTGGCGGCCCGCTTCCCCTTCATCCCTCTGCCCCTAGACTACATCCTGCCTGAACTGCTGAAGAACGCTATGAGGTACCAGAACACGTCTCCTTTTAACTAACTTTCTGACGACTCACACACCCCTGAAACCTCCCCTTCAACACCTGTGAGTCATTCTTGTTAATCACCTGTAAGATCCCAAGTCATCCTAGGTTCAGTTTCACCTCAATTTCCCTAGAACGAAAAGCTTATTTCCCTCATACCTTTTCCCTTTGACGACTTATCTAACAGGAAATCAGACTCCACGGTAGCCATTTTTAGACTATACATAACTAAATCTCTAGTTTGACAACCTCCCCTCTTTTCTTCAAAGTATTTAGCTGTGTGCTACTGCTCTTGGTGGTGAAATGTTGCCCTGGCACTTATGAGAGGGTTGCTAAATTGTGTGTGTGTTCAATAAGATTCAAATCAGCCATTCAGTCCAATGAGGATTAGGAATAGAGGTGTTTCTGTTCTGTTCTTGGAGCTCCGTCTCAGATGTCGCAATTAGCAGACAGACCATTCACTCTGACTCATGTTCCTCCTTCCCAGAAGGCAGTGTTTTAGGGTGTGTCATAATAACACAAGTGACATCTACCAGTGAGTCAAACTCATTCCATGGAGGGCTGAGTGCGGGTTTTGGCTCCACCCTTGTACTTGATTGATGAATTAAGGTCACTCATTAGTAAGGAACTCCCCTCACCTGGTTGTCTAGGTCTTAATTGAAAGGAAAAAAGCAGAAACTAGGCCCTACGTGGAATGAGTTTGACACCCCTGCTTTAAACAATCCTTCTGACAGATTCTGTGTCGGGTTACGTTGAAGGACTACACAGTCTAATGTCCTCGCTGTCTGCCCTTGACCTCCCCTCTACCTGTGTCCCCACAGGGCCACCATGGAAAGCCACCTCGACACACCTTACAACGTGCCCGATGTCGTAGTCACCATCGCCAACAACGATGTGGACTTTGTCATCAGGTGAGTGGGTGACCTTCGGCACACTGATTACCTTAACCTCTATCTACTCAAGACTCCTTTAACAAGGTTAAATAATTAGAGGAGTCCCAGACTCTGGGCTTAGCTGTTTGAATGGGAAACCTGATGCCTCGGGCCAGTGTTTCCTCTAAGCTGCAGGCTTATCATGCCCAGTGTGGTTTCCATGGGAACAGCGGTTCAGGACCACAGTGAAAGCGACCACAGTGAACGCACCGTCAGCAGACTTCTGCTACTCTCATGTAGTGTTTAAGAACCGTAAATCGATGTTGACACTGAACAAATGTACTGACGCTAAAATGTTTTACCAGCCCAGATTGCAGAACAATTCAAATTGTATTTGTCACATGCGCCGAATAAAACAGGTGTAGACCTTACAGTGAAATGCTTACTTACAAGCCCTTAACCAAGAATGCAGTTTTAAGAAAGAATACCAAATAAAATCACAAAAAAATACAATATAGACTAATACGAAATAAAAGTAACAAATAATTTAAAGCAGTAAAAATAACAAAGCAGTACAAATAACAATAGCGAGGCTATATACAGGGGGTAACGGTACCGAGTCAATGTGCGGGGGCACCGGTTAGTCGAGGTAATTGAGGTAATACAGTCGTGGTCAAAAGTTTTGAGAATGACACAAGTATTGGTCTTCACAAAGGTCGCTGCTTCAGTGTTATGAGATACATTTGTCAGATGTTACTATGGTATACTGAAGTATAATTACAAGCATTCCATAAGTGTCAAAGGCTTTTATTGACAATTACATTAAAGTTTATGCAAAGAGTCAATATTTGCAGTGTTAACCCTTCTTTTTCAAGACCTCTGCAATCCGCCCTGGCATGCTGTCAATTAACTTCTGGGCCACATCCTGACTGATGGCAGCCCATTCTTGCATAATCAATGCTTGGAGTTTGTCAGAATTTGTGGGTTTTTGTTTGTCCACCTGCCTCTTGAGGATCGACCACAAGTTCTCAATGGGATTAAGGTCTGGGGAGTTTCCCCAGATGTTTTGTTCCCCGAGCCACTTAGTTATCACTTTTGCCTTTTGGCAAGGTGCTCCATCATGCTGGAAAAGGCATTGGTCGTCACCAAACTGTTCTTGGATGGTTGGGAGAAGTTGCTTTCGGAGGATGTGTTGGTACCATTCTTTATTCATGGCTGTGTTCTTAGGGCAAATTGTGAGTGAGCCCACTCCCTTGGCTGAGAAGCAACCCCACACATGAATGGTCTCAGGATGCTTTACTGTTGGCATGACACAGGACTGATGGTAGCGCTCACCTTGTCTTCTCCGGACAAGGTGTTTTCCGGATGCCCCAAACAATCGGAAAGGGGATTCATCAGAGAAAATTACTTTACCCCAGTCCTCAGCAGTCCAATCCCTGTACCTTTTGCAGAATATCAGTCTGTCCCTGTTGTTTTTCCTGGAGAGAAGTTGCTTATTTGCTGCCCTTCTTGACACCAGGCCATCCTCCAAAAGTCTTCGCCTCACTGTGCATGCAGATGCACTCACACCTGCCTGCTGCCATTCCTGAGCAAGCTCTGCACTGGTGGTGCCCCGATCCTGCAGCTGAATCAACTTTAGGAGACGGTCCTGGCGCTTGCTGGACTTTCTTGGGCGCCCTGACGCCTTCTTCACAACAATTGAACCTCTCTCCTTGAAGTTCTTGATGATCCGATAAATGGTTGATTTAGGTGCAATCTTACTAGCAGCAAATCCTTGCCTGTAAAGCCCTTTTTGTGCAACGCAATGATGACGGCACGTGTTTCCTTGCAGGTAACCATGGTTAACAGAGGAAGAACAATGATTTCAAGCACCACCCTCCTTTTAAAGCTTCCAGTCTGTTATTTTAACTCAATCAGCATGACAGAATGATCTCCAGCCTTGTCCTCGTCAACATGATGGCAGCTGGTTCTTTTGTGGAAGGGCAGAAATGCAGTGGAAATGTTTTGCAAAGAGGGACTTTGCAATTAATTTGTGTTGCACATTTAGGCCTAATTAAACTGATGCATTTGGTGATGTGAAACTTCAATTCTCTGGCACTATGAAGAATAGTTTAGCCATACTCATTGATGGCCTAATACAGTGGGGGAAAAAAGTATTTAGTCAGCCACCAATTGTGCAAGTTCTCCCACTTAAAAAGATGAGAGAGGCCTGTAATTTTTATCATAGGTATACGTCAACTATGACAGACAAATTGAGGAAAAAAATTCCAGAAAATCACATTGTAGGATTTTTTATGAATTTGTTTGCAAATTATGGTGGAAAATAAGTATTTGGTCACCTACAAACAAGCAAGATTTCTGTCTCTCACAGACCTGTAACTTCTTCTTTAAGAGGCTCCTCTGTCCTCCACTTGTTACCTGTATTAATGGCACCTGTTTGAACTTGTTATCAGTATAAAAGACACCTGTCCACAACCTCAAACAGTCACACTCCGAAATCCACTATGGCCAAGACCAAAGAGCTGTCAAAGGACACCAGAAACAAAATTGTAGACCTGCACCAGGCTGGGAAGACTGAATCTGCAATAGGTAAGCAGCTTGGTTTGAAGAAATCAACTGTGGGAGCAATTATTAGGAAATGGAAGACATACAAGACCACTGATAATCTCCCTCGATCTGGGGCTCCACGCAAGATCTCACCCCGTGGGTATATAAAGTATTGAGAAACTTTTGTTATTGACCAAATACTTATTTTCCACCATAATTTGCAAATAAATTCATTAAAAATCCTACAATGTGATTTTTCTGGATAGTTTTTTCTCATTTTGTCTGTCTTAGTTGACGTGTACCTATGATGAAAATTACAGGCCTCATCTTTTTAAGTGGGAGAACTTGCACAATTGGTGGCTGACTAAATACATTTTTTCCCCACTGTATATACTTTTGGTTAATTTACGAGGCATTGCTAGATACAGATTGCCAAGATATAGCCTATGCGTACGGTTCTGACTGTCTCTTTGCCTGCCCCGATCATCTCTCTCCCTCACCTGTTCCTCTTTCTCTCCTATTTTCTGTGTGTGTTTGGTCTTTGGTCTGTTGCGTGTAGAATAGCTCAGCCTAATCATTGATGGCCCCTATTTTAGTGAACTTAGGCGAGACATTGCAAGCCAAGAAATTGCGGAAAACAGTATTGCGATAGCCTAGATCTTTTGATTACCGATGCATGGTTCTGACTGTCTGCCTGGTGGCCAACATGCCTGGTTGTACCCCTCCACCTTCTCTCGCTCCATCGCTAGCTTGCTTTTTCTTTGCTGTGAAAGATGCGAGAGTTTGTTCTCGAAGTAGACTACGGAAAATAGTTTCCTCCGTTGCAAAAATACTGAATCTTAGGAGATGAGTCGATTGCTTGCAGAATCGAAGCTTGACACTAATGAGAGCCCGAAAAGTGGTTGTCAGAAGCGTCAAACCGCTCTGGCCCCACTGATTTGGGGAGCTCCCCTGATATCAGAGAGACATTCTCATGAACGGTTAATCATTTACACACGTTATTCACAACATATTAAGACAGGGTATTTATGTAAGAAGTATTTCAATTTAATTCAGTTTATCAAAATATCATGATTTTATAAAGTGGGCACCAGCGTCAAACAGTTAAATTCTCGCTCAGCGGACAGATTAATTCATGTGACCTAACCCTAATTTAAAGTGGCCATCAGTGGAGGCTCCTCAGAGGAGGAAGAGGGCCATCTTCCTCAATGAATTTCATAAAAATTGTGAAACATTAAAGTTATCCCTTTTAGTTAAAACTATACTAAATAAATTCACATGGCACCAAATAATTGATTAAAACACTGTTTTGCAATTAAGGTCTACAGTAGCCTCAGCAGCACTCTGTAGGGTAGTACCATTGTGTAGCTGGAGGACAGCTAGCTTCTGTCCTCCTCTGGGTACATTGACTTCAATACAAAACCTAGGAGGCTCGTGGTTCTCACCTCCTTCCATAGACAACGCAGTAATTATGACAACTTCCGGAGGACGTCTTCCAACCTATCACCGCTCTTGCAGCATGAACTAACATGTTGTCCACCCAATCAAAGGATCAGAGAATGAGTCTAGGACTGAAAGCATAAGCTACAGCTAGCACCGCAGTGCATAAAATGTGGTGAGTAGTTGACTCAGAGAGAAAGACAATAGTTGAACAGTTTTTAACAAATTAATTTCTTCCAAAATTAAGAAGCAAGAGAGAGAGGGCTAGCTATATTTCTTAGTATATCTTTTTTCACTTTCACTTACTCAGCTAGCATTGAATGCAGCTAGCTAGTTTAGCCTAGTCAAACACCCGGCTCAAACAGAGAGGGATGCTATGTTAGCTAGCTGGCTATGGCTATCCAACACTGGAACTCTTCCAAGTCAAGGTAAGCTTTTGGTTTTATTAATTTATTGCCACCGGGGCCCACCGGTGTATTTGCTAAACTGCTTGCTGCTGACTGTACACTGTACTGCATGATTGTAACAGGTTTAATAATAATAATAATAATATGCCATTTAGCAGACGCTTTTATCCAAAGCGACTTACAGTCATGCGTGCATACATTTTTGTGTATGGGTGGTCCCGGGGATCGAACCCATTACCTTGGCGTTACAAGCGCCGTGCTCTACCAGCTGAGCTACAGAGGACCACCGTTTACTAAAGCGTTAGTTCTAGTAGCTGGGTCAGTCCTGTGGTCCTCTGTAGCTCAGCTGGTAGAGCACGGCGCTTGTAACGCCAAGGTAGTGGGTTCGAACCCCGGGACCACCCATACACAAAAAAATGTATGCACGCACGACTGTAAGTCGCTTTGGATAAAAGCGTCTGCTAAATGGCATATTATTATTATTATTATCCTACTAGGCGGTGCCTTTTCTGTCCCCAGGAAATATCAGTTCTTATTTAGTGTAAAATGTGGATTCCAAAAGGCTTTAAATATAAGGTCAGGTGTCCTTTACCTTAAAAACACAAATATTTTATGCATTTTTAACACTTTTTGTCAGTGGATGTAGGCGTTTTTGCCATGTCCCCAGGTGTTATTTATCAACTTCCACAAGAAACATAAGCCATAAAAATTTGTACGTCTTGCTTCATTATTTTATAGTCCTAGTTATTAGTTTCTTTCATAACAAATGTTTTTTTCATTATTATTGTATTTATTATTGTTTTATTTTCTGTGTGTCCCTGATACCACTTTCCACCCTGTTAGTTTGTTGTAATTCTCAATTTAAGAAAACAACCCCTTCCTACAATGACCCCACATTCAGGAAGTGTCCATTTCTTTGGTGGGAAAACTATGGTGCAAAGCTAAATAAATATAAACACTCAGTTTTATCTAGTTGTCAATGTTTCATGTTGTTAGTCTGTATGTCCCACTCAAACATTTTCACCCTGTTAGGCTAAATTATTTATACAAAACAAAAAAAATGAATTCAAAATGTTAAAATATGTTTGATAGGGAAGTTAAAATCCTGTTCAAGTGTTTACCATTATGCTAGCTCAATCTTGCTCGCTCACAGAGCTATGGCTAATTTAGGCTCAAAATGTCCACCCTGTTAAGATTACACACCTAACAAATTGGAAAATGCACCCAGAAATGTTTTACGTGCCTAAGCTTGACCAATATGTTTTTCTGAAAGTCAAACATGATAGAAAACTATTTTCAAAAATTGAGGTTCAAATGA
Organism: Coregonus lavaretus; assembly: GCF_964263955.1. Classification (NCBI taxonomy): domain Eukaryota; kingdom Metazoa; phylum Chordata; class Actinopteri; order Salmoniformes; family Salmonidae; genus Coregonus; species Coregonus lavaretus. Next base: position 27,074,793 of record NC_139997.1, read on the forward strand.
CACTGCATGGTAGGAATGACCCAGCTATGGTGATTTAACTATGATGTGACAATTATGTAGTCTGTGTAGCTGTCATGATATGAGGGAAAGGTATTTTTGCCTGGTCACAGACAACTGATGTGTTGGGCACTGAAGTCCACAAGCTAAGGACAAAGGTGAGCGGAGGAGAGCACGTAGATACACTACATGACCAAAAGTATGTGGACCCCTGTGTCGAACATCTCATTCAAAAATCGTGGGCATTAATATGGAGTTGGTCCCCCCCCTTTGCTGCTATAACAGCCTCCACTCTTCTGGGAAGGCTTTCCACTAGATGTTGGAACATTGCTGCGGGGACATGCTTCCATTCCGCCACGAGCATTAGTGAGGCCTGGTGCTGATGTTGGCCGATTAGGCCTGGCACTGATGTTGGCCGATTAGGCCTGGCTCGCAGTCGCCATTCCAATTCATCCCAAAGGTGTTTGATGGGGTTGAGGTCAGGGCACTATGCAGGCTAGTCAAGTTCTTCCACACCGATCTCTGCAAACCATTTCTGTATGGACCTCGCTTTGGGCACGGGGGCATTGTCGTGCTGAAACAGGAAAGGGCCTTCCCCAAACTGTTGCCACAAAATTGGAAGCACAGAACCGTCTAGAATGTCATTGTATGCTGTAGCGTTTAAGATTTCCCTTCACTGGAACTAAGGGGCCTAGCTCGAACCATGAAAAACAGCCCCAGACCATTATTCCTCCTCCACCAAACTTTACAGTTGGCACTATGCATTGGGGCAGGTAGCGTTCTCCTGGCATCTGCCAAACCCAGATTCGTCCGTGGGACTGCCAGATGGTGAAGCGTGATTCATCACTCCATAGAACGTGTTTCCACTGCTCCAGAGTCCAATGGTGGCGAGCTTTACACCACTCCAGCCGACACTTGGCATTGCAATTGGGGATCTTAGGCTTGTGTGCGGCTGCTCGGCCATGGAAACCCATTTCATGAAGCTCCCGACAAACAGTTCCTTGTACTGACGTTGCTTCCAGAGGTAGTTTGGTACTCGGTAGTAAGTGTTACAACCGAGGACAGACGATTTTAGCTTCAGCACTTGGGGGTGCCGTTCTGTGGGTTTGTGTGGCCTACCACTTCGCGGCTGAGCCGTTGTTGCTCCTAGACGTTCCCACTTCACAATAACAGCACTTACAGTTGACCAGGGCAGCTCTAGCAGGGCAGAATTTGACAAACTGATTCTATGACGGTGCCATGTTGAAAGTCACTGAGCTCTTCAGTAAGGCCATTCTACTGCCAATGTTTGTCTATGGAGATTGCATGGCTGTGTGCTATATTTGATACATCTGTCAGCAACGGGTGTGGCTAAAATAGTCGAATCCACTAATTTGAAGGGGTGTCCACATACTTTTCTGTATATATATATATACAGTGAGGAAAAAAAGTATTTGATCCCCTGCTGATTTTGTACGTTTGCCCACTGACAAAGACATGATCAGTCTATAATTTTAATGGTAGGTTTATTTGAACAGTGAGAGACAGAATAACAACAACAAAAATCCAGAAAAACGCATGTCAAAAATGTTATAAATTGATTTGCATTTTAATGAGGGAAATAAGTATTTGACCCCTCTGCAAAACATGACTTAGTACTTGGTGGCAAAACCCTTGTTGGCAATTAGAGGTCAGACGTTTCTTGTAGTTGGCCACCAGGTTTGCACACATCTCAGGAGGGATTTTGTTCCACTCCTCTTTGCAGATCTTCTCCAAGTCATTAAGGTTTAGAGGCTGATGTTTGGCAACTCGAACCTTCAGCTCCCTCCACAGATTGTCTATGGGATTAAGGTCTGGAGACTGGCTAGGCCACTCCAGGACCTTAATGTGCTTCTTCTTGAGCCACTCCTTTGTTGCCTTGGCCGTGTGTTTTGGGTCATTGTCATGCTGGAATACCCATCCACGACCCATTTTCAATGCCCTGGCTGAGGTAAGGAGGTTCTCACCCAAGATTTTACGGTACATAGCCCCGTCCATCATCCCTTTGATGCGGTGAAGTTGTCCTGTCCCCTTAGCAGAAAAACACCCCCAAAGCATAATGTTTCCAAATCCATGATTGACGGTGGGGATGGTGTTCTTGGGGTCATAGGCAGCATTCCTCCTCCTCCAAACACGGCGAGTTGATGCCAAAGAGCTCGATTTTGGTCTCATCTGACCACAACACTTTCACCCAGTTCTCCTCTGAATCATTCAGATGTTCATTGGCAAACTTCAGACGGGCCTGTATATGTGCTTTCTTGAGCAGGGGGACCTTGTGGGCGCTGCAGGATTTCAGTCCTTGACGGCGTAGTGTGTTACCAATTGTTTTCTTGGTGACTATGGTCCCAGCTGCCTTGAGATCATTGACAAGATCCTCCCGTGTAGTTCTGGGCTGATTCCTCACCATTCTCATGATCATTGCAACTCCACGAGGTGAGATCTTGCATGGAGCCCCAGGCCGAGGGAGATTGACAGTTATTTTGTGTTGCTTCCATTTGCGAATAATCGCACCAACTGTTGTCACCTTCTCACCAAGCTGCTTGGCGATGGTCTTGTAGCCCATTCCAGCCTTGTGTAGGTCTACAATCTTGTCCCTGACATCCTTGGAGAGCTCTTTGGTCTTGGCCATGGTGGAGAGTTTGGAATCTGATTGATTGATTGCTTCTGTGGACAGGTGTCTTTTATACAGGTAACAAGCTGAGATTAGGAGCACTCCCTTTAAGAGTGTGCTCCTAATCTCAGCTCGTTACCTGTATAAAAGACACCTGGGAGCCAGAAATCTTTCAGATTGAGAGGGGGTCACATACTTATTTCCCTCATTAAAATGCAAATCAATTTATAACATTTTTGACATGCGTTTTTCTGGATTCTTTTGTTATTCTGTCTCTCACTGTACAAATAAACCTACCATTAAAATTATAGACTGATCATTTCTTTGTCAGTGGGCAAACGTACAAAATCAGCAGGGGATCAAATACTTTTTTCCCTCACTGTATATAGTATAGATGCGAGAAGGAATTATATAAATGATATACAATGAGCTGTTTATGTGGCTGCTATGAAAGTGAACTGTGGTTGTGTGTGTGACCAGGGATATATTCATTCCGCCGATTCTGTTGACAAAACGTTTCTTAAGGTGTGTTCATAAATTCACTCTGGAGTGCCCGAGTGCGCGCAGAGTGCGCTCAGGGCGTTCCTAAATTCAGAGCGTTGCCAGGTTCTCCGTTCATAAATTCAGAGCGTTTCGCTATCGGAGCGATCAGCACAAACACTGGATGCTCTGGCTGAGGAGTAGGTTTGATCCGAACGTTCTGACCTCACAACGGCAGTCAAGCACCCAAGCTAACTGGCAAAAGTTGGCTAGCTTGCTAGCTACTTCCAGACAAAAATGAGAGAACACCTCACTGACCATTTTACTCGACCTATTAGAGGTGGTTAAGCTGTTTTCATGTCTAGAGCATTGGTGACTGTGCTGCTGGCAACAATTTGATAACTTTTTTTGGCCAACGTTTACTGACACAGGTTGCGCGTTGGCATCAGTTATTCTGGGCTCTGGCACACTCAGACGAGTGCTCTGAAATCGGAGGAGATAGCCAGAATGAATTTACGAACGCACCCTTAAATGGAAGCAAAAGGAACCGAAACGGGGATAAACTGAATTTGTCCAATAAAAACTTGTTTGCAGGCAAGAGTGTGCAAGGCGGTAGTGAATGTGACTGTGGCAGGTATAATGTTCATGTGATCTTGTTGTGTAACCCTGGGGTATCCTCCATGTTCGTCAGGATCTCAGACCGTGGTGGCGGCATCCCTCACAGCATCCTGGACAAGGTGACAGACTACCATTACAGCACAGCTGAAGAGAGCAACCAAGACCCTCGCATGAACAATCTCTTCAACACCTTGACCAACAGTGGGCCTCAGTCCGGCCCAATGCACGGGTGAGTAAGACGGGTTGTATACAATTTCAGTTGGAAAACATTTTCACCAGTTCAGCCATAATGAGTGTGAACTAGGTAATTGATGCACGTGATAATCCTGCTCTTTGTGTGCTCCTGTCTGTTGATCCCCTTGCTACTGCATCGGTTCTTAATCTCATAATGCAGGGTTGAATTGACTGCCAGTGTGCCATGGGATGCCACGTAAAGCAGAACAATGGCACACACTTCCATTTCACTGATTCACATGGGTTTACTTTATCCAATGGATTATTGAGACTTGAAGGGGGATGGGGATGGAAGTAAAAAACGTTATCTTAACTGTTCTTTGCCATTAAGTAGTCATGGAGATAAAACCTACGAAGTACGTCATTAGTGCAAACATCTTATGACTCTGAGGTTTAATGTTTACATCTGTTTAGCAGCCCCAAATTATTTATACACATTTGCTTTCTCTTGAAGGAAGTCCTTGCATGTTGCAATGCAAAAATAAATCTATCAATTTGTTAATGTGTGTCAGTTTACAAAGCTCCATATTATTAACGTATGAGAAACTGTGTGCCCTTCAGGTTTGGCTTCGGGCTGCCCACCTCCCGGGCGTACGCTGAGTACCTGGGCGGTTCCCTGTCCATCCAGTCCATGCAGGGCATCGGCACCGACGTCTACCTGCGCCTGCGCCACATCGACGGCAAGGGAGAAAGCTTCCGCGTCTAAGACCACTTGCAGGGAGCACAGATACATTTCCACCAAGGGGCTCAGCCATTTCAGTGTTAGCCAGGGCTAGGCTGATATGTGACCAGAAGTGGTGGGAAAAGTACTCAATTGTCATACTTGAGTAAAAGTAAAGATACCTTAATAGAAAATGACTCAAGTAAAAGTGAAAGTCACCCAGTAAAATACTACTTGAGTAAAAGTATTTGTTTTTAAATATACTTAAGTATCAAAAGTAAATGGAATTGCTCAAATGTACTTACAGTGAGGGAAAAAGTATTTGATCCCCTGCTGATTTTGTACGTTTGCCCACTGACAAAGAAATGATCAGTCTATAATTTTAATGGTAGGTTTATTTGAACAGTGAGTGACAGAATAACAACAAAAGAATCCAGAAAAACGCATGTCAAAAATGTTATAAATTGTTTGCATTTTAATGAGGGAAATAGGTATTTGACCCCCTCTCAATCAGAAAGATTTCTGGCTCCCAGGTGTCTTTTTATACAGGTAACGAGCTGAGATTAGGAGCACACAGGGAGTGCTCCTAATCTCAGCTTGTTACCTGTATAAAAGACACCTGTCCACAGAAGCAATCAATCAATCAGATTCCAAACTCTCCACCATGGCCAAGACCAAAGAGCTCTCCAAGGATGTCAGGGACAAGATTGTAGACCTACACAAGGCTGGAATGGGCTACAAGACCATTGCCAAGCAGCTTGGTGAGAAGGTGACAACAGTTGGTGCGATTATTCGCAAATGAAAGAAACACAAAATAGCTCAATCTCCCTCAGCCTGGGGCTCCATGCAAGATCTCACCTCGTGGAGTTGCAATGATCATGAGAACGGTGAGGAATCAGCCCAGAACTACACATGAGGATCTTGTCAATGATCTCAAGGCAGCTGGGATCATAGTCACCAAAAAAACAATTGGTAACACACTACGCCGTGAAGGACTGAAATCCTGCAGCGCCCGCAAGGTCCCCCTGCTCAAGAAAGCACATATACAGGGCCGTCTGAAGTTTGCCAATGAACATCTGAATGATTCAGAGGAGAACTGGGTGAAAGTGTTGTGGTCAGATGAGACCAAAATCGAGCTCTTTGGCATCAACTCAACCTGCCGTGTTTGGAGGAGGAGGAATGCTGCCTATGACCCCAAGAAAACCATCCCCACCGTCAAACATGGAGGTGGAAACATTATGCTTCGGGGGTGTTTTTCTGCTAAGGGGACAGGACAACTTCACCGCATCAAAGGGACGATGGACGGGGCCGTCAAATCTTGGGTTCCCTCAGCCAGGGCATTGAAAATGGGTCGTGGATAGGTATTCCAGCATGACAATGACCCAAAACACACAGCCAAGGCAACAAAGGAGTGGCTCAAGAAGAAGCACATTAAGGTCCTGGAGTGGCCTAGCCAGTTTCCAGACCTTAATCCCATAGGGAGCTGAAGTTTTGAGTTGCCAAACGTCAGCCCCGAAACCTTAATGACTTGGAGAAGATCTGCAAAGAGGAGTGGAACAAAATCCCTCCTGAGATGTGTGCAAACCTGGTGGCCAACTACAAGAAACGTCTGACCTCTGTGATTGCCAACAAGGGTTTTGCCACCAAGTACTAAGTCATGTTTTGCAGAGGGGTCAAATACTTATTTCCCTCATTAAAATGCAAATCAATTTATAACATTTTTGACGTGTTTTTCTGGATTTTTTGTTGTTGTTATTCTCTCTCTCACTGTTCAAATAAACCTACCATTAAAATTATAGACTGATCATTTCTTTGTCAGTGGGCAAACATACAAAATTAGCAGGGGATCAAATACTTTTTTCCGTCACTGTAAGTATTAAAAGTACAAATTATTTCAAATTCATTATATTAAGCAAACCAGACAGCACAATTTATTTGTTTTATTTTTATTGACAGCTAGCTAGGGGCACACTCATAATTTACAAACTAAGCATTTGTGTTTAGTGAGTCTGCCAGATAAGAGGCAGTAGGGATGACCAGGGATGTTCTCTTGATAAGTGTGTGAGTTGGACCATTTTCCTGTCAAAATGTAACGAGTACTTTTGGGTGTCAGGGAAATGTATGGATTAAATGTACATTATTTTCTTTAGGAATGTAGAGAAGTAAAAGTAAAAAATAGTAAAGTACAGAATCCCAAAAAAACGACTTAAGTAAAAATACTTTAAAGTACTACTTAAGTACTTTACACCACTGGTGACCAGTTGGCTCCTCACAAACTGGCCTCTTAAAGTTTCCTATTTCTCCCTCAACTTTAAATGGCTGCCCAGTTGGCACTTTCACCTCTTTTTGTTTAGCATTTTTGCATCTCTTCAGCGTTGAGGGTTTTTGAACTCTTGAGCGTACAGTTCATAAGCAGAGCATGCATAGTGGTTAGTGTTGATGTTACTTTGGTAGAAAGGAAAGGGGGGAACAAAAACCTGCCTTAAAGTTAATTTGGTCTGCCTTTTAAGTTACTTGTGTTGCATAGCTTCTGCAAATTTAAAAAGACTAAAGAAGGGAAGAGAGAGGTCTCTCTTTACACACTCCACTGGCTACTATCTGAGTTTGGATGATGCTGCCCTCAAATGACTTCTCTTGAATCGCCTGTGGAGGAGACCACGGAGGAAGCTGCCAAAACACCAGTCGAACAACGCTTGTGAATCAATTTGAAGAAAACAAGCAGAAAGAACTGTTGAGTGAACTCTTGGTTCAGCGCCATTTTGTCAAGGGCTTAAGCAAGGTCACAAGCAGAGATGTTCAGTTGCCTTACTGTGTGTGTGATGCTGGTCCTTATGACGACATGCTAATTTAACTTAACCAGTACCGCTGGTCAATCTCATCTTTGTAATGCAATTTCACACTTATACCATGTTAATCAATCTAATATAAAATATTTGCATAATTAATTTTAGGGGGATTTGGAAATGCTCATCACTTGCTGTGTCATAATATCTGAACTATAAGTTGTGTTTTGCTTTCAATACACCGGAATAAGTATTGTTTACTCATGTTCTGCTAATGTATCTGCAGAGAAAGTGTTAAAAATGTCAATATTTCAGAGGTTGCTAATTTCCTTTGTTTGAAGCAGGCTTGGTGGCGAAGGCATTTGTTACTGAACACATTCCGAGAGAGGTCAATACGTTTTCAAACTTTTGAAACCGTACTTTGAGTATGGTGAACATTTAAGGTGCATGATGAATTATCAGGATATAGAACTGCAGGTATGTGGTCTGGCCTGCTGGCATAAGAGTGCTGGGAATTTGCATGTAAATCCTTCAGCGTATACAAATCAGTGAGGAACATTCGCAATGTTTCATCTCGCTGAATATACCTCTGGTTATTAATAGATGTTCCCTGTGATTTTAAAGTTTTGGGATGGGGCTAGGTAGAGAAGAATTAGGATCTTTCTAGCATGAGTTTTATTTTTTTTATTTTATTTCACCTTTATTTAACCAGGTAAGCCAGTTGAGAACAGGTTCTCATTTACAACTGCGACCTGGCCAAGATAAAGCAAAGTAGTGCAATAAAAACAACACAGAGTTACATATGGGGTAAAAAAAACATAAAGTCAGAAATACAACAGAAAATATATATACAGTGTGTGCAAATGTAGCAAGTTATGGAGGTAAGGCAATACCTTAGTGACTGCAAGAAGGATGTGCCCTATCCAAATCTGCACCCTGCTGGCAAAAGCGATGAAGCCTGACACAAAAAAACCAGCATAATAGCTTATGGGTTATGACTTGTATACTGAACAAAAATATATACAACATGTAAAGCGTTGGTTTCATGAGCTGAAATAAAAGATCCCAGATATTTTCTATATGCACAAAAACCTTATTCTCTCAAATGTTCTGCACAAATTTGTTTACATCCATGTTAGTGCGCATTTCTCCATTCCCAAAATAATCCATCCACCTGACAGGTGTGGCATATCAAGAAGCTGATTGAACAGCATGATCATTACACAGGTGCACCCTGTGCTGGGGACAATAAAAGGCCACTCTAAAATGTGCAGTGTGTCACACAACACAATTCCACAGAAGTCTCACATTTTGAGGGAGCGCGCAATTGGCATGCTGACTGCAGGAATGTCCACCAGAGCTGTTGCCAGATAATGTTAATTTCTCTACCATAAGCTGCATCGAACGTGGTTTTAGAGAATTTGGCAGTACGTCCAACTGGCCTCACAACCGCAGACCACGTTTAACCGTGCCAGCCCAGGATCTCCACCTCCGGCTTCTTCACCTGCGGGATCATCTGAGACCAGCCACCCAGACAGTTGATGAAACTGAAGAGTATTTCTGTCTGTAATAAAGTCATTTTGTGGGGAAAATGTATTCTGATTGGCTGGGCCTGGCTCCCAAGTCGGGGGGTCTATGCCCTCCCAGGTCCACCCATGGCTGCGCCCTAAGCTCAGTCATGTGAAATCCATAGATTAGGGCCTAATGAATTTATTTCAAATGACTGATTTCCTTATATGAACTGTAACTCAGTAAAAGCATTGAAATTGTTGCTTGTTGCATTTATATTTTGTTCAGTATTTTAGCACAAAAAATAGTAATTTAATACTCTAATTTTAGATCATTACTTTATTTCTGGAAGCATGACATTACATACCGAAGTGGACTCAAGTTGTCTCTCCCTATCTAGTTGTGTAAATTTTATGAAAACATGGTTTTATGGTCTTGAAATGAAGACCTACACACCCATGTTCAATTTCCTTCTCCAATTCATGTCGAAATGGAGTGGTGTTGTTACTTGCTGTATGCACTGGCATGGATTACTTTATTGATGTCAGTCTGTTTTGAACATTGTCATTGTTCACAGTTTCTTGGGCATTAAACATTTTCTTCATGGGTGGAATTGGATTTTCACTTCCTTTTTACAATACACACACTTTTGTGTGTGTGTGAGAGAGAAAGGGGTGATTGGATTGAAAGAGTGACTTGACAGGTTGAGTTTTATGTGTACAGTTGTAGTCATTTAGGTTGTGTTTACAAAGGCAGCCCAATTTGGATCTTTTTTCACTAATTGGTCTTTTGAGCAATCAGATCAGCTCTGAAAAAGATCTGATGTGATTGGTCAAAAGACCAATTAGGGGAAATAAATATCTGAATTGGGCTGCCTAGTCCAGTGTTTCCCAACCCTGGTCCTCAAGTACCCCCAACAGTACACATGTTTATTGTAACCCTGGCCAAGCACACCTGATTCAACTTGTCAACTAATCATCAAGCCCTCAATGAGTTGAATGAGGTTTGTTTGTCCAGGGTTACAATGAAAATGTGTACTGTTGTGGGTACTCGAGGACCAGGGTTGTGAAACACTGGCCTAGTCAGCCTCCTCCTTTGAGAGAACCATTTGAATTTAATCAAATTGGCAACGGCTTCTAAACTGAAGGACAGGTCCGCAATACCAGAGAACCAGTGCCAGTCCACAGACTGAAGGCTGAGACATACTGATTTATCAGAAACTTTAATCCAGGGCAATTTACAAACGTAATTGTTGTCATTCATCCATAGATGGATGTAGAAAGGACATGTAAACATGTATTCTTATTGTCGATCGTGTGAGGATCACAATTTCGGTTATTGAGGTGATACAAATTATTTTTTATCTAGGTGAATGTCCCAACTCTTTACTTTAAGTAAATCATTGTGTTCATATCAGCCATCTCCTCTTGGAATGCAGAGGTGGATGCGTTCAGTTTGATTAAACGTTTGCTACATTGAGTTACTCAATGTGCTTAACCTTTTGTCTTGAGCAGACTTCTCTGTCAGCCAAAACGGGGCACCTGGCTCACGCCCGGGAGGCAGCCCGGTTCCAATACGAATGCAATCAACGCTAACCCGCTTCACCTGGGGCATTGATTCTGCATTTGCAACCAAGTGGGAGGTGGAAATGTACAAGTTCTGAAGTCGTAAATACCAGTTGGATGTGTTCACGTGCTTTGAACTCGTTGAGAAGCGCTGATTGGCTAATGGCCAACAAGCTGCGAAACCATAAACTAAATGTACAGCTATCATTCTTGTAAACAAATGATATAGTTCAAAAACCACATTAATAGACTGCTTTCTATAAATGTTTTGTTCGTTTTATCTGCCGAAAATGCTGTTATCAAGGTAACTTCCTTAGTAGGTGACATCCAAGGACCACATGTGGGATAAGTTGGAGCTCAGGATGATAAACTTTCCCATTAGTAATTACCAGTTGGAGAGCCATTCAAGTGGATTTTCATGTGGTAAATTCCCACTTGGTTACTAACGCAGCATAATAGCACTTCCTCGATGAGTGAGTTATTTAAAGGGCAGCGGTGCATTTTGAACCCACAACCCAACCCTCCCCGTTTTTGAACTGGTCGTTTAGAACAGCACCGTTTCCATTTAATTGAACGTTGCATTACATTTTCGTACAGAGTGGAGTGTGAAATCCTGTGGAGGTGGTTGAGCAACACTGGGCTGTGACTGGAGCAGAGTTGGATGGAAAGGTAGGGAGGTTAGGAGATAAGGAGGACGGGTTAAGAAGAAGAGGGAGCCTTTGCAGGTCTTGTCGGAGGAGAGTAGTGATGAGGTTCGGTTCGTAGTGTTGTACTGAGAGAAGTGGAGTTCAAGATGTTGGTGAAATTCAGTGGCAATTTTAGCATGTACATCTTGGTGTGGCAAACTCAACCAAAAAATGTTGATGCATGCCAGCCACTTCACAACACTAAACAATACATTAATTGCACTATAACGGTGACAAACGGTGCCCACAAACTGTTAGGGCCTACATAAAGCTGTCCCAACAGCAGAGCTTTCTTTTCAGCACCATGGAGTTAATCCTTACCACCGCTACACCTGGCTATCAGCATAGCCTTGTCTGGCAACGAAACAGTTCATTCAGCCTCATTTACTGCCTTTCTTAAAAACATAGCCGATATGGCTGACTTGCTTAAACAAATGTGGTTTCTACTGACAATTGAGATGTACAAACTATGGCATAAGGGGATGACGAGCAGATGAGAGGCAATCCGTAATTTCGATTAAGACATTAATGAGCAAGCTAGGACGGACGTAGTCAATATAACTATTTGTTCAGCACTTTTGAAATGTACAGCGACAGAATTCAGAACATGGGCTGTTCTTACAGTATTCTCCCTGTACACCAAGTCAGAACCGTAGGATTAATAAAGTGGGTATATAAGCAGACAATGAAAGCTCTTACAATATTCAATGATGACAGTTCTCTAAAACAGGCTATAGGCTACATGTGCACCACCAAGTCAGAACAGTAGGCTAAGTTATGAGGGGGAAAGGGACCAAATTATTAGGGTGAGGCACATGGGCTACTAACAGCTTACTACACAACATACACTTAGCATTTCTTTCTTAGCTACTGTATACATATCTACCTGGCATATTACATCATTTATGCAGCAGCATAGAATACATTTTTGGACTCACCTTGTTGTCCTGTGCTCACTCGAACAGGAAGGTGGCGCGGCGGTCCTTGTGGGCATATTTTGTCATCAAACTGTCATCAAAGTCTGGCATTCGCTGGATTTATGGTGCTATCAAGACAACTGTGAACTCGGAAAAAAAACACGGTCGAATCATAACGTCGGTGATCTTCAGGTCAGAGCTCTAGAAAGAGGCCAGAGTTCCTGATTTGGAATTTCGAGTTGGATGACCGTTAAATGTATTTTCCCAGTCTGAGCTCGTTTTTTTCAGAGTTCACAGTTGTCTTGAACTCACTGAAGTCATGCTGGATTGACAGCAGGAATGTTTATCCTTTTAAGCTTGGAAAAGAGACCCTTAAACCTAGACTTGGACCACACACCGACTCCACTGAATAGCAGGCTAGTGATTGCTTTGCAACACTTGCAGTTAGCCACTGATTCCTTCCAAACCACTCATTGTTGAATTTGCAATTTCCAACTTGTTGTGTAATGTTTATGTCCAATGGCCGATGAGCACCGATGCATTTTATCTATAATTTCTCTTCATATGAGAAGGATTGAAAAGGATTTGCCAGTAGATTGTCGATGTGATTCATGATGATGACTGCTTGAAAGTATGATGTTGACATGATCAGTCCAATCAAAGCTACGGTAGATATAACGTGATTTGATGTCATTTTATCTGTGGCCAATGACCTTGAGCCTTTTTGGATGTGCACTTCTAATGTAACTATGGCAGCACCAAAGGGGCTTGAATTTTCAAGCTCTCCCCATAGATTTTGCGGTGAAGTAGTGTCCCCATGAGTGACAGAACGCTGAGCCAATCACGGCACAACTAGAGAACATTACCAACCCTTACGCTACCTATTTTCTGCTGGCTGCCCCACCACCACAGAAAGCACTGAGCTAGGCTGAAACACCTGCATTTTGGAGCTGCCTTACTCAAGAAAGCAAAAAAGAGACCATGTTTGTGTGTGGCTTTATTAACTCAAAGATTATTATAATTTTTTGTAAACTTGTTTGCAAACTGATATGTGACACATATTAATGCCAAAATAACATACAAAACATGCAACAACAACAAAAACGTGATTGTTTTGCTAAACAGGTGGGGCTCAAAACAAGTGTGGCTCTGCCCTGAATGACGGGTCGCCACGGGAAATTTAAGGATGAGGGTGGAGTCAAGTCGGTGAATCCAATCAGGGATTTGGAGAGTAAAGTAGGCGAGGTTGTCTGCTAAAGTTCTTTGTGATGGAAGTTTGGTGCTGGAGTGTATCAATGCTAAACAGTATGAGAAGGCGCTCAAACTCAAGCAGGTATGTAACCGTGTGGTTGATGGTAGCATGCTGGATCAAACTGGACGGCAGTGGGTGAAGGGAGTTATTACAGGAGTTCCAGAAATTGTTAACATGAAAGAAATAAAGGACCACTTGAAGGGATGCTCTGTTATTGAGGTAAAGCGCCTCCAGATGACACGAGATGGGAAGATGAATAGCCTGTCAGTGCTACTAAACTTTGAAAAGTTAGGATTCGGTATATGATTTACTATGTGCGAGCATATGTTCCGAAACCATTGCATCGCTATAACTGTCAAAGGTTTGGGTATGTGGCAGCGGTGTGTAAAGGCAAAAGGAGATGTGGTTAGTGTGGGGGAGAACATGCATATGGGGAATGTGGAGACAGGGTCCAGTTAAAGTGCTGTAACTGTGGGGGTGCCCATAGTGTAGCGTATGGGGTTTGTGCCGTGATGAAAAGACGGGTGGAAGTGCAGCAGGTGCGGAGTGGGCGTTAAATCTCGTATGCAGAAGCAGTGAAGGTAGTTCACGCAGAAACAAGGGGGGCACCTAAAAGAGCAGGTATTCCAGGGCAGGTCGGGATGCACAAGCATTTCGCTACACCCGCAATAACATCTGCTAAATATGTGTATGTGACCAATACAATTTGCAGGGCGTGATGTAGGGAGCAGAATGGGGGAGAACACAAGGCTGGTAGTAGAAATGAGGAAGGTTGTTACATTTGTGACAGAAGCAATCAATTGCACAGAAAAATTACAATCTAAGATTAAGAAGATACAGATCATAGTGGAGCAGGCATATTAGGATCACAGGACTGACATGGGAAAATGTACAGGATGACCTCAAGATTGAGAATCAGTCCAGCCAGGAATCATGCATTGGTTAATTTTCAGAATGGTGTTAATCCTTCAATGGAATGCCAGAAGTGTGATGGCTAATGGGCAAGAGTTCAAACAGTTTCTTGATGTGATAAGTCTCCAGGAGACATGGCTTGAACCTACTCTAGATTGTGTAATACAAGGGTATGTTGCAGTCTGTAGAGATGGGGAGGGGGGAGACTAGAGTTGATGGCCCTTGGGAATTTAGAAGGTCAAGATAGGAGACGGGTAATGTGGTGTGTTTATTTTAATGCTCATAGTACGCTCTGGGGAGGGTTACGGACTGATGTAAATGGACAAGTGTTGGAGAAGCTACTGGATGAGAAAGGGCTTGTGAGTCTTAATGACGGCCGGGCAACCAGGATTGACCCAGTAACTGGAAAGGAATCTGCTCTGGATCTTACTTTGATCTCAAGTTCAATGGCAGGCAGATGTAGATAGGAGGTTTTGGAGGAATCTACAGAGGGTAGTGATCACTATCCTATCATGTGTACTGTAGGATTGAGGGTGGAAGAATCAGTAGGAAATGGATTGAGGAGATGGATATTTGGGAAAGCAGAGTGGGGTCAGTTTCAGGAGTTGAGTGAACAGGAGCTGTCTAAGGTTGATCTCAATTCAGATATAGAAACAGTGAATGATGGAGTAAGAGAAGCAATAGTAGGGGCCGCAAGGCAGGTGATTCCTATGGGGACAGGGGGGAGAAAGAGTAACACAGTTCCCTGGTGGACTGAGGAGTGTAGAGAAGCTGTGAAGAGTAGGAACAGGGCTTTCAGAATGTTGAAAAGGTCCCATAATTACCAGCACCTGATTCAGTATAAACAAGCACAAGCAGTAATAAGGAGGATCATTAGGACAGCTAAGAGGGAGTGTTGGCACCGGTTCTGTGGAAACATAGGCAGGACCACTCCTGTGGGAGAGGTATGGGGGATGATTAAGGGGATGAGTGGGGTCAGATGAGATTGGGATCTCCCTGTGCTGAAAAGTGGGGAGCTTGTTGCAGTGAGTGATACAGTATGGAGAAGGCAGAGATGTTAGCCCAGGCATTTGTGAAGGTGCACAGCTCAAATAATCTGACAGAAGATGGGCAGCATGGGAGAGAGGGGGTCAGAGGAGAACATCCGGGGGTCATGGATCAGAGATAGATGGTGGGGGATGCATTGAATGCCCCTTTTATGTTGGCTGAGATGAAGGGGGCATTAGCTAAAGCTGGGGTAACATCTCCTGGGAAGGATGAGATGTTACATCATGATGGCTCATCTCAGTGACACAGCAATGGGGAAAGTATTGGGCCTTATAAGGTGTGGCAGGAAAGGAAACTGCCTGGATGTTGGAAGCAGGCGGTAATGGTGCCGATACGGAAACCAGGGAAAGACCATAATAGTCCTTCAAGCTATAGGCCGATAGCGTTGACATCTCACGTATGTAAACTTATGGAAAGGATGATAACGGAAAGGCTGACGTACTTTCTGGAGAGTAGAGGACTAATGTCACCAGATCAAAGTGGGTTCAGGAAAGGCAGGGGAACAATGGATCCTGTACTGTGCCTTGAGTCAGTCATACGGAAGGCACAGGCAAATAAGGAGGTGGTGGTAGCCGTTTTCTTCGATGTAGAGAAGGCCTATGATGTGGAAGGAAGGCCTACTTAATAAGCTGGATATCATTGGGGTTGGAGGAAGGGTTTTTAACTTGTATTGATCTTTTGGGAGAAGTGTCATTGGTTCTCCCAGGTGAGACCTGATATTGGTAGGTCATTGTTTGCAGATGACGGGGCACTGTGGAAGAGAGGGAGAAATATTACCCATACAGCCAGGAGAGTTCAAGAAGCAATCAGTGAAGTTGAGCAGTGGTCCCTCAGGTGGGGCTTCAAGTTTTCAGTTGAGAAAACACACTTTTCTTTCTAGAAGGAAGGTTGGGGAGGAAATATACTTTAAGTTGTATGGAAGGAATCTGGAGAGGGTGGGAGTGTTTCGGTGCCTGGGGGTCTGGTTTGACACTCGAATGACATGGGCAGAGCATATTAACAGAGTAGTTGTCAAAGGAAAGAAAATATTGAATGTGATGCGTTGCCTGTCAGGAATGGAGTGGGGTGGCAGATAAATGCTATATATAGCGCTATTAAGGTAATCACTGGATTATGGAAGTGTAGCATATGGATCAGCAGCTCAGACATCTTTAAAAAAATATGTAATCCAGGCCAAAGCCCTAAGAATATGTTGTGGAGCACTCGGGACCTTCCCGGTGGCAGCAATGTAGGTAGAGTTGGGAGAGATGCCGTTAAAGTTAAGACAACAGCTAGCCATGACATATTGGGTCAACCTACAAGGACATAAGGTTACACATCCTACATAAAAGGTGCTCCTAGATTGCTGGGAACATGAACGAAATCGGTATACAAATTTCGGGTGGATAGGCAATGGCATGGCGAGTGAGATGGGGTTGTTTGGGAAGGAGTTTAGCCCCTCTGTGGTTCTTCCTGCTATCCCACCTTGGTTTCTCCCTCAGCCAGTGATAGATCTAGGGTTGCTGGAGAGGGTAAGAACTGTTGAGGAAGGAGTAGATTCAGTTGTAAGTGAACATTTAAGAACACAATACTATGCTTTCTTGACTATATTCACAGATGGGTCTAAGGACTCTAAAACAGGGCAGACAGGTGCAGCTTTTAGTGTTCCTGAGTTTAGTGTTCCTGAGTGGCGCAGTGGTCTAAGGCACTGCATCGCAGTGCTAGCTGTGCCACTAGAGATCCTGGTTCGAATCCAGGCTCTGTTGTAGCCGGCCGCGACCGGGAGACCCATGGGGCGGCGCACAATTGGCCCAGCATCGTCCAGGGTAGGGGAGGGAATGGCCGGCAGGGATGTAGCTCAGTTGGTAGAGCATGGCGTTTGCAACGCCAGGGTTGTGGGTTCGATTCCCACGGGGGGCCGGTATAAAAAATAATGTATGCACTAACTGTAAGTCACTCTGGATAAGAGTGTCTGCTAAATGACTAAAATGTCAAATGTAAGGTGGCAGTGACAAAAAGAGCAATATATAATTTATCTGTTTACACAATGGAGTTGATGGCCATACTCTTGGGTGGAGGTAGTGAGGCTAGACAGGGTAGTCATCTGCTGACTCCTGTGCAGCACTGATGAGCTGAAATTCATTTGTGTCTCGGAGCAGATAGGATGTATTGTATGAGGTTTTGCAGTGATTGCATAGGGTGAGACAGATGCGGGTATTTGTGATGTTCTTCTGGGTACCAGCTCATGTGGGAGTAGAGGGGAATGAGGAGGTGGATGTTATCGCCAAGCAGGCTCTTAAACATCCTAATGTTGAGATGGAATTGTCAATTAGTAAAGCAGAAGCCAAGGAGTTGATTAAAAAGTGGTTAAAAACAAATGGCAAGAGTTTGTGGAAAGGGAAGACATGTATACTGTAAGATTCAGGAAAAGTTGGGGGCAGGGAGGTCATCAGGACGAGAAATTGGTGGGGAAACATCCAACAGGGAGGTGTAATCATTGTCAGGAGGAGATGGAGACAGTGGAACACCTATTTCAGTGCAAGAAATATGGGCGGGAACAGGAGTTTTTGTTATTAGATTTGAGGAGTAATGGGGTTGAAGAGCCAAGATTAAGTGAACTGCTGGGGAAATCTTCAGGGGATGTAGTATTTAATTATGTATTTCGTTTCCTTGGAGACGAGAATATTGGGAAGGATTTAGACCTTCCCTGTATCTGGTCCACACTCCAATCCAGTTGGTGGCGGTAATGCACCTTAGTTGGTTGCCAACCGCAATAAAACATCCAGCGATGAAGTTTTCGTACTGAACGCAGCCCTGGTCACGTGACCAGAATGCTCCCGAATAAAATAACAGTGAGTGCGAAGGAAAGATTGTAGTGAAGTCTCTCTCAGCAAGTTACCGTATTTTAATCACCCTCTCATATTCATCGAAGTTCACTAAGGTTTGTGGATGCATTAATAGGTCACAGGACGTCTTGGCAAAAAGGTAAAACTATATCAATAATTGTGTAGCAGCCTACTGAGCTTGTCAATAACTTCACCAACGCGATGCTAGGAAGTCACATCGTCTATATTTTATGAGTAGCCGTAGCAACACCTCGGATTGATGGACGCTGGAATATAACATAACATATAACTGAAATAAACATTATGATGACATGGCTAGCTAGTTGATATTCCACGCGCTGTTGATTCCACCCTATTCTAGCCAGAGAGCAAGGTTGAAGCTGGCTAGAAAGCAATAAAACAGTTGGCTAACGTGAACGCGATATAATAATTTGGTGGGTGTTTAACTAGCTATAGATATTTACCTTGCTCTCGAGAACCCAATCCATTCTGCCTTATCCCAAGGATTCTCAGCTATAAGCACCGCCTACCGGTGGGACCAAGTGAACTACAATCTCGACGCTCTGTTTTCACGTTTGAAACGTCATTCATCGCTTTTGATATCGTTTTCGAAACATAAGTTCCATATCTTTCATATCGGCGAGAAAGTATCTTTCAAATAAAAAAGATACACTTACTGTAGCAGATTTCCATACATCTGTGTGCCTCCAGCCAACGAACTACACTTCCTCCCTAGTTACGTTTACACACAGGTGTTCGAGCACGCTAGATAGCTAATTGGCACAGGTGGTCGCCTGTCTTCTGTCTGTCTTCGTGAACAAGCGTTGTAACATGGAAATATGGTTGTGTGGGAACAATACCCTTAATACAGGCAGCACAAAATAAATTGTTAAGCCATAAATAATTTGCCTACTAGACATTATGGTCGTGTCAGGTTGAACTTTCCTGACAAGGGTGTAGCTGTATCACTAAAAATTGAAGACGTTTTACAGTGAGTTAAAAAAATATATCTCTAGTATCTTGTATGTATGTATGTATGTATGTATGTATGTATGTCAAACACAAGTTAAATTCTTAGCCAACATTAACTAGGATGTAACCCTGGCACCTTTTTTTTGCTACAGCTGGCATTATGGCACAACCAATACTTTCAAGCACTCATTGCTCAAGATTTGGTGTAGCTGGCAATAGCCATGTTTTTTTGGCTCTTAACTGATGATAGGTGATGAAAGCCACTCATAAAACAAGGGAATCCCAGATAAGTGTGCAGTCTAGTTTTGGATATGGGTCTCAATAATTCAGCCAGTGTCTCAAATGTTGGACCACACTGTAAAATTGGCCCATCGACTATAAACATGAACTCTAAACAAATAAATATATTTGTTGTTAATGTTGTCATCCATCCTTGTCTGCTAGTTGCCATGAGCAGTGAGCTGAACGTGCCCATGGGCTCCCCGGCCCCGGGGGGCTCAGAACAGATGCCGGAGGGTGGAGGGATGGACTACAGGGACTGGGTGCGCCGCAGCTACCTGGAGCTGGTCACCTCCAACCACCACTCTGTGCAGGCCCTGTCATGGAGGAAGCTCTACCTGAGCCGGGCCAAGCTGAAAGCCTCCAGCCGCACCTCAGCCCTGCTCTCAGGCTTTGCTATGGTGAGTCACCCCACTGTTTTCCAGGGATAATAATCCCTTCAAAGTTGTTTTCAAGATCAATTTCCCTGGCAGCCTGTATGTTGTATCACTGGAAACAGACATTTTTCAGATAAACCTCTTGAGGAAAAAGCACACTCACTCCCAGGCTGCTATTAATAGCATGTGAACCAGTCTGAAAAGTAGGCCGTTTTTAAATGTATGCTAGTAGCTATCCCTTTCACTGTGCTGGTGGACTGTGATTGTGATAGTGATGTGCTTGTGTCGTGCTAGGTGGCCATGGTGGAGGTCCAGCTGGAGATGCAGTACAACTACCCGCGCATGCTCCTCATCGCCTTTAGCGTGTGCACCACGGTGCTGGTGGCTGTACACCTATTCGCGTTGCTCATCAGCACCTGCATCCTGCCGCACGTGGAGGCGGTCAGCAACATCCACAACCTCAACTCGGTCAGTGAGTCGCCTCACGAGCGCATGCACCACTACATTGAGTTGGCCTGGGGCTTCTCCACCGCCCTGGGCATCCTGCTCTTCCTGGCTGAGGTGGTGCTACTCTGCTGGATCAAGTTCCTGCCCGTGGACTCTGGTGTCCCCAACCAGGTGGCTGTGGCGGCCGCCGAACTGGCACTATCCAAGGTGAACTGTAGCGGCCCCGCCGTGCCGTCCACCACTCCGCCAGGGCACAGCGGCTGGCAGGCGGCCTTGGCCTCCACCATCATCATGGTGCCGGTGGGGGTGATCTTTGTGGTATTCACCATCCACTTCTACCGCTCGCTGGTGAGCCACAAGACAGAGCGCCACCATCAGGAGATTGAGGAACTGCACAAGATTAAGGTGCAGTTGGATGGGTGCGAGAGAGGCCTACAGGCAGTGTGAGCTCTTTAGCTCTTCTCTCTATGCTCTTCTGTCCACTCAATGCCTTCTCTCATTGGCATTGAGAAGCACCAAAATTCCACTGAATAAGTGGGAGGATTACGAATGTATCCACGCTAATTTGAAGTCAAAGATTAGAGTATGTTTGTTTTGGAAAATAGTATCTTGTCTCTGAGAGCAGTAGGATCTGTTGTATTGAGGTAAATTAAAAAGGGACTTCTACAGAATATCTTGAGGGCTATTTTGTTATTTGTTCATTTGTGCCATCTCTCCACATTTCATAAAGGAAGTGGTGAAAACCGAATAAGATGTTAAACTTCACCTCATGTGCTTGTTCTCACAAGGTGGTGTTATTGTGCTCATGCCAGGCTATGTTTAACACAGATCATAGCTGTAAGCAGATACAGAAGCGGGTGGAAACAACAGTCCATTTATTTTTGAAGTTGTTCATGCTGCACCAAACAGTGTAATGTTTCTCAGTAGGTGACAGCAACAGGAGCACACATACAAATGCTGTGTGTAGACATGCTTTGGGGAGTATGTTATTTGAATCTGCATTATAATCCATATTTTATATAGAAATCCCTCCCAGGCCTATAAACTGTCTGTTAGTTCTTTATGGTGTCAAAGATGGTGAATAGCTACGGTGCCTTGATGTTAAGACTTGTAATCTGCTCATATTAGTGAAGGACTGCTTGTAAATGTAAATACAGTCAACGGTGCCAGTTCTCTTGAATAAATATTATTTCTCTGCTTAAAGGAAGATTATTTTTTTAGAAATGAAGATAACATTCCAAACAGATTTTTCTGACCAAGAATCTCCTTTCTTTCAATGTGGTGGAAAAATACAAAAATGCAGTTGTAGTTTAGTTTGGAAGTTAGTGTTAATACTGGTATGTCAGGTGTCTGTGCAATTCTTCAACCTACGCATTGTTTTCTTCTTCAGGTCATACTTAATTGTTGTAAATGTCCCCTCTGAAAAAAGTTTATTTGACCAAACAAAAGGATTGTATGTTGATGGGAAAACAATGCTGTCAATTTGTTAAAACATTACTTATTTTGGATATTAACAACCCATGCTGTATTGTGGTACATTTACTGCTTTATGTGCACTGTAGTCTATTAAAGGTTCTGTGGAATAGCATGTCTTTTCATATCTTGTCAATGAATGTTCAATAAAGACTCATCTTATTTTGTTATTTCCATGCCCTACTCTGCATACTTGTCTATATTTTATGAGCTGACAATATCTTGTGAAGACCTAGGTCGTGTTTCCCTACTCAGACGTTGCATGCATCAACCAATGGTTCTGTGCCACGTCATCGACTGTGCCATTGGGCGCCAGATTGCTATAACATTTGGTTAGCTTATACGTAAAATACCTATCCAGGCGTTGTAAGAGCTGACATGCGTCAGCAACGTCTGAGCAGAGGAACACAACCATATAGTATACCAGAGTTATACAGATGATCCCATTCCCAGATCCTTCAAGTTAAGACAGGCTGTGCCCCCATCCAATTTGGCAATATTCCCTAACATAAGATAATGTTTCTGAATAGCTGCCAACAAAACATTACACCATGTTACTTTTAATGTTCCAGACAGCTTGGATATATTAATAAGAATCAGACTATTTTATTGTCTGGCTTCTCTCTGTAATATGCATAAACTGAAAAGCCTATCCTTCCATGTCTCAAGAGTGCCAGATGGTACACACCTGTGATATATAGAAACAGCCAAATTGCTCTTCTGATGATGGGCTACACTCGAGATGCTACCATAGTGATTGTGGTTGTCCAATCCTGGCCCTGGTTTGTTAAATTACACAACATTTACAGCTGTGTAATCATTACACTAATTTGACATGTAATTATTGTCCTAAGTAATAGCCAATATAACACCCCAAGTACACACTATCCAATCAAGTTAGTTTACTTAAAAGGATGGCTCACACGACTTGTGTTGATGTGTTCTCTTACTACAGGATGGACAAGGCTCCACACCACTATATAGTGTAGTGTATTACAAGGCCTCTGACTATGTTTTTGATGTAGCAAGGAGGATGAGACTAAATGGGTATGTGTTCTTTACTTTTGATCACGTAGTTCTTACTTCAACAATGACCAAATGGTTAGATGCTAATCTTGTAAAATGTGTCTAGACACTGGTTTGGTTTCTTTTGGAGTGACGTCTACAATAGTTCCTGCTTTTTAACCTAATGAGTATCAACAAAATGGCATATAACATGGTATTCTGACACTGCTGCAGCTATGATGATAAAATGAAGAATTTCCTGACTTGGTATTGACACTCAAGGGTGTTGCTGACCAAAGTGTGATAGATTTTAATCTTCTCTCTGAGCTGTTATATCTAAATGAGCTGTTTGACTTCCTGCAAATACCCAAATGTTTAATCTCATCCTGCTGAATTCTGATTTTTAGAACTGAGTAGTATTTTATAACATCACAGGGGGCTATTCGGGACATGGAACCAGTTCATAAATGTAACTTTGCAGCAAATGGCATGTAGCCCGCAAACTAAATCCTAAGGCTGTGTTTACACAAGTAGGCAATTCATTTTTTTTTTTTGTTGTATTTGTCTTTTGACCAATCGGCTCTGAAAAAGATCTGTTATTGGTCAAAAGGCCAACTAGTGGAAAAAATATCAGAATTGGGCTGCCTGTGTAAATGCAGCCTTAATTTCCTGAAGTCACCCTGGCCATGTACACTCCATTTCAAATGGAAAATATTCCCATTAGGCTTTGGCAAACTATGATGAGGTGACTCATTTCCTGACTTGGGATTGTCACCCTGGTGTCACTGACTAAGGAGTGATTGGTTGTAATCTTCTCTCTAACCTATTCAATCTAAATGCCCTCTGACCGCATCCTCCACTAATGTGGGGTGAGCCTGGTGTGCATCTTAGAACTGTATTTCTACACAGCGACTTTGATGGGTTGAACCCAAACAATGCAAAGTACATTGACCTTTTGAAACAGTTTGTCCTCTGCAAGGGTTCCTTGGTTGACTCGTTATTTTTTTGCATCAGTGGCTCTTATTTGCATAGATATAAGCTTACAATTTCCTGCAAGTTAATTGGTTGGACATTTGAAATGAATGGCTGTCTAGCCTTTAACCGCTTTTATATGCTGTTTTCTGTTTCAGAAGTGGCTATTGTGGTTGAAGAGGCGCTTGATCTTCTGTCAAAGTGCATCACATTCTTCTCAAGGCTAGTGTCCTAAGGAAATGGCCTTTGACTCTACTCTAAACATAGTGGGCTGGACTCCAGGGAGATGAGTGAACCTTTTTTTTAGCTGATGTTGTCTTAATGAGGGGGCTGGATGGGAACTCTCCAGTCAGACCGCAATAGATCACGTTCACCTAAAGCTGCATGACGGTTTCTAAATGTAATCCATTGCAGAGATGTTAATGAAAAGTGCCCGTTTGTCCACCTAGATTAGCAAAGGAGTAAATATAGCTTCAGTGTATTTATATCTGATTTTAATATTTTATTCAACAACTGGTTCATGTCAACAGGACAAGCTTGCTGGGGTTAACTAACTGTCCCAGTCTATTGATAAAATGATTCAGCCTGGGCTATCAAGGGGATTGTTTATTCGTTTGATTCTAGCTAGATGTAGCTCTTTAGTTGTGTATAGCAGTATTGAATACCAACTATTAACGGCCTTGTTCTTTTGACAATCTTCAGATGTCTTTGCTGTTTACTGAAGGAATCCACTGGGACCTTGCAGGCTTGAAATAGCTTTTTGTTGGCCTTTTGGGGAAGATCATGTTAATAAAGTTTTGACGAAGGCCTTGAGGCAGATGCGTCAAGCATAATAAAGGGCAGTGAGCGTTTTTTTTTTTTTTCTCATGTTCAATTGTTACCATGCACCTGCAACAAAGCTGGCTCAAATGTGAGAGTACCTTTTTGAATTTTGGGGATGGATCACAATCAACAACTTAAGGGAGTATATTGCATTAGAAGCCTAATTTGAAGAATACCCCTACTGTCATGTTGTAATAAATTGGACTTGTTAAAAACAGACACTACTGCAGTAAAGAGCAACTGCCCCTAAAATCCAACTAATCCTTTTCAAAAGGGCCTATGTGGCATCAAACATTTTATTCTAGTGTCAAAATTTACTACAAAGTGTATTTTTCTTGTCATCTAAAACTGAGTTTGGCACCTCCATGCGTCACAAGTAGTGAAGTTGGGTTTGGATTACAATGGTCAACAAATCATGCGGTTTTTGCTAAACTCAATGTGCAACTTGACCCACTTTGCTTCCCTTAGCTATGAGAAGCTAGCCGCAATAAGGATTAACAATGGTGGAAATACAGTTCGCCTTCAAGATAAGAGAACCTCATTGAATGTGCAAACGGAAACAAATAGTGGCATCATGCCATATTTGGACTAGATGCTAAACAAGTTTGACTACTATATAAATTGAAGACAATTTGACTAAGTAAAAATGTAATCTCACTGTGGATGTATTAGACTTCAGAATTGCATCAGGGGCATACTTTTCACTGTACAGCCTTACCAATGGATTGTGGATCAATGAAATGGAGTATCAGTCTACTCAGTGACACCCACAGAGCATAACTGTAGAATTTACACCAGTGTCGTACCTGCAAGTCAAGCTAGCTAAAAACTAGGCTAGATTGAAGATCCCATTGTAGCTAGTGACCTCAACCTAACAATTATAATAAACAAACATGATTACCATTACAAAATTAAACGAGGCAACAGTTCTATACTATAATTGGCTTAACAGCCAATGTGTATTTAACATTAAGTACTCAATTATAGAAATGGATAATTTACAAGTTGCTAGCCATCACCAAAAACCATATTTTCATCTGTTTGGAAACTTCCTGTTCTTTGACAGACTCTGGCTGGACTGAAGACGACACAAAGTTTGAAAATTGACTGACCATGTCTTAAAGTAATGGACTGTCGTTTCTCTCTGTTTATTTGAGCTGTTCTTGCCATAATATGGACTTTGTCTTTTACCAAATAGGGCTATCGTCTGTATACCACCCCTACCTTGTCACAACAGAACTGATTGGCTCAAACGCATTAAGAAGGAAAGAAATTCCACAAATTAACAAGGCACGCCTGTTTATTTGAAATTCATTCCAGGTGACTACCTCATGAAGCTGGTTGAGAGAATGCCAAGAGTGCAAAGCTGTCATCAAGCCAAAGGGTGGCTATTTGAAGAATCTCAAAATATGTTTTGATTTAACACTATTGATTTGTTTAACACTTTTTTTGGTTACTACATGATTCCATATGTGTTATTTCATAGTTTTGATGTCTTCACTATTATTCTACAATGTAGAAAATAGTCAAAATAAAGGAAAACCCAGGAATGAGTAGGTGTGTCCAAACTTTTGACTGGTACTGTAGATTCAATGGTTGTAAAGATGGGGAGTGGTCTGTCCATAATAGATACTCTGCTTTTCTGACACCACACTCCAAAAAGCAAGTCCTGCAGGCTCTAGTTTTGGCTTATCTTGATTATTGTCAAGCGCTGCAAAGAAAGACCTAGTTAAGCTGCAGCTGGCCCAGAACAGAGTGGCACGTCTTGCTCTTCATTGTAATCAGAGGGCTACAGTGCATTCGGAAAGTATTCAGACCCCATGACATTTTCCAAATTTTATTATGTTATAGCCTTATTCTAAAATGGATAAAAATATATCCTCATCAATCTACACCCAATACCCCATAATGACAAAGCAAAAACTGTTTTTTAGACATTTTTGCAAATTTATAAAAAATTTAAAACATCACATTTACGTAAGTATTCTGACTCTTTACTCAGTACTTAGTTGAAGCACCTTTTGGCAGCGATTACAGCCTCGTGTCTACTTGTGTATGATGCTACAAGCTTGGCACACCAGTATTTGGGGAGTTTCCCATTCTTCTCTGCAGATCCTCTCAAGCTCTGTCAGGTTGGATGGGGAGCATCGCTGCACAGCTATTTTCAGGTCTCTCCAGAGATGTTCGATGGGGTTCAAGTCCAGGCTCTGGCTGGGCCACTCAAGGACATTCAGAGACTTGTCTGGAAGCCACTCCTGCATTGTCTTGGCTGTGTGCTTAGGGTCATTGTCCTGTTGGAAGGTGAACCTTCGCCCCAGTCTGAGGTCCTGAGTGCTCTGGAGCAGGTTTTCAACAAGGATCTCTCTGTACTTTGCTCCGTTCATCTTTCCCTCGATCCTGGCTAGTCTCCCAGTCTCTGCCGCTGAAAAACATCCCCACAGCATGATGCTGCCACAACCATGCTTCACTGTATGGATGGTGCCAGATTTCCTCCAGACGTGGCGCTTGGCATTCAGGTTGCATCAGACCAGAGAATCTTGTTTCTCATGTTTTGAGTCCTTTAGGTGCCTTTTGGCAAACTCCAAGTGGGCTGTCATATGCCTTTTACTGAGGAGTGGCTACTGTCTGGCCACTCTACCATAAAGGCCTGATTGGTGGAGTGCTGCAGAGATGGTTGTCCTTCTGGAAGGTTCTCCCATCTCCACAGAGGAACTTTGGAGTTCTGTCAGAGTGACCATCGGGTTCTTGGTCACCTCCCTGACCAAGGCCCTTCTCCCCCGATTGCTCAGTTTGGCCGGGCGGCCAGCTCTAGGAAGAGTATTGGTGGTTCCAAACTTCTACCATTTAAGAATGATGGAGGCCACTGTGTTCTTGTGGACCTTCAATGCTGCAGAAATGTTTTGGTACCCTTCCCCAGATCTGTGCCTCGACACAATCCTGTCTTGGAGCTCTACTGACAATTCCTTCGACCTCATGGCTTGGTTTTTGCTCATATATAGACAGGTGTGTGCCTTTCCAAATCATGTCCAAGCAATTGAATTTACCATAGGTGGACTCCAATCAAGTTGTAGAAACATCTCAAGGATGGTCAAAGGAAACAGGATGCACCTGAGCTCAATTTCGAGTCTCATAGCAAAGGGTCTGAATACTTATGTAAATAAGGTATTTCAGTTTTTATTGTTCATACATTTGCAAAAATTTCTAAAAACCTGTTTTCGCTTTGTCATTATGGGGTATTGTGTGTAGATTGAGGGGGAAAATGTATTTTAATCAATTTTATAAGGCTGTAACGTAACAAAAAGGGAAGAGGTCTGAATGCACTGTAAATACTCTGCATGCCAGTCTCTTGGCAAAGAGTTGAGACTGACTGCATCCTTCTTTTTATAAGAAATGTGTTAAATTCCAAATTGTTTGCATAGTGAACTTACACACAGCTCTGACACACACACTTACCCCACCAGGGGTCTTTTCACAGTCCCACAAATTCAAGAAAGAGTACAGTATTAAATAGAGCCATCATTGCATGGAACTCCCATATCATATTCCTCAAAAGAGCAGCAAACCTGGTTTCAAAACAAATAAAGCAACACCTCACGGCACAAAGCCTCTCCCCTATTTGACCTAGACTTTGTGTGTATGTATTGATATGTAGTCTGTGTGATGTTTTTAAATGTATGTAGTTCTGTGCTTGAGCTGTTATCTATTAATGTTCTGTATTATGTCATGTTTTGTGTGGACCCCAGGAAGAGTAGCTGCTGCTTTCGCAACAGCTAATGGGGATCCTAATAAAATACAAAAAACACCTCTTGCCTGTTCACCAACGGTTGTTGATGGGCAGAACAAAATTGGGTAGGTTTAATTTGACCTATTCAAACTTCAACATAGTGCCTTCAGAAAGTAGTCACACCTCTTGACCTTTTCCACATTTTGCTACAGCCTGAATTTAAAATTGAATAAATGTAGATTATTTTTGTCACTGGCCTACACACAATACCCCATGTCAAAGTGGAATTATGTTTTAGAAATTTAAAATAAATAAGAAATAAGCTGAAATGTCTTGTCTAAGTATTCAACCCTTTTTATGGCAAGCCTAAATAAATTCAGGAGTAAAAATGTGCTTAACAAGTCACATGTTGAATGGACTGTGTGCAATAATAGTGGTTAACATGATAATTGAGGGTAGTCATTTTGATGAGGTAGTCATTTTTAAATGACTACCTCATCTCTGTACCCCACACATACAATTATCTGTACGGTTCCTCAGTCAAGGCAGTACATTTCAAATACAGATTCAACCACAAAGACCAGGGAGGTTTTCCAATGCCTCGCAAAGGGCACCTATTGGTAGATTAAATAAATAAATAAATAAAAAGCAGACATTGAATATCCCTTTGAGCATGGTGAAGTTATTCATTACACTTTGGATGGTGTATCAATAAACCCAGTCACTGTAAAGATACAGGCGTCCTTCCTAACTCTGTTGCTGGAGAGGAAGGAAACCACTCAGGGATTTCACCCTGAGGCCAATGGTGACTTTAAAACAGTTACAGAGTTTAATGACTATGATAGGAGAAAACTGAGGCTGGATCAACATTGTATACTGAACAAAAATATAAATGCAACATGTAAAGTGTTGGTTTCATGAGCCAAAATAAAAAATAAATGTTCCATATGCACAAAAAGCGTATTTCTCACAGATTATGTGCACAAATTTGTTTACATCCCTGTTAGTGAGCATTTCTCCTTTGCCAAGATAATTCATCCACCTGACAAGTGTGGCATATCAAGAAGCTGATTAAACAGCATGATCATTACACAGGTGCACCTTGTGATGGGAAAAATAAAAGGCCACTCTAAAATGTGCAGTTGTGTCATACTCAAGTTTTGTGTGCAATTGGCATGCTGACTGCAGGAATGTCCACCAGAGCTGTTGCCTGAAAATGTAATGTTCATTTCACTACCGTGAGCGTTTTAGAGAATTTGGCAGTATGTCCAACCGTCCTCAAAACCGCAGACCACGTGTAACCACACAAGCCCAGTACCTCCACATCCATCTTCTTCACCTGGGGGATCGTCTTTGACCAGCCACCTGGACAGCTGATGAAACAGGAGTATTTTTGTCTGTAATATAGCCCTTTTGTGGGGAAAAACTCATTCTGATTGGGTGGGCCTGGCTCCCCAGTGGGTGGGCCTATGCCCTTCCATGCACACCCATGGCTGCCCCCCTGCCCAGTCATGTGAAATCCATAGATTAGGGCCTAATTTATTTATTTCAATTGACTGATTTCCTTATATGAACTGTAACTCAGTAACACCTTTGAAATTGTTGCATGTTGGGTTTATATTTTTGTTCAGTATAGTTACTCCACAATACTAACTAACTGACAGAGTGAAAAGAAGGAAGCCTGTACAGAATAAAAATATTCCAAAACATGCATCCTGTTTGCAACAAGGCACTAAAGTAATACTGCAAAAAATGTGGCAAAGCAATTCACTTTGTTCCTGAGTGGTCGAGTTACAGTTTTGACTTAAATCTTCTTGAAAATCTATGGCAAGACTTTCAAATGGTTGTCTAGCAATGATCAACAACCAATTTGCTAGAGCTTGAATTTAGAAAATAATGAATGGGCAAATGTTGCACAATCCAGGTGTGGAAAGTGCTTATACTTACCCAGAGAGACTCACAGCTGTAATCGCTGCCAAAGGTGCTTCTACAAAGCATTGACTCGGGTGTGAATAAATATGTAAATTAGATATTTCTGTATTTCCTTTTCAATAAATGTGCACACATTTCTAAAAACATGTTTTCACTTTGTCATGGGGTATTGTGTGTAGGCCAATGACAAAAAAAATGAGGGGTGAGAGGATTTTTTTTTATTTAATCAATTTTGAATTGCACACAGGGACCTCCTTTTGTATACAGGACACCACACAGGAAGGTATGACTAATGACATGTTTTCCAATGTAACCCCATTACCACAAAACAAAATGCTGATAGGCACAGTATCTGTGTCAGCCGGGAACGACAATGAAAGATGAAAGGTGCACATTGTTATATTAGAACTGCTTCTATAGTATTATGTAGGGTTGTTTATTCTACATGGACCTGTTACTACATTTCAAAGTTATCAAAACACAGTTTAGAACATCTGCATAAATTCAGCAATTGCATTATCATACTCTGTAGGCTACTGACCTATTCAAAGCTTCCTCCAGCATCTTGCCATACATCTGCCTGTAGTTATTGAACTCAACCTGCAGGTTTGTGAT
Organism: Coregonus lavaretus; assembly: GCF_964263955.1. NCBI lineage: Eukaryota > Metazoa > Chordata > Actinopteri > Salmoniformes > Salmonidae > Coregonus > Coregonus lavaretus. Next base: position 27,105,526 of record NC_139997.1, read on the forward strand.
TGAGTGGGGAAACTGCTGCAGACAAGTGTGTATATAATCATTTGTAACCAGCTATTAGAAACTTGAATAATAGTAAAGAGTTCTCTGTTTAAAGGAACAGAGGTTGGTTCCTCTTTCCACTTTCACTCCCCACAACCGTTCTGAGCGTACAGCCAAGGACACATCTGGCAACCATAGATAGCTCAAGAAGTAGAAACAGACTATTGTTCTAAAGCATCCTCTTCCTAAGAAACTAAGCCAGTGTGGGGTAAACAACACCCGGTTCACTCGACCACAAGTTTGACACAAAGTGATTGTGAAGCCCAGGTGCGCCGGGGAGGAGTGGAATCAACCATGTCTCAGCAGTTCCTAGATTGCTATATAAATCCTCTGTATTGTTGAGCTCTCTGCCTTCCACCTTAGAGTGTATGGTTGACCAGTTTCATTATTGCAATAATTAAATAAAGATGAATTGTTTGAAGAAACACTATGATTTTGAACATTCGAAGCAACTGGGAAACGTCCATGGCAGTCATTGTTGTCACCTTAGCTTGCTACAAAACTTCTGAGTGATAGGAAGCACCAACATCAATCAGCCTACACCATAGAACACACACCTGTTGTTAATATGACAACTAGCATAGCCATGTCAGCAAATGACTGCTGTCTGAATACACACAAATCCGATTTGGACACTTGTAACTTGCTGTTTGGACAGTCAGTATTCCAAAACGTATTTGAAAAACAAAACAGATTTGTGCATTAAGGCCTGCAGTGTGAACATGGCTTTATTGTTCCTCCATGTACAGCAAAACAAACAGGGATAGGCCCTAGTTTTATATTTACTATTGGGTGAAATGAGCTGAATTACTAAGGCATGGTTTTGAGAAAGGTCAATGAATGTTCCAAACTGAACATGAGACGAAACTACTTCTGACCTTGTGTAATTAAATGAAGTGTTAATTACTCATTAATAAACCACCCGTGTTAAACTATCATAAGTGCTAGGGATATGTTGGTGCCTTAAATTATTTACAAATGATCAGAAGGGATATAATCAATAACTAACAAATCAATTAAAGTATAAATTGTAATTGTGACATGACTGTCAAAGTCCCTCATGGGAAAGAGTAAATCTTGATGAGGTGCTGAAGTTCAGTGAGGTACCCTGTCATCGGACACCTCTGATTGGCTTTGATATAGACATAGATACAGCGGTAACAGAAGACAAAACCAGAAGTGGAGAGGACAGTGTCCAGAGGTGGGTAGTAACAAGTTACATTTACTTGAGTAAGTTTTTGAAAAAATTATACTTCTAGGAGTAGTTTTAAATCACTATACTTTTTACTTTTACTTGAGTAGATTTGTGAAGAAGAAACTGTACTCTTACTCCGCTTCATTAGGCTACAATGAGGTCGTTACTTTTCTCTTTACCTCTTTGGTATTCTACGCGTCATTGTCTTTATGCCTTATTTTAATGTTTTATTTTGACAGAGAGAGAGAGACTTCCGCTAAGGCTCTACCACGTGACTGTGTTTCACCAATCAAACGTACAGTGAGGGAAAAAAGTATTTGATCCCCTGCTGATTTTGTACATTTGCCCACTGACAAAGAAATGATCAGTCTATAATTTTAATGGTAGGTTTATTTGAACAGTGAGAGACAGAATAACAACAAAAAAATCCAGAAAAACGCATGTCAAAAATGTTATAAATTGATTTGCATTTTAATGAGGGAAATAAGTATTTGACCTCCTCTCAATCAGAAAGATTTCTGGCTTCCAGGTGTCTTTTATACAGGTAATGAGCTGAGATTAGGAGCACACTCTTAAAGGGAGTTCTCCTAATCTCAGTTTGTTACCCGTATAAAAGACACCTGTCCACAGAAGCAATCAATCAATCAGATTCCAAACTCTCCACCATGGCCAAGACCAAAGAGCTCTCCAAGGATGTCAGGGACAAGATTGTAGACCTACACAAGGCTGGAATGGGCTACAAGACCATCGCCAAGCAGCTTGGTGAGAAGGTGACAACAGTTGGTGCGATTATTCGCAAATGGAAGAAACACAAAATAACTGTCAATCTCCCTTGGCCTGGGGCTCCATGCAAGATCTCACCTCGTGGAGTTGCAATGATCATGAGAACGGTGAGGAATCAGCCCAGAACTACACGGGAGGATCTTGTCAATGATCTCAAGGCAGCTGGGACCATAGTCACCAAGAAAACAATTGGTAACACACTACGCCGTGAAGGACTGAAATCCTGCAGTGCCCGCAAGTTCCCCCTGCTCAAGAAAGCACATATACATGCCCGTCTGAAGTTTGCCAATGAACATCTGAATGATTCAGAGGAGAACTGGGTGAAAGTGTTGTGGTCAGATGAGACCAAAATCGAGCTCTTTGGCATCAACTCAACTCACCGTGTTTGGAGGAGGAGGAATACTGCCTATGACCCCAAGAACACCATCCCCACCGTCAAACATGGAGGTGGAAACATTATGCTTTGGGGGTGTTTTTCTGCTAAGGGGACAGGACAACTTCACCGCATCAAAGGGACGATGGACGGGGCCATGTACCATCAAATCTTGAGTGAGAACCTCCTTCCCTCAGCCAGGGCATTGAAAATGGGTCGTGGATGGGTATTCCAGCATGACAATGACCCAAAACTCACGGCCAAGTCAACAAAGGAGTGGCTCAAGAAGAAGCCCATTAAGGTCCTGGAGTGGCCTAGCCAGTCTCCAGACCTTAATCCCATAGAAAATCTGTGGAGGGAGCTGAAGGTTCGAGTTGCCAAACTTCAGCCTCGAAACCTTAATGACTTGGAGAAGATCTGCAAAGAGGAGTGGGACAAAATCCCTCCTGAGATGTGTGCAAACCTGGTGGCCAACTACAAGAAACGTCTGACCTCTGTGATTGCCAACAAGGGTTTTGCCACCAAGTACTAAGTCATGTTTTGCAGAGGGGTCAAATACTTATTTCCCTCATTAAAATGCAAATACATTTATAACATTTTTGACATGCGTTTTTCTGGATTTTTTTGTTGTTATTCTGTCTCTCACTGTTCAAATAAACCTACCATTACAATTATAGACTGATCATGTCTTTGTCAGTGGGAAAACTTACAAAATCAGCAGGGGATCAAATACTTTTTTCCCTCACTGTAGTTGTGCAGTCTCGTCACGTTACCATACTCAATCTCAGCGGCGGGACGGGTTAGCTTTACAGTCGTAGCAACACAAAAATGTCAGAATTAGCCGTCGGCAATGCAGACACAGACGAGGAGGAACACCCGCACCCCTGGCCTCATACTGAAAGCATGTTTACCTTAGTAAAAGTGCGAAAGAGCAGCTACATTATGCGGTGTCTTCTGTGTCTACCAAAACAAACGGACATTTCAGCATTCAAGAACTCAACATCTAACTTGAGGAAACATGTAGCAGTAAATTTCCTAAATTCGTTTTTTGTTTTTGCTGTGGATAGGCGAATGTTTGTCTTTTAGGTTACATATATTTTAAACATTTATATACATATATATATATATATATATATATATATATATATATATATATATATATATATATATATATATATATATATATATCCACATTTGATGTGATAATAAGTCTCTTTTAATGTCTTGATCTCCCTGTAGCCTCACAGATTTTTTTTTATCCACAGAGGGTTCACCCCAACAAGCTGGTGCTAAATTTTGTATGTGAGGCCAACCAACCATTTTTTCTGTGGTTGAGACGCCATCCTTCAAGACTTAGAAACCTTGCAACCTCATACAGTAATGACAAGGAAAACGTTATGCACAAGAATAAAAGAAGCTGCAATACAAAAGAAGAGCATAATCATCAAAAAGCTGAGTGCTGTGAACTATGTTGCTACCACAACAGACTGCTGGTCTGCCAGACAACGTAGCTACTTAGGTGTCACCTGTCACTGGATAGACAACACCTCACTGGAGAGGCACTCCGCTGCATTGGCTTGTAGACCTGTCAAAGGCTCGCACACGTTTGATGTCCTTGCTGCTGCATTAGAGGAAATACATTCTGAGTACCACATCAGGGAAAAAGTGACCAGGACGACAACAGACAGTGGCTCAAACTTCCTGAAGGCCTTTCGATTATATGGTGAGGAGAAAGAGGAGGAAGCCATCAATGTACAAGAGGAGAGTGACTCCACCCTTGATAATGCAACAGAAGATCAGAGTGAGTCAGAGGTGGAGTATCAAGATGTCTGCTATTCTGGATGAAAACACAGGCCTTGAGTACCAACTTCCAAGGCACCAAAAGTGTGCATGCCATCTCCTCAATCTTATATCCACAGTTGATGCCACTGCTGCAGGAGGAGCTGCAAACGAAACCTACAAGAGGCTGTCTCGGTCTGCTTTTGCAAAATGTCATGCTCTTTGGAATAAAACCAGCAGGTCAACCATGGCTCATGAAACAGTGGGACGTGAATGCAAGCTGCAGTTTCTCCGACCCAATCAGACACGCTGGAGCTCCCTGTTCTTCGCTGTAGAAAGGATTGTACGCATTCACCGAGAGCAAGGAGAACAAGCAATTTGCAATGTCTGCACAGCATTAAAGATAAAGATGTAAGTTGACAAAATTTATATTTTGTTTTTAAAGAATAATAAAAATAAATAAGCCTTGCTGATTAATGGGTGAATCCACTTGTCTCAAGTAACTAAGTTTTCTTTGCATGGTGGTGTGACAATTGTGGATGACTTGAATGAAATAATTTAACTAATTTATTTTAATTTATTTGTGTATTTAACATGTACAATGCATAATAAAGACATTGTACCAGAAATAGCTATAAGTAATTGTTTTATCGTTACATCTTTTATAGGTTCAATCCAGCTGAAATTGGGTTTTTGGTCGAGTATGCTGCTGTGATGAAGCCTGTTGCCATGGCCCTTAATATCCTTCAAGGGGAATCATCTGTGCATATGGGCCTCCTGCTGCCAACACTTTACCAGTTGCGGGACAAGCTGAAGAGGTTGGAGTCAACTTGCAAAATGTGTACACCTCTTGCTCACGCCCTGCAGCAAGGGATCCAGAAACGTTTTGGAGACGTCATGAAAGAGCCTGAGCTGATTGCAGCAGCAATACTCCTACCAAGATTCAGAACATCCTGGACCACAGAGGAGAACATCTTAAATGCTGGTAAATATACTTGTTTATCAATTCAAATGTGAACCAGTAGACATTGACCTATATAACTCTATAATGTTACTGTCATTTAGGATTATAGTGTGTCAGTGACAAACCACAGGGTGGCAATATAGTTAGAAGCTCAGGTAGCTTTTAATGTCAAACATCAGCAGCTTGACAGCCTATACAGTAGAAGGGTAAGAATAATGTGCAGACTTAATTCGTTTGAAAAACGATTTATCTTGCCCTAAAACCCACAGGCCTTGACTACATCAGAAATCACCTCGACACCGACTTGGATGATGTCACCAGCGCAAACAGCGGCCTCTCTGATGAAGACGACTTCTTTGCATCCATGGAGTTGGGAAAATCACAAGTAGGAGAGCTGGAGAGGTACCTTTCATGTCTGTCCCCTGCAGGTATGGATCTACTCCACACCTTTCCTCACATCAAGAAGCTGTCACTCAAAGTCAACACAGGTCTTCCTGCATCTGCAGCCTGTGAGAGACTTTTCAGTCATGCAGGACTCCTGTTCACTGTTAAACGATCACAGCTTCACAGCAAGAACCTTGAGAGACAGCTACTGTTGAAGCTTAATAGTGACATCACTGAGTGATTCTTTGGTGAAATAGTTTGTTTCTGCATGTTTTGACGCACGCACGCACGCACACACACACACACACACACACACACACACACACACACACACACTCTCCCAGTGGGGCCTTCAATATAAAAATATAAAAGGGTTTTCATGTTACTGTGCCAAAGAGTTCCTGGAGTGTCAACCAGTCAAAGGGCCAGTGTCAGCCTAAAGGTTAGAATATTGCCAAATCTGTTGTCTGTCTGTAGGAGTCTAGATGGGGGAAGCTGCTCCTCTCTCAGCTGCTTTTGAGGTGGGGGGGGGGACAAGTGTGACTTTTTTTTGCTGACTTTTCTTGTTAGATATTGGAACTGGAAGTAAACATAATGCCCCATCTACAACTACATCACTCTCCTCTGATGCCTTTTAGAGAACATGCATTCAGCTTAATTGGTGTTCTGGGATACTAGGCCTGCAATATTGTTTTATTTGGCCATCTATCATGGACTGGTGCTTTTTCAGTTGATGTGTACTGCTGCTCTTTTCCTCTGCTCAGTGAGATGTGCAGTGTGGCCTAATCACAGATCAGAGTATTAATTTCTAGGCACACAGAAAAAGGGCTGTTGCTTGCCATGTAATACAAAGGTACTGAGTAGGCCTAATCAACACCTATTGATTATTTTACGTTGATCGCTTCCTTCTGGTGTGCAGTTTTCTGTTCAGCATGCCTGGTATGAAATGTTTGTGTGTTTCCTTCTGTTGTTCTGTCACTGTGGAGACACTGTGGAGACACACACACAGTTTATGAGAGTTTATGGGCTGCCTCGTTCTAGTTCTGCCTGGTAACAAAAGTTTAAAGGTTTGGAAATTTGTGTTACTTGTGCTTATTTATTTTTTATTTTTTATTATTAAAAAGTCTTGATGGTGCTCTGGTTCTCTGAGGAGTACCACCACTTGAGGAACTGAAGGAAGAACACGCCCACGGAGAGATGGACAGAGCTACACCCCCCCACCACTGTCAACTTCAGCCTCCGCAGCCTCTCACCAACACTGGGAAGAAAAAACAACTAATTAGAGGGAAGTATACTTATTGACTTAAATGCTTTAAAAAGTGATTAAGCTCCTTGAACTCAGGGTCCCTTGAGACCGGATGTCCCTAGGGCTGTTGCTGTGACCGTATTTTCGCCACACCGTTGAGTCACCGTAATCTCCTCTTATGCAATCTGGACATGCATTGATAGTACGCAACTCACTAAAGACCATCAGGTTGCTAATGACCTTGTCCTCAGGGCTCTATTTCTCCTCTAACCACTCTGACATCAATGCAAATGCAATCGAAAATCACATCAGACACTTATCATCAAAATAGCATTGTGCTTTTAAAACACCTCACTGTGATTTGATAAATTTTTAGAAAGAAGTTCAACAACAGTTTGAAACAGTGTAAAACATGGTCATTGCGGATGTTGTTTCAAAGCCTAAAACAACGAAATCGACAGCGCTTTCTAAGGTGATGATTAATTCAAAACACCCTTACACATATTAGAGCTTATGCATATGCATAGGCCTACAGTGCTTTCAGAAAGTATTCACCCCTTGACTTTTTTCACATTTTGTTGTGTTATAGCCTGAATTTAAAATGGATTACATTGAGATTTTTTGTCACTGGCCTACACACAATTCCCCATAATGTCAAAGTAGAATTATGTTCAGGAGTAAAAAAGTGTTTAACATGATTTTTTTTATGATAACCTCATCTCTGTAAGGTCCCTCAGTTGAGCAGTGAATTTCAAACACAGATTCAACCACAAAGACCAGGGAGGTTTTCCAATGCCTCGCAAAGAAGGGAACCTATTGGTAGATGAGTAATACAAAAATTAAAAAGCAGACATTGAATATCCCTTTGAGCATGGTGAAGTTATTAATTACACTTTGGATGGTGTTATGATGAGTTTCTTGGGTATCAAGTAATTCAGGATGCAAGAATATACTTAAACAATTATATGGAGAGTTCATACAAATATTTAATAGACACGGTACCGGGTTCATCTAACAAAAGGCGCATGCTCTGCCTCTTGTCATCCGAACTCCTGAACAAAGGAAATCTCTTAGTTTATATACTTCATGTTACACGTTTCTTCAACTACATCTGTTAACCCTCAGTGGGCACTCCCTTCTTTGATGGTATTATCTTGTACCCAAAGTCAGTATATTATATATATCAATCATTCTAAGATAAACCCCAGTAATCTCCCTTGACATACTGGAACCCTTGTTATTCAGTTCTGCCCATGACCTCAGAATTGTTTTAAATTGTAGACCTCCACAAGTCTGGTTCATCCTTGGGAGCAATTTCCAAACGCCTGAAGGTACCACGTTCATCTGTACAATCAATAGTACGCAAGTATAAACACCATGGGACCACGCAGCCATCATACCGCTCAGGAAGGAGACACGTTCTGTCTCTTAGAGATGAACGTACTTTGGTGCGAAAAGTGCAAATCAATCCCAGAACAACAGCAAAGGACCTTGTGAAGATGCTGGAGGAAACAGGTACAAAAGTATCTATATCCACAGTAAAACGAGTCCTATATCAACATAACCTGAAAGGCCACTCAGCAAGGAAGAAGCCACTGCTCCAAAACCACCATAAAAAAGCCAGACTACAGTTTGCAACTGCACATGGGGACAAAGATCGTACTTTTTGGAGAAATGTCCTCTGGTCTGATTAAACAAAAATATAACTATTTGGCTGTAATGACCATCGTTATGTTTGGAGGAAAAAGGGGGACGCTTGCAAGCCGAAGAACACCATCACAACCGTGAAGCACGGGGGTGGCAGCATCATGCTGTGGGGGTGATTTGCTGCAGGAGGGACTGGTGCACTTCACAAAATAGATGGCATCATGAGGAAGGAAAATTATGTGGATATATTGAAGCAACATCTCAAGACATGGGCAGAACTGAAAAAGCGTGTGCGAGCAAGGAGGCCTACAAACCTGACTCAGTTACACCAGCTTTGTCAGGAGGAATGGGCCAAAATTCACCCAACTTATTGTAGGAAGCTTGTGGAAGGCTACCCGAAACGTTTGACCCAAGTTAAACAATTTAAAGGCAATGCTACCAAATACCAATTGAGTGCATGTAAACTTCTGACCCACTGGGAATTTGATGAAAGAAATAAAAGCTGAAAGAAATAATTCTCTCTACTATTATTCTGACATTTCACATTCTTAAAATAAAGTGGTGATCCTAACTGACCTAAGACAGGGAATCTTTACTAGGATTAAATGTCAGGAATTGTGAAAAACTGAGTTTAAATGTATTTGGCTAAGGTGTATGTAAACTTCCAACTTCAACTGTATCTCATAAATTTAACCTTGTTCCCACAACACTGTGAAAAGTGTTCATCATAACAATCCCTCATTTTTTTCCTTTGTGGTAAGTAACATTACTCAGATATAACATTACTTAACCCCAACAATTCACATATAACTTCATATAAAATAAAATGTTCTCCAATCAGTAGTATAGATATATGATTAGAGTCTATGCTAGATAACTGAGAATTCATCCCCCTCTACCTTCTATACCTGAATCCAACCAGATTCTCAATATATTTCATCAACAAAGGTATAAATTCTCAGTCACTTAGCTCATGCACCATCAAACATCTCAAACCTCTATGGACTCAGTCTGAGTAAAAGATTAACTACTATACTATATATTCATGCTAACAAAATCTATGTCTAAAGGAAAAAATCCCACATAGACCATCCCTATTGTTTAAATGACACCCTTGTATACATCATTTTCAAATATAACCATCCTCTTAGACATGCTACCAAGAAAAACATACATATAAATAAATTCTTAACATCATGACATCATCCACACAAATACAATGATACATGACACTCTCTAAGTTACATGGAGATTATAATATAGTCAGATGAATATATCTAAATAAAAATAACATCAGTCTTCTTCATCAATGTTCATTCAGAGGAACCCCAAGCTTTTCTCTGGTCACTTGGGGCGCTAACTGATCGCCTGAGGTAGTCTTGTTTCCACATCTTTAATCCTGTAAACCTTAAATTCCACGTTATACAGTTCCAACTTAACATTCCCCATTCCTCAATCAACATTATCAATGGACCCTAAACTGGAATAAGATGATATAGATGAAGAATTAGCACTCTCCCTCCTTGCATTAATATTGACTCATACATCTCTAGCTGTAATTACTGGCATGTTGGTAATCGTTTGTACAGATCTCAAAATCAATCCCAGAAAAATGGGAAAATAACACCCCATAACTATGGCTACAAGAATTACTATGGCCACTAGGGGACCTAGAATGCTTGCCATCCATGTTCCTATTGAATTACCACAAAAAAACCTTGAAAAGACATCAACAGCGTTCAAATTACCATATCCCCCCACAATCGTTGCATCTCTATTCGTACTCTTAATGCCTTCCTGTATGTCTCTAATATTTCCCATAGCTTTAGTTAAATTACCAAGACCTTCCAATTCTGATGGTAAGTATGTACAACATGTATCCCCTCCTACAATTGCACACACACCCCCTTGAGCAGCCATAATAGCATCCAATGTTATGCGATTATCAATTGCATATTGTCTAATGAGTGCCATCTCAGAACCAATAGCTTGAAAACACATGACTGTTGCATTAGCCACTCTAGCAACATCATGACGTGTCAATGCTATGAGATAATGATTGGAATATTGTAATTCCGTATTTCCAAAAATAGTCTTAAAAACTAACTGAGTATGTGTAAATATTCTAAAATCTTGAGGTAATGCGTTGTATCTGGTAGCCAAATCAATCGGATTCGAATTCTTTAAATGTACATAACCCATAAGTTCTGAAGTCTCCCTTCTAAATCGTCCCGTAATGTTTGTATTGACAAATTGAACAGGCTGAACCACATAAAGAAGGTCGTTTTAAAGTACATACTTCACATATTCCCCTGAAAAACTGGAATCGGTAGTGTTCCCACTTTTGAAATGCGATATTTTTCCCCATATCCTTAAACATCATGAGACATTGAGAAGCTCTCAAAAATCCAATATTTATTGCTGAAAACTCTTCTCTCTGTCTTCCCTTTACGCACACATCAAATATAGAAGATGCATTTACCATAGCTGATACTTTAGTGGGTACAATTGATAAATCACTAGGTACTTGAATTACATGTTTATTATAGAAAATCGGACATATAGTAATGGATGGAATGTGTTCCGGAATCGCAAATATGGTTGAATGAACCTTATGCAAATCTATACCATTCTCCTGTCTTACAGAGATGTTAGTATAAATAACATATTGAGACATCTTATGAAGAATCCCATCATTCTTGATGATCATGTTATTGGTTTTGCCTATGTAAATGTTATTCAGCAAGATTATCGGTCTGACTGATTGTGATCCCATCGCAGGATGCGTATTCAATACATACTGATAAGCAAGAATGCATAGTGTTGGCAATCCTTCTGACCCCTGAAGTGGGACCGCCCAATAAGGAAATAAATCCTCAGTTGATTTGGGAATTAGTGAACACACATAACATGAATTTTGAGTCAATTTTCTAACTTTCTGCTTAAGGGTTTTGTACCACAAATTAGACGCTATGGGGTGAATCCATATTCTCATAAATAATAACTTCCTCCTTCTCTACCAACTCAGCATTCTTATCCTAGGAGTTTGCATTTTCTCCATGACTCCTCCAGAAACTCCCTATTTTCTCTCCACCACCACCTAGGTATGATAAAAGAAAAACAAATACAAAAACAAACAAAGAAATGATAATGAATATAAGAATAACACAACACTATAATGATAATCGAATCCTATACATATGTCCTCTCAATTTCATTCCTTCCCCAACACCTCCAAAGTTGGTGTCTGCTTCGTAGGTGCCCCTTTATGCCTGGATGCATGTATCCACTGCGGTTGACCTTAACTGCTGTACGTGTTACCAGAAGAACCTGCGTTGGACATCCATAACGTGGCTCTCCTTGAATAACCACAGGTTTTAAACTTTGTACCAGAACATAATCTCCTGGCTGAAAATTGTGTATCGGTTTCTCCCCTGATGAGGGAAGGGAATCGATTACCTGTTGAGAATATTTGGAAACAAAAGAAAACAAATGTTGAACAAAATGTTGTTGCAATTCCTGTAGCTGTGTTAAATCCCCCACTGGATTATCCTTCATCAACGCACCTAGAGGAAAAGGTCTAGCCATCAACACTTCATGAGGAGACAATCCAATGCACGCATTAGGCCTCTTATTGATAAGAGTACTAAAGGTAATGCTTCCAACCAATTCATCCCTCTTAATAGATGTATTTTCATAAGTTTATCTTTTATCGTTTTATTAGTGCGTTCTACCTGAGCCGAACTCTGCGGTCAATAAGGAATATGAAACGTCCACTTAATCCCTAACGCTGCTGATAACTGTCTAGTTATTCTGGACGTAAAAGTTGTGCCATTATCTGAATCAATCCCAATAGGAATTCCAAACCTAGGAATAACATGTTCCATTAAACACTTCACTACTGTTTGAGCATTCTCTTTTCTTGTCGCAAAAGCTTCTGTCCATTTAGAAAATCTATCCACAATTACCAAAAGATATGAATACCCCTTATATTTCGGCATATGCGTAAAATCAATTTGTAATTGCTGAAATGGACCCTCTGGTTTTGGTAAATGTTCCCTTTTAGGTGGATTGATGCATGGATTACATCTAGCACAAATTAAACATCTTTGTATAAATTGTCTAACTTGTTTCTCCAAACCTATCATAAAAAACAACTAATTTATATAAGCTGTCACTCCCTTGTACCCTACATGTGTTACTCCATGAACATAGGAAATAACAGAATCATAAGCCACCTTTGGTAACGCAATTCTATCATCAATACATTTCCACAAACCTTCTTCATCCTTCTTACAACCCTTCTTTTCCCATAATCTTAATTCATATTCATTTGCTTGGTTCTGAAAAGACCTTAAATTATCACACGTGAACGGAGGATCCGCTTAACTAATTAGTTGTACAGCTATCAGTTCCTTTTCCATATTTATCTGCTAAATTATTCCCTCTTGCTATCTCCGAATCTTCCTTAGAATGACCTTTACATTTTACAATAGCAATATTAGCTGGTAATATCATAGCCTCAATTAAACTTTTAACTAAATCGGCATACTGAATATGTTTCCCTGCATTTGTCACAAAACCTCTATTTTCCCATATTTTACTAAAATCATGTGCCACTGAAAAAGCATATTTTGAATCAGTGTATATGGTGACAGTTTTATTCGCAGCATAAATACATGCTCTTGTTAACGCAATTAAATCAGCAGCCTGAGCTGATGAAACTGGTATTTTATATGCTTCAATGCACTTTCCTTCATCATCCACAACTGAAAATCCTGATAATACCATTCTATCATCTGGTCTCATTGCTGAACCATCACAATACAAAACCAGATCATTATTATCTAATGCCGTCTGTTGTAAATCAGCCCTCATGCTAGATGTTGAGTATGTCATCAACGTACTGTAAAAGCGTCGAATGGCATGGGAGAGACAATTGAGCCAAGTTCCTATTTACAGTGAGGGAAAAAAGTATTTGATCCCCTGCTGATTTTGTACGTTTGCCCACTGACAAAGACATGATCAGTCTATAATTTTAATGGTAGGTTTATTTGAACAGTGAGAGACAGAATAACAACAAAAAAATCCAAAAAACGCATGTCAAAAATGTTATAAATTGATTTGCATTTTAATGAGGGAAATAAGTATTTGATCCCTCTGCAAAAAACATGACTTAGTACTTGGTGGCAAAACCCTTGTTGGCAATCACAGAGGTCAGACGTTTCTTGTAGTTGGCCACCAGGTTTGCACACATCTCAGGAGGGATTTTGTCCCACTCCTCTTTGCAGATCTTCTCCAAGTCATTAAGGTTTCGAGGCTGACGTTTGGCAACTCAAACCTTCAGCTCCCTCCACAGATTTTCTATGAGATTAAGGTCTGGAGACTGGCTAGGCCACTCCAGGACCTTAATGTGCTTCTTCTTGAGCCACTCCTTTGTTGCCTTGGCCGTGTGTTTTGGGTCATTGTCATGCTGGAATACCCATCCACCACCCACATTTCAATGCCCTGGCTGAGGGAAGGAGGTTCTCACCCAAGATTTGACGGTACATGGCCCCGTCCATCGTCCCTTTGATGCGGTGAAGTTGTCCTGTCCCCTTAGCAGAAAAACACCCCCAAAGCATAATGTTTCCACCTCCATGTTTGACGGTGGGGATGGTGTTCTTGGGGTCATAGGCAGCATTCCTCCTCCTCCAAACACGGCGAGTTGAGTTGACGCCAAAGAGCTCCATTTTGGTCTCATCTGACCACAACACTTTCACCCAGTTCTCCTCTGAATCATTCAGATGTTCATTGGCAAACTTCAGACGGGCATGTATATGTGCTTTCTTGAGCAGGGGGACCTTGCGGGCGCTGCAGGATTTCAGTCCTTCACGGCGTAGTGTGTTACCAATTGTTTTCTTGGTGACTATGGTCCCAGCTGCCTTGAGATCATTGACAAGATCCTCCCATGTAGTTCTGGGCTGATTCCTCACCGTTCTCATGATCATTGCAACTCCACGAGGTGAGATCTTGCATGGAGCACCAGGCCGAGGGAGATTGACAGTTATTTTGTGTTTCTTCCATTTGCGAATAATCGCACCAACTGTTGTCACCTTCTCACCAAGCTGCTTGGCGATGGTCTTGTAGCCCGTTCCAGCCTTGTGTAGGTCTACAATCTTGTCCCTGACATCCTTGGAGAGCTATTTGGTCTTGGCCATGGTGGAGAGTTTGGAATCTGATTGATTGATCGCTTCTGTGGACAGGTGTCTTTTATACAGGTAACAAGCTGAGATTAGAAGCACTCCCTTTAAGAGTGTGCTCCTAATCTCAGCTCGTTACCTGTATAAAAGACACCTGGGAGCCAGAAATCTTTCTGATTGAGAGGGGGTCAAATACTTATTTCCCTCATTAAAATGCATATCAATTTATAACATTTTTGACATGCGTTTCTCTGGATTTTTTTGTTGTTAATCTGTCTCTCACTGTTCAAATAAACCTACCATTACAATTATAGACTGATAATTTCTTTGTCAGTGGGCAAACGTACAAAATCAGCAGGAGATCAAATACTTTTTTCCCTCACTGTACAGCTGAACTATAGACTGCTGCTGAATCACTAAATCCCATTGGTAGACGACGGCAAATATATTGTTCCCTTCTAAATGTAAAAGCAAACAAGGGCTGTGTGTTTTCATGTACAGGAATGTACAACAGTATACCATTTAGAATTAGCAGGCAATGCCGTTAATATCGAGTTAACATCTGGCACTATCGGAGATATCGGTATTATGGCCTCGTTAATTTTCCTGAAATCCTATGTAAATCGATATTTCTTACTGCCTGGTTTTAAAATTGTGTTTATAGGTGTATTATTTGGTGACATGCCTTTGTAAACCACCCCTTGTTGTAGTAGACTTTCAATGATTGGACTAATGCCCTCTTCTTTTTCCTTAGATAATGGATATTGTTTAATAAAGACTGGATACTTATTTGGATTAATCTGCGGAGCTGGACTGGGAACACGCACCACTGGTCTGGTGCGAGGAGCAGGCACGGGTCGTGCCGGACTGGAGACACGCACCACTGGTTTGGTGCGAGGAGCAGGCACGGGGCGTACCAGGCTGGGGACACGCACCACTGGTTTGGTGCGGGGAGCAGGTACTGGCCGTACTGGACTGGATACACGCACCACTGGCTTGGTGCGAGGAGCTGGCACAGGTCGTACCGGGCTGTGGAGGCGCACTGGAGGTCTGAAGCGTAGAGCTTGTGTGGTGGCCCGAAAACAAACCTTTGCTGATAATGCCGTGATGATAAGAAGTCCGCCGACACTGTACTTTGTTTATAAAGGTTTATTATAACAAAGAGTTTCAGCGTCAGATTTACAGATACCTGCAGATATCTGAAGAACAGCAGGAGCCAATTCTGTAATTCGCTATTCCCCCTCCTCCCTGTTCAAGACATGGTATTTATATCATATATGACATAGTATGGCGTGATTTTAATATCCAATCCCTGGCCTTTTTCACATATCTCCCCATATCCTTTTTTCCAGGAACTTTAGTAATGCTTTCCAGATGTTTCAGCAAAGTAGAGTAAAGTTCATCTGTTACACCATTTGCAATGTCAGCACAATCACAGAGCCAAGACACTACATATTTCCCCCCTTCGAGACTAATTAAGTCTCGAAAACAAAAAGAATAGGATTATGACAAATTTCTTGTGTAACTTTAGCAATAAACCAAAATTTATGGAGAGTAAACACATGTTTATATAGACACATTTTTGTATGTAGTGTAAATACATTTTTATGGAGTGTAAATAAATTGTTATGGAGTGTAAATAAATTGTTATGGAGTGTAAGAGCGAAAAACCTGTCTGGCAGCTTTCATTCCAAATATCCATCAGTCAGTCAAGACAGGAAAATTCTCTCACGGCCCCTCTGCCCTAGGCGACCACCTAAGTACTCCAGATCAATTTATACATCTTTATCAATACATTTTAAGCTATGATGCAATTGAATACATATGAAAACCCCAGCAAACAAAATACAATCAAAATGTCCACATTCAGGCTGGTCGACCCATCGGACCCTCCTGTGGATTCTCTCTGTCCTTGCCTAGACCCCATATCCCTAAACTTCAACGAAATAAACAAAAACATCTGAGGTCCCCACATGTACCCAACAACAGAAAACATAATTTTTAAAAAATAATACAGAAAGAATATAACACTGGAATGTAGTCCACTACACTTCATCTCCTCCACAGTGTCGACTTTCAATGCGACGTCGATGATGGAATCTGAACATTTCCACACCTTCCTTGTTCCACTTCCTCCAGTCCATTCATATTGTCCATGTTTGAGTATTTGAGTCCCTCTACATATTCCCCCATATGCTTCTGGAAGAAAAGAAAATACCAAACAGTATCTTTTGCAAAACAACACATGCAAATGAAAACATCAATATCAACTAAAAATGATATATAAAATTAGATATAAAATGAATCACATTCCATTTCCCCCCTTTGATTCATAACAATAATATAATCATCCCACAATCAGATATTCCAAATTTCCTAGAGTTATTTCAACCCTAGTTTTCATAACATTTTAGTCTGACTTTTTCCAATTTTTTCTTTCTCTAATTTTTCAAAAACCATTTCACTGATTTATTCACAAAACTCTTTCCCATTTTCTGAGTATATTAAATCGGGAAATTCCCACCTGCTGATGACTTTACACAAAAACTTTGCAACCGACTGAGCATATTTTAGCTTAGTTGAACATCTTATGCACCACTTGGTATATGAATGTAACCAAGAATAACAGTCAAACATTTTTCAGACAGATTATGCACCTGCCTATGACATAGTCAATCTATTCAAGAAAATATGATTCCAAAAACCATACTCCTTTGTGATATTTCTCCTAAACTCCCCTTTTGCAACATTAGCTAACCCATAGCTTACTAAATCATCATGGTTTCTCCAAAACAATAATTGATTGCTACTCTGAGGATTTTTTTTCTTCTATTGTCTTCAAAACACCTGCTTTTGAAAGTCCTTCAATTTGTGGTTCAATCCCTTGGATTGCTTCATCTTTCAATGGATACTGATTCTTCCAAGGAGGTCTGGCTCCTCATCGAAGTTCAACTTTCACCTAAATTGGGCTGATTTCACAAATCCAATATCAGTACTACTTTGATATCACAAACATTCTTGAACTTTTTTCAACATCTCTTCTTCCATAGATTCTCAATTCATCTTCACACTTCAAATAGATTCATCTGTCATCCATACAGCTTATGACTCTCCTTGTCCTTGAGCCAAAATCATCATTTTCAGAAATCGCTGATCTTCACTCCTCCAAATCCTTCTCATAATTAGTTGATTTGACATAGTGAGATGTGTAACCTCTTCTTGTTTATTTTCACTTCATTTGTTGGATATTTTTCTCTAACTGGTGCTACCAGCTGAAACTCCCCCTTTCGGATCTTCTGGGCACCTCTAGAATCCTTGCTCCTTTCTCCTATAGGGTTCACCTGTCCTCCAGATGATCTTCACTTGCTCCTGTATCTTCCTCTGAAATTCTTTCTTTCCAGAAACTATCTATGGATATGAAACAACTTGTACCACTAGTTGTGGCTGGTATAGTTGCATTTGACCTTGTTCAGTTGAAGCTGTAGCCGTGATTGTTGATTTGGTTTACACTGATTCTTCATAACCAAAGCTTTTCTTCTC
Source organism: Coregonus lavaretus (assembly GCF_964263955.1). Classification (NCBI taxonomy): domain Eukaryota; kingdom Metazoa; phylum Chordata; class Actinopteri; order Salmoniformes; family Salmonidae; genus Coregonus; species Coregonus lavaretus. Next base: position 27,123,658 of record NC_139997.1, read on the forward strand.
CTTCTTCTTCCCCACCAGTTGTATTTGATTGAGTTTTCTGAGAGTTTCTTGGTCCTGTTCTTTCTGGTTGTGTTCCTTTTTCCGGTACAGATCCACTTGATGGGCTATATGATCTGTATAGACACCTTTTGTCATGCTCCCAAGTCCAACCACTTCTGCCAGTTTGCTCCTTATCGGTAAGGGCAGTCCCATCTGTAGTTTAGCTCTCAAGATTGACTGCTCAATTTGACTCACATCTGGATCATTTCCGGTAATATTTCTCCACACTTGATGAACTCTTGACACGTAGGCTCTCGGATTTTCTTGTTGTCCTAGTGGGTCAATCAGAATGTTGTCAGGATGCACATTTGTTGGAAACGTATCTCTCAGTGCTCTCCACAGCCGATTTCTACTTGCAGCCAACAATTCAGGGTCGTTCACTGCAGTCCCCACATATCTATGAAGTCCAGCTCTCTGAAAAATTTCTTCCATGCCTGGAATCCCAAGGAGATTAGCCAAAAGTCTCTTAATGTCTCCTATGGCAGACTGTGTTCCCACCGTAATTTCTTCCAACTTTGAAATCCAAGGATATGCTCCATCTTGAAGAGTAGGCAGCTTCTCAAGTATATCTGACATATCGGTATTCTGCAAAGGCTTATATTCTAGGTTGTGTCCTCGAATGATCACCGGCATAATTTTCTTACTAGTGCCCTCTTTTCTTGGCCTCAATGTATATTTATTCTCAGATTCTTGGGATTCTTTTCTCAGCAGCTTCTTTTTCTTTATCTTCAGCTTCTGGAGTTGTTCCTCCAGTTTTTTTACTTCTTCTAAACTAGTCACTTTATCCAGGCATGAGACGCATCGGTCTATATCTCTTTCTATTTCTTCTGTGCTAGTCATTGTAGGATCAAATCCTCTTGAATATGAAGCACCTTTAATCTCCAAATCTTCATCGTTGTCTCCATCTTCATTTTCATCAGGACTCGAATCACTTGTATTCTTCTTCTTCCAACTTCCATCACCCCTTCTTTCCGCTCTGGCCAACCTCTGTCTGATGACAGGGTCATATCCACCCATGATCTCTTCTGAATCACTCTGATCATCATCATCGTCATCATCATCATCATAAAGTTCCATCCTCCTGAACCTCGCTCTACCCTTAGTTTCCAGACATCTCGTTTTCTTCCTGCTTTTGGAGTTTGGATTAATCTTTATGGTCGTTTCTGCTTGTCCTCTCTCTATTATTTGTTCATCTTCATCTCTGATGCAATAGTCACCCTCCTGAATGATCACTGGAAGCTGAGGATAAACGTCCTTAAACTTGGCTTCTTTCTCATAAGGTGGGGGTGTTTTTGCTGAATCCATATATGAGAAAGGTGTATTGACTTCTGCCATTAGTTTTTCTGTAACCTTCACCTCTTTTGCCATTTTCTCTGTATCTTTTGTATCTTTTATCAGTTTTTGTCCTTCATTTTCAAACAGCTTAAGAACACCCAGCTCTCTTTGTCTTTTTTCTTTACGTAGTTTTCCTTTCTTCCCCTTCTTTTGATCTGCCTTATACGTCGATACAAGCACTTGCATTATCTTGATGACGTCTGGGTTAAGAGTCCCTTCCACTGGCCATGGTTGTTCAATGTCAGGCCAACGTTTATTCCATTTTTCAGATAATTTTGCTATACCATTAACTAGAGGATTACTATTCTGTACTACATCAAGAGGAGTAATTGCTTTTGTAGTTTTGATGTCCTTTTTCCCCATTGTAATGACTCTGTTATGTGTTCCCCTCTTTTTTATTTTTTTATTTTTTATTTTTTTAAATATATATTTTAATGTTTTATTATTTTATTATTTAATCAGAATTTTTCTTATTTTTTTTTAAAAATTAAAAATAATTAATCAATTAATCCAATCAATCAATTAACCAATTAAATCAATCAATCAATCAATCAACTAACTAATTCAATCAATCAATCAACCAATTAAATCAATCAATCAATCAACCAACTAATCCAATCAATCAACTAACTAAATCAATCAAACAATCAATCAATCCAATCAATCAACTAATCAATCAATACATCAGCCAATTAAATCAATCAATCAATCAACCAACTAATCCACTAATTCAATCAATCAACCAATCAATCCAATCAATCAACTAATCAATCAATATATCAATTTATTTAGTGAATTTTATTTTACCAAATTATTGATTAGTGGCAGTCTTACCACATCCGATCAGGAAAAGTAAAGGAAAGTAGTCAACTTCAGAGCAATCCAAAAATAAAAGACCTGTACCAGCAACACTAGAGCACTCACAACCCAATTGCTTAATAAGCACCTAATTACCTTAATTTTACAGAATAATGTCAATGCTGGATTTCCAACACAACTCTAATCAAAACAAGTCATTCACAAAAACTCTAATGTGCAATTATCAATTACATCAATTCATCAGTCTGTTGCCAAGTTCCTGCGAAATGGTCACAACATGAAATATTCTATGTAGACACAATGTATCAATTATATCCTGTAAGGGAAAGTAGGTTTTGTGGATAAGAACAGTACTGGCCTTGATTGGACTGGGTTGTTGTCGCTGATGTCTGCTGATGTCAGCACCTCCTCTCTCTCTCTCTCTCTGTCTCCTCCTTCTCGTCTCTCATATGACAGAAAGACAAAAGAACAAACAAGAATTTAGTTTTTTTTTTTTTTTTCACATTCACGCTAAGAAATAAGCAAACAGCTTAACTCAGGAATATTATAAATAGCTCAATAACATTTTATTTTATTTTATTTATTTATTTTATTATTATTATTTTTAATCCGTCAATATATCTCTCATTCACCAACTCAACCGATTATCAACCAAACAGTTTCACAGTCAAGCAACAGTTAATTCAACAAGAACATTCCACTTGTGTGCAAGATTCCCTCCCTCCTGGTCTGCTCTAAGACTGCCTCTCCCAGCAGTTCAGTGGAGGCAGGGGAGTGGCACATCTGTTGTACGTAACTCTAAACTCATAAAATCCTACGCGTGCGCAGTTCAGTCACCAATGTGATTTCAGAGTGAAAGGAACACTGTCGCTCCGTTCTCTCCTCCCATAGACAAACAATAAGACTTAACAGAACTCACAAACGAACACGGAACACATAGAACATACAACACAAATCCCACTTCCAAGTTTGTTATCTTCACTTATCCTAATCTGCAGATTTATAGTTATGTTGTTATCAATTACAAAACATCTCTATACACTCTTAAAAAAGTCCTCCCTGTAGGGTCATGCTATTCTAATAGTTAATGAACGTTCTCTTTTTATAGAGACTCATAAGGTTTTAACCTTAACTAACATATTTCCTTACAAAAGACTAAAACCCCTGTTGTCATAGCCTTAGTCGACACACAGCTGGAACTCATCAGAGACCTCTTTTTTTTTTTTTTTTTTTTCTCTCTCTCTCACACACGTAGGTTCTCCTCTCATACACACACATACACACACACAGGCTTCGTTTCTGTCATACACACACGAAAAGAATGCATCCGTTCATACAAAGCATGCTTACCGCCGTTCCTATTTTTCTTTATATTCCTTTTGCTAAATTTCTGCTACCTTCAGGTTGTAGACATTCAAAAGAGAGGATTACTTCAGACAAATACTTCATCAAATAGATTCTGAGCGGTTAACATACAATTGAATATCTTCTACAACCTGCAGTTCCCAGAACTGACTTGAGAGTTAATCTAATAACTGTCAAGATTTATGGTCCATCATATTGATCGCCTCGTTTTCAAGGGCTTCCTTAAATTAACGGCGTCCTAAAAGTATACTGTCTTTTATTCCTGGCCTTATTTCTTCATAATTTTCCTGGACACTCTCTCACACTTTTTCCAAGCCAAAATATGTGTGCCCAGTGTCAATAATTTCGATAGACTCTCCCCCCTTTCTGCGTTGTTCTCAACGCAAACTAATTTAGAAAATTTAGAACGGAATTCCTATCACACAGCAAAAAACCAGCAAAACGCACGCACAAGTAATTTGACGGTACATCTTGAACGCACACACTCTGGACTCACAAAACGGCCAGCGCCCAATGTTAGGGATTAAGCTCACCTTATCTGCCGGCTTCTTGAGCGGGAGTCACTTTGTAGCCCAGGAATGGAATGCAGAGAAAATATGTATCACGACCCAAAAAAATAAAACAACCTCGTCGCCATTATTGTGGTGGCCGAAAACAAACCTTTGCTGATAATGCCGTGATGATAAGAAGTCCGCCGACACTGTACTTTGTTTATAAAGGTTTATTATAACAAAGAGTTTCAGCGTCAGATTTACAGATACCTGCAGATATCTGAAGAACAGCAGGAGCCAATTCTGTAATTCGCTATTCCCCCTCCTCCCTGTTCAAGACATGGTATTTATATCATATATGACATAGTATGGCGTGATTTTAATATCCAATCCCTGGCCTTTTTCACATATCTCCCCATATCCTTTTTTCCAGGAACTTTAGTAATGCTTTCCAGATGTTTCAGCAAAGTAGAGTAAAGTTCATCTGTTACACCATTTGCAATGTCAGCACAATCACAGAGCCAAGACACTACACTCGCACAACCCGTCCTGGCTGGATGCCCACTTTCACACGGCACGTGCGGGGCGCTGGCACAGGACGCACTGGGCTGTGAACACGCACTGGCGACACAGTGCGTAGGACTGGTGCAGGATATACTGGACTGTGGAGGCGCACTGGAGACCAGGAGCGTTGAGCTGGCACAACCCGTCCTGGCTGGATGCCCACTTTCGCACGACACGTGCGTGGCGCTGGCACAGGACGCACTGGGCTGTGAATGTGCACTGGCGACACAGTGCGTATCTCTGCATACCTTGGTTCCTCAATGAACACACGCTCCTTTTGTTGCCTGACCAGCTCCTCTCTCCGTGCATCCACTACTTCCTTCTCCCTATGGGCCTCCTGCAGCGCCTCCTCTTGAATGGAGCTCTCCTGCTCTATTCTCACTATCAGCCCCCGTAATGTGGTGGCCTCCTCTCTTAAACTGCAGATCCGCAGGTCTTGGAGGACCTCTAAAATAGCGGCCTCCTCCTCTATAGTCAGCCCTTTCACGGCCTCCTGCTGCCTCGTCGTCCACCCCGTGTGCCCCCCCAATTTTTTTTTATTGGGGCTGCTTCTTGGGCTTTCTTCGTGACCGAGTCCTTTTAAGTCGCCGTTTCTCCTCCCTTGCTGCCTCTGTCTGCTCCCAAGGAAGGCGATCCATCCCCGCCTGGATCTCTTCCCATGTCCATGATCCCTTACCATTTAATATCTCATTTACATTTAATAATTAATTAATATCTCCTCCCAAGTCCATGATTTCTGCTCCTCCTGGGCATGCTGCTTGGTCCTTGTTTGGTGGGATCTTCTGTCACGGTCGTTGAGAGACGGGTCAGACCAAGGTGCAGCGTGATGTGCGTACATGTTTATTAAGACGAATAAACACTTGAACAAAAATAACAAAACAACGAAAACGTGAAGTCCTATGGGCTATACACACAACAAGCCTAACAGGAACACAAACAAGATCCCACAACTAAGGTAGGCAACCAGGCTACCTAAGTATGATCCCCAATCAGAGACAACGAGCGACAACTGCCTCTGATTGGGAATCACACCCGGCCAAACATAGAAATGTCAAACTAGATCTACAACATAGAAATACAATAACATAGATCTCAACAGAAACACTCACCCTGACCCAACCAACAAGAGTTCTCTAGATCAGGGCGTGACACACACATGGAGGACATAAAGTTATTACCTTGTCCTTGTCTATACCAATCAATGGTTTAATGTCAATATGTAAATCCTTTACAAAGAAATGCTTTGGCTCCAAACCATAAGACCAGATAATACAACTCTTGTTTCGCTCCTCCCCTGTCGGTGATAAAATTATATATTTATTAAAAGATGTAACCAAAGCATCAATATCGCTAAAATCATTCCTTACTGCACATACAAAAGTCACAATACTATTAGAAGTATCTTTCCATAATAATAAAAGCCTGTGTGGTGATATGAAAATATTTTGTGGAATTTCCTGCATTGTATCTACTTCAATTACTTTATCCGAAAAAGGCATATTTACAATCTTCATAGAAATTATCATTGCAGCCGCTGCTGCATGGCAAGAAGCTAATATTTTAATCCCTTCCATAGTAAATAATTTTGACACTAACTCTGCCTTAATCAATGTAGTTTTCGCCCAGTATGTACGTTGAGTACTGTTAAAAAATAATTGATATGCACAACTCGGCGGAATGTGTACCTCAATGCCCTCTGGTGAACAAAAAATGGTTGCATTAAGTTTACTTAGAAGGTCTCTTCCCATTAATGCCATCGGAGTTGTAACGCTTACTATAAATGAATGTTGAAAATGTATATCCTCCAAATCAATTTGCAATGGGAGAGATATAGGATCAATTTGCGGAGTTCCACTAATTCCGATAGACTGGACCTTCTGAGTACTTAAAGGACACCTTAAATCTTGTTTCCGTATACATTACATAGTTGCCCCTGTATCAATTAGAAATTGAATTATTTTACCAGATACACATAAACTTAACTGTGGTATTTCTAATGGGCTGTCCGAAATATGCAATTGTGGTGCATGTATCATGTATTTAACTTCCTTCCTGCCTATCGGTGTTGTATGTCATTGTCCCCATAATAAATTACCCGCCATCTCCTCTCTAGGTTTATTCTGGGAATTAGGGTGAGGTTTGTCAGGAGTCCAATTCCCCATCTTCATATCGTTTTCTCTCCTCATCCTGTAATCGAACAGTACAATCTTTCCACCAATGTCCCCTTTGCTTACAATAATGGCAAGTGTCTATATCTCTGTTAAACCTCCTTCTTCCACCTCTGGAATTACCATTTGACCTGCCTCTCCCTGGATTATTATAATAAGGTACGAATTGTCCATTTGTCTCCTGCTGAAATGGTACTAGTTTATCCTGCAGTTTTTTATTGGGGAAATTGCGGTGCCTGAATTGTAGGTTTCTGCTCATTGAATAATCCTACTGCCTCTAATTCCCTAATATTTTTAAATAGCTGTAGTGGTCTTATTGAATATATTTCAGGTGTAGACAGTTTCAGAGTATATGCAGACACTTGGTCCAAGCCATTCAAAAACATGCTTATGAAAAAAGTGTCCTCCGAATAATTTATTTCCAATTTAGCCTCCTCTTTCCATGTTTTTTGATAACGTGTTGCGTATTCAGACATTGTTTCAGTTGGTTTACATTTACAATTTAACAATTGGGAAACATCTCTTTCCTGACTAGCATGTTCTTTTAAGAATACTTTAAGTTATTCGATATGTGTTTCTTTAGGATCCCTACTCAACCAAGGAAACCTATCTTCTGGATTCCTACCATCTCCAGGCCCATCATTATCATATGATAAAGTCTCACATGAAGTTATCAATGTTTCCATGTTAACATTTGGCATCCACCCATGCATTAAAGCTGTGCGCCACCAATTCATAAATCCTAGTGGGTTGATTAATGGCTGCGGCGCATCTTTTATAATTTGAGAAATTTCAGCTAACGTAAGTGGCTTATCCAAAACCGTATCTTCCATTACTAAAAGTGGCGCCATCTCTTCGTCCTTCTGTATATTATCCTCTTCATATTGTCTATTTCCATCTCTACTTGCCAAATCATCCACAATCAATTCAACTCTCTGACAAATATTTTTCATTTCACTCTCTAAAATACAAGATAAAACTCATTTTATATATTTTGTCTGGACGGCTGAGGTTGGGTCAAGGCTAATGTTTTTCTCTATTTGGTAACGTTCCACTGCTTCAACTAAGAATTCCATAATTTTATTTGCTAATCTATCGTTTAAGTCAATGTTTTGGTTTTGTTTGAGTATTGTAAATATCATTTTATATTCACTTTCTAAACACTCTCTAGTATATCTAATTTTTTCAATGTATATTCTTCCTGTATGACCTCTAAACATTCTTTCTGCCGTTTCGCAAGCTCTACCAAAGCGTTGTACTACCAAAGCGTTGTACTGCATTCCTCTCGCCACCGTTTGATCTCAAAGTTATCTATTTTGACTATAGGAAACATGTACAGTGGGAAAAAAAAGTATTTAGTCAGCCACCAATTGTGCAAGTTCTCCCACTTAAAAAGATGAGAGAGGCCTGTAATTTTCATCATAGGTACACGTCAACTATGACAGACAAATTGAGAAAAAAAATTCCCAGAAAATCACATTGTAGGATTTTTTATGAATTTATTTGCAAATTATGGTGGAAAATAAGTATTTGGTCACCTACAAACAAGCAAGATTTCTGGCTCTCACAGACCTGTAACTTCTTCTTTAAGAGGCTCCTCTCTTCCACTCGTTACCTGTATTAATGGCACCTGTTTGAACTTGTTATCAGTATAAAAGACACCTGTCCACAACCTCAAACAGTCACACTCCAAACTCCACTATGGCCAAGACCAAAGAGCTGTCAAAGGACACCAGAAACAAAATTGTAGACCTGCACCAGGCTGGGAAGACTGAATCTGCAATAGGTAAGCAGCTTGGTTTGAAGAAGTCAACTGTGGGAGCAATTATTAGGAAATGGAAGACATACAAGACCACTGATAATCTCCCTCGATCTGGGGCTCCACGCAAGATCTCACCCCGTGGGGTCAAAATGATCACAAGAACGGTGAGCAAAAATCCCAGAACCACACGGGGGGACCTAGTGAATGACCTGCAGAGAGCTGGGACCAAAGTAACAAAGCCTACCATCAGTAACACACTACGCCGCCAGGGACTCAAATCCTGCAGTGCGAGATGTGTCCCCCTGCTTAAGCCAGTACATGTCCAGGCCCGTCTGAAGTTTGCTAGAGTGCATTTGGATGATCCAGAAGAGGATTGGGAGAATGTCATATGGTCAGATGAAACCAAAATAGAACTTTTTGGTAAAAACTCAACTCGTCGTGTTTGGAGGACAAAGAATGCTGAGTTGCATCCAAAGAACACCATACCTACTGTGAAGCATGGGGGTGGAAACATCATGCTTTGGGGCTGTTTTTCTGCAAAGGGACCAGGACGACTGATCCGTGTAAAGGAAAGAATGAATGGGGCCATGTATCGTGAGATTTTGAGTGAAAACCTCCTTCCATCAGCAAGGGCATTGAAGATGAAACGTGGCTGGGTCTTTCAGCATGACAATGATCCCAAACACACCGCCCGGGCAACGAAGGAGTGGCTTCGTAAGAAGCATTTCAAGGTCCTGGAGTGGCCTAGCCAGTCTCCAGATCTCAACCCCATAGAAAATCTTTGGAGGGAGTTGAAAGTCTGTGTTGCCCAGCGACAGCCCCAAAACATCACTGCTCTAGAGGAGATCTGCATGGAGGAATGGGCCAAAATACCAGCAACAGTGTGTGAAAACCTTGTGAAGACTTACAGAAAACGTTTGACCTGTGTCATTGCCAACAAAGGGTATATAACAAAGTATTGAGAAACTTTTGCTATTGACCAAATACTTATTTTCCACCATAATTTGCAAATAAATTCATTAAAGATCCTACAATGTGATTTTCTGGATTTTATTTTCTCATTTTGTCTGTGATAGTTGACGTGTACCTATGATGAAAATTACAGGCCTCTCTCATCTTTTTAAGTGGGAGAACTTGCACAATTGGTGGCTGACTAAATACTTTTTTCCCCCACTGTAAGTCCCCAATCAATACTTTAAATTGCCCAAGTGGCACCAGAACAAGATGAAATGTATTTTGAATTTTGTTCCAGCAATATGGTGCATTAAAATTAAAAGCAGATTTACCTAGCTCGGTGGAGACCCTAGGAACCTCAAGAGTTAACCAATCCTGTGAACAGGTTAGGCAACTCAGGTGTCTTACTTCAACAGCAAAGTTAGATAAAATGGAAGTTAATGAAGTAGGGCCTTGTAAACAAAAAGGGAGTAATGTAGAGATCTACAGGTCTTTAGCGAAGTCCAGCCAACCTTTTGATACTGAATAATCTGCTTCCTACTGCTTAGAGAAAGGCATGATCTGTTTCTGTAGAAGAAGCAAACTTTAAATCTTAGCTTCTTAACCAGCTCATCTATATGTTTTTTAAACATGAAATCCATGTCAATCTAAATTAGTTTAGTATTGTGGAGTAACTACAATGTTGTTGATCCATCCTCAGTTTTCTCCTATCACAGCCATTAAACTCTAAGGGGCAGTTTTGCGGACAGTTTAATTTAAGTCAGGACTAGGCTAATTCTATTTAAATTAATAAAAAAATGGCTTTCTGAGACATTGCTTATATTCAGATTAATTAGTTCTAGACTAGGGAGTCCCAGACTAAGTATAGACTAACCAGTTCATCTTTGTGAAGCCTGATTAGATTAACGACGTGCACTTGGTGCCGACCTGAGGATGCTTCAAAAACCAGGGATGGGACACTAATACATAAGCATTATGTGGAATTGGAGCGAGCTACCTAAACCAAACAATGGACGGAGGTAAAAGAAAACGTTCAAAGAATTGTGTCACTAACCCAGGCCGGAGGACAAAGACAAAGAGGCTGAGCATGCATGAGAAACTGGCCATGGAATTTCATGAGCACAAACTAATGTATTTAAAAGAAGAGCCTGATATGAAGATGCAAATCCTTCATGTTGAGTTGGCTATTTAGGAGGAGGAGAGAAACATGAAGCAGCACCAATGTTCTTCTTGAACCAGCACCAGTTCGGGGTCCCGATATTTCCATTTGTGAATTAAAAACCGTTTTGTTACCAATCCATGGCTATCGTTTGCTTCTATCACTTGAGATATCTTTGTTGTGAGAAGTGCTGCATAGCAAGAGCATTTCTGCAGTCGTGTCCATTTCTGTCATTGTCTGCCTCAACCATGGGAACATCTGGGTCATCCTCATCTTCAATGTGAGGATCTGGGCAGCCATGCTGTTTGAGGTAATTGTGATGCACTGCTGTTGCAATTATGACAATGCAGCATCTTTGTAGTTGAAAAAGCTATGTGTTTCTGAGACCCTGGAAACAACTCTTCCGTACACCAAACATGCGCTCCACTACACCTCTGGTGCGGATATGAACTTGGTTGTATCGTTGTTGCTCAGGTCCTATTGCATAAAGATAGGGGGTGAACAAGAAGTTGGTCTGTGCATACCCACTCTCACCAAGTATGATTCCACTATGATGTCCTCCTTCAAGCTGAGCATACAAAGAGGAGTTTTGGAAAATCCTTGAGTCATGAGTTGCACCTTTCCGATGTGGAAAACTTAAATCCGTTCTACCTCATTTCTACCAGCATGTTAAATGTGCAACCAGAGGAAAAATAAAACTCTAGACCACCTTTACTCCACACACAGAGACGCATACAAAGCTCTCCATTTGGCAAATCTGACCATAACTCTATCCTCCTGATTCCTGCTTATAAGCAAAAACTAAAGCAGAAAGCATCAGTGACTCGGTTAATAAGGAAGTGGTCAGATGACGCAGATGCTAAGCTAGAGGACTGTTTTGCTAGCACAGACTGGAATTTGTTCCGGGATTCTTCCGATAGCATTGAGAAGTACACCACATCAGTCACTGGCTTCATCAATAAGTGCATCGATGACATCGTCCCCACAGTGACCGTACGTACATACACCAACCAGAAGCCATGGATTACAGGCAACATCTGCACTGAGCTAAAGGATAGAGCTGCCGCTTTCAAGGAGCGGGACTCTAACCCGGACGCTTATAAGAAATCCTGCTATGCCCTCTGACGAACCATCAACCAGGCAAAGAGTCAATACACGCTCTCTGTAGCCGATGTGAGTAAGACTTTTAAGCAGGTCAACGTTCACAAGGCCGCAGGGCCAGACGGATCACCAGGACGTGTACTCCGAGCATGCGCTGACCAACTGGCAAGTGTCTTCACTGACATTTTCAACATGTCCCTGACTGAGTCTGTAATACCAACATGTTTCAAGCAGACCACCATAGTCCCTGTGCCCAAGAACACTAAGATAATCTGCCTAAATGACTACCGACCCGTAGCACTCAGTCTGAAGCCATGAAGTGCTTTGAAAGGCTGGTCATGGCTCACATCAACACTATTATCCCAGAAACCCTAGACCCACTTCAATTTGCATACCGCCCCAACAGATCCACAGATGATGCAATCTCTATTGCACTCCACACTGCCCTTTCCCACCTGGACAAGAGGAACACCTACGTGTGAATGCTATTCATTGACTACAGCTCAGCGTTCAACACCATAGTTCCCTCAAAGCTCATCACTAAGCTAAGGACCTTGGGATTAAACACCTCCCTTTGCAACTGGATCCTGGACTTCCTGACGGGCCGCCCCCAGGTGGTAAGGGTAGGTAACAACACATCTGCCACGCTGATCCTCAACACGGGGGCCCCTCAGGGGTGCGTGCTCAGTCACCTCCTGTACTCCCTGTTCACCCATGAATGCATGGCCAGGCACGACTCCAACACCATCATTAAGTTTGCCGACGACACAACAGTGGTAGGCCTGATCACCGACAACGATGAGACAGCCTATAGAGAGGATGTCAGAGACCTGGCCGTGTGGTGCCAGGATAACAACCTCTCTCTCAATGTGATCAAGACAAAGGAGATGATTGTGGGAGGACTGAACACGCCCCCGTTCTCATCAACGGGGTTGTGGTGGAACAGGTTGAGAGCTTCAAGTTCCTTGGTGTCCACATCACCAACAAACTATCAATTGTCTTTCAGTTCACATATAGCATTGCAGACTTTGTGGACTATTTTGCATACCGTCGTTCACCTACACCACACAAATATCCTGTTTCACGATGGAAGGTTCCAGATGCCAAAAACCTCAAGGTGATCAGTACTTGTAGGGAAGGAGGGATAGGTCTGCCTGAAGAGAGTCAGATGAAAGCCTTGGCTCAAGCAAACAAATGTCAGCTGCATTTTATTTTTGCATACGGTAACGGTTACAGAAATTGATTTAATCTAAATCATTCAGTGGGTTGCTCCTGTCTATAACCGCACTTCTGTCTGGCCTTGGTGGTGCTCTTTGAGCATTATTTAAATAGTCCAGGTAACCAATTTTCAAGGTCAACCTGGGGGCCAACATCAATTCATCTGAAGATAAACCTGCCTCTGGCCAGGTTTAATTTAAGCCTTCACTTAGATCTAGAGTAACTAATAGTCCTTCTGGAAATCTGACTTTTAAAATCTAGACTAGGGCAAGTCTGAGACTATTTTAAACCATGTCTGAGAAATGCAATATAAATTAGTACAGTGACTCCAGTTTAAAAATGCAATTAGGTATAGGTTTAGGCTTAATCTGTGTCAGCAAACCCTCCCTAACTGATTTAAAGTCACCATTGGCTTCATGGTAAAATCCCTGAGCGGTATTAAAAAGTCATACAATGTCTAAGGCAAAATATTTAACACATCAAGTGATCCAACGTCATAATGCCAGTCTGTAGTCTAGTAGGATACCTTGAGGGAACTGCAAAACTATAGACCAGAGTTCTCCAAGTCACATGCACAAATATAACCACATGTGTGCAGACCTTTGTCCTAGCCGTTTCAAATAATCAACCGACCAACCAACAAGCATGGCCTTCTGGCATGTTATCACTGGTCTGTAACAAAAGCCGGCACACCCGGGCCAGTACTCGGGACTCTCCAGGACCGTTGTTGGATAACTGTGGTTTATAGTTTGTTACTGGTGTCTGCAGATATCGTAGCAAAATATACAGTGGTGGGAAAATATAGTTGAAACTTCACAGTGTGTCGCATGGCGGGTCTGACAGCACCCATCAGGGAGTCCTGCGCCAGGACCTCGAATATCGACGGTCTGTCATCTGCAGCTGCAGTTTTCAAATGTGCACCACGTTCCGCCATGGCTGGTGTGTTCAAACACGGTTGGAAACAGGCTTAGCTTCCTAACTAGCTAGCCAAGTTGGCTACAGTGACAGCAAGTTAGCTAACAACTTTCTATACTGGCAAGTTCAAATAGATATAAACATAATTCAGCTATCTAAATACATCAATTTCGACTGATGAAAATGTGACAAGTCATGCAGAGACATCACAGACAGAACAATTAAATAAATAAATAAAATGTGTTTGTGCATGCCGCCACCTACTGTGCGGTAGTGTGTGTTCAATCACGTTACATTTTGTGACGAGAGGGGGGAAATTGCACCACCAACCAACCCCACAACTATATGCCACTATTTCATAAAAATAAAAAACATCTTGTAACTCTTCTGAAGTCAAATCTCGTATACCCAAATACTTCTCTGCAGCTGCCACCACATCTATTTTCTGTGATTTACGTTCAATTTCTGCGGTACAGTTGATAACCATTGCTATGGACGCTAAGAAGCCAACCTTACTGAATATATCAGTCGTTGGCCTATCCCTCTGTGCGGGCACAAATCTACTGCTCACTGGGATCCTCTCAGGATCCCTCACCCCTGACCCATCCTCCTCTACTTTCTTCACTGCCTCAGCATACGACACCTGCGCTACTCTGGCCACTTCAACCTGCCCCTCTCGCACCGGACACTTCCGATCCCCAGCAACATGGGCATCCCTACAGTTGACACACACAACAATATCCACCGAAACTACACAGGCATAGCTAGCTATCCTCAATTATTTAATTCAAACGTGTTTCTGACCTACTCCGTGTCCCTCTGTAAACATAGTCCGGCTATTTCCGGTCGAAATGAACTGTGTTCCGGAGTTACGCCTTTCTGGCTCCGATACCCTTCACTCATTTTCTTTTTCCGGGAGTGCTCCATCTTTCCACGGCTAGCTATCGCTCTGCGGCAATCAAGGAGCAAAAACATCTTCCCAGTTCTGGAATAGCTTCACTCACCCTAGCGACGCAGTTTCTTATTGAAATTACCTCTCAAAACAAGTTTGTACCTTTCAATTTGTAATGATGATTTGCTGTGGTTTTAACGTTAACGTTATCTAGCGAGCACTAGCTACCTGGAAGTACAGAGGCCTTACAATCATCCCTAGCCAGCTAGCTAGTTTAGTAGGACAGATATTTTCCCTACTCCACGGGCCTGGGGTCACACCCAAGACAATAATTGCCTTGTAATTGGAAACACTTGTCTCTGTTGTGAGCTTTTAGCTAGATAACTACATTTATAGTAATAAATAGTATATTTACCAACTTGTTTTCCCTCGGTATTATAAAAGGCAGTAAACTGTTACAGACTAGCAAACTAGCTAACGTTAACTACCGACGTTAGCCACTAAGCCAGTGAAAGTGCTGCTGTCGTGACGTCCAGCTGATGTGTCATGGGCATGGGATGCTGTTATATTTGTGCTTTGCTTGTTCCCTCGCATTCAACTCTATAAAACATATTTAGAAGCCAAGAGTAAAGATATAGCTAGAATAATTTGTATCATAGGCCAATGATGTGTCCTTTGTGTACTCTAATGCTGGATGTGCCCTGTAACAGATTTGAAGAACAACAATGACTGACTCAAAATATTTTACAACAAATAAAAAAGGTGAGTCTTAAAACGATTAAGGGTATTGTCTTCTTCAATGACACATTGTCCCCTTGATCATGAGTGCATGCCTACCATTAGGAAAGTGCAACATAACTCTGAATGGAAATAGATTGGCTCCTACTCTCCTCACAGAAACATGATGTATGAAATTACCACTAAAGGCTGAACTGTTCATGCCAAAGCTGACAACTAAACTGACAGTTCTACCAGTGTTGCTGGATCAGAGCATCATTCTGTTGTCACACTGAACTCTTGCTTCATCTGTATCCTGTTACAGGGGAGATATTTGAGCTGAAGGCAGAGCTGAACAATGAGAAGAAAGAGAAGAGGAAGGAGGCGGTGAAGAAGGTCATTGCGGCTATGACTGTGGGCAAGGATGTCAGGTACAGTACAGCTGATTGCTTCCTGTGACACTTCTGTGTGTTGACCATTCATCCCTCTGACATTATCTAATGATCTGGCTGCAGCTTCTGCTCTCCAAACACTTCTCAGCAATTATTTTTACTTTAATGTACAAGAGATTGCCTACTTGTCTATAATTGGCAAGTTATGTATTATAATCTCTATTATTAATGGTATGCTCCCTGATATGGCATTAATGCACTAAGTAAACAGGATTCTGGGTAAATTTCCGCAATAATTTAAGCATTGAAACACAAGGCTAAACTTCTCCGCTGTTTTGGTCCCGTTGCTACCACGTTGTAACAGCCTGAAGTGAATCCGTGCCCATGCGCAGATACTGTGTGAGAGCGAAGTCTTGCATCTCGCTCATCACAATATCTGCGGTGCTTCTCGTGGCAACGTCATTTCGCTGAGTCTACCTTTAAGGGAAATCAAAAGATTTTTAAATGCAACATTTTCTGACTTGATATGTAGTTACCATCGGCTAACTGTCAACATATGGTGTTTTGTAGTTATGACCTAAAATTGTCTGTCCTTTAGCTCCCTCTTCCCAGACGTGGTGAACTGCATGCAGACTGACAATCTGGAGCTGAAAAAGCTTGTCTACCTGTACCTGATGAACTATGCTAAGAGCCAGCCTGACATGGCCATCATGGCTGTCAACAGCTTTGTCAAGGCAAGGCCTTTTATTTTTTAAATATATTTATAATGGTATTTTCTGATTTTATTAAACCCGTAGAGAGAGAGAGGATGACAGTGGGGAAAGATAGTGAGATGTTGTGTCAAAGGGCAGTAGGTTGGATTAAAACCTACGCCGACACTGTAGACATGTATGCCAGAGCCTGCAGCATTACCTACAGACCAGGCAAGGCCTTTTATTTTACATAAAAATATACATTTACATGGTTTTCCACTTACTTTGGCTGTTGACTGTAAGTCGCTTTGGATAAAAGCGTCTGCTAAATGGCATATTATTATTATTATTATTATTATTAACATATTACACAGCCTAGCCATTGCAATACTGTACTTCCCCATCCATATATATCTCACCTCTCTCTCCCTCAGGACTGTGAGGACCCTAATCCCCTGATTCGGGCCCTGGCTGTGCGCACCATGGGCTGCATCCGCGTGGACAAGATCACAGAGTACCTGTGTGAGCCGCTGAGGAAGTGTCTAAAGGACGAGGACCCGTACGTGAGGAAGACGGCGGCGGTGTGCGTGGCAAAGCTCCATGACATCAACGCCCAGATGGTGGAGGACCAGGGCTTCCTGGACTCCCTCAGGGACCTCATCGCCGACTCCAACCCCATGGTAGGATAGGCTGGCATTAGGCCCCTAGGCACAGCCTAGACTATGTACATGTCAGGCGAAATTCTCAGACTTCGTTTACATTTCTTATACACTTCGGGGGTAATTTAAAAACAGCCTGTAAGGGTGTTGTTCCAGGACCTGTTTTAACTGTTTCTCATGATTAACCCTATTTCCCCAATGAAAGGCCATTGCCAGACAAGACAGACCACTGATCTCTGACCACTGATCACTGTGTCTGAACCTCCAGGTGGTGGCCAACGCAGTGGCAGCTCTGTCTGAGATCAGTGAGTCCCACCCCAACAGCAACCTGCTGGACCTCAACCCCCAGAACATCAACAAGCTGCTGACGGCCCTCAACGAGTGCACCGAGTGGGGCCAGATCTTCATCCTGGACTGCCTGTCCAACTACAACCCCAAAGACGAGCGCGAGGCCCAGAGGTACGCACACATCTTTTGTCGTCACCTCAAACGAAGTAGATTAATTTAGTTAGTTCTGTTATCATTCTGAAAACGTTTTGGATTTTCCGGTTTCTATAGAAACTGAACTGAAAGCTGATTTTAGTTGTCAGAGTAACAGGTAGCTTAGTGGTTAAGAGCGTTGTGCCAGTAACCGAAAGGTCGCTGGTTCTAATCCCAGAGCCGACTAGGTGAAAAATCTGTCTGTGCCCTTGAGCAAGGCACTTAACCCTAATTGCTCCTGTAAGTCGCTCTGGATGAGAGCGTCTGCTAAATGACAATGAATGTAAATATATACACTACCGTTCAAATGTTTGGGGTCACTTAGAAATGTCCTTGTTTTCGAAAGAAAATCACATTTTTTGTCCATTAAAATAACATCAAATTGATCAGAAATACAGTGTACACATTGTTAATGTTGGAAATGGCTATTGTAGCTGGAAACGGCTGATTTTTAATGGAATATCTACATAGGCGTACAGATGCCCATTATCAGCAACCATCAGTCCTGTGTTCCAATGGCACGTTGTGTTTGCTAATCCAAGTTTATCATTTTAAAAGGCTAATTGATCATTAGAAAACCCTTTTGCAATTATGTTAGCACAGCTGAAAACTGTTGTGCTGATTAAAGAAGCAATACAACTGGCCTTCTTGAGACTAGTTGAGGATCTGGAGCATCAGCAATTGTGGGTTCGATTACAGGATCAAAATGGCCAGAAACAAATAACTTTCTTCTGAAACTCGTCAGTCTATTCTTGTTCTGAGAAATGAAGGCTATTCCATGCGAGAAATTGCCAAGAAACTGAAGATCTCGTACAACGATGTGTACTACTCCCTTCACAGAACAGCGCAAACTGGCTCTAACCAGAATAGAAAGAGGAGTGGGAGGCCCCGGTGCACAACTGAGCAAGAGGACAAATACATTAGAGTGTCTAGTTTGAGAAACAGACGCCTCACAGGTCCTCAACTGGCAGCTTCATTAAATAGTACCCGCAAAACACGGTTGGGATGGTGTTCTTCGGCTTGCAAGCCATCCCCTTTTTCCTTCAAACATAATGATGGTCATTATGGCCAAACAGTTCTATGTTTGTTTCATCAGACCAAAGGACATTTCTCCAAAAAGTACGATCTTTGTCCCCATGTGCAGTTGCAAACCGTATTCTGGCTTTTTTATGGCGGTTTTGGAGCAGTGGCTTCTTCCTTACTGAGCAGCCTTTCAGGTTATGTCGATATAGGACTTGTTTTACTGTGGATATAGATACTTTTGTACCTGTTTCCTCCAGCATCGTCACTGCTGTTCTGGGATTGATTTGCACTTTTCGCACCAAAGTACGTTCATCTCTAGGAGACAGAATGAGTCTCCTTCCTGAGCGGTATGACGGCTGCATGATCCCATGGTGTTTATACTTGCGTACAATTGTTTGTACAGATGAACGTGGTACCTTCAGGCGTTTGGAAATTGCTCCCAAGAATGAACCAGACTTGTGGAGGTCTACCATTTTTTTCAGAGGTTTTGGCTGATTTATTTTGATTTTAACATAATGTCAAGCAAAGAGGCACTGAGTTTGAAGGTAGGCCTTGAAATACATCCATAGGTACACCTCCAATTGACTCAAATGATGTCAATTAGCCTGTCAGAAGCTTCTAAAGCCATGACATAATTTTCAGGAATTTTCCAAGCTGTTTAAAGGCACAGTCAACTTAGTGTATGTAAACTTCTGACCCACTGGAATTGTGATACAGTGAATTATAAGTGAAATAATCTGTATGTAAAAAATTGTTGGAAAAATTACTTGTCATGCACAAAATAGATGTCCTAACCGACTTGCCAAAACTATAGTTTGTTAACAAGAAATTTGTGGAGTGGTTGAAAAACGAGTTTTAATGATTCCAACCTAAGTGTATGTAAACTTCCGACTTCAACTGTAGATATTCCATTAAAAATCTGCAGTTTCCAGCTACAATAGCCATTTACAACATTAACAATGTCTACACTGTATTTCTGATCAATTTGATGTTATTTTAATGGACAAAAAATTGCTTTTCTAAGTGACCCCAAACTATTGTAACGGTAGTGTATAGTGTGCTACCAGGTACCACTACTACTAATAATAATACTAATAATAATACTTGTAATAATAATAAAAAAATCCAAAACACACAATACAGACAACAATCAAAGCTATATACAGGTGTCGCAGATCCGGAGGACATGAACAGAATTAGCAGAGGTCCTTGAAAGCTTTTCTGAACAGCATGGTCTTGAGCTGTGCCTTAACTGAGGACAGAGAATTTGCAGCCCTAATAGTGTCTTGAAGTGCGTTCCACAGCCGCGGAGCCTCGCAAATGAAAGCCCCGTCACCCATAGTTTTTAGTCTGCTGCGGGGCTGCTGAAGGGAGATGAACCTGGTGGAGCGAAGGGTGCGCTTGGGGCAGGAGAGTAGAATGAGGTGGACAGGTACTTGGGTCCAGAGTTGTGGATAGCTTGGTAGGTGTGAACCAGGATATTGTAGTCGATTCGTGAGCATATGGGGACCCAGTGGAGGTTGAACAACACTGGAGTGAGGTGCTCGTGGGTGGAGGTGTGGGTGAGGACACGTGCACCACAGTTCTGGAGATATTGTAGCCTGTTTAGGCACTTGGCATATGCGCCAACAAAAAGGGCATTACAATAGTCCAGATGGGATGAAATAAAGGATGAGTGGCTCAGCTGCAGGTTGTGATGGCATAGTAACCTGCCAATGTTCTGTAGATGGAAAAATGTGACTTTGGTCATACTCTTGATGTGGGCCTCAAACGAGAGGTGACTGTCAAATATCACACCCAGGTTGTGAACCCCACTGGAGGGGGTGACCTTGACACCATCAATATTGAGGCTGTAGCTGCTGATGTTGTTTATAATTGTGCGAGTGCCAATCAGGATGAACTGCAGGAAACTCCACTGCATCCACGCTTTGATGTCCTGCAGGCAGCTGACCAGGAGTGCAGTGGCAGTGTCAGTGTTTGTGGAGACATACAGCTGAGTGCCATCAGCATAAAAGTAAACCCCAGTCCGTGTTTCCTCAAGATGTTTCCCAGTGGCAGCATGCAGATACAAATCAGTAGTGGCCCCAGGACCAAGCCTTGAGGGACCCCTTGTCAGACCACAACTGTGTCTGACCTACTAGGACAGATGGCTACAAACTGGTAGCGATCAGTGAGAGAGTTCAGGACGGTGTCTGACAGGCCCAGGAGCTTCTCCATGCAGTCCAGTAGGATGGCATGGCTGACCGTGTCAAATGTGCACTAAAATCACTTATGGTGTTGTCAACTTTTAATGCCTTTGTAATATAGATTGCACTAATAAACCCATCTCTACTCCTCTTTCTCTCCCAGCATCTGCGAGCGGGTCACGCCCCGTCTCTCCCATGCCAACTCGGCAGTGGTGCTGTCGGCCGTCAAGGTGCTGATGAAGTTCCTGGAGCTTCTGCCCAAGGAGTCGGACTACTACAACACCCTGCTGAAGAAGCTGTCCCCACCGCTGGTCACCCTGCTCTCTGGGGAGCCAGAGGTCCAGTATGTGGCCCTCAGAAACATCAACCTCATCGTCCAGAAAAGGTCAGTGGGCAACTTACACTCAACATTAATGCTAAGTTATTGCTAGCCTCCAAGGGATCAGGGCTGGAATGTAGCAATCCATCAAAATGTGTTTAGTTTATCCCTTTCTAAATGAATCCTCAGTGATGTGGAATTTGGTGTTGGATAAGGCCCAGTGCAGTCAAAAACGTGATTTTCCTGTGTTTTATATGTATATTTCCACACTATGAGGTTGGAATAATACTGTGAAATGATGATAATGCCCTTTTTAGTGTAAGAGCTGTTTGAAAAGACTGCCTGAAATGTCAGCCTGTTTTGGTGGGATGGAGTTTTTTCCTGCCTGGTGACATCACTAGACGGTAAACCAGTTAATCAAATCAAATCAAGCTCTATTTATACAGCACAATTCAGACATGGAATGCAACGCAATGTGCTTCACAGGAAAAAACAAAAATATAAAACAATGAAAATAAAATAAATATTTACTACACAACAAACATAAGAGGATAAAAAACAAAATAACAATACAAATTTAAAGAGTAAAAAGCACCCTAAGGAAAAGCAAAGCTAAAAAGGTGTGTTTTATTATCTCTTTTAAATATGTCCACAGTTTCGGGCCCCCCTCAGGTTCTCTGGCAGGCTATTCCAGAGGCTGGGGGCATAATGGGCGGCAGGTAGCTTAGTGGGTAAGAGCGTTGTGCCAGTAACCGAAAGGTCGCTGGTTCTAATCCCCGAGCCAACTAGGTGAAAAATCTGTCGATGTGCCCTTGAGCAAGGCACTTAACCCTAATTGCTCCTGTAAGTCGCTCTGGATAAGAGCGTCTGCTAAATGACTAAAAATAAAATAAATAAATAATAAAATAAATAATAACTAAAGGTTCCTCTCCATGCCTCTTGGTCCTAGACTTTGGGAAAGTTAAAAGGACAGAGGACCTGAGAGACCTACTGGGTGCATAACTTAAAAGCATGTCTGACATGTATTGGGGTGCACAATTGTGGATTGATTTAAAAAACAATAAGATAATTGTAAAATTAAATATAAAACTCACAGGCAGCCAGTGCAGAGACCTTAAAACTGGTGTAATGTGTGCTCTCTGTCTGGTCTTGGACAGTACTCGTGCTGCAGCATTCTGTATGTTTTGTAGTTGACCAATAGCTTTCTTGGGTAAACCAGACAGGAGAGCATTACAGTAGTCAAGCCTGCTTGTAATAAAAGCATGGATGAGTCTCTCTGTATCAGCCTGAGAGAGAAACGGCCGCACTTTGGCAATGTTCCTCAAGTGGTTAAAAGCTATTTTGGTCACATTCCTAATGTGTGATTCGAAATTGAATTCAGAATCTAAAATGGCACCCAGGTTTTTTTACCTGGTGTTTTATCTTTATTGCCAGTTAATTAAAATGTGCGACCAGATTCTCTCTGTGCTTTGGCTCCAACAATAAGTACCTCGATCTTGTATTGATTTAGCTGGAGGAAGTTGTGAGCCATCCCAAGTATTTAAGTCACTAATACAGTCCAATAATTTATCAGTGGAGCTCAAATCCTCTGGTGACACAGAAACTTAAAGTTGTGTATTGTCTGCGTAGCAGTGAAAATCAATGATGTGCTTTCTGATAACGCTTCTAAGGGGTAACAAACTGTATATAAACTGAACAGTACCGTACCCAAAATCGAACCTTGTGGAACGCCACGTGATATGTATTTTCTCTGAGTTAATTTCACCAAGGGTGACAAAAAACTCTCAACCAGTTAAATAGGTGCTAAACCAATTAGAACTGGACCGGAGAGGCCAACCCACCTCTCCAGTCTGTCCAGAAGGACATAATGTTCAACAGTGTTGAATGCAGCACTTAAATCCAAGAGTACAAGGACAGAGAGCTGTTTGGCATTTGTGTTGGCACAAAGATAATTTACCACTTTAACTAAGGCTATCTCTGTGCTGTTGTCGGCACGAAAACCGTTTTGAAGAAGGTGGTGGGGATAGGATCGAGAAGGCAGTTAGAAGGCTTGAGTTATCACTTTCCTGAGCATGTCTGTGTCAACCAGGGAAAATAAATCCATAGTGCCTTTGCGTGGTAGGCTAGGGCACATATCATCAAACTTCTCATCAGGTCTTGCTTGACTGTTACCCAGGCTAATGTTTGTTATCTTGTCTCTGAAATATGCCGCAAACTCATCACGTTTGGAAAGTTCACACAGGTTTGCGGGGGTAGGATTTATCAGGCCATCAATGGTCAAGAAGAGCACTCTTGAATTATTCTGATTATTAGTGATCAAGTTAGAAAAATTAGCCCGTCTGGCATTTCTAATTGCTTTGTTATATATGCCAAGTTGCTCTCTCAGAACATCATTATGGACCTGCAACTTTGACTTAATAGACCAATAAGAAAGTTAATTCCAAACCTCCCTGCCAATAACAGCTAGTTTTTGGTTTTCCCCTCCCGCTCAGACCACTCACAGACAATCCTAGTAAAATTCTTGCTTGAGAAATTGCTCTATGCAAAGAAGGATTTAAAAAATATATATATATTTAAGGCATTAAAATTAATTAATTTTTACACAGAAATTATTTGATATTGAGATAAAAGAGGCTGCATTGGACCATTTTATGTCTTGGCACCATGTTTTCGTTTTGTGTCCTCCTCACTTCCTAGCCACTAGATGACAGCATTTCTCTTCCAATGTACCCTTCCCATCTCTCAGCTCTGTGGGTTCAGATCAGGACCACATAGATAGACATACAGTGGCTTGCGAAAGTATTCACCCCCCTTGGCATTTTTCCTATTTTGATGCCTTACAACCTGGAATTAAAATTGATTTTTTGCATGCAATAAAATGCAAATTAATTACTTAAAAATCATACAATGTGATTTTCTGGATTTTTGTTTTAGATTCCATCTCTCACAGTTGAAATATACCTATGATAAAAATTACAGACCTCTACATGCTTTGTAAGTAGGAAAACCTACAAAATCGGCAGTGTATCAAATACTTGTTCTCCCCACTGTATGTGGCTTCTGAAGGTAATTGGTTGCACCAGATCTTATTTAGGGGCTACATAGCAAAGGGGGTGAATACATATGCACACACCACTTTTCCGTTATTTATTTTGTATAATTTTTTTTTTTCATTTTTTTTTTCATTTCACTTCACCAATTTGTACTATTTTGTGTATGTCCATTACATGAAATCCAAATAGAAATCCATTTAAATTACAGGTTGTAATGCAACAGAATAGGACAAACGCCAAGGGGGATGAATACTTTTGCAAGGCACTGTATAGAGTTGTTCTGTTCCCATTATACATGTAATCTCTACTATTTAGGCCTGAGATCCTGAAGCAGGAGATCAAGGTGTTCTTTGTCAAGTACAACGACCCCATCTACGTCAAATTGGAGAAACTGGATATCATGATTCGCCTGGCCTCCCAGGCCAACATAGCCCAGGTACTGCTCATGGATCCCCATACCTCAGTGAATGGAAGTCTATATTAGGGTGTTCACTTCTCATGATTTGCTGTACATCATTTTATACTTAGTCACTCTACACAGAAAACCATCTTTGTACCATTTTGTGGAAGCTAGCTCCATACTGTATATGCTTTGTTTGTTTTTCATACTGTATCCATTTGACTTATGATAATGTTATTGGCCCACAAAAAGATACAGTTTTGTTAACATAACAACATGGCCCTTAGAAAACAACAGGAGCTAGCCCAGATTTGCATTCGTCTGTTCAGCCGCACCAAAACACTGAGTATACCAAACATTAGGTACACCTTCCTAATATTGAGTTGCCAACCCCCCCCCCCCCCCCCCTTTGCCCTCAGAAAAGCCTTCATTCACCGGGGCATGGACTCTACAAGGTGTCGAAAGCGTTCCAAAGGGATGCTGGCCAATGTTGACTCCAATGCGTCCCACAGTTGTGTCAAGTTGGCTGGATGTCCTTTGGGTGGTGGACAATTCTTGATACACACGGGAAACCGTTAAGTGTGTAAAACTCAGCAGTGCTGCATTTCTTGACACAAACCGGTGCGCATGGCACCTACTACCATACCCTGTTTAAGGGCACTAAAAATGTTTGTCTTGCCCATTCACCCTCTGAATGGCACACATATACAGTCGGGAAAAAAAGTATTTAGTCAGCCACCAATTGTGCGAGTTCTCCCACTTAAAAAGATGAGAGAGACCTGTAATTTTCATCATAGGTACACGTCAACTATGACAGACAAATTGAGAGAAAAAAATCCAGAAAATCACATTGTAGGATTTTTAATGAATTTATTTGCAAATTATGGTGGAAAATTAGTATTTGGTCACCTACAAACAAGCAAGATTTCTGGCTCTCACAGACCTGTAACTTCTTCTTTAAGAGGCTCCTCTGTCCTCCACTCGTTACCTGTATTAATGGCACCTGTTTGAACTTGTTATCAGTATAAAAGACACCTGTCCACAACCTCAAACAGTCACACTCCAAACTCCACTATGGCCAAGACCAAAGAGCTGTCAAAGGACACCAGAAACAAAATTGTAGACCTGCACCAGGCTGGGAAGACTGAATCTGTAATAGGTAAGCAGCTTGGTTTGAAGAAATCAACTGTGGGAGCAATTATTAGGAAATGGAAGACATATAAGACCACTGATAATCTCCCTCGATCTGGGGCTCCACGCAAGATCACACCCCGTGGGGTCAAAATGATCACAAGAACGGTGAGCAAAAATCCCAGAACCACACAGGGGGACCTAGTGAATGACCTGCAGAGAGCTGGGACCAAAGTAACAAAGCCTACCATCAGTAACACACAACGCCGCCAGGGACTCAAATCCTGCAGTGCAAGACGTGTCCCCCTGCTTAAGCCAGTACATGTCCAGGCCCGTCTGAAGTTTGCTAGAGTACATTTGGATGATCCAGAAGAGGATTGGGAGAATGTCATATGGTCAGATGAAACCAAAATATAACTTTTTGGTAAAAACTCAACTCGTCGTGTTTGGAGGACAAAGAATGCTGAGTTGCATCCAAAGAACACCATACCTACTGTGAAGCATGGGGGTGGAAACATCATGCTTTGGGGCTGTTTTTCTGCAAAGGGACCAGGACGACTGATCCGTGTAAAGGAAAGAATGAATGGGGCCATGTATCGTGAGATTTTGAGTGAAAACCTCCTTCCATCAGCAAGGACATTGAAGATGAAACGTGGCTGGGTCTTTCAGCATGACAATGATCCCAAACACACCGCCCGGGCAACGAAGGAGTGGCTTCGTAAGAAGCATTTCAAGGTCCTGGAGTGGCCTAGCCAGTCTCCAGATCTCAACCCCATAGAAAATCTTTGGAGGGAGTTGAAAGTCTGTGTTGCCCAGCGACAGCCTCAAAACATCACTGCTCTAGAGGATATCTGCATGGAGGAATGGGCCAAAATACCAGCAACAGTGTGTGAAAACCTTGTGAAGACTTACAGAAAACGTTTGACCTGTGTCATTGCCAACAAAGGCTATATAACAAAGTATTGAGAAACTTTTGTTATTGACCAAATACTTATTTTCCACCATAATTTGCAAATAAATTCATTAAAAATCCTACAATGTGATTTTCTGGAAAAAAAATTCTCATTTTGTCTGTCATAGTTGACGTGTACCTATGATGAAAATTACAGGCCTCTCTCATCTTTTTAAGTGGGAGAACTTGCACAATTGGTGGCTGACTAAATACTTTTTTTCCCCACTGTACAATCCATGTCTCAGTTGTCTCAAGGCTTAAAAATCCTTCTTTAACCTGTCTCCTCTCCTTCATCTACACTGATTGAAGTGGATTTAACAAGTGACATCAATAAGGTATCATAGCTTTCACCTGGATTCACCTGGCCAGTCTATGTCATGGAAAGAGCAGGTGTTCTTAACGTTTTGTATACTCAGTTTATATTGAAGACTTATTTCAACTTATGTTCACATCCCAATGCGTCACTCCTAATCAGTCTTAGCTGGTACTCTTGACAGGCGTGCTGTCAAATGATGCCTTAATGAACACACGTTTTGGACAGTGGATGTGCTTGCTTCCTTCGCTGTTAAGAGCCAAGCTTTGGCTTGGGTAGCTTAGCCTTGGATGCATACATAATTCACCCAACCTTAACCTTGTCTCCTCAAATCATTCTCTTACAATGTCAATACGTTTGCTTGTCCTCCCACCGTGTCTGTGTGACTGTGTGTGTGTGTCATGTTTTTCACTCAAATGCCCGGCTCTCTCCCCAGGTGTTGGCTGAGCTGAAGGAGTACGCCACCGAGGTGGACGTTGACTTTGTGCGCAAGGCAGTGAGAGCCATCGGACGCTGTGCCATCAAAGTGGAGGTAGGAATCCGAGACACCGTCATAGACAGACACAGAGAGGCTCTCTGATCAATGTCTATCTGAACTTCAGATGTTATAGCTGTTCCATAAAAGTGGCATCCAATCTTCTAAAGTTGTTTGAGGGATTTTAAACGAGGTAATTTGGCCACTGATTAAAAAAAAATCTGTGTTGGGTCAGGGTTGACTTTGTTCCTGTTGTCTCTCTGTTAGCAATCTGCTGAGCGCTGTGTGAGCACCCTGCTGGACCTCATCCAGACCAAAGTCAACTATGTGGTGCAGGAGGCCATTGTGGTCATCAGGGACATCTTCCGCAAATACCCCAACAAGTAGGTGTCCTTTTCCCTCCATCCCCGATAATTATAATCTTTCCTCATTAGGACCTATACCGCCCCTGTCTGTGTCCATCCCAAGGCCCAGACAGACACTAGTATTTACCCTGACCCTTTGTGTTCTCTCTATCTCGTCAGATATGAGAGCATCATCGCCACACTGTGTGAGAACCTGGACTCTTTGGACGAGCCGGATGCGCGTGCCGCCATGATCTGGATCGTGGGCGAGTACGCTGAGAGGATCGACAACGCTGACGAGTTGCTGGAGAGCTTCCTAGAGGGCTTCCACGACGAGAGCACCCAGGTCAGTTGTCCCAGAGCAGAGCACCCAGGTCAGTTGAGGTCAGCAATTTCTAATCTAACTACCCCGCAAGACCCTTAATATAAATCTGAAAAGATTGGATCAATGTTTCACCTTGTTGGTTTCATTTGACAATCTTAATGCCAGATGGCCTTGATGTTGTCTTTGGGACCTTTACACCCTGCCTGGAAATGAAACTAGGGCAAAGACTGGATTGAATATGGTAATAGCGCCACCTTGCCCTTGACTGTAATTTCTGCTATATTGCTTTCATTAAAGCCATCCTTTCAGATCTACACGTGCCTTGGGGCTAGGAGTTGATTTGGCCCCGCCCTAAAAATAATCACCTTTATTATCAGGGTTAGACAGACACTATCATTGTTTGTACAGGTATGAGGTTGGGTCAGACCATTGACAGTCTTGGGGGTGTGTTGTGTTTCAGGTCCAGCTCACTCTTCTGACGGCCATCGTCAAGCTATTCCTCAAGAAACCGTCTGAGACTCAGGAGCTGGTGCAGCAGGTCCTTAGTCTGGCCACACAGGTGACAGAGACACACACAGAGACACACCAATATGTCTCCCTCTTTTGCTTCAAACTGTCTCAAACTTAAAATCACCACTGTCTATTCACCACTGTGATTCCTTCCCCTTGTGTCCTCCTAGGACTCTGACAACCCTGACCTGCGTGACAGGGGTTACATCTACTGGCGCCTGCTGTCCACCGACCCGGTGACTGCCAAGGAGGTGGTCTTGTCCGAGAAGCCCCTGATCTCAGAGGAGACGGACCTGATTGAGCCCACCCTGCTGGATGAGCTCATCTGCCACATTGGCTCCCTGGCCTCTGTTTACCACAAGCCCCCCAACGCCTTCGTGGAGGGTAGCCACGGCATCCACCGCAAGCACCTGCCCATCCAGCACGGCAGGTGAGACACAGTTACCAGGAAGTTACTCAGTTACCTAAGTCCCAGGAAGACAGACACTCACCTAACCCCCTAACAAAGCTTCCCTCCCCCTCTAGCACAACAGATAGGCTATCATTGCTTACACACAAATACCAACATCTGCTCCCCCATAGTGGGCGTGGCAATGGCGCTGTCTCCGGCCTAAATTTAGAGGCCATCCTCTTGGATGCAGATACATAATGTTGCTGCTTTAAAGCTAAAGTTTTGCCATGGGGCAGCGAGAAGATTAGTTTTAAAGCTAATTTCCTGCAATTCTACACATTTTGTAATGGGGCTGAGAGAACATTTATGCCGTCTTCTTATGCTATCTGAGGGACTCAAACATTATAACAAAATCAATGGGGGCCCCATGCCATGACATTTTTTAAACTGTCTAGTTTTTATTTAGGTGATTGTTAGTTCTCAAAGATGATCTTATTAAAGCATATATATCCAATATATTTTTATATATATTTTTTTTATATCTGTTTTGAGTCGTACACGAGGGGGGTATCATATTTCTGGAAGTGGTGGCAACGATTTAGAAGTGCTGCTAAATGAATATAGGGGAAACACTGACATACATGCATCTCTATGTGCCCTCCTCTCTTCCCACCTCTCAGCATTGACACAGGCGAGAGCCCGGTGAGCGCAGGGCCAGCGGCCCCCATTGAACAGGCCCAGTCAGTCATCCCCTCCCAGGGAGACCTGCTGGGAGACCTGCTCAACCTGGACCTGGGTCCCCCCGTCAATGTGCCGCAGCAGTCTTCCATGCAGATGGGCGCCGTCGACCTGCTGGGCGGAGGCCTTGACAGCCTGGTGAGTGACAGACACTCACACACAATTGCAAACAACAAAGTGATTTATTTTGGTTGGAATGGTGGGATTGTCAATGTAGTCCATGAGGGATCAATAGGATAGTGCTCTCCAGATTGTTTCATTGTGCCATGAACAATAAAACGTTGAATGATGTCGTGTGATTGTGCAGGTTTCCTAAGCAGGGTAGGCTTTTCTCAGGCTTTTCTCCTAAGATATTGTAGGGACGCAGAGGAATTCTAGAGGGCATTTTAATTGCATCTGCGTATTACTAGGATAACTGCAGGTTTTGGAATGCATCAGTGACAGTGGTACATGTTCCTGTCAAATAATCTGAAGGTGTAGGCCTAAGCTTTACTGTGGAGTGAAAAGGTAGAGTTTTTGCTGTGGAATGGCAGTGTTGTCAGATGTCAATGCTCTGGTCATGCTGCTGGAAGACTCCTTGGCGACATCAAACTCATCGATATACAGTGCCGTGAAAAAGTATTTCTCCCCTTTCTGATTTTCTCTATTTTGCATATTTTTGATACTGAATGTTATCAGATCTTCAACCAAAACCTAATATTAGATTAAGAGAACCTGAGTTTACAAATAACAACAAAAATGTTATTTTATTTATTTAATTAACAATGTTATGCAACACCCAATTCCCCTGTGTGAAAAAGTAATTGCTCCCTTACACTAAATAACTGGTTGTGCCACCTTTAGCTGCAATGACTGCAACCAAATGCTTCCTGTAGTTGTTGATCAGTCTCTCACATCGCTGTGGCCCACTTTTGCATGCAGAACTGCTTTAACTCAGCGACATTTGCATGAACTGCTCGTTTTACGTCCTGCCACAACATCTCAATTGGGATTAGGTCTGGACTTTGACTAGGCCATTCCAAAACATCCAATGTGTTGCTTTTTAACAATTTTCATGTAGACTTGATTGTGTGTTTTGGATCATTGTCTTGCTGCATGACCCAGCTGCGCTTCAGCTTCAGCTCACAGACGGATGGCCTGACATTCTCCTGTAGAATTCTCAGATACAGAGCAGAATTCATGGTTCCTTCTATTAAGGCAAGTTATCCAGGTCTTGAGGCGGCAAAGCATCCCCAAACCATCACACAGGGTTTGCACAAGGTGCTTGAGGTGCTTAAAGTACTTGAATTTAATTCAAGTACTGGAATACCTTGAAAATCAGACATTTTCTCAAGTTGGTACTTCAAAAGTACTTGAATTAAAATAAGATGAGAACAGATAAATGATCAGATATATTTATGAAAAATATTATAGAAATGTATTGGTCTTGCAAATTAATTTCCAGGCAAACTACCGAGTTTTATTTCCTCACGTGTTTCGCGCTGTGGTTGCCAGGCGATCTCGCTAATTTCACCCACACTGCCAATCATGCAGGTACAGAACTGACTGATTAGGCGCCGCCAAACATCACATCGATAGCTACAACGCTGGGAAAATGTAGATTCAATCCTGCCTTTTGTGCGTATGGAAAATATCTGGGTTCTTTTATTTCAGCTCATGAAACATGGGACCAACACTTTACATGTTGCGCTTTATATTTTTGTTCAGTATAGTTTACCCACCTTTTTTTACCACTACATCCCTGGACCCAACCAACCCACACCGTGTAAGGTGCAAAAAATGCGTCAGACTTTGACATTGCAAGCATGGGTGAGTCGGCCCTGAAGAGCCACATGAAGGGGGAAAGACACAACGCTGCATTCTCAGTTCTACATTGTGACTTTTTCTCTGCAACAACCTCCAGAACTTTTTTGCCAATCGCCTCATTCACAAGGCGCCCGCTATATTCCGCTTTATCAAGTGGCAGCCATGCTACTGCCTTTCTGGTGGCCATTCACGTGCCGTTTTCCTCACACAGCCCACCCAAGATGGGCGACACTAAAGCTGCCAGTCGGAAGCAAGACGCTCTTTCGTAGCTATTAAGTAGTAGATTCCCAAATGTCCAATAAAAACACAGTCATTACATTTTACATTTTAGTCATTTAGCAGAAGCTCTTATCCAGAGCGACTTACAGTTAGTGAATGCATACATGTATTATTATTATTTTTTTTTGTTTTTTCATACTGGCCCCCCGTGGGAAACAAACCCACATCGCTGCCGGCCAAACCCTCCCCATTAAGCTGGAATTGTGTGGTAATGTGAATAGGAAATGTGTGTTCATCAGTAGGCATGTCCCAATTCTATGCCCATCACTACTCAAATTACAAAATCATCAGTACTGGCTTACCACTTATGTATGTAGTAAATAAGTAGTGAAAGAACATATTGTTGAGTAGAATTTTTTATTTATTTTTTCATGAGGTTGTGCCGATATACTGCCATTCGGTGGTGACTAGAAACAATTGCATAATATGAATTACGGTCATTGAAAATAAATATTAGTGCTTGAAAAAGTACTTGAAAGTCCTTGAATTTGACTAGCCACTGTCTGTACAAACCCTGATCACACTACCACAACCATGCTTGACTGTTGGTATGAGGTTCTTGCTGTGGAATGCTGTGTTTGGTTTTCGCCAGGCATAATGGTACCCATAATGGGATCCACATTCTGGCTGACACAGCAAGGGTGATGTATGCTGAACTGCGGCCACAGAGAGACACTCTGTCTGTCAGTGAGAAGCCTGCCTCCCTGTCCCTGATTGATCTGCCAGAAACTAGTACAGAGAGGCATACAGGCCAGGGACGTCACGATGCGGCTTCACACTGACATCTCAATACAGCAGAGACCCGAGGCGGAGGCTTGGCACGCCATGGTGGCACTGGCACGCACACAGTAAACTGAAGTTTGGTCCTAATGGTGGAGGGTGGATAGTGGTAGCATCTTGTCAGGTTGTATGCTGCTAATATTATTGCACTGTCAAGATTGTTTTTGGCTTTATGCAGATGAGTTGTTTTGGTTGACAAGACGGTGCATACTAATCAACATTTCAGTTTTGCATCTAAAACGTCCTAGTTAGCTAGCTATACCCAGCTAATTTGAATCTGTAGTGTAACAATGTGATAATGAAGGCTCCAGATGCACATAGGTCTTGTTGTTTTGTGGCTGCTCATCTGGATAACCATTATACTCAGTGCTTAGCACTTGAAACGAGCAGCAGCTTTTTGGGAAGCTCTATTCATTTACAGTGGGGAAAAAAAGTATTTAGTCAGCCACCAATTGTGTAAGTTCTCCCACTTAAAAAGATGAGAGAGGCCTGTAATTTTCATCATAGGTACACGTCAACTATGACAGACAAAATGAGGGAAAAAAATCCAGAAAATCACATTGTAGGATTTTTAATGAATTTATTTGCAAATTATGGTGGAAAATAAGTATTTGGTCAATAACAAATGTTTCTCAATACTTTGTTATATACCGTTTGTTGGCAATGACACAGGTCAAACGTTTTCTGTAAGTCTTCACAAGGTTTTCACACACTGTTGCTGGTATTTTGGCCCATTCCTCCATGCAGATGTCCTCTAGAGCAGTGATGTTTTGGGGCTATCGCTGGGCAACACGGACTTTCAACTCCCTCCAAAGATTTTCTATGGGGTTGAGATCTGAAGACTGGCTAGGCCACTCCAGGACCTTGAAATGCTTCTTACGAAGCCACTCCTTCGTTGCCCGGGCGGTGTGTTTTGGATCATTGTCATGCTGAAAGACCCAGCCACGTTTCATCTTCAATGCCCTTGCTGATGGAAGGAGGTTTTCACTCAAAATCTCACGATACATGGCCCCATTCATTCTTTCCTTTACACGGATCAGTCGTCCTGGTCCCTTTGCAGAAAAACAGCCTCAAAGCATGATGTTTCCACCCCCATGCTTCACAGTAGGTATGGTGTTCTTTGGATGCAACTCAGCATTCTTTGTCCTCCAAACACGACGAGTTGAGTTTTTACCAAAAGTTATATTTTGGTTTCA
The DNA here is from genome assembly GCF_964263955.1 of Coregonus lavaretus. Lineage (NCBI taxonomy): Eukaryota > Metazoa > Chordata > Actinopteri > Salmoniformes > Salmonidae > Coregonus > Coregonus lavaretus. Next base: position 27,157,601 of record NC_139997.1, read on the forward strand.
TCTGACCATATGACATTCTCCCAATCCTCTTCTGGATCATCCAAATGCACTCTAGCAAACTTCAGACGGGCCTGGACATGTACTGGCTTAAGCAGGGGGACACGTCTGGCACTGCAGGATTTGAGTCCCTAGTAGCGTAGTGTGTTACTGATGGTAGGCTTTGTTACTTTGGTCCCAGCTCTCTGCAGGTCATTCACTAGGTCCCCCCGTGTGGTTCTGGGATTTTTGCTCACCGTTCTTGTGATCATTTTGACCCCACGGGGTGAGATCTTGCGTGGAGCCCCAGATCGAGGGAGATTATCAGTGGTCTTGTATGTCTTCCATTTCCTAATAATTGCTCCCACAGTTGATTTCTTCAAACCAAGCTGCTTACCTATTGCAGATTCAGTCTTCCCAGCCTGGTGCAGGTCTACAATTTTGTTTCTGGTGTCCTTTGACAGCTCTTTGGTCTTGGCCATAGTGGAGTTTGGAGTGTGACTGTTTGAGGTTGTGGACAGGTGTCTTTTATACTGATAACAAGTTCAAACAGGTGCCATTAATACAGGTAACTAGTGGAGGACAGAGGAGCCTCTTAAAGAAGAAGTTACAGGTCTGTGAGAGCCAGAAATCTTGCTTGTTTGTAGGTGACCAAATACCTATTTTCCACCATAATTTGCAAATAAATTCATTAAAAATCCTACAGTGTGATTTTCTGGATTTTTTTTTCTCATTTTGTCTGTCATAGTTGACGTGTACCTAAGATGAAAATTACAGGCCTCTCTCATCTTTTTAAGTGGGAGAACTTGCACAATTGATGGCTGACTAAATACTTTTTTCCCCCACTGTATCTTATGTTTTAGCGAGACTTTCTCCTCTTGACAGACAGTCATACTAACTTTTTAATGATACAGTGCATTTGGAAAGTATTCAGACCCCTTGACTTTTTCCACATTTTATTAGGTTACAGCCTTATTCTAAAATGGATTACATCGTTTTTTACCCCTCATCAATCTACACACAATACCCCATAATGACAAAGCAAAAACAGGTTTTTAGACATTTTTGCAAATTAAAAAAACTAGCTTAAATATCACATTTACATAAGTATTCAGACCCTTTACTCAGTACTTTGTTGAAGCACCGTTGGCAGCGATTACAGCCTTGAGTTTTCTTGGGTATGACGCTACAAGCTTGGCACACCTGTATTTGGGGAGTTTCTCCCATTCTTCTCTGTAGATCCTTTCAAGCTCTGTCAGGTCGGATGGGGAGCGTCGCTGCACAGCTATTTTCAGGTCTCTCCAGAGATGTTCGATCAGGTTCAAGTCCGGGCTCTGGCTGGGCCACTCAAGGACATTCAGAGACTTGTCCCAAAGCCACTCCTGCTTTGTCTTGGCTGTGTGCTTAGGGTCATTGTCCTGTTGAACCTTCGCTCCAGTCTGAGGTCCTGAGCGCTCTGGAGCAGGTTTTCATGAAGGATCTCTCTGTACTTTGCACCGTTTGTCTTTCCCTCGATCCTGACTAGTCTCCCAGTCCCTGCCGCTGAAAAACACCCCCACAGCATGATGCTGCCACCACCATGCTTCACCATAGGGATGGTGCCAGATTTCCTCCAGACGTGACGCTTGGCATTCAGGCCAAAGAGTTCAATCTTGGTTTCATCAGACCAGGGAAACTTGTTTCTCATGGTCTGAAAGTCCTTTAGGTGCCTTTTGGAAAACTCCAAGCGGGCTGTCGTGCATTTTGCTGAGGAATGGCTTCCGTCTGGCCACTACCATAAAGGCCTGATTGGTGGAGTGCTGCAGAGATGGTTGTCCTGGAAGGTTCTCCCATCTCCACAGAGGAACTCTGGAGCTCTGTCAGTGACCACTGGGTTCTTGGTCACTTCCCTGACCAAGGCCCTTCTCCCCCGATTGCTCAGTTTGGCCGGGCGGCCAGCTCTAGGAAGAGTCTTGGTGGTTCCAAACTTCTTCCATTTAAAGATGATGGAGGCCACTGTGTTCTTCAATGCTGCAGACATTTTTTGGTACCCTTCCCCAGATCTGTGCCTCGACACAATCCTATCTCGGAGCTCTACGGACAATTCCTTGTACCTCATGGCTTGGTTTTGCTCTGACATGCACTGCCAACTGTAGGACCTTATATAGACAGGTGTGTGCCTTTCCAAATCATGTCCAATCAATTGAATTTACCACAGGTGGACTCCAATCAAGTTGTAGAAACATCTCAAGGATGATCAATAGAAACAAGATGCACCTGAGGTCAATTTCGAGTCTCATAGCAAAGGGTCTGAATACTTATGTAAATAAGGTATTTCTGTTTTTTATTTTTAATGCATTTGCAAAAAATTCTAAAAACCTCTTTTTGCTTTTTCATTACGGGTATTGTGTGTAGATTAATGAAGAAATGTTTTAATTTAATCAATTTTAGAATAAGGCTGTAACGTAACAAAATGTGGAAAAGGGAAGGGGTCTGAATACTTTCCGAATGCACTGTATTAGCTGGTGATTGTGTTCTCAACTCTAGCCTGAAGGGACAGCCACAGCTGTTGTTCTACTCTACTGGTAGGGAAGGAAATGGTGTCAGACGGTCTGCAAAATAGTGTTGTAGCTTGTAGTGTTGTAGCCACCATATGTGGTTAAGAATAATAATTAAAATAATAAATGGAGTAAATGGACAACATCTTCAAGTAAATGGAGAGGTTGCATGGATGCTCTTAATCTATTGGTTCACCCAACCCACCTAAGCCTGTAATAAAATGTTCTGCTCTGCTTTAGTGAAGTGAAGACTTGGGAGGCAGACTATGGTATAGTCATCAACCAATAATAATAATAATTATATTTTACCACTATATCCTTTCTGCTAAGCCAGTCGCCTCGCCAGTGAGATGGGAGAGGAGAGCACCTGTTTACCATTCCACTACCCTACTAGCCCAGGCACTATGCCACAGGAGAGTGGGGGTTCAGAAGGGAGTGAATTGGCACTGAGGTGGGAAGTCCCTGCCCGAGATATTAATTTGATTGAATTTGTTAGCTGACATTTTTAAGAGACTACACCTTCGACTGAGATAAAAAAAATGTGTAAGCTCAACCATGAGGAATCATATTGCCCTAGATACACCACCTCCATTACGTAACATTTTCCAATGAACGGCACATTTGTCAATTGGTATTCTCCAGGCCAGGGCAACTGTAGTTGGAGCGGGGAGTTCAGCGTAGCAAATTAGGGGTCGCGTCTTGCCGGCCATGTAAAGCGCAGCCTCGTTGTGATAAGTGTTACTCCGACTATCTCGATGTGCTCCTCGTCCCTCTTGGTTGGCGCTCCCAGATTATAAAAGGCTTCAATCAAATCTTAATTGGACGGTCATTAAAACTGCAGTGACTCCAATCCAAGTCGGAGAGTCCAATCGAGGACATTTTACCGTTGTGCTGCTAAATAGAATGTTTAAACAGCTCTGCTGAGTAATTAGAGTGGGGAGTGAAAGCTACTCTCTTGCCCCTTATGATCAGCCATTCTGCAGGCCTACTTACTCTAAGCCCATTCAACCAATTAATGGAATCGATATGGGTTTTAATGAAAGGCAAAGAACCGTGAACTGAAACAGGCCTCAGTCGGTTGTTACAGTTTAGCACTGATAAATTCTAAGGGTACCCTGAGCTTCTCGCAGTCAGAGAGCATTGCTAGTTTTATTTGTTATATATTTGTAAAATAAAAAAGCAGGCCTAAGCTTAATGTGGGGCAATCAATATTTAACATTGTTATAGCCTTTGATGATAATGGAATATGACATTTGAATGCAGAGTCTGTCAATTGTCTACACTGAATTCTGCTATGGGCTTGTTCCTCAAAAGACACCGTTTTTGAATCACCAGCAAGAGATTATGCGGAAATACTCATGCACAAATTGTATTGCAATGTAAAATGAGTAGTCTTTCATTTTGACTCTCATTGTTTTCCCTGTGTATTTACTACCCGGTTGTCATCTACCTTCCGAAACTGGGAGAGTGAGTAAGATTCCGATATTCTGAAGTAATTGGATTTAGGATCCCACGGCTGGGCACTTCTGGGGAATGGCAGGCTGCCCTCATTGGGGAAGTGGAACGGTATCAGGGAACTGCATAGGCTCCTGTTCTCTCCAATTTACCCTTACACTGAATGACATTTTCCCCCTTAGGGGTCCTGAACCCAGGAGGACCTCCTTAGTGAGAGACTCGAGAGTCATCATGGCTTTTAGACATTTCTACTTGGACCCTTGAAAAGGGCTCTAAAGTGCGACCAATTTGGTATTTATTTTGCAACCAGGAGTGTTATTTTGGGAGCAGATAATTGTTGTAACGAAAAGGCTTCTGAGTGCCCTAGAGAAAAAGGTGAGTCAATAGCGTCATGGTTGCACCATTACTACAGCGAAAACGTCATGCTTCTGGCACAACCAGGTCAGGATATCTGACCCATATTACTTGCGCAATATTTGTATCTTTCTATAGCGGTTCGCCGGACTGCATTTTACATTCATAAATCACGTCATGGGCAGTTTTAAAACTGCTTGCGCGTCGTTAACCATTTGTTTACATTTTGTTCGGTCATGTTACCTCATTGGCTAGCTAGCTAACTTTACCAGTATATCCAAACATTTGAGGGCACATAAAGAAAATAAAAGTGATCGCTTCCTCAGGAGATCAATGATCTTAGCATAGCAATGAATGAATGAAGGATACTTGCACGTCATCATCACAAACTTCACATTTTTAAAGAGACAGTGTACAATTTTCAGTGTAATGCATCTCAATAGGAAAATAGTCCATTTACAAAATGTAGAAACCTAACATTCCACAAATGACTTTGTAATTTCCATGACAGGTGTTCGTATCAACATTTTAGCTTTTATAATAAACTGTCTTCACAGTGTTACATATTAGTTTATAGGGCACAACATGTGCTTTAAAAGTGGATATAATTAATATAGGCCCAATATAGGCTGTATCTTAATTTAAAACATATTTTTTTCTGGTGCTCCTAAATTTCATGTGGTGCTTCTAACTTTTTTAAATTGGGAGCACCAGTGCTACCAATTAATTATTGTTAATTTAGAGCCATGTCCTTGAGGAATGGTCCAGATTTAAACAAATGGACAGAAATTAGGATAGGCATATCCTTTATGAGAGCTGGAATAAGCTGATAAAGGTTTTGGTAACTCAAGAAGAACCACAAACCCTGGTCTTTATTCTAGTCATCTGGTGGAGATTGCATCCTTTCCCTACACCCCCAGTAACAGCCCTAGATCACTACCCTCTACACCAGATAACTAGCCTCTTCATCCTCATGTCATTCCGTATTACAGCTTTCTGGGCCACTGTAAAAGGAGCTCAGGCAGTTGATCTAACATATAAGACACTTCACAGGACATTGCCTTTGTCCACTGTCTTAACAGTGTTATTGAAGTGTAAACTACTCAATTCACACCATCCAAGCAAGGGTTGGGATTATGCCAGGTAAAGTACCCTGCCTTTTAAGTGTACCTGCCCAATGCCCATACCATAGAAATATAATTGCATTGATTCTAGTTCTATGGCCCATACCTTTGCTAGTGGTTTGAGGCTGCATCGCCAGAAAAGCTAGACATTGACCTGCTGTCATCAGAAGGGCAAAATCTGGGAATGATTAATGCAATAGAAAGGGCTGAGTCAGCGCCCCGAAGCTGAATTTTAAAGCTGACCTTCTAGATGAGGAGGCCGAGCCAGGATAACCTGACAAGCTGTCAAAGCCCTGTGTGCTAGCCATTTTTCAATGCACATAGACTGGGTTCTTCTCTTAAACCTGCCATTAGCAGACCCCTCCAAAACTGAATGACATATTTGGTCAGGCTTTTCACAGAATACTTAATTTCTCAGTGGTCATAGTCATTTACTCATCTAAACTCAGCAAAAAAAGAAACGTCCCCTTTTCAGGACCTTGTCTTTGAAAGATAATTCGTAAAAATCCAAATAACTTCACAGGTCTTCACAGGTTTCCCATGCTTGTTCAATGAACCATAAACAATTAATGAACATGCACCTGTGGAACGGTCGTTAAGACACTAACAGCTTACAGACGGTAGGCAATTAAGGTCACAGTTATGAAAATGTAGGACACTAAAGATGCCTTTCTACTGAGACAAAAGAAAGATGCCCAGGGTCCCAGCTCATCTGCGTGAACGTGCCTTAGGCATGCTGCAAGGAGGCATGAGGACTGCAGATGTGGCCAGGGCAATAAATTGCAATGTCCGTACTGTGAGATGCCTAAGACAGCGCTACAGGGAGACAGGACGGACAGCTGATCGTCCTCACAGTGGCAGACCACGTGTAACAACACCTGCACAGGATCGGTACATCCGAACATCACACCTGCGGGACAGGTACAGGATGGCAACAACAACTGCCCGAGTTACACCAGGAACGCACAATCCCTCCATCAGTGCTCAGACTATCCGCAATAGGCTGAGAGAGGCTAGACTGAGGACTTGTAGGCCTGTTGTAAGGCAGGTCATCACCAGACATCACCGGCAACAACGTCGCCTATGGGCACAAACCCACCGTCGCTGGACCAGACAGGACTGGAAAAAAGTGCTCTTCACTGACGAGTCGCGGTTTTGTCTCACCAGAGGTGATGGTCGGATTCGCGTTTATCATCGAAGGAATGAGCGTTACACCGAGGCCTGTACTCTGGAGCGGGATCGATTTGGAGGTGGAGGGTCCGTCATGGTCTGGGGCGGTGTGTCACAGCATTATCGGACTGAGCTTGTTGTCATTGCAGGCAATCTCAACGCTGTGCGTTACAGGGAAGACATCCTCCTCTCTCATATGGTACCCTTCCTGCAGGCTCATCCTGACATGACCCTCCAGTATGACAATGCCACCAGCCATACTGCTCGTTCTGTGCGTGATTTCCTGCAAGACAGGAATGTCAGTGTTCTGCCATGGCCAGTGAAGAGCCCGGATCTCAATCCCATTGAGCATGTCTGGGACCTGTTGGATCGGAGGGTGAGGGCTAGGGCCATTCCCCCCAGAAATGTCTGGGAACTTGCAGGTGCCTTGGTGGAACATCTCACAGCAAGAACTGGCAAATCTGGTGCAGTCCATGAGGAGGAGATGCACTGCAGTACCTAATGCAGCTGGTGGCCACACCAGATACTGACTGTTACTTTTGATTTTGATCCCCCCTTTGTTCAGGGACACATTATTCAATTTCTGTTCAGTTAATGTCTCAGTTGTTGAATCTTATGTACATACAAATATTTACACATGTTAAGTTTGCTGAAAATAAACACAGTTGACAGTGAGAGGACGTTTCTTTTTTTGCTGAGTTTATATGGATGGAATTTTGAACACCCGCTCAAATTGCGAAGGACGGTACGTCCGTCTCCCAATAAAAAATGTATGTGACAGTTAACTGCCCCATTTTTGTTTTATTATTGAAGAGCCTGAAACTTCCCTCTCCTGCAGTATGTAAATTAGCTGTCCTGTTTATATTTCGCATTCCTAAAAGGCCCTTGTATCGTCAGTATAAAACTTTGGCAGTATTTCCAGACACTTCTTTCCCATTTTAATAGACTTCTCCAACTCTGTGACTTGCATCTCTTGCCGCTGGTCAAAAGCTGGTACTTCAACCCTGGGTAAATATCAAGAATATTAATATGCTAGAAAAAATTATATCAGTGTGAGGGTGAAGTGAGACAATATTGACTAGTCTGCCAGTTCCCCTTCGCAGGTGTGGAAGTAAGGGTTAATTCAGCGTAGTTGACAACGACTCCCAGCGGTCTCTTAACATAACACTGTGAAAAGGCCACAGCATTCAGCCATTTTCTTCTGAGTGGTTCACCTTCAAAAGAAACCACATCGTCAAGGGAGGGCTGAACACAATGTACTTTTGTGCAAGCTCGCGGAACTAGGTGTATCTTGTGGTAAACTCATTCAGGATGGTCAATTTTCGAGTCTGTAATGTAGAAACAGTCTATCAAACAGTTTGTCAAACCAAAGCATTATCCACTTGTGGTACAATGTTGGGTTCAAACATTAGAAGACAGTTAATTGATTACACTTCATTATAATGATGCCTTCAGAAAGTATTCACACCTCTTGAGTTTTTCCACATTTTGCTGTGTTATAGGCTGAATTTAAAATTGATTAAATTTAGATTTTCTGTCACTGTCCTACACACAATACCCCATAATGTCAAAGTGGAATTTTGTTTTTCAATTTTTTTTCAAATTCATTACAAATTAAAGGCTGAACTGTCTTGAGTCAGTAAGTATTCAACCCCTTTTTCATGGAAAGCCTAAATAATTTCAGGAGTAAAAATGTGTTTAACAAGTCACATAATAAGTTGCATGGACTCACTCTGTTTGCAATAATAGTGTATAACATGATTTTTGAATGACTACCTTATCTCTGTACCCTGGGAGACAAATTCACCTTTCAGCAGGACAATAACCTAAAACACAAGGAGAAATATACACTGGAGTCGCTTACTAAGACGACATTTAATTTTTCAGAGTGGCCTAGTTACAGTTATGACTTAAATCGGCTTGAAAATCTATGGCAAGATTTGAAAATGTCTGTCTCGCAATGACCAACAACCAACTTGACTTTAATTTAAAAAAGAATTATGGGCAAATATTGTACAATCCAGGTGTGCAAAGCTCTTAGACTTACCCAGAAAGACTCACAGCTGTAATCGCTGCCAAAGGTGAATCTAACATGTATTGACTCAGGGGTGTGAATACTTATGTAAATGAGATATTTCTGTATTTAATTTTCAATAGATTAGCAAAAAATTATAAAAACATGTTTTCACTTTGTTATTGTGTGTAGATGGTAAAAAAAATAAGTAATCAATTTTGAATTCAGGCTGTAACACAACAAAATGTGGAACAAGGGTATGAATACTTTCTGAAGGCACTATGTTTGAAAGTGAGAGAATTTCATACATTTAGATTCCCCAAGGTCAAATATCCTCAAGATGTCTTGAACATTGCTTCTAACATTGCTTGCGCCAAAGCTTTTCTATCTGCCTTTTAACGGCCCAATACCAGCATGTGATTTGTGCCTTGCTGGGTCTTAGGCTATAACATTATTTTATGTTATTCCAGTCTCACTAAGTGGCTGTCAAGGTGACTTCTCACGGTCACAATGCATTTAACTAAGAGTGCCAGGTCTCAAAGGAAGTTTTGTCCTGAATATCACAATGGTTACATACATAATTCTATTTTTGCAACCAGCCTTTGAGATGGATATTTTGCGTCTCAAATACAAAATGATTTTAGAGATTCTAATGAGGATGCATCTTTGAATATTTTGTGTAGGCTGAGACTTGATTGCTTTAATCACTTTATCTTCCCTTTACACCCCTGTAAAAATTCAACTGGAGAAAATGAAAGGAGCCCAATACATTTAAAGCTATTATACGTGTCACTTTTTGTGAATTTCAAATAGGTGTATCTAATGTATTTCGCAATGAGCTATTCTTCCATCTCAATGTTCATGTTTTGGCAAGGTTTTCTTGTCTCCTGACTAACTGATGCTTCCTGATAACCATTTCACTGTGCCAAATTTACTATCTTCATAATAACCTTTGCCATTTTCTAGGCAGTATATGGATTGTATTGCTGTTGTGGGGTGGGGTTGGGGATGGGTTGCTATTGCTAAGTACCTCTATCTCTCTCTCTGTGTCCCTGTCTATCTGGATGCGGGTGCTGGATATGGGTCCTCTCTTCTCTCACCTGTAGTTGGGGGGAGACCTGGGAGGAGGTGTTGGGGGAAGTCCAGCAGTAAGTGAGCCCTTCCGTTTGTCCGTCTGCCTGCCCCCCCGTCTGCATGCTGCATGCTCTTAGAGGTTCTAGCTGGAGTCAAAACTGAACTGCCACACAGTTCAAAGCTGGACAAACTATTTTTTCCCCGCACACTCACGCCTCACGTTTGACCTTGCTTGCCACTGATGGGGAAAAAAGATAACGTATTCCTGTGGAGGATTGCTCAAATTGCGAAATCATAGGCCGAAATTCTGACTGAAGATACACAAACTAGTTTCGACCTCTGCAAATCAGAGTATTGGAGAATGTATTTCTCATGTCAGGATTTCAGCTTTAGTGAATGTACGAAATCATATTTGTCGATCATGATATTGTCTTTAAAAATAAATCATTAGAAGGTGCCACCATTGTTATTTGAAACCCGCTCTGAGCGCTTGACAACAACGATGAGTTTGGAACCTGTCTCTTTACCGAAGGTCGCTAGAGAACCGTCGATGAGGTACGTTCTGGATTCATAGTTGTGCTGATGTCCTGTATGTTTTTTTTGTGTGCCTGTGTGTGTGACTCAGGTGGGACAGAACTTTATCCCCTCGTCAGTTCCCAACACATTCGCCCCATCGCCCACTCCTGCTGTGCTCAGCAGCGGCCTCAACGACCTGTTTGAGCTCTCCACAGGCATGGCCATCACCACAGGAGGCTATGTTACCCCAAAGTCTGTGAGTACCCACAGCTAAATGCTTATGTTGATGTTCAATGCTAATGTTAGCCAGAGCTAAATGCTAATATGAATACTATATGCTAATGTTAATGATATATGCTAATGTTAGCACTATGTTGGGATAAAGTAGATTTTCATCGCTGAGTTGGCACACCAGCAAGGGCAGAGAATAAAGCTCAGATAAAGCTGATCAGAATGCTAATACTAACTCATTAGCACCTAGCAAGCAGAGAAATGCATACAGAACCTTGAGCCCTGCAGCAAAGTCACTCTTCATGTAGGACAGTGCATAAATATAGTTATGACGTTGTTTGGCAGGGGCGAAAGGAGGGGTGTGTTAAGTCCAAGTTGGCATCAACAGGCTCCACCCTAGATTCCTGTTCAAAATGGTTCATTTAGATATATCATACAGTTGAGTCATGCAGAAGAGGCTCACAAAGTCCTCGCTGTGGTATGTGTGCTGTTGATTAGTACTTGTTGCTATGTAGCAGCAGGACATAGCATTCTGTCCAAGGTATCCATCTTAATTTACGGACTCCATTCTCCATCTCCCTTTGTGTCCGACTCAATAAAATTAATGGGCAACACAGCACAGACACGTAGTTCAGTAATTGTTGTGCAAATCCTGTATGACTCAGGTTGTCATTTTCAAATGACCTTGTGTGCTCTCTCTGCTCCCAGGTATGGGTGAAGCAGTTTGCATGTTCATATTTCTTTATGTACTGTCTATCTCTTCCCCAAGATATGGCTACCTGCAGTGAAAGCTAAAGGGCTGGAGATCTCAGGCACATTCTCCCGCCGACAGGGCCAAATGTACATGGACATGACCTTCACCAACAAGGCCCTGCAGCACATGACCGACTTCGCTATCCAGTTCAACAAGAACAGGTGAGAGAGGGGGCGACTGGTATCAAATCCTAGATGCCATCTCTTGCCATTGTGCCCTTAACCTCTTAAACTGCACTGTGGCTGACACTGTGTCTCAGGGACTTCGGATAAAGATGCAAGACAATATCTAATCTGTACTAGCATTCAAGGTCCTCTGTGGCCTCACTGTAAAAAAACTTCTCTCTGCCTTTTGTTCACACTAACCTGATCCAAGCTCATCGTGACTCTCCATTCACTATAATCATGGCCATTCACTAAACACATTGTTAATAGATAATAGGTTAGTTCTCAGAAATGATCCACTTAGTGAAAGGGATATGGCTATTTATTGTCATGTACTTCGCAAAAATCGTACAATGAGTCTAAATGTGAGTCTTAGTCCCTGGGCATACATGGAATGGTATGTTATGTGCACTCGGCTCCTTATGTTGGTACAGTATGGGAGCATACTGTATGATAACTAAACACGACCACTACTCTGGAATGCAGGGAATTGTGAATAGCAGACTTATACACTGTGTATATAAAAGTATGTGGACACCCCTTTAAATTAGTGGATTCGGCTATCTTAGCCACACCCATTGCTGACAAGTGTATAAAATCGAGCACACAGCCATGCAATCTCCATAGACAAACATTGGCAATAGAATGACCTTACTGAAGAGCTCAGTGACTTTCAACGTGGCACCGTCATAGGATGCCACCTTTCCAACAAGTCAGTTAATACAATTTCTGCCCTGCTATAGCTGCTCCGGTCAACTGTATGTGCTGTTATTGTGAAATGGAAACGTCTAGGAGCAACAACGGCTCAGCCGCGAAGTGGCAGGCCACACAAGCTCACAGAACGGGACCGACGAGTGCTGAAGCGCGTAGCACGTTGTAAATCGTCTGTCCTCGGTTGCAACACTCACTACCGAGTTCCAAACTGCCTCTGGAAGCAACATCAGCACAAGGAACTGTTCGTCGGGAGCTTTATGAAATGGGTTTCCATGGCCGAGCAGCCGCACACAAGCCTAAGATCACCATGCACAATGCCAAGCATCGGCTAGAGTTGTGTCAAGCTCGCCGCCATTGGACTCTAGAGCAGTGGAAACGCGTTCTCTGGAGTGATGAATCACGCTTCACCATCTGGCAGTCGCATGGACAAATCTGGCTTTGGCGGATGCCAGGAGAACGCTACCTGCGCCAATGCATAGCGCCAACTGTAAAGTTTGGTGGAGGAGGAATAATGGTCTGGGGCTGTTTTTCATGGTTCATAGTTCCAGTGAAGGGAAATCTTAATGCTACAGCATACAATGACATTCTAGACGATTCTGTGCTTCCAACTTTTTGGCAACAGTTTGGGGAAGGCCCTTTCCTGTTTCAACATGACAATGCCCCTGTGCACAAAGTGAGGTCCATACAGAAATGGTTTGTCGAGATCGGTGTGGAAGAACTTGACTGGCCTGTACAGTGCCCTGACCTCAACCCCATCGAACACCTTTGAGATGAATTGGAACGCCGACTGCAGGCCTAATCGCCCAACATCAGTGCCAGACCTCACTAATGCTCTTGTGGCTGAATGGAAGCAAGTCCCTGCAGCAATGTTCCAACATCTAGTGGAAAGCCTTCCCATAAGAGTGGAGGCTGTTATAGCAGCAAAGGGGGGACCAACTCCATATTAATACCCATGATTTTGGAATGAGATGTTCGACGAGCAGGTGTCCACATACTTTTGCTCATGTAGTGCATTTAGCTCCAGTCACCTGAAGCACTTATTAAGACCCTGTTATGCAATTTATGTTGTCTAGTTTCGGAGTGATCCCCACCACCCCTCTGCCCATCCACACTCCACTGATGCCCAGCCAGAGTATCGAAGTTTCCCTGCCTCTCAACACCATTGGGCCAGTCATGAAGATGGACCCACTGAACAACCTACAGGTAAACTCCTACATATACTTTCTGGTTACGTAAGGCATGCTAGGCAAGAGCAGCCTACCTGGTCTGCAAAAGATATCATGATTAATCAGTCTCAGGGATTTTCTGCCATTTTAATCCTTGGGCGGGCCGCCTAAGCGTTTCTTCGGTTCACCGAAGTCCAAACAGTGTAAATATGTATATATTTTTAATACATTTTCTGGATTGGAAAAACGCTTTCAGTGTAAACTTAAACGACTAAAACCAGATATAAATTAAGTAGAAAAGATAATGTACCTACAGTGCCTTCAGAAAAGTATTCATACACCTTGACTTATTCCACATTTTGTTGTGTTACAGCCTGAATTCAAAATTGATAACTTTTTTTTCTTCTCACCCATCTACACACAGTACCCCATAATGACAAAGTGAAAATGTGTTTCTAGATTTTTTCGCACATTTATTTATATAAGGATTTACACCCCTGAGTCAATACTTTGTAGAAGCACCTTTTGGCAGCGGTTACATTTTACATTTTAGTCATTTAGCAGACGCTCTTATCCAGAGCAACTTACAGTTAGTGAATGCATACATTTTCATACTGGCCCCCCGTGGGAAACGAACCCACAACCCTGGCGTTGCAAGCGCCATGCTCTACCAACTGAGCTACAGGGGTAGAAAGATTACAGCTGTGAGTCTTTCTGTGTAGGGCGGCAGGTAGGTTAGTGGTTAAGAGCGTTGTGCCAGTAACCGAAAGGTCGCTGGTTCTAATCCCCGAGCCGACTAGGTGAAAAATATGCCGATGTGCCCTTGAGCAAGGCACTTAACCCTAATTGCTCATGTAAGTCGCTCTGGATAAGAGCGTCTGCTAAATGACTAAAAATTTAAATGTAAGTCTCTAAGAATTTTCCACACCTGGATTGTGCAACATTTGCCCATTATTCTTCAAGATCTGTCATATTGGTTGTTGATCATTGTTAGACAACCATTTTCAAGTCTTCCATATATTTTCAAGTAGATTAAAGTCAAAACTGTAACTCAGCCACTCAGGAACATTCACAGTTTTCTTGGTAAACTCCAGTGTAGATTTGGCCTTGTGTTTTAAGTTATTGTCCTGCTGAAAGGTGAATTCATCTCACAGTGTCTGGTGGAAAGCAGACTGAACCAAGTTTTCCTCTAGGATTTTGCCTGTGTTTAGCTCCATTCTGTAAATTTTTTTATCCTGAAAAACTCCCCAGTCCTTAACGATTACAAGCATACCCAAAACATGATGCAGCCACCACTATGCTTGAAAATATGGAAAGTGGTACTCCGGAATGTGTTGTATTGGATTTGCCCCAAACATAACACTTTGTACTCAGGACAAAAAGTTAATTGCTTTGCCACATTTTTTGCAGTATTAATTTAGTGCCTTGTTGCAAACAGGATGCATGTTTTTGAATATTTTAATTCTGTACAGGATTCCTTCTTTTCACTCTGTCAATTAGGTTAGTATTATGGAGTAACTACAATGTTGTTGATCCATCCTCAGTTTTCTCCTATCACAGCCAATAAACTCTGTAACTGTTTTAAAGTCACCATTGGCCTCAAGGTGAAATCGCTGAGCGGTTCCCTCCCTCTCCTGCAACTGAGTTAGGAAGGACGCCTGTCTTTGTAGTGACTGGGTGTATTGATACAATATCCGAAGTGTAATTAATATCTTCACCATGTGAAACGGAGCCACTCTATCTTAGTATATGTAGCCCATGTGCAGGCTTCTCCCCAAAGAAAGTAAGAAGGGTGCTCTTTAAAAATATATATATTTTTGAAACTTTATTTGTTGTAATTTTAGGCCAGGCACCACACCCGAATTGAGTATTTTTTGCTCTAGATTGCAGGACATGACAGTTACAGGTGTTAAAATACTAAAGAATCTCTGAGTCCAAAGGGGGTCACTTCCCCCTCCCTGCTGTACTCAACAGCACCACCACCTTGTTAAAGAATCCTGGGAAGAATCCTGCATGTGTCTGATGCTGTCTGGACAAAAAGAGTATGACATGTCATATTCTTTTTGGCCAGACAGCATCAGATACATGGGCTATAGATACCAAGACAGAGGGGCACTGTTTACCTCGCTCAGATGCTTTCTCTGGTGAAATAAATTCAGCCTCTTGCAAAATGAAAGAAAATTAAGAAACACTGATTGACACGAATGAGAAATAATTTTCATTAACATTTTGGGGGAATCTTGGTTTCCCTTGGCATCCAAGAATACACACCACTTTGTAGGTTGAATGTCATTACTCTTATGGTATTTGTAATACACTGAACAAAAATATAAATGCAACATGCAACAATTTCAAAGATTTTACTGAGTTACATTTCATATAAGGAAATCAATCAATTGAAATAAATAAATTAGGCCCTAATCTATGGATTTCACTTGAATGGGAATATAGATATGTACCTGTTGTTTATAGATACCTTTAAAAAAACGGTAGGGGCGTGGATCAGAAAACCAGTCAGTATCTGGTGTGACCACCATTTGCCTTCACATAGAGTAAATCAGGCTGTTGATTGTTGCCTGTGGAATGTTGTCCCACTCCTCTTCAATGGCTGTGCGAAGTTGCTGGATATCAAATAAAATCAAATATTATTTGTCACATGCGCTGAATACAACAGGTGTAGACCTTACCGTGAAATGCTTACTTACAAGCCCTTAACCAACAATGCAGTTTGAAGAAAATAGAGTTAAGAAAATATTTACTAAATAAAATAAAAAATAAAATAAAAAGTAACACAATAAAATAACAATAATGAGGCTATATACAGGGGCTACCGGTACCGAGTCAGTTTGCAGGGGTACAGGTTAGTCGAGGTAATTTGTACATGTAGGATATTGGCGGGAACTGGAAAACGCTGTCGTACACGTCGATCCAGAGCATTCCAAACATGCTCAATGGATGACATGTCTGGTGAGTGGAAGAACCACGAATTGTGTACAGATCCTTGCAACATGGGGCCGTGTATTATCATGCTGAAACATGAGGTGATGGCGGCGGATGAATGGCATGACAATGGGCCTCAGGATCTCGTCATGGTATCTCTGTGCATTCAAATTGCTATCGATAAAATGCAATTGTGTTCATTGTCCGTAGCTTATTCCTGCCCATACCATAACCCCACAGCCACAGTTGGAACTGGGATTCATCCGTGAAGAGCACACTTCTCAAGCGTGCCAGTGGCCATCGAAGGTGAGCATTTGCCCACTGAAGTTGTTTACGACGCCGAACTGCAGTCAAGTCAAGACCCTGGTGAGGACGACGAGCACGCAGATGAGCTTCCCTGAGACGGTTTCTGACAGTTTGTGCAGAAATTCTTTGGTTGTGCAAACCCACTGTTTCATCAGCTGTCCGGGTGGCTGGTCTCAGACGATCCCGCAGGTGAAGAAGCCGGATGTGGAGGTCCTGGGCTGACATGGTTACACGTGGTTTGTGAGGCCGGTTGGACGTACTGCCAAATGATCTAAAACGACGTTTGGTAGAGGAATTAACATTAAATTATCTGGCAACAGCTCTGATGGACATTCCTGCAGTCAGCATGCCAATTGCATGCTCCCTCAAAACTTGATACATCTGTGGCGTTGTGTTGTGTGACAAAACTGCACATTTTAAAGTGGCCTTTTATTGTGCCCAGCACAAGGTGCAGCTCTGTAATGATCATGCTGTTTAATCAGCTTGATATCCCACACCTGTCAGGTGGATGGATTATATTTTTTTAGGGGGTAGATCAGCGTTAATATTGCAGATAGATGTAACTTCCATCAATGTAATTGTCCGCATCACTTCCAATCCCCCATGTTTTTTTTCTTGCAAATATATATATATATATATATATACAGTGGGGGAAAAAAGTATTTAGTCAGCCACCAATTGTGCAAGTTCTCCCACTTAAAAAGATGAGAGGCCTGTAATTTTCATCATAGGTACACGTCAACTATGACAGACACATTGAGATTTTTTTTCTCCAGAAAATCACAGTGGGATTTTTAATGAATTTATTTGCAAATTATGGTGGAAAATAAGTATTTGGTCACCTACAAACAAGCAAGATTTCTGGCTCTCACAGACCTGTAACTTCTGCTTTAAGAGACTCCTCTGTCCTCCACTCGTTACCTGTATTAATGGCACCTGTTTGAACTTGTTATCAGTATAAAAGACACCTGTCCACAACCTCAAACAGTCACACTCCAAACTCCACTATGGCCAAGACCAAAGAGCTGTCAAAGGACACCAGAAACAAAATTGTAGACCTGCACCAGGCTGGGAAGACTGAATCTGCAATAGGTAAGCAGCTTGGTTTGAAGAAATCAACTGTGGGAGCAATTATTAGGAAATGGAAGACATACAAGACCACTGATAATCTCCCTCGATCTGGGGCTCCACGCAAGATCTCACCCTGTGGGGTCAAAATGATCACAAGAACGGTGAGCAAAAATCCCAGAACCACACGGGGGGACCTAGTGAATGACCTGCAGAGAGCTGGGACCAAAGTAACAAAGCCTACCATCAGTAACACACTACGCCGCCAGGGACTCAAATCCTGCAGTGCCAGACGTGTCCCCCTGCTTAAGCCAGTACATGTCCAGGCCCGTCTGAAGTTTGCTAGAGTGCATTTGGATGATCCAGAAGAGGATTGGGAGAATGTCATATCGTCAGATGAAACCAAAATATAACTTTTTGGTAAAAACTCAACTCGTCGTGTTTGGAGGACAAAGAATGCTGAGTTGCATCCAAAGAACACCATACCTACTGTGAAGCATGGGGGTGGAAACATCATGCTTTGGGGCTGTTTTTCTGCAAAGGGACCAGGACGACTGATCCGTGTAAAGGAAAGAATGAATGGGGCCATGTATCGTGAGATTTTGAGTGAAAACCTCCTTCCATCAGCAAGGGCATTGAAGATGAAACGTGGCTGGGTCTTTCAGCATGACAATGATCCCAAACACACCGCCCGGGCAACAAAGGAGTGGCTTCGTAAGAAGCATTTCAAGGTCCTGGAGTGGCCTAGCCAGTCTCCAGATCTCAACCCCATAGAAAATCTTTGGAGGGAGTTGAAAGTCCGTGTTGCCCAGCGACAGCCCCAAAACATCACTGCTCTAGAGGAGATCTGCATGGAGGAATGGGCCAAAATAGTAGAAATGCACGAAATAAGCTTTTTGTGCGTATGGAACATTTCTGGGATCTTTTTTTTCAGCTCATGAAACATGGGACCAACACTTTACATGTTGAGTTTATATTTTTGTTCAGTGTAGATGTCCCTTTCCATTCAAATGGTGAGTGCACTGTTCGGATGCTGGACTTATTTTTGAGTAGACGAAATTGCGCAGGTATCTGACAATTAGATGAAAACATCATGACTGGTTGTGTTCAAGACACATTTAAAGGTAATACAGTGAGGGAAAAAAGTATTTGATCCCCTGCTGATTTTGTACGTTTGCCCACTGACAAAGACATGATAAGTCTATAATTTTAATGGTAGGTTTATTTGAACAATGAGAGACAGAATAACAACAAAAAAATCCAGAAAAATGCATGTCAAAAATGTTATAAATTTATTTGCATTTTAATGAGGGAAATAAGTATTTGACCCCCTCTCAATCAGAAAGATTTCTGGCTCCCAGGTGTCTTTTATACAGGTAACGAGCTGAGATTAGGAGCACACTCTTAAAGGGAGTGCTCCTAATCTCAGTTTGTTACCTGTATATAATAATAATAATAATAATAATAATAATAATAAAAGACACCTGTCCACAGAAGCAATCAATCAATCAGATTCCAAACTAGAATCTGTAGACCTACACAAGGCTGGAATGGGCTACAAGACCATCGCCAAGCAGCTTGGTGAGAAGGTGATAACAGTTGGTGCGATTATTAGCAAATGGAAGAATCACAAAAGAACTGTCAATCTCCCTCGGCCTGGGGCTCCATGCAAGATCTCACCTCGTGGAGTTGCAATGATCATGAGAACGGTGAGGAATCAGCCCAGAACTACATGAAAGGATATTGTCAATGATCTCATGGCAGCTGGGACCATAGTCACCAAGAAAACAATTGGTAACACACTACGCCGTGAAGGACTGAAATCCTGCAGCGCTCGCAATGTCCCCCTGCTAAAGGAAGCACATATACATGCCCGTTTGAAGTTTGCCAATGAACATCTGAATGATTCAGAGGAAAACTGGGTGAAAGTGTTGTGGTCAGATGAGACCAAAATGGAGCTCTTTGGCATCAACTCAACTCGCCGTGTTTGGAGGAGGAGGAATGCTGCCTATGACCCCAAGAACACCATCCCCACCGTCAAACATGGAGGTGGAAACATTATGCTTTGGGGGTGTTTTTCTGCTAAGGGGACAGGACAACTTCCCCACATCAAAGGGACGATGGACGGGGCCATGTACCGTCAAATCTTGGGTGAGAACCTCCTTCCCTCAGCCAGGGCATTGAAAATGGCTCGTGGATGGGTATTCCAGCATGACAATGACCCAAAACACACGGCCAAGGCAACAAAGGAGTGGCTCAAGAAGAAGCACATTAATGTCCTGGAGTGGCCTAGCCAGTCTCCAGACCTTAATCCCATAGAAAATCTGTGGAGGGAGCTGAAGGTTCGAGTTGCCAAACGTCAGCCTCGAAACCTTAATGACTTGGAGAAGATCTGCAAAGAGGAGTGGGACAAAATCCCTCCTGAGATGTGTGCTAACCTGGTGGCCAACTACAAGAAACGTCTGACCTCTGTGATTGCCAACAAGGGTTTTGCCACCAAGTACTAAGTAATGTTTTGCAGCGGGGTCAAATACTTATTTCCCTCATTAAAATGCAAATCAATTTATAACATTTCTGACATGCGTTTTTCTGGATTTTTTTGTTGTTATTCTGTCTCTCACTGTTCAAATAAACCTACCATTAAAATTATAGACTGATCATGTCTTTGTCAGTGGGCAAATGTACAAAATCAGCAGGGGATCAAATACTTTTTTCCCTCACTGTAAATTTGTACAGTTAAATGACATAAAAGGTGCGGTTAAAAAAGTAGACACCCCCGAATGTCACGGTATAATTCTCGCTCTGGATGGCACTTTCAAGTGAATTTACTGCTGTATGCTAATAACCTTATATACAATCCTGACCTTGAATGCCAGCACTGTAACAAGACGTTTGGAATTGATTCATGGTTTATTTGAACAGGGAAATGTACCAAACCTAAGCTGAAGCATTTAATGCATTGAACCATCATAATTATATTGAAAAAATCCACCTTCCTTCGATTAAGGTTCAAAATGTTATGGCCCCCCTAAACTGGGTCTGTGCACAGCATTAGCCATGGTAAAATGCATAGAATAATCAACAGAATTGGGTGCTTCTGCCTTGCGTCCAAATAGATTTCACATCTTGCCTCTCTGAATCAATACGTTTTGATGCTGACATTCTGATGGAAGGGGTTAGGTCTAACAGAGAGATGAGCTGGAGGGTTCAGTCTTCAGCCCACACATGGCCGTCAAGCCGAGGGCAGTAAAGTGTGTTAGTAGTTTGAGCCCACAGTGTTAGATCTAATGTGCTCCACCACCACAGGACAGCCACCAGCTGGACAATGGACTCCAGCTTTCAGTGCCCCCGCACAAACTCTTGTTTCATAAGCTCACATTTTAATGGAAGTAAGGCACTTCACTAGAATCGCTTTCTGTAAATACTGTCTCAGAAATTGAATACATAGCCCTTTTTAAAGCTCTGTATATTCTATGGTAATATGCACGTAGGCCTATATAATGGCAATATATTACAGCTACTCAGCTATCCTGGAAAGCAGCCCATCCATCAGCAGACTTTAGTAGTTCCAGTCATCTCATTCTCACTGTTCAGTGGCTCAGAGAGAGATGGCGCTGGAAACTATTCAGCCCAAAGAACCCTGCTGTACAGGGCTCTCCAGTTGAGACAGCTACTTTGTTTGTGCTTATAGCCTCCAACCTATAATGATTCCTCCTTTTCCTGTTCTTGCCGTGGGTATTCTGTGTGTGTGTGTGTGTGTGTGTGTGTGTGCATATGTCTGTCTGTCTGAAGGCCCTGTGGTAAACAGACCACCTTTAGAGTGTTTATGAGCTCGCCACACCACAGCTGTTCATCTGGGTTGGATCCACGCACTGTTCAAATGAACACTGCTCATCAATAGCTACTTACTCATGAATGCAGAATGACTCAATTGCATTCTATAAGGAATATTCAAACGCTTCTGTATGTTTTTTCAGAAGGCTTGCTCAATGTTTGGCGTCTGTTGTGACACATTTTGTCAATCACATTTGTCCTTAGGCCATTCCATAAGAAAATAGCAGATCGAGTAATTGATAATTATGACTATAAATAGCTACCAATCCCACCATACAACAGCTTCTATTCCTAGCTACTGGAAGTGACACTACTGACCCTGATTCACCTCAGTATTCGTTCTAATAATTACCGCAGAGACCCCAAGTTGTAATGAAGACTTATCTAAGTACTAACAAAGAGAACAGTTATTAGCAGTTTTGGCACTTAATCACAACACAGCCTAGGGATATTTACCAGATGATTCCGACACCTCCCCATTGTGATGCGTCTTGTGTGTTGATATTCTTTATTAGTATGTCAATGACTCAGATCATGTGACACTAAACAAATCAAAGGCCTCTGTAATGAGCTTGGGTGTTTTATCACAGGGATTTGATGGAGCCCAGACAGGACGTCAGTTTGGTTCAGATGTGTAGGTGGAGACGATTGTGCTTTTGTGGATTAACTGATTTACTGACAGGGCTCTAATTCCATGTTGTGTCACGATGCGAGTTGTGTCGTGAGCTAATGGGGAAAAGTCTCCATGGAACAGACAACTCGGTCATAGTAGATTAAGTTTGTGTGTTTGTATTTATGTTTCTCTCTGTATGTGTCCTCGGTGCTTGGCAGTGCGCAACTTTCACACAGTGCTCCTGTCAAGTACAGGTGACGCTGGACGGGATCTGGTCTTCTGATAATGTCTATTTATGAACAGAGTAGGGACAGGACTGCCTGCCGATGCCGGAGGGTCACTCCATGAAGCCAGAAATAATAATCAAGTTCAGAGAGAGCTCAAGAGTGCCCATTAGTCGCAGAGTCCAACATCCCACACACTCGATCAGCTTTAAGCCCTTGCCACCCACACTCACAAATAGACACATCTCCAGTCTCACTTCTGTCTAGCCATGATAGACGCTGCATGGAAATTTCAAGAGCACTTTTTCTTGTTTAGAGCAATTCTATATTTACAGTTGTCTGTCGCATTTTTCTCATGCTCCTAAGTGCTCAGAAGTGTTTGAGGACTTATTGGAATTCCATATGTCCAAATCAGCCACCTCTAGTGCATGGCACTACGGCACTGACTGATGTCATATTAACGTTGTGTTGTCTTTTGTCCACAGGTGGCTGTGAAGAACAACATTGACG
Organism: Coregonus lavaretus; assembly: GCF_964263955.1. Taxonomy (NCBI): domain Eukaryota; kingdom Metazoa; phylum Chordata; class Actinopteri; order Salmoniformes; family Salmonidae; genus Coregonus; species Coregonus lavaretus. The sequence continues at coordinate 27,180,345 of NC_139997.1, forward strand.
TCTTCTACTTCAGCGGGCTTATCCCACTTAATATTTTCTTTGTGGAGGACGGTAAAATGGGTACGTGCGTCTGGAAGCAACACTCTCAAACACTCAATATCCATGTCATTACCATAGCAGAGTAATTATCACCAAAGAGTTTGAAGAGTTTATTTTATACCAACACAAGGACCTTTGTACCAAGTCAAGTGTAAATTAGCAACTTCACAGGAAGTAGCTCCCCGCTCAGTTCTGGTGTCACTCTTATTTCTCCCCCCCATCTTCATCTGCCTCAGAGCGACAGGTGTTCCTGGCCACCTGGAAAGATATCCCCAATGAGAACGAGCTGCAGTACCAGATCAAGGAGTGCCACTTAAACGCAGGTAGGCCTCTTTACATCTATGGATGAAAGATATATGTACCTTTGAACACTAACATATGTTTAATGCACCATGTGAAGAAAGAAAAAAAACATATCTCTGACCATGAGATGTACTCTAAGGGCTGTCACTATTTTCATCTGTGGGTTTTCCTTCATCCACTGCTCAATGGTATAAAAATAGATACAGATCTGGAATGAAAATGTACACTGTGTTCGTGTTGGAGAGGGTCGTCTCTCACCCTCCTAACCCTGACTACTGAACCCCAGCCAATCGAGAAACACAAGGCTTTCAAGCAGTACGGCTCAAATGTCCTTCATCGGAGCTGTTCACGCTTTAAAAATGTTACCTTGCGTGATTCAGTCTTAAAGCATGAGGACATGAGGGTCGATTCACAATGCTGCTAATATTTGTGGATGAAACACACACCACTTAGTCATCTACAGTAACCAGGCACAAACACAAATGATAAAAAGGCAATTGAGGTTCTGATTCTCATCAACAATCTAGCTTCCTCTATTCCTCTATCTTTTTTTATGTCAGAGGATCTTTGTTAGGTGATGTTGAAATTGCAGCTTCTAAGTGTGGTTTTGAACACTTCATTGTGTTTAAGTTACCAAGAGTAAAATGGGATAAGATCTTTGTCCTTTTTTTAAACTGCTTTGAGCACAAGTGAAGCACAATGTCACCTTGTGTTGGTGTTGTTTCCTATCGATTGAGTGCTGGTGATTCAGTGGAAGGAGACGTAATTTGATGAGGAGATAGTATGCAGAGAAGGATGAAATGCATGAAGAGCTCTCTATGCATCTGTCTATCCGTCAAAAGTTCAACTTATTTCAACTTTTGACGCATGTAAAAAATGATGGACAAATGACATCATTAACCTATGAGCCCAATAGAAAAACCTTTTGGTCATGATATGCTCAGTCAGTTTTTGAAAGATAAGACATCTCTGGGTGTGCTTGTGTTCGGTGACCTGTTGGTGTTTTTGTCATCCTAAAATATTAGTTGGTAATATATCAGGCCTATTGTCCTCACAGAGCTCATGTCCGAGTCACACTTACTACTATCCTCTCCTTTCACAGATCTAACACGTTGAGCCAACTACAGGGCAGAAAGAGGGCCGTCCTTGTTTTGGGAAAGTAGTATCGGAGGGGAGTAGCTTTAGTTATTGTTTAGTCTAGATGCAGGGTCTGATTTACCAACATGGACAGGTGGTACCACAGGTGACCTTTTGAAACCATCAAACCACAAAGTCATCAAATCCTTTCCTCACTTGTGTTCACCAGACTGAAGCCAGTTAATTAAACACTGGGAGCTGAGGGCATTGGTTTAAAAGAGATGCTACAAGTTGACTGGAGAACCAGATAACATGACTGGGGGTTTAAAGTGGTAACATTTCATTAGTGGAATTGGCCTTTTCCTCTAACCCTCTGGCTTTGTTGCAGTGACCACAACATCACAGCCTTAGGTTCCAGCGTTACACACCGGCCTGCAATTCATGTACAGATGTCTTCCCACACACACCTACAGGAACACACATGCACACATACAGTACAGATTCATACACACGACGCTGTCGTGGTCCATGTGGGGTCAAACGACATTAGAAGGGATAGCTCGGGAACTGCTGAAAATTGATTTTAAAGAACTGATTTTAGCTCTGAAAGATTCCAAAAAGCGGCCAATTATTTCAGGCCCGGTACCATCGCTGGGCCGTGGCTGTGAAAGATTCAGCAGGATACTGGCATTACACACCTGGCTAAAAGGCTACTGTGGCATAATGTTTATAGATAACTTTTACACCTTTTGGAAACAGAAGATGCTCTAAAGGAATGACAGAGTCCATCCAAATCATCTTGGCTCCTGGACCCTGTCCACGCATTTCGAGGCTGCGTTGAGACAATGATTTATCAGTGACCCAAGCCCTGCTCAGATAATCCCTACCATTGTGTCGCTGAGTAGTGATCGTGCTGCTGCAAATGTACATTCTCCCAGGGGTGTTGGCAGTCACCTAATTTACAGTGCATTCAGAAAGTATTCAGACACCTTCCCCTTTTCCACAATCTGTTAAATTACAGCCTTATTCTAAAATGGATTACACGTATTTTTTCCCTCATCAATCTACACACAATACCCCATAATGACAAAGCGAAAAGTGTTTTTTATTGTATTAATTTTTTACATTTTTGCACATTTATTAACAAAAAAAACAGATACCTTATTTACATAAATATTAAGACCCTTTGCTATGAGACTTGAAATTGAGCTCAGGTGCATCCTGTTTCCATTGATAATCCTTGAGATGTTTCTACAACTTGATTGGAGTCCACCTGTGGTAAATTCAATTGATTGGACATGATTTGGAAAGACACACAGCTGTCTATATAAGATCCCACAGTTGACAGTGTAAGTCAGAGCAAAAACCAAGTCATGAGGTCAAAGGAATTGTCCGTAGAGCTCCGAGACAGGATTGTGTCGAGACACAGATCTGGGGAAGGGTACCAAAAAATTTCTGCAGCATTGAAGGTCCCCAAGAACACAGTGGCCTCCATCATTCTTAAATGGAAGAAGTTTGGCCAAACTGAGCAATTGGGGGAGAAGGGCCTTGGTCAGGGAGGTGACCAAGAACCTGATGGTCACTCTGACAGAGCTCCAGAGTTCCTCTGTGGATATGGGAAAACCTTCCAGAAGGACAACCATCTTTGCAGCACTCCAACAATCAGGCCTTTATGGTAGAGTGGCCAGACGGAAGCCACTCCTCAGTAAAAAGCACATGACAGCCCGCTTGGAGTTTGCCAAAAGGCACCTAAAGGACTCTCAGACCATGAGAAACAAGATTCTCTGGTCTGATGAAACCAAGATGGAACTCTTTGGCCTGAATGCCAAGCGTCACGTCTGGAGGAAAGCTGGCACAATCTCTACGGTGAAGCATAGTGGTGGCAGCATCATTATGTTTTTCAGCGGCAGGGACTGGGAGACTAGTCAGGATCGAGGGAAAGATTAATGGAGCAAAGTACAGAGAGATCCTTGATGAAAACCTGCTCTAGAGCGCTCAGGACCTCAGACTGTGGTGAAGGTTCACCTTCCAAAAGGACAACAACCCTAAGCACACAGCCAAGACAACGCAGGAGTGGCTTTGGGACAAGTCTCTGAATGTCCTTGAGTGGCCCAGCCAGAGCCCGGACTTGAACCTGATCGAATATCTCTGGAGAGACCTGAAAATAGCTGTGCAGCGACGCTCCCCATCCGACCTGACAGAGCTTGAAAGGATCTGCAGAGAAGAATGGGAGAAACTCCCCAAATACAGGTGTGCCAAGCTTGTAGCGTCATACCCAAGAAGACTCGAGGCTGTAATCGCTGACAAAGGTGCTTCAACAAAGTACTGAGTAAAGGGTCTGAATACTTATGTAAATGTGATATTTAAGCTAGTTTTTTTTATTTGTAAAAATGTCTAAAAACCAGTTTTTGCTTTGTCATTATGGGGTATTGTGTGGATTTAATCCATTTTATAATAAGGCTGTAACGTAACAAAATGTGGAAAAAGTCAAGGGGTCTGAATACCGAATGCACTGTATCATTAAAAAGGTATTATGACTGTCTGTCAAGAGGAGAAAGTCTCGCTAAAACATAAGAGAAATTAATAGAGCTTCCCAAAAAGCTGCTGCTCGTTTCAAATGCTAAGCACTGAGTATAATGGTTATCCAGATGAGCAGCCACAAAACAACAAGACCTATGAGCACCTGGAGCCTTCATTATCACATTGTTACACTACAGATTCAAAATAGCTGGGTATAGCTAGCTAACTAGGACGTTTTAGATGCAAAACTGAAATGTTGATTAGTATGCACCGTCTTGTCAACCAAAACAACTCATCTGCATAAAGCCAAAAACAATCTTGACAGTGCAATAATATTAGCAGCATACAACCTGACAAGATGCTACCACTATCCACCCTCCACCATTAGGACCAAACTTCAGTTTACTGTGTGCGTGCCAGTGCCACCATGGCGTGCCAAGCCTCCGCCTCGGGTCTCTGCTGTATTGAGATGTCAGTGTGAAGCCGCATCGTGACGTCCCTGGCCTGTATGCTTCTCTGTACTAGTGTCTGGCAGATCAATCAGGAACAGGGAGGCAGGCTTCTCACTGACAGACAGTGTCTCTCTTTAATTTGCAAAAATTTCTAAAAACCTGTTTTTGCTTTGTCATTATGGGGTATTGTGTGTAGATTGATGAGGGGGGGAAAAAACGATTTAATCCATTTTAGAATAAGGCTGTAACTTAACAAAATGTGGAAAAAGTCAAGGGGTCTGAATACTTTCCGAATGCACTGTATCATAAAAAAGTTATTATGACTGTCTGTCAAGAGGAGAAAGTCATTATGGGGTATTGTGTGTAGATTGATGAGAAAAAAAACTAATCCATTTTAGAATACGGCTGTAACATAATATTTTTTTGGAAAAAGTCAAGGGGTCTGAATACTTCTTGAATGCACTAATATTGTGCATAACTATCACATGGTTTTGGCTATAGGCACACGATCTTCAGCTATGTAAAGGCACAAGCATTGACTGCAGGTGTGTTCCGTGTTGTGTTCTGCGCTTAAACGGGTCCGTGCGGAAACACGTGCGCTTAAAAGATTCCATGTGGTGAAGAAATGGAGACACGATTTAACCGCCAAAAAAAAATCCATCCGTCTCCCGAGTGGCGCAGCGGTCTAAGGCACTGCATCGCAGTGCTAGAGGCGTCACTACAGACCTGGGTTCGATCCCAGGCTGTGTCGCAGCCGGCCGCGACCGGGAGACCCATGAGGCGGCGCACAATTGGCCCAGCATCGTCCGGTTTAGGCGAGGGTTTGGCTGGCCTGGATGTCCTTGTCCCATCGCGCTCTAGCGACTCCTTGTGGCGGGCCGGGCGCATGCACACTGACTTGTGTCGCCATTTGTATTGTGTTTTCTCCGACACATGGTGCGGCTGGCTTCCGGGTTAAGCGAGCAGTGTGTCAAGAAGCAGTGCGGTTTGGCAGGGTCGTGTTTCGGAGGACGCATGGCTCTCGACCTTCGCCTCTCCTGAGTCCGTATGGGAGTTGCAGCGATGGGAACAAGACTGTAACTACCAACTGGAAATCACGAAAAAGGGGTGAAAACAAAAAATATAATAATAATAATAATAAAAATGCAGATAAACATGTCACATGTTTTACGCATCAACTTTGACAGCCCTAATTTTATTATGTCAGTATGTCTTTGTTGTAAATGTTTGGCCGCCAAACTCTGGTGACATTTGTGAAAAAAGTAAATAGTTGGAGTTACAAAGTTAAAGGTAGACTCAGCGATATGACGTAGGTGCACAAAGTAAACAGCATATATGGTCAATTTCCGCAACAACTAAGAGCGTTGAAGCGCTAGGGATGGGATTTGACAATTTTTGACTGTTCGAGTACTCACATTATTTTTTACCGACATTATTTTTTCAGAGTACTTGTATGGAGCAAAAAAAAAACAAACATTTAGAACACAAAAATGTGCGCATTTATCTATATCCACAGATCGCGACAATGCCTAAGATCAACTGGTTATATTACAGTGGGGGGGAAAAAGTATTTAGTCAGCCACCAATTGTGCAAGTTCTCCCACTTAAAAATATGAGAGAGGCCTGTAATTTTCATCATAGGTACACGTCAACTATGACAGACAAATTGAGAATTTTTTTTCCAGAAAATCACATTGTAGGATTTTTAATGAATTTATTTGCAAATTATGGTGGAAAATAAGTATTTGGTCACCTACAAACAAGCAAGATTTCTGCCTCTCACAGACCTGTAACTTCTTCTTTAAGAGGCTCCTCTGTCCTCCACTCGTTACCTGTATTAATGGCACCTGTTTGAACTTGTTATCAGTATAAAAGACACCTGTCCACAACCTCAAACAGTCACACTCCAAACTCCACTATGGCCAAGACCAAAGAGCCTGCAGCAGGCTGGGAAGACTGAATCTACAATAGGTAAGCAGCTTGGTTTGAAGAAATCAACTGTGGGAGCAATTATTAGGAAATGGAAGACATACAAGACCACTGATAATCTCCCTCGATCTGGGGCTCCACGCAAGATCTCACCCCGTGGGGTCAAAATGATCACAAGAACGGTGAGCAAAAATCCCAGAACCACACGGGGGGGCCTAGTGAATGACCTGCAGAGAGCTGGGACCAAAGTAACAAAGCCTACCATCAGTAACACACTACGCCGCCAGGGACTCAAATCCTGCAGTGCCAGACGTGTCCCCCTGCTTATAATAAATAATAATAATATGCCATTTAGCAGACGCTTTTATCCAAAGCGACTTACAGTCATGCGTGCATACATTTTTGTGTATGGGTGGTCCCGGGGATCGAACCCACTACCTTGGTGTTACAAGCGCCGTGCTCTACCAGCTGAGCTACAGAGGACCACTGCTTAAGCCAGTACATGTCCAGGCCCGTCTGAAGTTTGCTAGAGTGCATTTGGATGATCCAGAAGAGGATTGGGAGAATGTCATATGGTCAGATGAAACCAAAATAGAACTTTTTGGTAAAAACTCAACTCGTCGTGTTTGGAGGACAAAGAATGCTGAGTTGCATCCAAAGAACACCATACCTACTGTGAAGCATGGGGGTGGAAACATCATGCTTTGGGGCTGTTTTTCTGCAAAGGGACCAGGACGACTGATCCGTGTAAAGGAAAGAATGAATGGGGCCATGTATCGTGAGATTTTGAGTGAAAACCTCCTTCCATCAGCAAGGGCATTGAAGATGAAACGTGGCTGGGTCTTTCAGCATGACAATGATCCCAAACACACCGCCCGGGCAACGAAGGAGTGGCTTCGTAAGAAGCATTTCAAGGTCCTGGAGTGGCCTAGCCAGTCTCCAGATCTCAACCCCATAGACAATCTTTGGAGGGAGTTGAAAGTCTGTGTTGCCCAGCGACAGCCCCAAAACATCACTGCTCTAGAGGAGATCTGCATGGAGGAATGGGCCAACATACCAGCAACAGTGTGTGAAAACCTTGTGAAGACTTACAGAAAACGTTTGACCTATGATGAAAATTACAGGCCTCTCATCTTTTTAACTGGGAGAACTTGCACAATTGGTGGCTGACTAAATACTTTTTTCCCCCACTGTATATGGTGTAACACAATCTTCAAAAAGGCAGTAACCTCAGCAGTGGCACTTGCTTGTAGAAGCTTATGGCTTTTAGGGAAAAGAACGGTGTGTGCTTAGGGTTGTTGTCCTTTTGGAAGGTGAACCTTCACCACAGTCTGAGGTCCTGAGCGCTCTAGAGCAGGTTTTCATCAAGGATCTCTCTGTACTTTGCTCCATTAAGCAAAGAGAAATGACAGTCCATCATTACTTTAAGACATGAAGGTCAGTCAATACGGAACATTTCAAGAACTTTGAAAGTTTCTTCAAGTGCAGTTGCAAAAACCATCAAGCGCTATGATGAAACTGGCTCTCATGAGGACCGCCACATGAAAGGAAGACCCAGAGTTACCTCTGCTGCAGAGGATAAGTTCATTAGAGTTACCAGCCTCAGAAATCGGCAATTAACTGCACCTCAGATTGCAGCCCAAATAAATGCTTAACAGAGTTCAGGTAACTGACACATCTCAACATCAACTGTTGAGAGGAGACTGCGTGAATTAGACCTTCATGGTCGAATTGCTGCAAAGAAACCCCTACTAAAGGACACCAATAAGAAGAAGAAATTTGCTTGGGCCAAGAAACACGAACAATGGATATTAGACCGGTGGAAATCTGTCCTTTGGTCTGATGAGTCCAAATTTGAGATTTATGGTTCCAACCGCTGTGTCTTTGTGAGACGCAGAGTAGGAGAACGGATGATCTCCGCATGTGTGGTTCCCACCGTGAATCATGGAGGAGGAGGTGTGATGGTATGGGGGTGCTTTGCTGGTGACACTGTCTGTGATTTATTTAGAATTCAAGGCACACTTAACCACCATGGCTACCACAGCATTCTGTAGCGATATGCCATCCCATCTGGTTTGCGCTTAGTGGGACTATAATTTGTTTTTCAACAGGACAATGACCCAGAACACACCTCCAGTCTGTAAGGGCTATTTGACCAAGAAGGAGAGTGATGGAGTGCTGCATCGGATGACCTGGCCTCCACAATCACACCAACCTCTACCCAATTGAGATGGTTTGGGATGAGTTGGACCGCAGAGTGAAGGAATAGCAGCCAACAAGTGCTCAGCTTATGTGGGAACTCCTTCAAGCTGTTGGAAAAGCATTCCAGGGGACTACCTTATGAAGCTGGTTGAGAGAATGCCAAGAGTGTGCAAAGGGTGGCTACTTTGAAGAATCTAAAATGTATTTTGATTTGTTATTGTGTTATTTCATAGTTTTGATGTCTTCACTATTATTCTACAATGTAGAAAATAGTAAAAATTAAGAAGAACCCTTGAAGGTGTGTCCAAACTTTTGACTGGTACTGTATATATATTTTTGATCTCTGGTTAAAGATTGACTTTTGACTTCTGTTCGAGTACTCAATTACTCATGCCCATCCCTATGAAGCATGAGGCTAAACTCCCCCACTGTTTTGGGCTCTAGCAGCGTGAAGCAGATACTGTGTGAGAGCGAAGTCTTGCATCCCGCTCATCGCAATATTTGCGGTACTGCTCATGGCATTGAAAATGATGACGTTGATTTAGATGCTTTTTTTATTTATTAGGCTAATTTCTGTTGAACCATGGTCTATCTACTAGAAACTCATGGACAGTATGGACACGGATTTGAATACCACTCTACCAGGTAGAGGCTCTGGAACAGATTCTTTGTATCAAAGGTGACACACCTACAGTTGAAGTCAGAAGTTTACATACACTTAGGTTGGAGTCATTAAAACTCGTTTTTCAACCACTCCACAAATGTATTTTTAACAAGTCGGTTAGGACATCTACTTTGTGCATGACACAAGTAATCTTTCCAACAATTGTTTACAGACAGATTATTTCACTTATAATTCACTTTATCACAATTCCAGTGGGTCAGAAGTTTACATACACTAAGTTGACTGTGCCTTTAAACAGCTTGGAAAATTCCAGAAAATGATGTCATGGCTTTAGAAGCTTCTGATAGGCTAATTGACATCATTTGAGTCAATTGGAGGTGTACCTGTGGATGTATTTCAAGGCCTACCTTCAAACTCAGTGCCTATTTGCTTGACATCATGGGAAAATCAAAAGAAATCAGCCAAGACCTCAGAAAAACAATTGTAGACCTCCACAAGTCTGGTTCATCCTTGGGAGCAATTTCCAAACGCCTGAAGGTACCACGTTCATCTGTACAAGCAATAGTAAGCAAGTATAAACACCATGGGACCACGCAGCCGTCACACCGCTCAGGAAGGAGACGCGTTCTGTCTCCTAGAGATAAACGTACTTTGGTGCGAAAAGTGCAAATCAATCCCAGAACAACAGCAAAGCACCTTGTGAAGATGCTGGAGGAAACAGGTACAAAAGTATCTATATCCACAGTAAAACAAGTCCTATATCGACATATAATAGTGACGCAGTGGTCTAAGGCACTGCATCGCAGTGCTAGCTGTGCCACTAGAGATCCTGGTTCGAATCCAGGCTCTGTTGTAGCCGGCCGCGACTGGGAGACCCATGGGGCGGCGCACAATTGGCCCAGCGTCGTCCAGGGTGTAGGGGAAGGAATGGCCGGCAGGGATTTGGCTCAGTTGGTAGAGCATGGCGTTTGCAACGCCAAGGTTGTGGGTTCGTTTCCCACAGGGGGCCAGTATTAAATCTAAAAATATTAAAAATAATAATGTATGTACTAACTGTAAGTCGCTCTGGATAAGAGCGTCTGCTAAATTACTAAAATGTAAAAATATAATATATATTTGACAATGATAATATTGCAAGAGCAGTTGATCTTCATCATCAGAAAGCTGTGTGCATGGTATCTTGAACACTACAGGGCCTATGATCTTCAATTGTCGGCCAACAATGAAGTGGAACTCGTTGAGCCACGTATACCCACTGGCAGACTACAAAATAGGGGGGATGCGTCTGGTCACAGTGAAACGATACATACATGCTTAAAGTAGCCCGTCTGGTGTTCAACCTTCCCAAGTTCTCTCATGTCACCCCGCTCCTCCGCACACTCCACTGGCTTCCAGTTGAAGCTCGCATCTACTACAAAACCATGGTGCTTGCCTACGGAGCTGTGAGGGGAACGGCACCTCCTTACCTTCAGGCCATGATCAGACCCTACACCCAAACGAGGGCACTACGTTCATTCACCTCTGGCCTGCTAGCCCGGAAGCACAGTTCCCGCTCAGCCCAGTCAAAGCTATTCGCTGCTCTGGCACCCCAATGGTGGAACAAGCTCCCCCATGACGCCAGGACAGCGGAGTCACTGACCACCTTCCGGAGACACTTGAAACCCTACCTCTTTAAGGAATACCTGGAATAGTATAACAGTAATCCTTCTACACCCCCCCCCCCCCCCCCCCCCCCAGTGGTGGTTGTCCCACTGGCTATCCTGAGTTGAATGCACCAATTTGTAAGTCGCTAAATGACTTAAATGTAAATGTAAAACCTGAAAGGCCGCTCAGCAAGGAAGAAGCCACTGCTCCAAAACCGCCATAAAAAAGCCAGACTGCGGTTTGCAACTGCACATGGGGACAAAGATCGTACTTTTTGGAGAAATGTCCTCTGGTCTGATGAAACAAAAATAGAACTGTTTGGCCATAATGACCATCGTTATGTTTGGAGGAAAAGGGGGATAGCTTGCAAGCCGAAAAACACCATCCCATCCATGAAGCATGTGTGTGGCAGCATCATGCTGTGGGGGTGCTTTGCTGCAGGAGGGACTGGTGCACTTCACAAAATAGATGGCATCATGAGGAAGGAAAATTATGTGGATATATTGAAGCAAAATCTCAAGACATCAGTCAGGAAGTTAAAGCTTGGTCGCAAATGGGTCTTCCAAATGGACAATGACCCCAAGCATACTTCCAAAGTTGTGGCAAAATGGCTTAAGGATATCAAAGACAAGGTATTGGAGTGGCCATCACAAAGCTCTGACCTCAATCCTATAGAATATTTGTGGGCAGAACTGAAAAAGTGTGTGCGAGCAAGGAGGCCTACAAACCTGACTCAGTTACACCAGATCTGTCAGGAGGAATGGGCCAAAATTCACCCAACTTATTGTGGGAAGCTTGTGGAAGGAAACATTTGACCGAAGTTAAGCAATTTAAAGGCAATGCTACCAAATACTAATTGAGTGTATGTAAACTTCTGAACCACTGGGAATGTGATGAAATAAATAAAAGCTGAAATAAATCATTCTCTCTACTATTATTTTGACATTTCACATTCTTAAAATAAAGTGGTGATCCTAAATGTCAGGAATTGTGAAAAACTGAGTTTAAATGTATTTGGCTAAGGTGTATGTAAACTTCCGACTTCAACTGTACATTTTCAGGCCCTCTGGGAACTGACATGCAGACCTCTGACATACAGTCGATAAGAGATGCAGCTCACAATCTCCAAGGCTTGACTGACATGGAAACAGAATATAAATAGTGTTTTAAATTGCCCTTAAGGCTGTCATTGCAATTTTGTGAGTAGTGGTTCTATCCTGCTCTGTCTTTTTTTAGCATGGAGAAGTCTTCACCGATAGGTAGCAACTCAATTTGCTAACATCTGTTTCTTGATTTTGACAAAGAAACCAGCCCTTCCGACTGGAAATTGCTATTTTCTTATTAGATATACATTTTCAGAAGATGATATCTCTGGAAGATGTGTATTTTTGATCATGAAAATGTATTTTATTTTGCTACCATCATTTTTCCTCATTCAAATATGAAGATCCTTTATTATTTTACCACCCCTGTTTTAAGATGCTTTCTTTGTAGCATGACAAGCAATTCTTAATTAGCCTAATTTAAAACGAGGCTCTTTCCACAGCCACAGTAGAGCCATGAGTCATGCAAGCGAGAATAATGGTATAGCAAATACAAAATGTTTGTCACCAAGTAGGCAACATACTAGCTAGCTAATTAGGGTAATCTCTCATCACTTTAAGTGGTCTTGAATCATGCTTTTCATTTTAATTGATATAACATTTTCCCAGTAATCAATTTTGTCTCCCTTTTTCATCTGACGACATAGAATGTCATTGTGCTCTAGCAGTGTGAAGCAGATGCTGTGTGGTTGGATGGTTTCAAAGGATGTTATTAAAACACAACAGATATCCTTTCTGCCCTGAAAAAGACGATCCGACAATTCACTTTTTGCCCTGAAAATTACAAGGCATTGATTGGCCACACAAAAATACAAACACCACTTAAGTTGCCACTCACATTCAAACAAAGTAGGGTAACAAAAAGCAAACAAAAAAATGACTGACAAGTGTTGCTCAAAGGTAAATGGTTAGAGCAGTATGGAGTGGGAGCCTTGCCCACTAGAAGCCTCCCTGCAGACTGTAACATAATAGAGACAAGTCATACAGGAAGCTGTTCCACTGCGCTGTAGGAGAGATGAACTTCATTCCCCCACTGTCACTTGTACTGCCTCTTTCTTTTTTGACACTTTTCTCTTTCTCCTTCTCTCCATCCACCACCTGCCTTTCAGGACTCCTTTCAAGGCATTTCCCCTCACCTCTCCCCCCTCTTTCCCTGAAGGAGACTTCACACAAGCTCTTAAATGATAACCCACAACATGTTTGGTTGCCCCAGACAACAGAGTGACTGAGGGCTGTGAGCGGTGGCACTGACGAGTGCTCAGGACAGGACCTACAAGTGCTCAGGACAGGACCTACAATGGGACATGGGCCTCAGGGTCAGAGTTTATGGTAGTGGTAGTTTGTCCATTGACCTATGGTTTTAAGCCCCTTAGACATAGTGTCTATAGTGCCATCCCCACCTCTAGATGTGACATCTGGAAGTTGTAGTAGCTACTCCCTGTAGTGACAGTCCACATAAGAGTGCAGCGTATAGGCTAGGTTACATCCATGACGTTCAATGTATTGCTTCAAAGTTCACAGCACTGTTAGAAGTTACCCTAGCTCTGTTCCCCTTCCTCAAAGTCTGACTTGGATCGGGACACATTTCTGTTTCACTTAGAAGCACAGAGGAGGGACTAAGCTCCAGCAGTTGTTTTATGAAGCTAATGTAGACGTATTAGCTGAGCTGCACCCCACTGCCAGTAGTTAGCCAGGCTCACAGAGAAACCATTAGTTACATTAAGGGTACAAATTGACTGGGACAGAGGAATAGGCAGCTGATGTAGGTCATGGAAATTGAATGATTTATCAGGCAATGTGTGTAGTCTAATATGACTCAAAGCAGCTAATAACCTAGTTGTTGGTTTTTCACATACTGTAGGATATGATAAAGCAATTATGAATTTTGTCTTACATGAAATCAATCTCCATATCTCTCTTGTTGTATTGAGTCCCTAGTCCTATTTTTAGATGACGCTGCAAACCAACAATGGAAACTGTAGAAGCCACTGCATGTATTGCCCAATACCTTGTTGTAATAAAGCTAAAACCTTGTGTTCCTAGACTAGAGAATGCAGTTCCCAAAAATGAAGCTACTACTGTACAATACAATGCCTTAGTCTATATATCTCCCCTCTCAGATGTGTATGTTTGAATGAGTACTGTCAGTAAAAAAGAATTAATTTGAACTGCACTACAATGCAGAATCCAATGTCCACTTATCAGTAGTCGACCATAGAATAGCCCACAGCCCTTGGGTCTGAGCTTTGCCTGTGTAGCGCTGATCTACACCTAACGTAGGGTTGCAAAATTCCTGAAACCTTCCCAAAATTCCCAATTTAAATATTCCCTCGCAGCCTATTCCCTCATGATTCCAGAAATCCTTTAACCAGAATTTCTGAAAAAACAGAGAATTTCTATCCACACTTCTACTATATACCTGACTCATATGTAATGTGACCTTGCAGACACAGTGTCGGGGAAGCTGCAGAACGACAACATTTACACCATCGCCAAGAGGAACGTGGAGGGCCAGGACATGCTCTACCAGTCCCTCAAGCTCACCAACGGCATCTGGATCCTGGCAGAGCTCCGCATCCAACCTGGCAACCCCAACTACACGGTAAGACACCCGCCTAACCTCCACTCTCCTAATTCTGAACTCAGAAGTCACACATATTGTTTTTGTCAGTAAAAGTCTGAAATGCCAAGCAGAAGGCTCTTTATATTTCCACCCTTCCCTCACTAGAGTATCAGGCAAATAAACACTTTTTTGTGTTTTGTCCTCCAACTGAACATACCCCAAAAGCCCTAGTCATTACGTGACCTTCATGAGTAGACTTAGTCTTTAATGGAATGTTTGAACCCAGGAAATAATTGATAGCCCTTCTCACTGAGACAGCAGCTTCGCCACACTCCCCTATAATGAAGTGCATGTTACATCCAGGAAGTGGTACTGTGGTACCTAGAGATGGTTTATGGAAGTAATACAAGTTATCGACCTTTGTTTTACACACACTCAGCTATATCCTGTTCCCTCATCATGTGTTTGAAGGAACCTGTTCATCATTGAGGGTTCATTGGGAATGCCTTGTCCTCTGGCAGAGTAATGGCTGACCTCGGCTGCAGACGTGCTGCTTGGTTAACTTTTGCTCTTCTAGATTGGCAATGAACAAGGTCAAAAGCCCCATGTAGCACTGCAAAATAGCTCCTAAATACAGGCATGGCCAGGTCCATCAAGTCAGTTCGTCTAGTGTGTCCAGACTCATAGACAGGTCCTTAATTGATTCCTGTATTAGCCATTCAAGGCCAAACAATCTCCTGATGAATGTATTCAGGTGAGGTCTATCCAAAACATTACATTTGATATTGCGATTTTGAACTGTCTTGAAAATGTCTTGAAATAAATAATATGCAGGAATCAAGTGCTTTCTTTTCTCTAAGTTACAGTACTGTACTTTTTCTTCCAAACTGATTATGTCACCTCATCGGAGTCTCTAAAAATGTGTCAAGTCTTGTACTCTCTTCTCTCTTTAACAGGTCTTTTTGGCTCATAGTGTATAAGTTACGTTTGAGGTTGTTGTCAGGGAAGGTCTGAGCTCAGCTGTCAAGCTGAAGGCTCTTTAGAAAACACAGTGTAGCAGCACATTCATATTTCCTGGCAATAAGGAGTGCTGGCTTCCATATATCAAATAAACCATACTCATTGGTGAATGATATACCATTTGTTTGCTGTATTTCTTTTTAATTAACACATCAATAGCCTTCTGTCCTAGCCAGATCAACTGTCTATCAGCATTTTGTAAAGTACCTGTCAAAAGCTTGATAGCAGGGAGTGTCACAACACCTACAATTTGATTATTTGTGTTATATGTTAGCAACAATCCTTATGTTCATGTGAAGCCCCAGGCAAAATGTCAGCAGCAGAAGGCCATGGAGAATTCCCAGCTCTGACAGTCCCTATGGCACAGCTTACAACACTGGTACTCATCACAGTGGAACTTCAGTGCTGCTGTCCCCTCTCTCTCTCTGCCTGCCTTGCTGCCTGGCTGGGTGACTACATTCATCTTAGCGCCTCCTGATTGTTTTACAGGCAGCTGTTCAGGCACTGGCTGCTCCCTGGCTCGATTACCTGTGCTGTGCTTCCCATCGAGGAAAAGCATGTTTGTCCTGGCTGGCCATGCTGTCGGTCTCCAGCTAATTGATTCTTAATGGGAATTTAGCCCAGGTCCCTCAGAGCAGTCGTGCTGATGCAGCCAGTGGATAACAGTGGGACAGGCTATATTAGTTAGGCTCTAGAAGGAGAAAAGTTCCTGGGGAATTAGAAAATAAATCTTGCTTGTGACCAACTAGGTTCAATGCCGGGTCTCCTGTGGGCCACAAGACTGTGTTAGCCCATCAAAGCAGTTGAGAACAAACACTTATCCTATTTGCTGCCAAACACTTATCCTATCTTCCTGGGGTCCAGCAAAATTAAGGCAGTTCATACAATAACATTTTTCTTTTTACAATTCACAGATTTGACAACACACTGTGTGCCCTCAGGCCCCTACTCCATCACTACCACATATCTAAAGTACAAAATCCATGTGTATGTGTGTGTATAGTGCGTATGCTATGGTGTGTGTGTATGCATGTGTCTGTGCCTATGTTTGGGTTGCTTCACAGTCCCCGCTGTTCCATAAAGTGTATTTTTATCTGTTTTTTATATCTAATTCTACTGCTTGCATCAGTTACTTGACGTGGAATAGAGTTCCAAGTAGTCATGGCTCTATGTAGTACTGTGCACCTCCCATAGTCTGTTCTGGACTTGGGGACTGTGAAGAGACCTCTTGTGGGGTATGCATGGGTGTCCGAGCTGTGCGCCAGTAGTTCAAACAGACAGCTCGGTGCATTCAACATGTCAATACTTCTCATAAATACAAGTAGTGATGAAGTCAATCTCTCCTCCACTTTGAGCCAGGAGAGATTGACATGCATATTATTAATATTAGCTCTCTGTCTACATCCAAGGGCCAGCCGTGCTGCCCTGTTTTGAGCCCATTGCAATTTTCTTAAGTCCTTTTTTGTGGCACCTGACCACACGACTGAACAGTAGTCCAGGTGTGACAAAACTAGGGCCTGTAGGACCTGCCTTGTTGATAGTGCTGTTAAGAAGGTAGAGCAGCGCTTTATTATGGACATACTTCTCCCCATCTTAGCTACTGTTGTATCAATATGTTTTGACCATGACCGTTTACAATCCAGGGTTACTCCAAGCAGTTTAGTCACCTCAACTTGCTCAATTTCCACATGATTTATTACAAGATTTAGTTGAGGTTTAGGGTTTAGTGAATGATTTGTCCCAAATACAATGCTTTTAGTTTGAGAAATATTTAGGACTAACTTATTCCTTGCCACCCACTCTGAAACTAACTGCAACTCTTTAAGTGTTGCAGTCATTTTAGTCGCTGTAGTAGCTGACATGTATAGAGTTGAGTCATCTGCATACATAGACACTCTGGCTTTACTCAAAGCCAATGGCATGTCATTAGTAAAGATTGAAAAAAGTAATGGGCCTAGACAGCTGCCCTGGGGAATTCCTGATTCTACCTGGATTATGTTGGAGAGGCTTCCATTAAAGAAAACCCTCTGTGTTCTGTTAGAGAGGTAACTCTTTATCCACAATATAGCAGGGGGTTTAAAGCCATAACACATATGTTTTTCCAGCAGCAGACTATGATCAATAATGTCAAAAGCTGCACTGAAGTCTAACAAAACAGCCTATGACATCGGGGGCAGTGGAAGACTGATAATATAAAGTGAGCTATTGTGATGGCCATGGCTATTGTTTTTTTTGCTCCCCATACATTGATAATTCCCAGGGGTTATTTCATTTGACCCTTGCACAATAACTGCTGTCTAAGGTAGTGGAGTTCAGGCAGCAGTTCATATCAACCTTTCGAAATGGTCAAGGGCAGCTGTTGTGGGGCCAATTTATTGGCAAACGCCTCTCAGACAAATACCTTTGGGACAACATCAGAGCCTGTCATGGAACAGTGAGAACATATGGACCAGGCCATAATAACAGGAGAATGTACACTCAGTGGCCAGTTTATTAGGTGCACCCATCTAGTACCCCCTTTGCCTCCAGAACAGCCAGAAACATTGCTCAATTGATATCAATGGACCTAACGTGTGTCAGGAAAACATTCCCCACACCATTACACCACCGCAACCAGCCAGTACCGTTGACACCAGGCAGAAAGGGGCCCTGGACTCAAGCTTCTTACACCAAATCCTGACTCTGCCATCAGCATGACGCTACAGGAACAGGGATTCGTCGGACCAGGCAATATTTTTCCACTCCTCAATTGTCCGTTGTTGGTGATTGCGTGCCCACTGGAGCCGCTTCTTATTGTTTTTAGCTGATAGGAGTGGAACCCAGTGTGGTCGTCTGCTGCAATAGCCCATCCGTGACAAGAACCGACGAGTTGTGCGTTCCGAGATGCCGTTCTGCACACCACTGTTGTACTGCGCTGTTTGTGGCCCGCCTGTTAGCTTGCATGATTCTTGCCATTCTCCTTCGATCTCTCATCAACAAACTGATTTCACCCACAGGACTGCCGCCTACTGCATGTTTTTTGTTTGTCGCACCCATTCTCGGTAAACCCTAGACACTGTTGTGCGTGAAAAGCCAAGGAGGCCGGCCGTTTCTGAGGTACTGGAACTGGCGCGCCTGGCACCGACGATCATACCACGCTCAAAGTCGCTTAGGTCACTCGTTTTACCCATTCTAACGTTCAATCGAACAGTAACTGAATGCCTCGATGCCTGTCTGCCTGCTTTATATAGCAAGCCACACCTACATGACCACTGTCTGTAGGCGTGAACCCTTTTCGTGAATGGGGTGGTGTATCTAATAAACTGGCCACTGAGTGTACGTCTACATGCTAGTATGTATTAATGTTGTAGAGTTTGTAAAGAGGTAGTATGGATGTACCCTCGCACATTGACTCGGTAACAGTACCCCCTGTATATAGCCTCGTTATTGTTATTTTATTGTTACTTTTTATTTAATTTTTTACTTTAGTTTATTTAGTAAATATTTTCTTAACTCTATTTCTTAAACCGCATTGTTGGTTAAGGGCTTGTAAGTAAGCATTTCACGGTAAGGTCTACACCTGTTGTATTCGGCGCATGTGACAATATAAACGGTTGAGTTTGATATAATTGAAAATCTTACAAACAGGGTTGTCAAATTATTTGAGAATTTCTTTGAATTTTGTTTTTAAATAAACATTCGTAACATTTAACCCCAACTATCTAAAAGCGCATAAACTCAGATGTTTTATATTTCCGCATACAGTATGTTATAACTTAGACCCTATTACATGTTAGGGTTGGACGGTATCCAGATTTCCATACCTTCATACCGTTCCTGTACAATACCGGGGTATATGGTATTACTGGCAGGGCACACAAGGGGTGCTATTTCTTTCTACTTCTATTTATTTTTAAACAAGGTATGCTAACAAAGTACTAGGGAATTCCCATAGCGGACACTAGCTAAATGCTAAAAAGCGCAAGCGAACATAAACTAAATGCAAGGGCAGACAACCCAGCTTATAAAGTTATAGAACTTCAAAAATCTCAAAAGGCTACTCACACTTGATCCAGAAGGGGATTGGTTGTCTCTACTGTAACCAAGAAGCTTGATATTGCAAGCTAGCCACCTAACGCTATAGCTAGCAAACCAAATGCATAGCTGGAGCCCTGAGCTGGAGAAAATGTATTTGGCACATCTATGATTGCCAGCAAAATATCTTATAAGTTAACTAGCTAAGATTAGTATTGAATTTCAAGTGTACCTTGATCACCTCTCTTGTTCTGCTCAACAGTGGATCGTCATGTCATGTTTGCTCCATGTGCTCTTTGTAAACAAACATACCATGTGACCACAGAGTTTCTTAACCCAGAGGTGCAACATCGCAAGACTTCCGGGAACGCTTGCAAACCGACCAAGCAGACCAGGCCGGGGTTTGGGAAGTGACAAATTCTTCCTTAGTTGTTCGTTTTCTCGAAATCTAAAGGCACAACCTAGATTCGAGCCAATGTCTTAAGTAGTTGAACATGTTATTACTCCAACCTCGTGAAAGTGACAAACTGACATGTTTTCATTTTTGTCAAAAACAACTTTATATCGAAGGAGTGTTTATATAGTCAAGGATATGTTTTTTATAATTCTACAAAGTCCTAGGGAAAAATGTAGGCCTAAAGCCAATTTTCGACACTTCCAGCCAATGACGCATCAACATTCTAACAGTCTAATAAATACATTTAATATATTATATCGGAAGAATAATAATTTGGTTGTGTTTATAAAGGTCTTAGGTAACATTAGAAAACTAAAAAACAATTATTTAAAAGAACATAATAGCATTTTCATTAGTTTGTTACTCTAGGCTGTAAGTAAAAATGAAAAAACACTAGTTCAAGGCCATCACAAAGTAGTCCATTATAATTTAGTTTTGGCAGACCTAAAGAAACATTGTGGAAATAAGAAAATGTATTTAAAAGAAAACAGAATAGCTAATTTTACATTTACAAAAATATAAACGCAACATGTGAAGTGTTGGTCCCATGTTTCATGAGCTGAAATAAAAGATCCCAGAAATTTTCCAGTTTATTTCTCTCAAATGTTATGCACAAATTTGACAGCTAATGAAACAGGAGTATTTTGGTCTGTAATAAAGCCCTTTTGTGGGGAAAAACTCATTTTGATTGGCTGGGCCTGTCTCCCAAGTGGGTGGGCCTGTCTCCCAAGTGGGTGGGCCTATGCCCTCCCAGGCCCACCCATGGCTGCGCCCCTGCCCAGTCATGTGAAATCCATAGATTAGGCCCTAATGAATTTATAACAAATTATACAAACCCTGTTTTTAAATGATATCAAACTCAACATTTTATATTTTCCAGTGATGAAGACATAGATGTGGGAAATGCTAAATGGGTCAACTTTGACCACCTCTATCTCCTAAATGTTTTAGCATTCAGGTCCAAAAAGCTACTTTCTGACCACTTCTACCATGGGCAAATACACTACATGAGCAAAAGTATATGGACACCTGCTCGTCGAACATCTCATTCCAAAATCATGGGCATTAATTTCGAGTTGGTCCTGCCTTTGCTGCTATAACAGCCTCCACTCTTCTGCGAAGGCTTTCCACTAGATGTTGGAACATTGCTGCGGGGACTTCCATTCAGCCACAAGAGCATTAGTGAGGTTGGGCGATTAGGCCTGGCTCGCAGTCGGCGTTCCAATTAATCCCAAAGGTGTTCAATGGAGTTGAGGTCAGGGCTCTGTGCAGGCCAGTCAAGTTCTTCCACACCGATCTCGACAAACAATTTCTGTATGGACGTCATTTGTGCACGGGGGCATTGTCATGTTGAAACAGGAAAGGGCCTTCCCCAAACTGTTGCCACAAAGTTGGAAGCACAGAATCATCTAGAATGTAATTGTATGCTGTAACGTTAAGATTTTCCTTCACTGGAACTAAGGGGTCTAGCCCGAACCATGAAAAACAGCCCCAGACCATTATTCCTCCTCCACCTAACTTTACAGTTGGCACTATGCATTCAGGCAGGTAGCGTTCTTCTGGCATCAGCCAAACCCAGATTTGTCCGTCGGACTGCCAGATGGGGAAGCGTGATTCATCACTCCAGAGAACGCGTTTCCACTGCTCCAGAGTCCAATGGCGGCGAGCTTTACACCACTCCAGCCGACGCTTGGCATTGCAAATGGTGATCTTAGGCTTATGTGCTGCTGCTCGGCCATGGAAACCCATTTCATGAAGCTCCCGATGAACAGTTCTTGTCAGGGGCGCAACTTTGGTTTTAGAAGTGGGGGAGACATACAGTACCAGACAAAGTTTGGACACACCTACTCATTCAAGTTTTTTTTTCTATTTTTTAAAACTATTTTCTACATTGTAGAATAAGGCTGGTAACTCTAATGTAGTCCCCTGTAGCTCAGTTGGTAGAGCATGGCGCTTGCAACGCCAGGGTTGTGGGTTCGTTTCCCACGGGGGGCCAGTATGAAAGCAGAGAGGTAACTCTGGGTCTTCCATTCCTGTGGCGGTCCTCATGAGAGCCAGTTTCATCATAACGCTTGATGGTTTTTGCGACTGCACTTGAAGAAACTTTCAAAGGTCTTGACATTTTCCGTATTGACCTACATGTCTTAAAGTAATGATGGAATGTCGTTTCTCTTTGCTTATTTGAGCTGTTCTTGCTATAATATGGACTTGGTCTTTTACCAAATAGGGATATCTTCTGTATACCACCCCTACCTTGTCACAACACAAGTGATTGGCTCAAACGCATTAAAAAGGAAAGAAAGTCCACAAATTAACTTCACTATTATTCTACAATGAAAAAATAAAGAACATCCCTTGAATGAGTAGGTGTGTCCAAACTTTTGACTGGTAGTGTACAGTACCAGTCAAAAGTTTGGACATACCTACTCATTCAAGGGTTTTTCTTTTTTTAAACAATTTTTTACATTGTAGAATAATAGTGAAGACATCAAAGCTATGAAATAACACATATGGAATCATGTAGTAACCAAAAAGGTGTTAAACAAATCAAAATATATGTTATATTTGAGATTCTTCAAATAGCCACCCTTTGCCTTGATGACAGCTTTGCACACTCTTGGCATTCTCTCAACCAGCTTCACCTGGAATGCTTTTCCAACAGTCTTGAAGGAGTTCCCACATATGCTGAGCACTTGTTGGTTGCTTTTCCTGCACTCTGCCATCCGACTCATCCCAAACCATCTCAATTGGGGTGAGGTCGTGGGATTCAGCCAAACCCAGAGTGGCTATTTGAAGAATCTCAAATATAAAACATATTTTGATTTGTTTAACACTTTTTTGGTTGCTACATGATTTCATATGTGATATTTCATAGTTTTGATGTCTTCACTTTTATTCTAAAATTCTACATTAAAATTAAAGAAAAAGCCTTGAATGAGTAGGTGTGTCCAAACTTTTGAGTGGTACAATATATATATATTTATTTTTTATCCAGTTGGTTAAACACTCCAAACAGCCTACCCAACCGCTCGGAGGCGTCTGCATGGTCCTAAAGCACACAGTTGCCTTGTTTTGTATCACATTCCAATGGTAAAACTGGGGGGGGGACAAAAATGCAATTTCAGAATGTGGGGGGGACATGTCCCTAGTGAAAGTTGTGCTCCTGGTTCTTGTGCTGACGTTGCTTTCAGAGGCATTTTGGAACTTTGGTAGTGAGTGTTGCAACCGAGGACAGACGATTTTTACGCTCTACGCGCATCAGCACTCAGCAATCCCATTCTGTGAGCTTGTGTGGCCTACCACTTCACGGCTGAGCCGTTGTTGCTTCTTGACGTTTCCACTTCACAATAACAGCACTTACAGTTGACCGGGGCAGCTCTAGCAGGGCAGAAATTTTACGAACTGACTTGTTGGAAAGGTGGCATCCTATGACGGTGCCATGTTGAACGTCACTGAGCTCTTCAGTACGGGCCATTCTACTGCCAATGTTTGTCTATGGAGATTGCATGGCGGTGTGCTCTATTTTATACACCTGTCAGCAATGGGTGTGGCTGAAACAGCTGAATCCACTAATTTGAAGCGGTGTCCACATACTTTTGTATATATAGTGTATGTATAGAACGATTTGTTCAAATCAAAAGGGGTGCAGTCAAAAAGTGATTGAAATCAAATGGAACGACCCCACTGTGAATAGAAACTGATCAATGCTGATGTTAAATCCGGTCGTAGGAAAATGTATAATACTGAGATGGATGAATTTAATATAATATACTTTGTAGGGATACTCAATAACACTATTATATATTATTGTGTTCACAATAAGTGTTAGGATGAAAAGAGTTGCGAAAAGCAATTAAACTGTTGTGCTGTAGAGAAGGTGAAATGTACTCAGACTTATTGAGCTGAAATGTAACCTATAGTTTTGTACCTCAATCTATAGTTTTTCCTATCCTCTCTTCCAGCTGTCCTTGAAGTGCCGGGCTCCTGAGGTGACCCAGTATGTCTACCAGGTGTACGACTCAGTCCTGAAGAACTGAACCTTCCGTCCGTCCAGTCACCACGCTCCACTCCACACCTCGCCCCAAGAACAAACAGCAGCTGTTAGCGTTTTAGTCATTTATTATTCCTTTCCCTCATTCCTCTCCACCATCTTTACCTCCATGGGAGAATGTAACATCCCCAGTCCATCCTAAACTAAATGTCTTAATGTCGTAAAACGTGGTTGATGGTGAAGCTCTCCAAAAAGAAGAAGAAATCTTTCATATTCACTAAGCCATCGGTCCCACCTCTTTGTACTGTATTGCCAATATTGGAAAGTGTCATATCATATATGTTTTTGTGGCTATTCTTATTTATGCTTGTTCTGCTTCCGTGGTACTTTTTCTACTTTCCCAACCGTTCCACAAGAGATACTCGATTTGGTGCCATCTTCCAGGCCTTACTGGGGCGGACGTTTCCAGTTGAACCAGTTGCTATGTCTCCATGATGCAACAAGTACCATTCTGGGCCAAGATGGCAGTAGTGAGAGGCGAGAGCAGGGCCAGGGAACATGAAATTGTCAGGTTGCCATGATTTTAATGCATTAGTGGATGTCATTCTGTTCTCATTTTAGTAACCACTATGCAAACCACTATTTATGATAGCTATTATTACTTGTTTGCTCCAGTCTGTGCCATTGTTTTTTTTTACTGATACTTGCAGGCAGCTGATAATTTCATGCTTCTCAACACTTTTCTGATTGCTCGACCTGCCGCAGCATCAAACACAGCTATAGTCATTCCTAGATTGTCATTCCTTGATTTTCAATAATCCATGCCCCTTTGCTGGTTTTGTGTTGCAGTATTAATTAATATGCCAATTGTGAGTGTGGCATGAGTTGTCCATTCTGTTATGCTGTTCTCATCTTATGTTGATTCCAATGAGATATTCTGCATTATTCTTTATATGTAAGATTGTTATTGATATTCCATTTGCAGCTGTTCACCCAAACTAAACTAAACCCTAAACCTTTGGTCAAACCCAAAGCCAGGGTCAATATCAGTTGCTATTATCATAATAGGTAACAACCCCATACTGTCATCAATTACATGCCTAGTGTACGTGTTTGTGGTGTTCTGCAGTTAAACCCACCTCCCTGACATTGCTTTATCCTAAACATGGAGGATATTTAGTGCTTGCAGGCCACCTAATGACCAGGGTCACCCCTCTATGATTATACTGTGCAGTGACGTGGTGTAGTTTGTAGACCTAAAGTTCTGTGCGACTAACTAAATATTATTATTATTATATTACTACCTTGTAACCCAGAATTAGTGTGCTTGTATTCCATAACAGAAAAACGTTGGCTCTATATTCCAGTTATGTACCAAGTCCTCATATGGAAGTTTTATTAATAAATGTATACAAACTGATGTGATTTTAATATGCTATATCGCTATAACTAACCATGCTTGTTAGACCTCTGGTAGTTGAGCTCAAACATTGTTGATCATTTTATTAATCATTTTATTGAAACCAATGTAAAGTGCAGTCTGAAGGGTACCAATTGTGTTTGTGACTTCAGCTTTCTAATTGTATTGTTGCTACATGCTGATGTGCCTGTGAACCTGCATGGAAGCGGTGGCCATTGCTCCCAATAAATCTTTGCTGTCTGTTTTCCTCAAAACAACACTTGGCTACATGGGATGGTCTTATCTTTGCCCAGAATTTGACTGCATGTATCCCAAGCAAGATGTTATAAAGGTGTATTTGGGTGTGGCTTTCCCATCCAGAATATTTAATGTACTTATAAGTCCAGCAACCAGGAATAGGCCTACAGAACGGCTGTAGTAAGAAGTAATATGACAACTGAAATGTCCATTTTTAGCCTCTTCTCCTCAAGCTAACCTATTGATCCTGCATCGCTCCTCGTCAGTTACATTTTAGTCATTTAGCAGACGCTCTTATCCAGAGCGACTTACAGTTAGTGAATGCATACATGTCATCAAGGTGTCACTGTGTCCTCTATTATTTCAATAAAATGTCCGGTTTAAATGAATGCAGTGCCTGATGTGTTTCACTCATTTGCTCACAATCCATAATCAGACCAGAGGTAATATGACCAGCGTGATGCACAGCCAAAGGACAGCCACAGCGGTGTGTAATCAACAGATGCTCAGAATGTAGAGCAGCTCGCTAAGAATCAAAGCTTATTTCCCATGGGATGCTACTGATGTTTTAGGTGTTTTTTTTCTTTGGAGGGTAGGCATTTTCACACTGACAATGTCAGTCTGAATCAGCATGTTGATTTTGTTGATTTGAGTTTTTTTACAGTTGAGTGTCTGGGAGAAAAGCAAGCACAATGGAAGTTACACAGTCTAGAGACCAGCATTTTCAGTGTTGGAAAAAGTGTTTCACACTGGACTGCCAACTTTACATCATCTGCATTGTGGGGATCGGGAAGAAGTCTGGCTTGAACTTCAGCAATTAGCAGAGCTATAGGCCTAGAGAATATGGCTCTGGTAATTAGTTGCAATATAACTCCGTCACATCCACATTGAGTGTCAAGGTTTATATTGTTGTAAACTCATTGGAAAAAGTCTGAAGCAAAAAACATGTAATTCACATGACCTTGTACTCTCGTTTCAAGGCCAAACTGGAAGACTGAATAAGATCAACAATGGTGTGTTTGTAAGGTGAGGTCGGTGAGTTCACACAGAGAGACCACCCAAGTCATAGTTCTCTCTGTTGCGCACAGCAAGCGGTACTGCTGCACCAAGTCTGGAACCAACAGGACCCTGAACAGCTTCTACCCCCAAGCCATAAGACTGCTAAATAGTTAGTCCGGGTAGCTATTTGGTTAACTATTTAACTATGTGCATTGACCTTTTTTGCACGAACTTTTTTTTTCTATTGACATTGTATTGTGTTTAGGATGGATCCCCATTAGATGCTGCGAAGGCAGCAGCTACTCTTCCTGGTGTCCAGCCAAAATTAAGGCACTTTTCACAGTCCTCGCTGTTCCATATGGTGTATTTGTATCTGTTTTTTCAAACGGATTTTACTGCTTGTGTGAGTTACTTGATGTGGAATAGAGTTCCATGTAACCTTGGCTCTATGTAGTACTTTGCACCTCCAATAGTCTGTTCTGGACTTGGGAACTGTGAAGAGACCTCTGGTGGCATGTCTTGTGGGGTATGCGTGCATGGGTATCCGAGCTGTGTGCTAGTAGTTTAAACAGACCGCTCGGTGCATTCAACATGTGATACATACGCTGCTGCTACTGTTTACTATGTAACTTTATTCCTAGTTCTATGTACAGTGCCTTTGGAAAATATTCAAACCCCTTGACTTTTTCCACATTTTGTTACATTACAGCCTTATTCTAAAATTGATTAAATATGTATTTATTTCAGCAATCTACACACAATACCCCATAATGACAAAGCAAAAACAGTTTATTTTTTGGAGGCAAATTTATTAAAAATAAAAAAGAGAAATACCTTTGCTATGAGACTCAAAATTAAGGTCATGTGCATCCTGTTTCCATTGATCATCCTTGAGATGTTTCTACAACTTGATTGGAGTCCACCTGTGGTAAATTCAATTGATTGGATATTATTTGGAAAGGCACACCCCTGTCTATATAAGGTCCCACAGTTGACAGTGCACGTCAGAGCAAAAACCAAGCCATGAGGTCGAAGGAATTGTCCGTAGAGCTCCGAGACAGGATTGTGTCGAGGCACAGATCTGGGGAAGGGTACCAAAAAATGTCTACAGCATTGAAGGTCCCCAAGAACACAGTGGCCTCCATCATTCTTAAATGGAAGAAGTTTGGAACCTCTAGACTCTTCCTAGAGCTGGCCGCCCAGCAGAGTGGGTATGACGCTACAAGCTTGGCACACCTGTGTTTGGGGGGTTTCTCCCATTCTTCTCTGCAGATCCTCTCAAGCTCTGTCAGGTTGGATGGGGAGCGTCGCTTCAGGTCTCTGTTACATTTGGTTCAAGTCCTGGCTCTGGCTGGGCCACTCAAGGACATTCAGAGACTTGACCCAAAGCCACTCCTGCGTTGTCTTGGCTGTGTGCCTAGGGGCATTGTCCTGTTGGAAGGTGAATCTTCGCCCCAGTCTGAGGTCCTGAGTGCTCTGCAGCAGGTTTTCATCAAGGATCTCTCTGTACTTTGCTCCGTTTATTTTTCCCTCGACCCTGACTAGTCTCCCTGCTGCTGAAAAAATCCCCACAGCATGATGCTGCACCCACCATGCTTCACAAGTAGGGATGGTGCCAGGTTTCCTCCAGACGTGATGCTTGGCATTCAGGCCAAAGAGTTCAATCTTGGTTTCATCAGACCAGAGAATCTTGTTTCTCATGGTCTGTGTCCTTTAGGTGCCTTTTGGCTAACTCCAAGCGGGCTGTCATGTGCCTTTTACTGAGGAGTGGCTTCCGTCTGGCCACTCTACCATAAAGGCCTGATTGGTGGAGTGCTGCAGAGATGGTTGTCCTTCTGGAAGGTTCTCCCATCTCCACAGAGGAACTCTGGAGCTCTGTCAGAGTGACCATGGGATTCTTAGTCACCTCACTGACCAAGGCCCTTCTCCCCCAATTGCTCAGTTTGGCTGGGTGGCTAGCTCTAGGAAGAGTCTTGGTGGTTCCAAACTTCTTCCATTTAAGAATGATGGAGGCCACTGTGTTCTTGGGGACCTTCAATGCTGCAGACATTTTTTGGTACCCTTCCCCAGATCTGTGCCTCGACACAACCCTGTCTCGGAGCTCTAAGGACAATTCCTTCGACCTCATGGCTTGGTTTTTGCTCTGACATGCACCGTCAACTGTGGGACCTTATATAGACAGGTGTGTGCCTTTCCAAATCATGTCCAATCAATAGAATTTGCCACAGGTGGACTCCAATCAAGTTGTAGAAACATCTCAATGATGATCAATGGAAACAGGATGAACCTGAGCTAAATTTCGAGTCTCATAGCAAAGTGTATGAATACTTATAATAAGGTATCTGTTTTTTGTTTTTAATAAATTTGCAAACATTTCAAAAAACCTGTTTTCACTTTGTCATTATGGGGTATTGTGTGTAGATTGATGAGGATTTTGTATTTATTTAATCAATTTTAAAATAAGGCTGTAACATAATGTGAAAAAAATGAAGTGGTCTGAATACTTTCCGAATGCCGTGTATCTACCTCAATTACCTCGTACCCCTGCACATCGATTCGGTACTGGTACCCCGTGTATATAGCCAAGTTAGCGTTACTCAATGTGTATTTATTATTACTTTTATTATTACGTGTTTTACTTTTCTACTATTTCTCTATTTTCTTTCACTCTGCATTGTTGGGAAGGGCCCGTGGGTAGTGAGAGTCCAATTTGGTCAACACATTTTTTTATTACCGCGTCGTGGAACACACCTTCCACGTCGTTCATTATTTTCCATAGAACGCATAGCCCCTTGTTGATTATCCGTTAAGGCCTAGCTATGGCCTGTTGTTTACACACATACCCCTCCTCTCATTAGCTAGAATGGCCCCACCTGATCTCGCCTCCTTCCTCCTACTTTCCATCTTTGAGGACATGTAATTAAATTGTTAGAGCGGTCACTTGACTTTCTTATCAATATAATAGACAATCTTTGGTTCACATTAACTGGCCGGCCACGTCACATGAAATTGCACCTGCGTGCGCACTGCGTAGTGTGGTGGGGAGTTTCTGGGTGTCAAGCTTAGATTCAGCTAGGAATCGACTCATCGACTCCTAAGATTCATGTTTTTTTGCAATGGAGGAAACTATTTTCCATAGTCTACTTCGAGAACACAAACTCTCGCATCATTCACAGCAAAGAAAGAGCAAGCTAGCGAGGGAGGAAGAGATGGGAGGGGCACAGCAAGGGATGTCCGCCACCAAGCAGGCACTCGAGAACTGTGCGTCGATAATCAAAATATGTAGGCTATAGGCTATCGCAATTTCTTGCCTTGCAATGTCTCATGTCAGTTCACTAAAGTAGGGGCTATCAATGAGTAGGCTGAGCTATTCAACACAACAGGCATGTCGGACACCGCGAACACTGGGTACTGGTAAGTACAACACAACCAACGAATAGCATAACACATAACACACAGCTGTCTGTGCGGGTCGCTACACAGCCCCCCCACCACAAAGTCCCTCGTCCCCGAGGGAACGAACAAAGTCTCTGAAGCGACCCGGAGGTCTCCTTTGCTTGCGTGGCCGTGATGGTTGCAGAGTGTCCAGATGTGGAACAGGGGGCTCAGTCCGTGGCAGGGGGCTGCCCCACTGGGGCCCAGGGAATGAAGGCAGGGACATGGGGGACAAGGATGAGGGAACGGGGAATAGAGTCTGTGGCTTCGGGGAACCACGCGGTGACACAGGGAGGGAGACTGGATGAGTGGGCTGTCTGGAGCCTTGTCTGTGGCGCCTGGGGGTGGGTGCTTGGGGAATGTCATTGCCAAAGAGGGGAATTGTGGGGGTCCCTGGGGTTTGGAGAGAAGAGGCCCCTCTGTATGGGGCTAACCTGTCCCGGTGCAGTGCTACCTTTCTCCCCCTGGGAGAAAGCTGCACCCGGTACACAACCTCCACTACCCTCTCCAGGACGCTGCAGGGCCCCACCCAGTGGCTTTCCAACTTGGGGCATCTGCCTTTCTTTCTCAGGGGGCTGTAGACCCAGACCAGTTCCCCTGCCACAAAGTGCCTTCCCCGGGTGTGCACGTCATAGTTCCTCTTCTGCCTAACACCTGCATTCACCAATTGCTCTCTGGCGAAGTTGTGGGCTGTCTCCAGGCAGTCCTGGAGTCTCCGGGCATATCCAGGGGCCGACCAAATGCCATCTCTGCAGGGGTGCGGATCTTGGTCGCTGTGGATGGACTCCGCAGCTCCAAACCTGCTGAATATCCCCACTGTCAGGGCGTCGACAATGGGCTCTGCCTCCTGGTCAGGAAGAGCATAGTCCTCGGGCCATTTTGTGAAATAGTCCATGGCCGTGAGCACCCAGCGGTTTCCACTGTCTGTGGTGGGGAACGGCCCAACTACATCCACTCCCACCCTCTCCATGGGAGCCCCAACTGGGAACTGTTGGAGCTGAGCATGAGAACGGCCTGGAGGGCCCTTTTTCGCTGTGCAGTTGTCACAGCGACGGCAAAAGTCCTCCACATCACTCTTGTGCTGCCCCCAGTTTTTGTGACCCCAAAGTGTCCAGTCCCCACCCCCCCATGAGTGCTCTGGAGCACAGCCTCCTGCAGTGCTTTTGGGACCACCACCTGCCACCTATCCTCTCCCGTAGCTGGCTCCTTCCATGCCCGCTGTAGCACGTCATCAGCCAGCCGCAGTCTCTCAAACTTTGACCACAACCCTTTGGTGGCGAGTGAGAGCGTTGCCACCTCTTCCCACGGTGGCCTCAGCTGCACCTCTACCCACTGTAGCACTGGCTGTAGGTCTGTGTCCCGTCCCTGCTACTGCCCCCATTCAGCCACGTCGACAGTCTGCAGCTCACAGCTGACAGGCCCGCCCGCCCGACACACTGTGGCACAGACCCCCTCCTCCGCACACAGCTCTCTCTCACGGCCCTCTCTCCGCTCACAGTGGCGGCACCCGTCTGCAGTACAGGGCCGACGGGACATGGCGTTGGAGTGGTGTGCCCCTGCCCTGTGCACCACTGTGAAGTCGTACAGCTGAAGCTCCTCCAACCAGCGTGCAACCTGCCCCTCTGGCTCTTTGAAAGACATGAGCCACTGGAGAGCAGAGTGGTCAGTCCTTACAGTAAAGGGCAGGCCACCCAGGTAGTACTTGAAGTGTTTGATGGAAGCCACAACAGCGAGGAGCTCCCGCCGGGTGACACAGTAGCAGCGCTCATGTTTGTTGAATGTTTTACTGAAGTACGCCACCACTCTCTGGCCCCACCTGGGCCAGCACCCCACCCATGCCCACATTGCTCGCTTCTGTGTCCAGGATAAAGGGCAATGTGAAGTCAGGGGGGCGAGCACGGGGGCCTCGATCAGTGCACGTTTGAGGGTGTTGAAGGCCTCCTCGCACTCCACTGTTCAAGTGAAGTCCTTCGGCAGCAGGCGGTTCAGGGGAGCAGCGATGCTTGAGAAGCCCCGTACAAACCTCCGGTAGTACGAGGCCAGGCCCAGGAAGCTCTTCAGCTGATGCTGGTCGGTGGGGGTGTGCCAGTCTCGGACAGCCCCCACTTTGTCCTCCATGGTGCTGATACCCTCCTCCCCCACTTGGTGGCCCAAGAAAGACACCTCTCTTCTCATGAAGTGGCACTTCTCAGGGTGGAGCTTCAGGCCTGCGGCAGCCACCCTCTCCAGCACACGCCGTAGCGCCCCCAGGGATGACTGGAAGGAGCTGCCATGGGCCAGGATGTCGTCGAGGTATACCAGACACTCCTGTTGGGGGATGCCATCCAGCACCCTGTCCATCAAACGCTCAAAAGTAGCTGGAGCGTTGCACAGGACCTTGAACTGCCAGTGCCCTCTGTTAGGGCACTTAGACCACTGCGCCACGTATCTCCCGAGTGGCGCAGTGGTCTAAGGCAATGCATCGCAGTGCTAGCTGTGCCACTAGAGATCCTGGTTCGAATCCAGGCTCTGTCGTAGCCGGCCGCGACCGGGAGACCCATGGGGCGGCGCACAATTGGCCCAGCGTCGTCCAGGGTAGGGGAGGGAATGGTCGGCAGGGATGTAGAGCATGGCGTTTGCAACGCCAGGGTTGTGGGTTCGATTCCCACGGGGGATATGAAAAAAATAAAATAATGTATGCACTCACTAACTGTAAGTCGCTCTGGATAAGAGCGTCTGCTAAATGACTAAAATGTAAAATGTAAATGTTAGTGGAGAACGCAGTTTTGGCTCTGGCCTCTGGGGAGAGGGGCACCTGCAGTAGCCACTACGGAGGTCTAGTGAGGAGAACCAGGAGGACCCCCTAACCAGGTCCAGCGACTCATCAATGCGTGGTATGGGGTATGAGTCCTTCCTGGTTACCTCATTCAGCCGCCTGTAGTCCGCACAGAACCTCAGCTTGCCCCTCTTCTTAGGAACCATGACGATTGGTGCCGCCCAGGGGCTGTCTGAGGGCTCTATGAAGTCTGCCCGCTGCATCTCCAACACAGCTTTGTCTGCCGCCTCCTGGCGTGCCAGCAGGATACGGCGTGAACGCATCTCGATGAGCCGAGCATCACCTATGTCGATCTCATGCTGCACCAGATGAGTCTGACCCACCTCTTCCTCACTCAGCGCAAAGCTGTCTCTGAATTCAAACAGCAACTGCCACATCCGTTCCTGCTGCTCGGGGTCAAGACCAACACAGTTCCTCTCCCATATCTCCCTCACTGCAGACAGCGTCCTCTCCTCTCACATCTGGGGTAGCTGGGCTGGGGGGGCGTGGCCCGGGTTCACAGAGGGATGTGTCGTGGAGGTAGCTGGGGGAATGTAACACACAGCCGTAGGTGACAGAGGGGCTGTGGAAAAGTCACACAGATTTGGGGGAGGGCGGGCAGCCATGAGTCTCTGCTGCTTTAACTGTTGGAGTAAGGGGGTTGTTGGGTTGTGTGAATGTGACATTAGGGCCATGGTGACTGCCGGTTATCCCTGGAAGCTCAGTGTGCCCCCATTTAGGTCTAACTGGCAGCCTGTGCTCCTAAGAAAGTCCAACCCACACAGGATGACACACAGTTCTGCCCCCTACTGTCAGTCATTATTCCCTTCCCTTTCATGGGTGCCAGCTCACCTGTGACTGTGCGGAGCTGCACAGTTGTGGGCTCAAACTGAGTCCAACCTGGCACAATATCCGGCCTCACCAGGGTTACTGTGGACCCAGTGTCCACCAGGGCAGAGCAGGGCACCCCCTCCACAGTGACAGGAACATGACAAAAGTCCCTAACACAGGTCCGATCCACCACAACAATAGGCTCCATCCGCTTGCACTCGTCTGCTTCTGGGGGGCGTGGAGCCTTGCTCCCCCGTCTGTGCCGGCACACCTCCTGGCGATGGTGGTGGTTGGGAAATAGAGCCAGAGGTCCGCCCCATCTATGCGGACCCTGAGCCGTTTCCCTGCGCTCTGAGGGACATGGGGCAATCCCAGCGCAGATGGCCTGGCTGGCCACACCCCCAGCAGAATGAGTTCAGTCATTTCAGCCACCCATGCAGGCTTTTCCGGCTCTGGGCTGCTCTGCCCCACTGCCCGCACAGTGGGTGTGTCTCCCTGCACCCCCACCGAAGCTATTACTCAGTTCGAAGCGCAGCAGCCCCGGGCTGTACACACTGTCCAAAGCGCCTCCTCAGTGCTCCAACTAAAGCCCCATAATCACGTCTGTCCTCGGGGCTAATCAATATCAAACAGGACAGAGCATCATCCGTAAGGCACAAAGCCAACTGCAGTGCCCTATCTTCATTCGACCACCCCCCAAAATGAGCTAACAGCTCAAACTGAGCATGAAAAGCTTCCCAATCCACCTTACCGGAGTACTTCGGTGTCTTAACAGATGCGGACGCAATCGGGGACTGGGCACCGCCATGTTTGTTTACATCCTGAGGCCCAGCCTCCTCGTCACGTGGCGTTGACGTCACCCCTTCGGTCCGACCCCCAGAATCCCTGCGAAGCACAGTAGATGAAGCACTCATGCCCGCTTCAGCCGCCATCATTCTAGTGGTCTCCCTCAAGCGGCCAATATGCTCCGATGCCCTGGAGATCTCCTCGGCCAGATCCTCCGACTTCCATGCACACGCACCTCCTTGGCCATAATCGTCTCCTACCTCCACCTTCACTTTCGGACTCCCTCAAAGCATTTTCAACCCCCGATCTTCTCCACGTACACGTTAGCTAGCCACGGTAGTCAGCTAGCTAGTAGCTGGCTAACTTTTATCCACGTTTTTACTTCTGACACCAATGTAATGACCTGGCTAGATCATAAATGAACAATTGTCCAGACAGAGGTTTGAGTTTACGAATTCCCGGTTTATTAACCAAACTCAACACAGGCTACTATTTGGCCGTAGCCCACGCCAAATAAATCAAGGATACCGTATAAAACAACCGTGACCACCTCTTGTTAAGACCAGATGAAAGAGAGAGAATAATGGCTAAGCATGGTCTTAAACTAGCTGTGCTCCACCCCCCTGCCAAACCCTCCCCCACCACTCCACCAACCACCAGGATACCCGGCACCAGAACATTCCAGGCATTCCCGTGGTTGGCAGATAGCAGGTTGACTGGCATGTCGGACCCCGCGAACACTGGGTACTGGTAAGTACAACACAACCAATGAATAGCATAACACATAACACACAGCTGTCTGTGCGGGTTGCTACATATACACTGCTCAAAAAAATTAAGGGAACACTTAAACAACACAATGTAACTCCAAGTCAATCACACTTCTGTGAAATCAAACTGTCCACTTAGGAAGCAACACTGATTGACAATAAATGTCACATGCTGTTGTGCAAATGGAATAGACAACAGGTGGAAATTATAGGCAATTCGCAAGACACCCCCAATAAAGGACTGGTTTTGCAGGTGGTGACCACAGACCACTTCTCAGTTCCTATGCTTCCTGGCTGATGTTTTGGTCACTTTTGAATGCTGGCGGTGCTTTCACACTAGTGGTAGCATGAGACGGAGTCTACAACCCACACAAGTGGCTCAGGTAGTGCAGCTCATCCAGGATGGCACATCAATGCGAGCTGTGGCAAGAAGGTTTGCTGTGTCTGTCAGCGTAGTGTCCAGAACATGGAGGCGCTACCAGGAGACAGGCCAGTACATCAGGAGACATGGAGGAGGCCGTAGGAGGGCAACAACCCAGCAGCAGGACTGCTACCTCCGCCTTTGTGCAAGGAGGAGCAGGAGGAGCACTGCCAGAGCCCTGCAAAATGACCTCCAGCAGGCCACAAATGTGCATGTGTCTGCTCAAACAGTCAGAAACAGACTCCATGAGGGTGGTATGAGGGCCCGACGTCCACAGGTGGGGGTTGTGCTTACAGCCCAACACCGTGCAGGACATTTGGCATTTGCCAGAGAACACCAAGATTGGCAAATTCGCCACTGGCGCCCTGTGCTCTTCACAGATGAAAGCAGGTTCACACTGAGCACATGTGACAGACGTGACAGAGTCTGGAGACGCCGTGGAGAACGTTCTGCTGCCTGCAACATCCTCCAGCATGACCGGTTTGGCGGTGGGTCAGTCATGGTGTGGGGTGGCATTTCTTTGGGGGGCCGCACAGCCCTCCATGTGCTCGCCAGAGGTAGCCTGACTGCCATTAGGTACCGAGATGAGATCCTCAGACCCCTTGTGAGACCATATGCTGGTGCGGTTGGCCCTGGGTTCCTCCTAATGCAAGACAATGCTAGACCTCATGTGGCTGGAGTGTGTCAGCAGTTCCTGCAAGAGGAAGGCATTGATGCTATGGACTGGCCCGCCCGTTCCCCAGACCTGAATCCAATTGAGCACATCTGGGACATCATGTCTCGCTCCATCCACCAACGCCACGTTGCACCACAGACTGTCCAAGAGTTGGCGGATGCTTTTGTCCAGGTCTGGGAGGAGATCCCTCAGGAGACCATCCGCCACCTCATCAGGAGCATGCCCAGGCGTTGTAGGGAGGTCATACAGGCACGTGGAGGCCACACACACTACTGAGCCTCATTTTTACTTGTTTTAAGGACATTACATCAAAGTTGGATCAGCCTGTAGTGTGGTTTTCCACTTTAATTTTGAGGGTGACTCCAAATCTAGACCTCCATGGGTTGATCAATTTGATTTCCATTGATAATTTTTGTGTGATTTTGTTGTCAGCACATTCAACTATGTAAAGAAAAAAGTATTTAATAAGATTATTTCATTCATTAAGATCTAGGATGTGTTATTTTAGTGTTCCCTTTATTTTTTTGAGCAGTGTATATATTAGGCTATCAATGAGTATGGCTAAGCTATTCTTCATAGTGCCAGTGAATTGAAGTTGAACATCGCCAAATGCATCAGTTTAAATAGGCCTAAATGTGCAATAAAAAAGTATTGCCTATAGCTTATTTAAAGAAACCCTGGCTGGCTGTTGATGTCCTAGGTCAGGGCTCTCCAACCCTGTTCCTGGAGAGCTACCTTCCTGTAGGTTTTCACTCCAACCCCAGTTGTAACTAACCTGATTCAGTTTATCAACCAGCCAATTATTTAATCAGATGCACTGGATTAGTGTTGGAGAGAAAACCTACAGAATGGTAGCTCTCCACGAACAGGGTTGGAGAGCCCTGTCCTAGGCAATAGATCATCCCGCTAAACTTTTTGGAAATGGCAAGTTCACTTTCTCATCCATAAACACAGTCAAGTGCAAATATGGTACGGAGGTAAAGACAGATTCAGGTTGGATATTTGATGGATATTCGCCTGTAGTTTTCCTTACGTCCACCAACAGCAGTTAGGGACCATCAATATAGTGACAAATCAAAATTTTCAAATTTCAATAGCTCTTTAACCATTACTCCTGAAACTTTCAAAACTGGTTCTAGCTCACCCGATGGCAGAGACACATATTGCACACACTTTTTTTTGTCGATTTACATCTCACACTATTTTAAATTATTCAATAGCGCCTTGGTCATGTGACCCTTTTGTTTTTCCATTTGCATCTCATGAGATTTTACGTGAAATTTTAAAAGTTTCACATTTCAATAGCTCCTTAGTCATATCACCTACAACCCTCAAACTACTTTCAGAATGTCCACTGAGTGGCCTTATATGTAGCACAACCATTTGTTTGTCCATTTTCATCTCAGGTGATTTTACATTAATTTTTCTATGTTTTTCATTGTTTCAAATTTCAATAGCTCTCTGGTCAGGTGACCTACGACCCTCAAACTGCTGTCAGAATATCCACTGACAAGCCTTATATATTGCACACCTTTTTGTTTGTCCATTTTCATCAAACACAATTTTACATACACAATTTTACATACATGTTTCAAACTTTCAAATTTCAATAGCTCCTTGGTCATGTGACCTACAACCCTCAAACTACTTTCAGAATATCCACTCACTAGCCTTATACAGTGAGGGAAAAAAAGTATTTGATCCCCTGCTGATTTTGTACATTTGCGCACTGACAAAGAAATGATCAGTCTATAATTTTAATGGTAGGTTTATTTGAACAGTGAGAGACAGAATAACAACAAAATAATCCAGAAAAACGCATGTCAAAAATGTTATAAATTGATTTGCATTTGAATGAGGGAAATAAGTATTTGACCCCCTCTCAATCAGAAAGATTGGTGTCTTTTATACAGGTAACGAGCTGAGATTAGGAGCACACTCTTAAAGGGAGTGCTCCTAATCTCAGCGTGTTACCTGTATAAAAGACACCTGTCCACAGAAGCAATGAATCAATCAGATTCCAAACTCTCCACCATGGCCAAGACCAAAGAGCTCTCCAAGGATGTCAGGGACAAGATTGTAGACCTACACAAGGCTGGAATGGGCTACAAGACCATCGCCAAGCAGCTTGGTGAGAAGGTGACAACAGTTGGTGCGATTATTCGCAAATGGAAGAAACACAAAAGACCTGTCAATCTCCCTCGGCCTGGGGCTCCATGCAAGATCTCACCTCGTGGAGTTGCAATGATCATGAGAACGGTGAGGAATCAGCCCAGAACTACACGGGAGGATCTTGTCAATGATCTCAAGGCAGCTGGGACCATAGTCACCAAGAAAACAATTGGTAACACACTACGCCGTGAAGGACTGAAATCCTGTGGTGCCCGCAAGGTCCCCCTGCTCAAGAAAGCACATATACAGGGCCGTCTGAAGTTTGCCAATGAACATCTGAATGATTCAGAGGAAAACTGGGTGAAAGTGTTGTGGTCAGATGAGACCAAAATTGAGGTCTTTGGCATCAACTCAACTCGCCGTGTTTGGAGGAGGAGGAATGCTGCCTATGACCCCAAGAACACCATCCCCACCGTCAAACATGGAGGTGGAAACATTATGCTTTGGGGGTGTTTTTCTGCTAAGGGGACAGGACAACTTCACCGCATCAAAGGGACGATGGACGGGGCCATGTACCGTCAAATCTTGGGTGAGAACCTCCTTCCC
Source organism: Coregonus lavaretus (assembly GCF_964263955.1). Taxonomy (NCBI): domain Eukaryota; kingdom Metazoa; phylum Chordata; class Actinopteri; order Salmoniformes; family Salmonidae; genus Coregonus; species Coregonus lavaretus. The sequence goes on from NC_139997.1 coordinate 27,219,371, forward strand.
TCAGCCAGGGCATTGAAAATGGGTCGTGGATGGGTATTCCAGCATGACAATGACCCAAAACACACGGCCAAGGCAACAAAGGAGTGGCTCAAGAAGAAGCACATTAAGGTCCTGGAGTGGCCTAGCCAGTCTCCAGACCTGAATCCCATAGAAAATCTGTGGTGGGAGCTGAAGGTTCGAGTTGCCAAACGTCAGCCTCGAAACCTTAATGACTTGGAGAAGGTCTGCAAAGAGGAGTGGAACAAAATCCCAAAATGTGTGCAAACCTGGTGGCCAACTACAAGAAACGTCTGACCTCTGTGATTGCCAACAAGGGTTTTGCCACCAAGTACTAAGTCTTGTTTTGCAGAGGGGTCAAATACTTATTTCCCTCATTTAAAATGCAAATCAATTTATAACATTTTTGACATGTGTTTTTCTTGATTTTGTTGTTGTTATTCTGTCTCTCACTGTTCAAATAAACCTACAATTAAAATTATAGACTGATCATGTCTTTGTCAGTGGGCAAACGTACAAAATCAGCAGGGGATCAAATACTTTTTTCCCTCACTGTACATATGTATATACATATATACATATATATATATATATATATATACACATATACACAAATACAGTGGGGAGAACAAGTATTTGATACACTGCCGATTTTGCAGGTTTTCCTACTTACAAAGCATGTAGAGGTCTGTCATTTTTATCATAGGTACACTTCAACTGTGAGAGACGGAATCTAAAACAAAAATCCAGAAAATCACATTGTATGATTTTTAAGTAATTAATTTGCATTTTATTGCATGACATAAGTATTTGATACATCAGAAAAGCAGAACTTAATATTTGGTACAGAAACCTTTGTTTGCAATTACAGAGATCATACGTTTCATGTAGGTCTTGACCAGGTTTGCACACACTGCAGCAGGGATTTTGGCCCACTCCTCCATACAGACCTTCTCCAGATCCTTCAGGTTTCGGGGCTGTCGCTGGGCAATACAGACTTTCAGCTCCCTCCAAAGATGTTCTATTGGGTTCAGGTCTGGAGACTGGCTAGGCCACTCCAGGACCTTGAGATGCTTCTTACGGAGCCACTCCTTAGTTTCCCTGGCTGTGTGTTTCGGGTCGTTGTCATGCTGGAAGACCCAGCCACGACCCATCTTCAATGCTCTTACTGAGGGAAGGAGGTTGTTGGCCAAGATTTCGCGATACATGGCCCCATCCATCCTCCCCTCAATACGGTGCAGTCGTCCTGTCCCCTTTGCAGAAAAGCATCCCCAAAGAATGATGTTTCCACCTCCATGCTTCACGGTTGGGATGGTGTTCTTGGGGTTGTACTCATCCTTCTTCTTCCTCCAAACACAGCGAGTGGAGTTTAGACCAAAAAGCTCTATTTTTGTCTCATCAGACCACATGACCTTCTCCCATTCCTCCTCTGGATCATCCAGATGGTCATTGGCAAACTTCAGACGGGCCTGGACATGCGCTGGCTTGAGCAGGGGGACCTTGCGTGCGCTGCAGGATTTTAATCCATGACGGCGTAGTGTGTTACTAATGGTTTTCTTTGAGACTGTGGTCCCAGCTCTCTTCAGGTCATTGACCAGGTCCTGCCGTGTAGTTCTGGGCTGATCCCTCACCTTCCTCATGATCATTGATGCCCCACGAGGTGAGATCTTGCATGGAGCCCCAGACCGAGGGTGATTGACCGTCATCTTGAACTTCTTCCATTTTCTAATAATTGTGCCAACAGTTGTTGCCTTCTCACCAAGCTGCTTGCCTATTGTCCTGTAGCCCATCCCAGCCTTGTGCAGGTTTACAATTTTATCCCTGATGTCCTTACACAGCTCTCTGGTCTTGGCCATTGTGGAGAGGTTGGAGTCTGTTTGACTGAGTGTGTGGACAGGTGTCTTTTATACAGGTAACGAGTTCAAACAGGTGCAGTTAATACAGGTAATGAGTGGAGAACAGGAGGGCTTCTTAAAGAAAAACTGACAGGTCTGTGAGAGCCGGAATTCTTACTGGTTGGTAGGTGATCAAATACTTATGTCATGCAATAAAATGCAAATTTATTACTTAAAAATCATACAATGTGATTTTCTGGATTTTTGTTTTAGATTCCGTCTCTCACAGTTGAAGTGTACCTATGATAAAAATGACAGACCTCTACATGCTTTGTAAGTAGGAAAACCTGCAAAATCGGCAGTGTATCAAATACTTGTTCTCCCCACTGTATATGTGTATATATGTGTGTATATATATGTGTGTATATATATATATATATATATATATATATGTGTGTGTGTATATACACATATGTGTTTATATATATATATATATATATATATATATATATATATATATATATATATATATATATACACACACACACACAGTCATTGGTCAGTCCTCAGGGTAACAAACACTGCCTACCTGCTCCAGCCTTGGCCTTCACAACCTCAGTGCCAGCATCCTGGATCCTAGCGGTCAGAGCAGACAGCTGGTCAGCTGGGAACTCCACTTTGGGTGTTGCCTACAGAGAGACGTGCAATGTGTATAGTTATTCACAGGGAAAGCATTGAAATTATAGACTGATCATGTCTTTGTCAGTGGGCAAATGTACAAAATCAGCAGGAGATCAAATACTTTTTTCATCCATTTTCATCTCAGGTGATTTTACATGAATTTGTCTATGTTTTTCATTGTTTCGAATTTCAATAGCTCTCTGGTCATGTGACCTACAACCCTCAAACTACTTTCAGAATATCCACTCACTAGTCTTATATATTGCTCACTCTTTTGGTCGTCCATTTTCATCTCAGGTGATTTTACATGAATTTGTCTATGTTTTTCATTGTTTCGAATTTCAATAGCTCCTTGGTCATGTGACCTACTGACCTCAAACAAACTTCAGAATGTCCACGGACTAGCCTTATATATGGCACACTCTTGTTTGTGTACTGTAATCTCACGCGGTGTTACATACATTTTTCATAGTTTTGAATTTCAATAGCTCCTTGGTCATGTCAATTACACACCTAAGAAGTGTGCAGTGGATATATACCCATATTGTATAACCTCTAGTTATGTATCTTCTATATTGTTGTACATTAATATTAGTTTGACAATTAGGGGGTTCAGTCCAGTGTTTACCCTTTTCTTTAATGTTTATCTATAATAATTGGTAGTTCTGAGTACTTATTTTCCCTTTCCTTAAGTCTTTATTTTGCCACAGTATTTAACAATAGGAGAGAGAAAGAGAATATCTCCTTTCACCGTTATTATCAACCATAAAAGAAAAGGGCATAGTACGAGAGTCATGTTATTAATTGTCCAAAGAGTGAACGGCCAGTAAGGTAGGCTGCAGTGGGTTTGCTGGTCAATACATATACTGAACATGTAACCACAATAATGGTGGCCAGAAAATCAATTAATTAACATTGAATATTAACAAATTAAACAGAGATTGTAGACCTTTAATCTTTTTCCAACATGTCAACAGTCACTTGTACTTCAAATAAGTACAAAACATTTCAGTGTTAACTTTCACTTTATCCCTGGTTGATGTACATTTCAGAGCCTCTTCAGTGTGGATGGGTATAGCATACATTTTTAACAACAAAGACAGCACTTCCAGTTTGTGTTCTTCACTCTGTTGAACTCTTCTGTATTCATCCCTAGCCACAGCACATGGAACCACTGTTGGCATGCAAAACATTCAATCTAAAACAGAACAAAGCGTAACAAGTTATAAATAATATAAAATATCAATGCAGTATGACGAATTTGCCATCCATTGTGTTATTTAATTGTCTTACATGCCATAACTGTTGTCAAAAGATTATAAACATGTTAAATAAAGTTACTAACCCAGTCAGTCTTTGGGCCACATCCAGGTTCTTTGTCAGTGGCACACATGAAGCAGTTGTTGGCTTTGTTGAACTCTGAAATCATAGGCATGAACTGAACATGGTTGTCCCACACAACGACATAAAAATATAGAATTTACATTTACTTTTAATTAAATGTCATTACATACAAGACAGTTTGAGTATATCCTCAGCCATTTCTTTTCGCAGTTGCTCCATGTGTTTTTGTGAAGGTTCTATATCCATTTGGGAGGGGATGTTGGGGAAGTTCTGTGCAACTTCCTTGGCCATCTACACCAAAAAAGAAAATAGAGTTTTTGACCTAATTGTCACATAACAGCTAACCATTAATTATTGAAAATATAACTATCAAACCTGCATTACAAAGACCCCACAGCTGAAGGTGTCCTGCTTCATGGTGGGAGTTATTTCCCCTCCTTTCCACTTTATGTCCACCCAGTCGTCTTTTCATGGCAGGATCTTCTCATTTTGAAGTATTCTCTTTTTTTATGTAAACATAATGGAATTCTGATTAGTTATAGGGAAATGAATACACACCAAAACTGTATGCTGTTTTCCTTATCAGCATAATATAGTAGAGGTAATTTCCTTTATGCCCCATTCTACACACAGCCTAAATTATAGGCACTGAACCATTTACATGAGAATAATCAAAGTAGCAGTGGCGGCTCCTGAAAAAATTCTCAGGGGGGGCAATTTTTCTGATGATTTAGGTGACCTACACACATTTAAAAAAAGATATGTCCAGCAACAACATGAAGACAGGGGCAGCATATAAATCAATACCAGAAGCATTTATTGACTGATCTCAAAAGTGTTGGCTTACAAAAGCAAAATAAGTTATCACAGTAAAAATAATCAAGGGTGTTCTTTCACATTCCTCAACACTGCATAAACAATATGCATTTCCATAAAACACCTCATCTAATTGTGCCACAAAGTTGACAAGTCCAAGAAAAATACCAGGGTTGGTGGAGCCCTCAGTTTCATCTTTGCCTCGCAAAGCTAACTCAAACACTCCGCAAAACTTCACACACTGGATTAGCCGGCTGAGGATGTGGCGGTTCTTGCTAACCTCATCGTTGTGGCGGCGGACAGCTAGCCTGTATCCCTCATCCAGTTGAGTGGCAATGTTCACTCTCCCCAAAGCAGACAATCTCAAACAGCTATCCATGTGGGTCTTTGACAGCTCATGTTTCTTAATCTTTTCTGAAAGATGGTGCATGTCCGTTACACCAGTCGCTGTCCAAGCGGTGCTGTCTGCCGTGCCGCCTTCAGGGTGAAAGAGTAAGCAGGGGTAGCAGAAGACTGCATTAGCTACATCGCAGCCTGCTAGCCAGGTTTTTCGTTCGTACCAATTTTTGGAAAATCCTCGGGTGTAGGACTTTCCCCCTTTAGTAGAAACCTGTTGAATTATTACATTTGGTCTGGGAGGTCCTAATTGTTTCGTTGCCAATTTATCTTGATTTGTTCGCCGACAAAAAGGAACTTCTTTCAAAGAGACAATCGAGTTGCACTGAACGCTAGCCATCTTGACAGTAGTACGTGAATTGATTGACGCTGCTACCCGCTCTTTTCTTAGTTACGTTCATGGTTATGTTACGTATGACGAAAGCGCGTAAGTGCAAGCCCTCCCGGAACCCATAGAGATTGTATTGATAGCTCTGATATTTGAAAAAAAAAGATTTTACATGAGAGTCTATGAGAGACTTCTGGGGCGATTTTCAACCTGACTGAAATCGCCCCAAAAGGGGCGGGGCCATTTGAAGCACGACTTTAGCCTGATTGGACATTTAGTGGCAGATCAGACGTCTAGATTAGAACACTGATAACTACTGTTGCCGTGATATAATTGATTAGAAAAAAAATCCCTTCCTTTTCCCGTTTGGCAGTGCGTCGCCCATATCGCCCTAATGAACACACCGCCCCTGCAAAGTAGCATATACTCCCCAAATGACTTCTGAGTGTGGGTGTCCACAAATCTCCGTAGCCGATGTGAGTAAGACTTTTAAGCAGGTCAACATTCACAAGGCCGCAGGGCCAGACGGATTACCAGGACGTGTACTCCGAGCATGTGCTGACCAACTGGCAAGTGTCTTCACCAACATTTTCAACATGTCCCTGACTGAGTCTGTAATACCAACATGTTTCAAGCAGACCACCATAGTCCCCGTGCCCAAGGACACTAAGATAACCTGCCTAAATGACTACCAACACCGTAGCACTGACGTCTGTAGCCATGAAGTGCTTTGAAAGGCTGGTCATGGCTCACATCAACACCATTATCCCAGAAACCCTAGACCCACTCCAATTTGCATACCGCCCCAACAGATCCACAGATGATGCAATCTCTATTGCACTCCACACTGCCCTTTCCCACCTGGACAAGAGGAACACCTACGTGAGAATGCTATTAATTGACTACAGCTCAGCGTTCAACACCATAGTGCCCTCAAAGCTCATCACTAAGCTAAGGATCCTGGGACTAAACACCTCCCTCTGCAACTGGATCCTGGACTTCCTGACAGGCCGCCCCCAGGTGGTAAGGGTAGGTAACAACACATCTGCCACGCTGATCCTCAATACGGGGGCCCCTCAGGGGTGCGTGCTCAGTCCCCTCCTGTACTCCCTGTTCACCCATGACTGCATGGCCAGGCACGACTCCAACACCATCATTAAGTTTGCCGACAACACAACAGTGGTAGGCCTGATCACCGACAACGATGAGACAGCCTATAGGGAGGAGGTCAGAGACCTGGCCGTGTGGTGCCAGGACAACAACCTCTCCCTCAATGTGACCAAGACAAAGGAGATGATTGTGGACTACAGGAAAAAGAAGAGGACTGAGCACGCCCCCATTCTCATCGACGGGGCTGTAGTGGAACAGGTTGAGAGCTTCAAGTTCCTTGGTGTCCACATCACCAACAAACTATCATGGTCCAAACACACCAAGACAGTCGTGAAGAGGGCACGACAAAGCCTATTCCCCCTCAGGAGACTGAAAAGATTTGGCATGGGTCCTCAGATCCTCAAAAAGTTCTACAGCTGCATCATCGAGAGCATCCTGACTGGTTGCATCACCGCCTGGTATGGCAACTGCTCGGCCTCCGACCGCAAGGCACTACAGAGGGTAGTGCGTACGGCCCAGTACATCACTGGGGCCAAGCTTCCTGCCATCCAGGACCTCTATACCAGGCGGTGTCAGAGGAAGGCCCTGAAAATTGTCAAAGACTCCAGCCACCCTAGTCATAGACTGTTCTCTTTGCTACCGCACGGCAAGCAGTACCGGAGCGCCAAGTCTAGGTCCAAAAGGCTTCTCAACAGCTTCTACCCCCAAGCCATAAGACTCCTGAACAGCTAATCATGGCTACCCGGACTATTTGCACCCCCACCCCATCTATCACGCTGCTGCTACTCTGTTCATTATTTATGCATAGTCACTCTACCCACATGTACATATTACCTCAACTACCTCAACTAGCCGGTGCCCCTGCACATTGACTCTGCACCGGTACCCCCCTATATATAGCCTCCCTACTGTTCTTTTATTTTACTTCTGCTCTTTTTTCTCAACACTTTTTTGTTGTTGTTTTATTTTACTTTTTTATTAAGAAATAAATGCATTGTTGGTTAAGGGCTGTAAGTAAGCATTTCACGGTAATGTCTACACCTGTTGTATTCGGCGCATGTGGCAAATAACATTTGATTTGATTTGATTAGTAGGATTCTGCAATAATGAGGTGGTGTGTATGTGTGGTGGTGTGTTCCTAATTGACCTGGCCCAGGTATCCTGGATGGATATAGATCTCATTCCGTCAGTAGAGGATGCCTGGTTGTTCCTTAAAAGTAATTTCCTCTCAATCTTAAATAAACATGCCCCATTCAAAAAATACAGAACTAAGAACCGATATAGCCCCTGGTTCTCCTCAGACTTGACTGCCCTTGACCAGCACAAAAACATCCTGTGGCGTACTGCATTAGCATCAAATAGCCCCCGCGATATGCAACTTTTCAGGGAAGTTAGGAACCAATATACACAAGCAGTCAGGAAAGCAAAGGCTAACTTTTTCAAACAGAAATTTGCATCCTGTAGCACTAACTCCAAAAAGTTTTGGGACACTGTAAAGTCCATGGAGAATAAGAGCACTTCCTCCCAGCTGCCCACTGCACTGAGGCTAGGAAACACTATCACCACCGATAAATCTACAATAATCGAGAATTTCAACAAGCATTTTGCTACAGCTGGCCATGCTTTCCATCTGGCTACCACTACCCCGGCCACCAACTCTGCACCCTCCGCTGCAACTTGCCCATGCCCCCCCCGCTTCTCCTTCACACAAATTCAGACAGCTGATGTTTTGAAAGCGCTGCAAAATCTGGACCCCTACAAATCAGCTGGGCTAGACAATCTGGACCCTTTCTTTCTAAAACTAGCCGCCGAAATTGTCGCAACCCCTATTACTAGTCTGTTCAACCTCTCTTTCATAACGTCTGAGATCCCCAGAGATTGGAAAGCTGCCGCGGTCATCCCCCTCTTCAAAGGGGGTGACACTCTAGATCCAAACTGCTACAGACCTATATCCATCCTGCCCTGCCTTTCGAAAGTATTTGAAAGCCAAGTTAACAAACAGATCACCGACCATTTCGAATACCACCGTACCTTCTCCGCTATGCAATCCGGTTTCCGAGCTGGTCATGGGTGCACTTCAGCCACGCTCAAGGTCCTAAACGATATTATAACCGCGATTGATAATAGACAGTACTGTGCAGCCGTCTTCATCGACCTGGCCAAGGCTTTCGACTCTGTCAACCACCGCATTCTTATTGGCAGACTAAATAGCCTTGGTTTCTCAAATGACTGCCTTGCCTGGTTCACCAACTACTTCTCGGATAGAGTTCAGTGTGTCAAATCGGAGGGCCTGTTGTCTGGACCTATGGCAGTCTCTATGGGGGTTCAATTCTTGGGCCGACACTTTTCTCCGTGTATATCAATGATGTCGCTCTTGCTGCTGGTGACTCTCAGATCCACCTCTACGCAGACGACACCATTTTGTATACATCTGGCCCTTCATTGGACACTGTGTTAACAAACCTCCAAACGAGCTTCAATGCCATACAACACTCCTTCAGTAGCCTCCAACTGCTCTTAAACACTAGTAAAACTAAATGCATGCTTTTCAATCGAACGCTGCTGGCACCCGCCCACCCGATTAGAATCACCACTCTCGACGGGTCTGACCTAGAGTATGTGGACAACTACAAATACCTAGGTGTCTGGTTAGACTGTAAACTCTCCTTCCAGACTCACATAAAGAATCTCCAATCCAAAGTTAAATCTAGAATCGGCTTCCTATTTCGCAACAAAGCCTCCTTCACTCATGCTGCCAAACATGCCCTCGTAAAACTGACTATCCTACCGATCCTTGACTTCGGCGATGTCATTTACAAAATAGCCTCCAACACTCTACTTAGCAAATTGGATGTAGTCTATCACAGTGCCATCCGTTTTGTCTCCAAAGCCCCATACACTACCCACCACTGTGACCTGTACGCTCTTGTTGGCTGGTCCTCACTACATGTTTGTCGTCAAACCCACTGGCTCCAGGCCATCTATAAATCACTGCTAGGCAAATCCCCGCCTTATCTTAGCTCATTGGTCACCATAGCAGCACCCACCCGTAGTCTGCGCTCCAGCAGGTATATCTCACTGGTCATTCCCAAAGCCAACACCTCCTTTGGCCACCATTCCTTCCAGTTCTCTGCTGCCAATGACTGGAACGAATTGCAAAAATCTCTGAAGCTGGAGACTCTTATCTCCCTCAATAACTTTAAACATCAGTTGTCAGAGCACCTTACCGATCACTGCACCTGTACACAGCCCATCTGAAATTAGCCCACCCAACTACCTCATCCCTATATTGTTATTTATTTTGCTCTTTTGCACCCCAGTATCTCTATTTGCACATAATCTCTTGCACATCTAGCATTCCAGTGTTAATACTATTGTAACTATTTTGCACTATAGCCTATTTATTGCCTTACCTCCATAACTTGCTACATTTGCACACACTGTATATATATTTTCTGTTGTATTTTTGACTTTATGTTTTTTACCCCATATGTAACTCTGTGTTGTTTTTATTGCACTGCTTTGCTTTATCTTGGCCAGGTCGCAGTTGTAAATGAGAACCTGTTCTCAACTGGCTTACCTGGTTAAATAAAGGTGAAATAAAATAAAAATAAATAAAAAAGTGTGCGCATCTGTTTTAGGAGTCGAGCAAGAGTCGACTCATATGACTCCAACCAGGAGTCTGAGTCGAGCAAGAGTCTACTTTCTTCGACTACAATCACAGGTGTCGGAGTCAAAATCATGGAGTTGTGCACCACTAAGTAAAGGATTGTGAGAGGTGACTTGGGCCAGACAGGTATGTGGCACGTGGTTACTTAGCAACAGGGTCAAAATATACTGTTGCTAAGAAACAGCCTCCTTACTGCCCATCGGGTGCACATGTTTCTCAACACACTTGAGTTAAGGCTTTAGATGAAAGTCAAAGATTTAAGCTATTCAGAAACCTATTCAGATGGAAAATCAATGCATGTCGGCTACTTCTGATGTAAGAACCCCAGGCATTGTGTAGAAACCACATGGATCTTTTTAGTATTATTTTTAATAGTCAAAAGGCAAAGCGCGCTGGTATATGTGCGTCGCGCCCACCACAGTGTCCCCAAATACCTCAAAACTCCAACAGTGTTCTGGAAATGTTAACAAGAGATAGGACTATAACTCAAATTTCAGTTAGCCTACCTTTATCTGACACATCTCTGGCAGTGTCAACCCTTTTAATTCTTGTGCGGACCGTACCTTTCCCTCAAAGGCTAGATTGTTCACTACATTTCGGTTGTTAACACCTCATCTGACAATTAAGCTACAGCAGACGTGATGTGATAGCCCTACGTCTATATTAGCCTACACACTGTAAGGTCTCATGCCATTTTGCTGCCTGCAACATCTGACAGGCGTTTAGACCGCGTGCCGCCTCTCCACTATCGAAAGAGGAGGTTTTATCTTTAGGACTCTTCACTGTATCAACCTGAGCCACTTCTCTTTCATTGGGAAGCCAACGAATGAGGTTATACACACATCAGCATCACCGCAGGTGTATTTGCAGCAGCACATTGGAATATACACATCTCACTGCATCGGAACCATACCTGTGCGCACGGTAAGATTGTAGGTTCCTATTATTTCTAATCATTTTTACTGATTTGGAGTTGTTTAGAGTTGCAGCTACAGGTGGTGTATTTCGATTCATTTTATCCTTAATTTTTACAGATCTACTTGCTTATATTCTCACAAAGTTGGGATGTAAGTCTGATGCCTAAGTTTATTTTTGCATTTCATGAAAACCTATTAGCTAACCATAAAGCCTATCCAAAGATGGTGTCAACATGTTTTTGTTTTTTAATATGTGATTGTGCTATTTTGCCTGATCAAATAGCCTACTAGGCTACTATAATTTTTTCATCCAATATTTATTAATTTTTTTGCATTTAGTTTCTACATTGGTGAGTATGTCTTTGCGCAGTTGCTCATGTCGGTTCCGTTTAGTTATTGGATGATAGTGTTATTAGATATTAGTCGACTAATTTGGGTAGGCCTAAATATTTGGGTTCTGATGGTGTAAGACAGTTGATCTAAGCTCGTGAGGCATATGATAAGTTGTATTCTTCAAGAATCAATGGGTATATGTAATTAATAAAAAAAATCTAAGAATGGATGTAGCTACTGCAGATTCTCCATTTAATTTGTTGGAATGGCAACTTGTTTGGATGGTGATTGTTGTCTTCTTAAAAATGAAGTTGATGATGATGGTGCAGCTTCAGATAAAGACTTGGTGGGAATTGTATGAGGCATAGACTCATGCATCTTGGGGATTATTGTAGTTGTGTTTGTTTCATAGATTAATCATTCAACGTTTTAAACTATCAGTGGTAATTATGTGATACTTTATTAATACTGCATCTGTCATTAATGGGGTCAGTGCATGTAGCTCTTCTAAAAGCAATCTTAGTCTAGTCTTTTCATGCTCTACTGCAGGGTTCTTCAATTCTGGTCCTGGAGGGCCGAAACACTTCTGTTTTTTATTTCTACCTGGTAATTAATTGCACTCACCTGGTGTCCCAGGTCTGAATTAGCCCCTGATTAGAAGGAGAGGATGAAAAACAGAGGTGTTTCAGCCCTCCAGGACTGGAATTGAAGAACCCTGCTCTACTGGCTCCAAAACTGCAAGGGAGAGTTGTAGCACCTCCAATAAACAATCTGGAAGACAATACACAATACACTGAAGTGACTAAATAAATATTTTGTGTCACAATTAATTTGAGCATTCAATTTTGTCAATCTCATTTAGACAATTGTCTTTTCTTTCACAGAATATCTTATTTAATCTTCCCCAGAGTGTCCTTGTGTATAGGATTTCTACTTTTAGTTGGTTGCTTAGCAGCATAGTGCTTTTGTTTCCCTTTTGTAGATGAATGAAAGGCATGCAGTGGTAAAAAGAATGCACTTGCCAAAATAATCTCTACTTTCATGGACAAGTATAGAGTGATCCAGAATTAGAATATATTTCACAGCGGTTTAGATGGTACAATGATTCTCTCCACAATTTTTGCAACCAGGAAATGGTGGAGTGATTTCTGCATAGTGCATCTTTAAGCTCCTGTTTGGTGTGTTCCCCTTTTCTGTCTTCCTCCTCAACTCTCTCCAATCTCACTCTTCCGTTCTCTCCAATCCCTCTACCTCCCCCTCTCTCTCTATACCTCTCACTCCCCCTTTCCATTTTCTACCCTCTCTTCTCTCCCGCTCCTCTAGTGTGATAGGGGGTGTTGGTGGCCTATGAATGGGGCCGAGTGTGCCCCCCACCACCACACCTGCCTCTGCGCCCGTGGGGACTATGCGTTGCACAACCCTGAATGCACTGGCCGGTGGTTTGCGAGAACAGGGAGGGGGGCGGAGCGGCGGCAAGGGGTCGAGGGGAGCGCAGCATGCCCCCTCCCTTCCGCATCGCCGTGCTGGGTGCGCAGGGCGTGGGCAAGACTGCCATCGTGCAGCGCTTCCTCCACGATGACTACAGCGAGGCGCCTGCCCCGGCAACCAGCCGTGCCCGTCGGGTCCACCTGTCGGCTGCCGTACTCAATGGCCACGTGCATGACTTGCAGATCACTGACTATCCTGCCATCACCAGCTTCCCCTGCAGCTCACTGCAGGTACTGTCCCACTGAAGCACAATAGTGATGGGAACTGATGTGTGTGGCAGGTTAGACTTTGTAGCAAGGTGAAAGGTCCAGTTTAATGTCAGGACATGAGGAGACAAGGAGACGAGGAGAGGAAGCCACTGTCAGTGGGTTCATCTTAATAGACTGAAGTAGCTTCCTTCTGCTTTGATGCTATATGTGCCCTGCTAATGCCTCACAGTCCCTCTTATCTACATTTGCATAACACACACACACACACACTTATCTGACAACCTGCTCTGTATGCACCTGGGATGTGACATAAAAGGAAGAAAGCTGTTTTAGCTCTCCTCAAGTTCAAATACACTATATATACAAAAGTATGTGGACACCTCTTCAAATTAGTGGATTCGGCTATTTCAGCCACACTCGTTGCTGACAGGTGTATAAAATAGAGCACACAGCCATGTAATCTCCATAGACAAACATTGGCAGTAGAATGGCCTTACTGAAGAGCTCAGTGACTTTCAACGTGGCACTGTCATAGGATGCCACCTTTCCAACCAGTCAGTTCGTCAAATTTCTGCCCTGCTAGAGCTGCTCCGGTCAACTGTAAGTGCTGTTATTGTGAAGTGGAAACATCTAGGAGCAACAACGACTCAGCCGCGAAGTGGTAGGCCACACAAGCTCACAGAACGGGACCACCGAGTGCTGAAGTGCGTAGCGCGTAAAAATCGTCTGTCCTCGGTTGCAACACTCACTACCGAGTTCCAAACTGCCTCTGGAAGCAACGTGAGCACAATAACTGTTCGTCAGGAGCTTCATGAAATGAGTTTCCATGGCAAAACAGCCGCACACAAGCCTAAGATCACCATGCGCAATGCCAAGTGTCGGCTGGAGTGGTGTAAAGCTCGCCGCCATTGGACTCTGGAGCAGTGGAAACGTGTTCTCTGGAGTGATGAATCACACTTCGCCATCTGGCAGTCCGACGGACGAATCTGGTAGTTTGGTGACGCTCTGTACAGCGCTGGAAGTCTCTCATCCTCAGTAGGCCAAGATGTACTACTGAGATGGTGGAAGCCATCAACCCCAGCACTCAGAGGCACATCTTGAACGTGACCGAGCGCCCCCTGTTGAACAAGGAGAGGCACTATCGGAACGGCATGATGCAGTCCTCCGAGGGTGTCCGAGAGAGAATCCAGCATTACGCCTTGGTATTCTATTCTCTGTGTTGGCACCAAACAGCTCTTTTTCTGATTGATCTTGAACCCTACGTTGTGTTTGGTACCGCTTGCTCCCGGGATGGGGAGCAAAGCAGGTAATCATCTATGTAGGACTCTCAGACCCTTGTTTCTCTGTGGTGTGAGGGTTGCCTCTACACACTTTCTGAACGTTCAGGAAGCTAGCGCTAGCCCAAATGGTATTCATAGACTGTGCCTTGAAAAGAAAACCTTAAAAACCTCCTGTGTGTGAAAATAAGCATCCTGCAGGTCGACAGGTGAACCAGTCGCCTCGACGAATAGACAGAGACAGCATGTTGAATGTAAGCATACGCAACGTTGTCAGATAGCTGTTTAGCACCCATTGGTCCAGAATTGGGGTGAACCCCTCCTCTTTCTTTGTGAACCAGGAAGTACCGAGTGTAGAAGCCAAGGTGGCTCTCTGCCGCTTGTATTGCCCTGATCGTAATCGAGAGGAGATTTACTGCTTTAGTATGCGTGCCGAGTCGCAGTCGCTACTGAGTCCTAAATTCTGCTTGAACTTGAGCTGGGGGGAAAGCCGTGGTATGGCGGGCACTCGGGGGTAGAGTAGATTCCCTCCATCTTCCTTGAGAGCGAACGCATTAGAATGGGTCGCTGCACAAAGGGAAGGGTTCTAGGAGCACAGATGTGCCTCTCCCCCATTGTGGTGGTGAGGGGAAGTCTGTGCTCCACCCGAGAGGTGGCAGGACAGAACACGGGGTGAACTGTTGGCTGCCCCTCTCTGCATAAGGGGGCGTACCCCTAGGTCGGGAACCCCTTCTTCCCTGCAGGGGAATCAAATGGGCGGGACCTTGATGCGGCTGCAGAAAAGGACAGTTTTCCCCACTGTTGGCCCATGTTTGGGAATCCGAACTGTGGGGTCGGTTCCCACTGCGTCACTGGAAGCCTCCTGTGGAAAGCCCTGGTGCCAGCGAATCAGTCTGGGTTAGGCTTGCCGATAGCTAGGAGATTATGCATCTCTAGCATCAAATCGGCCTGGTAAGCCAGCAGTAGGGATGTAATATTCAACTCCCGTGCAGAACGTGCAGCAGACATGTAGACCTTTTGGTAGATGGACATGGAGAAGCGTTCCATCTTACCAGGGAGAGAAGTGCCTGTTAATGACGAGGGACTGTGTTTGAGGTGGTTGGCCACTGACTGCTCGACCACCGGTGGCTTGCCGAGGCCCAGCACCTCCATGTCCTTGACATTCATGCTAGCAAAAAGTCTGGTTTAACCTTGTCGGTCAAGGGTTTGTCCCAATTGCGTTTGGCTTCCGCCATGCAAGCTGGGATAGCTGGGAGGAGTTGCTTGCTTGGGATGGTGCGAGAGGGGAGTTTCCTTCCATCGTACCAGTCCATCTCTACGCTGCCACTCCCCACGGGTTCGGGCCACTCAATACTGAGTCTGGTCGCTGCCCGTTTGCAGACATCAAGGAGCGAATATCTATCATCCGCCATCAATACCCCGCTAAGGGTGAAGAGGTAACAGCTTGCACCTCCTCGTGCTCTTCTTACTCCACTGCTTGTAGGAGGTCGGTCATGCCCTCGCCATTGTCTTCGTCGATGATGAGGTCCCCTTCTGCCTATGGGGCCAAGCACTGGAAAAGTGGGTGAAGGTCCTCGGGATAGCCATCCATGACGTCGGCCCATGAGGGCTGGATCTGTGAAGTAGTCTCCTCGCTCGAAGGCAGTGTGTGAGATGAGCCACATAGGGCTGTTCGACACACTCTCCGGCAGCAAAAAACTGCCAGTGAGTGTTAGCTGCAAAGAAAACACAATGGATGCATGACTGGGGATTATCGAACTCTGCTTCCGTGTGTTCGAAACCTAGGCAGACGACACATGGGGGTGAGTGTCCTTGCCAGATATGGTTGCTCTGTATGGGCACGGTAGTGCCAGTGCTGGGGCAGGGCCGGGGCCTTGCTCGGTACCCCTTGGGCTGAGCTAGCAGGCTCCATTCCTCCAAAAAACAGCTAATCTGAGAACAAAGGGAAACGTAACTCACGTTCGCCACTTGGGCTAGTAGCATAGCTAATTACCATAGTGCTTACCAGAGAATTCTTTAAAGGGATACTTCAGGATTTTGGCACTAAAGCCCTTGATCTACTTCCCCAGAGTCAGATGAACTCGTGGATACCATTTATATGTCTCTGCATCCAGTATAAAGGAAGTTAGCGATAGTTTCACGAGCCAATGCTAACTAGTGTTAGCGTGCTGATTGGAAGTTTACAGAAACAGCTAGCATTCCCAATTGCGCTAACACTAGTTAGCAACTTCCTCTAAACTGCACGCAGAGACATAAAAATTGTATCCACGAGTTCATCTGACTCTGGGGAAGTAGATAAAATCATTGCCAAAATCACAAAGTATCCCTTTAACAATGTGAACGTAGCTAGCTTTCACCTCGTGTTAGCCAAGGAAAGCTAGTGCTATGTTGATCTTGAGACGAACAAAAGCGTGGCTCTCATTCGGTAAGCAGAGAGCGAGCTAGTAATTCTACCCTTCCAGGTAAAAACGCTAGTCGGTAGGCTAACTAGCCAGGTTAGCTAAGCCCTGCAGCTAAGTTAGCCAAGTCTCAGTAGCTAGCAGTGTGATGCTAGCTACCGAAGGAGACAAAGGAAGAAAAAGCAACGAAGCTAATTGTTACCCGAAGTGAAAACTTTCCTTTCGGTAAAGTCACCCAACACAGAAGAGGAGAGCTGAAAAACCTGCGCTCGGTGGCGTAACCTCAGCGGCACACCTGTGAACAGTTAAACAGAAAAACCGATCAAGTCGTGCTGAGGAGAGCTAGCTAGAGTAGAACTCTTCTGTGAGGAAGAGAGGTGAGAATGATCAGAGGGCGGACGAGTGGCTCTTTAGTATTAGGGGAAGGGCTCCCTTATTTGCCACTGCGTCAGACAGACGTGTATGATTGGTTCCTCGAGCTACTTAGAGATTCTGGTGAATCCCACTGTGAGATATTGAAACAAATAATTGAAAGAGAACCACAGTTTGGGTTATAACTTCAATCACCTCAAATTTCACACTCTATTGATCATTTATACAACCTGGTCTCAGAGTATTTCGTATTATTCTGTACATACACTCCATTTACTCCGAACAAAAATATAAACGCAACATGTAAAGTGTTGGTCCCATGTTTCATGAACTGAAATAAAAGATCCTAGAAATGTTCCATACGCACAAAAAGCTAATTTCTCTCAAATGTTGAGCACATATTTGTTTACCTGTTAGTGAGCCTTTCTCCTTTGCCAAAATAATCCATCCACCTGACAGGTGTGGCATATCAAGAAGCTGATTATCATTACACAGGTGCTGGGGACAATAAAAGGCCACTCTACAATGTGCAGTTTTGTCACACAACACAATGCCACAGATGCCTCAAGTTTTGAGGGAGTGTGTAATTGGCATGCTGATTGCAGGAATGTCCACCAGAGCTGTTGCCAGAGAATTGAATGTACATTTTTCTACCATAAGCCGCCTCCAACGTCATTTTAGAGAATGTGGCAGTACGTCCAACCTGCTTCACAACCGCAGACCACGTGTAACTACGCCAGCCCAGGACCTCCACATCCGGCTTCTTCACCTGAGGGATCGTCTGAGACTAGCCACCCGGACAGCTGATGAAGCTGTGGATTTGCACAACCAAAGAATTTCTGCACAAACTGACTGCAGTTTGGCGTCGTAACCGACTTCCATGGGCAAATGCTCACCTTCGATGGCCACTGGCACGTTGGAGAAGTGTGCTCTTCACCGTTGAATCCCGGTTTCAACTGTACCGGGCAGATGGCAGACAGCGTGTATGGCATCGTGTGGGCGAGCAAACAGAGTGCGCCTTGGTGGGGTTATGGTATGGGCAGACATAAGCTATGGACAACGAACACAATTGGATTTTATCGATGGCAATTTAAATACACAGATATACCGTGACGAGATCCTGAGGCCACTGTCGTGCAGTTCATCCGCCGCCACCACCTCATGTTTCAGCATGATAATGCACGGTCCCATGTCGCAAGGATCTGTACACAAGTCCTGGAAGCTGAAAATGTCCCAGTTCTTCCATGGCCTGCATACTCACCAGACATGTCACCCATTGAGCATGTTTGGGATGCTCTGGATTGACTCGTACGAAAGCGTGTTCCAGTTCCCGCCAATATGCAGCAACTTTGCACAGCCATCGAGGAGGAGTGGGACAACATTCCACAGGCCACAATCAACAGCCTGATCAACTCTATGTGAAGGAGATATGTTGCACTGCATGAGGCAAATGGTGGTCACACCAGATACAGACTGGTTTTCTGATCCATGCCCCTACTTTTTTTTAAAGGTATCTGTGACCAGCAGATGCATATCTGTATTCCTAGTCATGTGAAATCCATAGATTAGGGCCTGATTAATTTATTTCAATTGACTGATTTCCTTATATGAGCTGTAACTTAATAAAATCTTTGAAATTGTTGCACATTGCGTTTATATTTTTGTTCAGTGTAGTATGATATGTTACGTTTGGTATGGTTACATACTGTAAGACAGATGTAAGGCAAAAACTAAAGTAGGGTGGTTGGTCGAGTTGGATGGGTGGCCATATAACGCGAACGTCTAGCAACCCAAAGGTTGCGAGTACAAATCTCATCATGGACAACATTAGCATTTTTGCTAATTAGCAACTTTTCAACTACTTACTACTTTTGAGCTACTTTGCAACTACTTAGCATGTTAGCTAACCCTTCCCCTAACCCTAACCTTAACCCATTTAGCTAACCCTAACCCTAACCTTAACCCTTTAACCTAACTCCTAAACTTAACCCTAACCTTAACCCCTAACCCTAACCCCTAACCTAGCTAACATTAGCAAGCTAGCTAACGTTAGCCACATAGATAGAATTCGTAACATATCATATGTTTAGAAAATTAGTAACATATTGTATGTTTTGCAAATTCGTACATATAATAGGAATTGTAATTCATAATATATACGAAATGGGTGATGGACATCCACAAATTAATACATACCATACGAAACGTAACATATCACACTAAATGGAGCGTCACGGATTTACATACAGAGTAATACGAAATGCTCTGAGACCAGGTTGATTTATAAAGGAATCAGTGTTTTCATTTGCACTGGAGAGGTGCTTGAGGTGTTTTTGAAAAGCTATGCAAGGCAAGCACCAGCTTGCAAACAATATTTCTCACAGCGAGGAGCCAATTATAAAGCAGAAATGAAATTACAAAAAGTTTGAATTCAATAAGAGAGCAGATTGTGTTCTGGTCATATTGATCAGACAGTAAGCTATGTTGCGAGTCATTTCAACAAATGAACTAGACTAACATCATTTGCAAAAAGTGTACAAAAGCTGTGTGTGTGTGCGTACATGAGTGTGTACAGAATAGGTGAAAGCTATTGGTCTCCATACATCTATTTAAAAGAAAATACTCAGCCAAATTAAACATTTATAAAACAGTGCTATCTGAGTTTTACCAGACAAAAGGAAGGTTCGTTTGTGTTATTGCTTCGTAATGAGAGATCTCCCTATGTCTTCTCGCCTCCCTCCTGTCCTCCCCTTTCTACTCTTGCTAAAATGTTACTCTTTTTTTCCTGTCTCTTCTGCTCTATTTTTCTATTTTCTTCTCCTTTCTTCACTTTTCTATCCGCTTCCCTCCCTCCTCCAGGAGTGGACAGACACCTGCTGCCGAGGTATCCGCAGCGCTCACGTCTACATCCTGGTCTATGACATCTGCTGCTTCGACAGCTTCGAATACGTCAAGACTATGCGCCAGCAGATCCTAGAGACCAGGTGAGGACATGGCCTGCATGACAAATAGGGACCAGCTCCAGCTGGCACTGGTTCTTTGAACAGACGTAACTACGGCTCGCTCTGCAATTAGGAGCCCCCACCGCCACACGCACATACAACATTTATTTAACATTTGGAATGAAATCAACATGAGTGGCTCAGACTGCCAAGGTCAAATGTCTTCATAATCACTTTGGCTTCTCTTCACAATCTCTCTATTGTCTTTTTGCTCTTTTGTGTTTTCTTTTGAATTCATTATCTTTTGGATGTTGCTGGAAGCGAATGGCATTGTGGAGTGGTGTGATGAAAACAGTTTTAGCAACACCCACTCACAATATACACTAGACACTCCGCAGACACTCACTTACTTGTTACAACACAAGTCTTTCACAGTGGTTATCTTACCATAGTAAAAAACAGTTGAGTCACAGTCTGAAAGAACCATTACCAAGTCAATTTTCACTATGGATGAAACATATCCAGAAACAGTAGATTATGTTTGAACAAACCACCCCCTCTTGGCCCTTTGCTGAAAAAAGTTGATAACCCTTCATTGCTAATCCACAAATCTCATGTCAGTAGTGCTTGCTTGCTTTTCAGGTCAATAAATCTCTCCAAAACCAGGCAGCTGCTAAACCAATTCTGTGTCATATAATTAGTCAAAGCAATTTGTGCAAACCATCCCTCCTGCGAGCCCAGATAGCTTTAATCAGAGAGACTGCGTGTCCTAATAATAAGGTTGGGAAACAAGGCTGGTGTTTGTCTTAGAGTGATGTCAGTGTGGGATAGTGACATGAAGTGACGTTTGGAGGGGCAGACGTGTGATACATGGGTGTCTGTCAGTGGAGCTGAGATTTATTCTGAGAGCCATTAGACTGCTTCAACAGTCAGCTTGCAAACACTTGACTTGTCGTTGTGAGGCAGCCGATGACCTTAGTGCAAACACATGTCAGCTTCTCACCATCAACCTTTCTCCCACGTCTCACGTCTTGCACGCATGCACGCAGAGGGAAAGATGGGGTGTTTAATATCCTCTCCAAATCTGCTAATGGGCCAGGGACAATACTGACTGCTGGTTGGCTGCATCTCTTAAGGCACATGTGCTTGTACTGTTAGATATCTTTTGAAGTGCAATTTTTCTGCAATGTACTTACTTACTTACTTACTTACTTATTAGGAACACTTTCCTAATATTGAGTTGCACCCCCTGTTGCCCTCATAACAGCCTCAATTCTTCGGGGCATGGACTCTACAAGGTGTCGAAAGCATTCCACAAGGATGCTGGCCAATGTTGACTCCAATGCTTCCCACAGTTGTGTCAAGTTGGCTGGATGTTCTTTAGGTGGTGGACCATTCTTGATACACATGGGAAACTGTTGAGCCAGCATCGTTGCAGTTCTTGACACACTCAAACCAGTGCGCCTAGTCTTGCCCATTCACCATCTGAATGGCACACATACACAATACATGTCTCAATTGTCTCAAGGCTTAAAAATCCTTAGGGGCAGGGTGATGGTTACCTGTCATTGGCAGCAGTGATGGATGTGAGGTGTAGTTGTCCCATCAGCCTTGTTGGCTGCTGTCACATGGTGTGTGAGCATGAGGCCTTCAGTCAGCACCCACTCTGACAGTGCCACGTTGCCAAGGCTACACAGAGGCTAATGGTGTTAGTGACAGCTCCTGTCACAGCCATTCATCTCCCAGTCATCCATTTATGGCGTGGGCTCGCCCAGTTATTATTATTACACACAAATCATTTGATTTGTTCGATTTCCGTGCTAAAGGTTTTAGCAGTACATGCTTGTAAAATCAACGTTTGGAGCAGTAGGCTACATTCTTTTGAAATCAATATGAGAAGCAGAGTGGACTATCGCCCTCCATTGTCCTTTGCACATATTGTTGTGCCACACCCTCACATTGTTCATACTGTTACAATTGTGCCTTTTGCTTTTAAGGAACTGACAGCTGAGGAAAAGCGATTTATTTCCTAGAAAATAGGGAACTATCACAAGAGCAATCATCATACGGAAGAGACAAAATCTCAACGCAGAGACCTGGGGATGGGGAGAGGAGAGTGACACCCTGGGTCTTACTCACATTTATCTGACGAGGAGCCCCAGGATAGCAGGGAGAGCCCGGTGACAGCTTGTCAGTAAGATTCCAGACAAAGCCAGGCGCTGTAGACAGAACAAATGCATGAGCCAAGCCCAGTGGAGCAGTGAAGGAGAGAGGGGGCATTACAGTCAGCAACAACAGAGACTAGAGAACACACGCACACAATGAACACTCACCTCAGAAACCCAAGGTTTCAAACTTGCGCTGTAGGAGCTACCAGCATATTACTTTGAGAGGGGTATCTGTGGGATTTTAAACCTTCCCTCGACTATAACTCAAGGTTTCTGTCAAGGTGTACTTCCATTAGTACATTTGCAGAGTTAAGAAAAGCCCTTCTTGAAAATGTCTGGGTTTTGGCCATGAATATGTCCAAACAGAAACAGCCCTTTATCCTCTCCCTACGAAGAGTCAATTTTGGCCAGGGTTGACAGGGCAGGGGATTTGATAACTCTGCTTTAATAGCATCAACTATAACAGCATAAAAACCCCCTCAGAATATTTTTCTTAGATTTCTCTTGACTGGGTGTGAAGGTTAAAATCTTGGGGTACAAACCTGTGTCAGTCATAGCTAAGCCTTGATTTTATGTTATGCTGTGTTTCTGTTTAAATGACCACAGAAAAGGAACCAGTGTGTGTGCCTGGCTTTAGCTGACGACAGGATGTCTAATCTCTCATTCTCAGTTTTTGTCTCTCTTTTCCTTTCTCCAGGGTGGTGGGCACAGGCGACACGCCCATCCTGATTGTGGGGAACAAGCGGGACCTGCAGTGGGGGCGTGTCATCCCCCGCCACAACGTGTCCGACCTGGTTAGGAAGAACTGGAAGTGCGGCTACATGGAGTGTTCGGCCAAGTACAACTGGCACGTGCTGCTGCTATTCGGGGAGGCTATGCGCAGTGTGGTCTGTGCCCGCTGCAAACACGCCCATGCCACCATTCGCTTCCAACGGGCACTGAGGAACGAACGCTGTGCCCTCATGTGATTTACTCAGTGACGGTGGGTGGGCACCGGAGTGGCATTGAGGGCCATTGGTACAGTAAACTTCCCTAGGAACACCTGAGAAGTATTGATGGATCACTGTGACTGACTACCATGACTGACCACGTTTCTGCCCCATGTGAAACTACAGTATTAACATGTAACACCCCTCTGTTTTGCTGTTGATATATGACTTACTTGATCAGATGGAGAGTACCACCCTATCCATCTTTGTAAAGTATCTTTGATATTTTCTTGACTTGGAGGCAGCTAAACCAACCAAAACCCCTGGCTATACAATTCTGAACTTATCCAAGTGCACTAAAGAAACTTTCCAGCATCTGGTAGTCGCTCCCGACAGACAGATTGGCTTATGTTGTTTGACTAACCTGGGCGTTGATCAATGTGTGACATTGCTAATGTCAAAGCCACCTTTGGAGTGGGATTGAGGCTGGCATCTGCTGATGCGGGGGCAGGCAGATGGATCCTTCCGTTCCTGGGCTCGGTGCATTCTCTTTCTCTGCTCTGATATGTCTTGAAGGTTTTACACTTGAGTGTAAAATCCCCCAAGGTAGCATTACGAATTCCATACACAAGCGCTGAAACAAAACAAGCACAAACAAAAAAATCCAACTGTCATTCAATTTATAAGTTGAATGCACCAATTTGTAAGTCGCTCTGGATAAGAGCGTCTGCTAAATGACGTAAATGTAAATGTAAAATTTAAGCCAATCGCAAAAGACCCTCTCCTTCACACCTTCTGAAACCAAAACAAACAACCATAGAGACACAGTGTCCCACACAGTGTTTAACCTTCTAGTAGCTTACAAAACACTGACAGTCCTTACCAGAGAATTGTCTGTTTCATTTACTGAGGACACATCCCTTTTTACCGCAGGGTTTCTAGTCCTTGGTGAAGGTTTAAGCAAGCCTAGTGAATTTCAAAGTGGATGGTGACATTCTGTTATTTGGAGTAATATCACCCAATCCAGTCCACCTTTACACTCCAACCGCAAACACAACCTTGTACATCATAAATCTATAATTGTAGATGCACATGATAAGGGTTTTTAAAACAAAATAATGTGACAAAATACTTTTGCAAGGCACTGGATGTACTGTATATAAAGTTGTATTAAGTGGTATTAAAATTGATTTAATTGTCATATTTTGTCAACAATCTACACAACATACTCTGTAAAAGTGGAAGAAGATAAATGTATAACTAAAATATAGTCATTGCATAAGTATTCAGCCCCTTTGTTTAGGCAAGCCTAAATTAGTTAAGGAGTAACATTTGGCTTAACAAATCACATAAAAAGTTACATGGACTCACTCTGTGTGAAATAATAGGGGTTGCCATGATTTTTGAATGACTAATCCTTCCTCTGTCCTCCATGTATACAACATCTGTAAGGTCCCTCAGTCAAAAATTGCATTTCAAGCACAGATTCAACTACAAGGACCAGGTAGCTTTTCAAACACCTCATAAAGCAGGGCAGTGATTGGTAGATGGGTAACAATAACAAATCAGACATTGAATGTCTCTTTAAGCATGGTCAAGTAAATAATTATGCTGTGGATTATGTATTAAACCACCCAGACACATCAAAGATAGTCATCCTTCTGAACTGAGCCGCAGGACAGGAATGAAACTGCTCAGGGATATCCCCATGAGGCTATTGGTGATTTTAAATCAGCTACAGAGTTCAATGCCTGTCATGGGAGAAAACTGAGGATGGATCAACAACAATATTGACCTAAATGACAGTGAAAAGAATAATAAAAATATACAGAAAACATGCATCTTGTATGCAACAAGGCAATAAAGTAATACTGCAAAAAAACACAGGAAAGGAATACACTTTTTGGCCTAAATGCAAAACTTATGCTTAGGGCAAATCCATCACAACACATCACTGAGTAACTCCCTCCTTATTTTCAAGCATGGTGGTGGCTGCATCAGGGTATGGGTATGCTTAACATCGGCAAATACTCAGGAGTTTTTCATGATAAAAAGAAACAGGATGAGGTGTGTGCACAGGCAAAATCGTAGATGAAAACCTGCTTCAGGGCCTCCCGAGTGGCGCAGCATCGCAGTGTTGCGGCGTCACTACAGCCTGGGGTTCGATCCCAGGCTGTGTCACAACAGGCCATGACCGGGAGTCCCATAGGTCGGCGCACAATTGGCCCAGTGTCGTCCGGGTTAGGGGAGGGTTTGGCCGGGGGGGCTTTACTTGGCTCATAGTGCTCTTAGCAACTCCTTGTGGCGGGCCAGGCGCCTGCAGGCTGACTTCGGTCGTCAGTTGAACGGTGTTTCCTCCGACACATTGGTGCAGCTGGCTTCTGGGTTAAGCGGGCGGGTCATGTTTCAGAGGATGCATGACTCGACCTTTGCCTCTCCCGAGCCCGTTGGGGAGTTGCAGCGATGAGACAAGATCGTAATCACGAAATTGGGGAGAAAAAGGGGGTAAAAATTACAACAACAAAAATAAAACCTGCTTCAGTCTGCTTTACACCAGACACTGGGAGAGGAATTCACCTTTCAGTGGGACAATAACCTATAACACAGGGCCAAATCTACACTGGAGTTGCTTACCAAGAAGACAGTGAATATTCCTGAGTGGCCAAGTTCCAGTTTTGACTTAGGGCCTAGATTCAATCAGATCAAGCATTAACCGGTGATAGCAGACACCTGCATAGCGGATGTTTTGGCGGTGTCAGAGGTGGAACTACATTGGAGCCTTCAAATCCGTGAGTAGCTGCTCTTGCAATCATTGTCACTGAAGACACATCCGCCGAGAAAGTGTAGGCTATATAGAAATAATTACACTAAAATTGAAAAATCATTAAACAAAATACTGAGGATTTCTATCATCCTAATCGAGGTGTAGACATACCAGTGTTCAAACTTGTAAACAAGGCTGCATGGGATTTCTGAGAGTGCCACTCCATGCAGCCAATGGCAATGTCCGCTTTAGGTATAATACAGAGCCAGCTCTAACACAGTTCCACCACCAACACCGTCAAAACAACCGCTATGTGGATGTCGGCTAAAGCGTATCTGATTGAATAGAGCCCTAAATCTGCTTGTAAATTTATGGCAAAATTTTGAAAAGAATAATGGCAAATATTGCACAATCCAGGTGTGCAAAGCTCTTATACAGTGGGGGAAAAAAGTATTTAGTCAGCCACCAATTGTGCAAGTTCTCCCACTTAAAAAGATGAGAGAGGCCTGTAATTTTCATCATAGGTACACGTCAACTAAATCCAGAAAATACACGTCAAAAAATTCCAGAAAATCACATTGTAGGATTTTTAATGAATTTATTTGCAAATTATGGTGGAAAATAAGTATTTGGTCAATAACAAAAGTTTCTCAATACTTTGTTATATACCCTTTGTTGGCAATGACACAGGTCAAACGTTTTCTGTAAGTCTTCACAAGGTTTTCACACACTGTTGCTGGTATTTTGGCCCATTCCTCCATGCAGATCTCCTCTAGAGCAGTGATGTTTTGGGGCTGTCGCTGGGCAACACGGACTTTCAACTCCCCCCAAAGATTTTCTATGGGGTTGAGATCTGGAGACTGGCTAGGCCACTCCAGGACCTTGAAATGCTTCTTACGAAGCCACTCCTTCGTTGCCCGAGGCGGTGTGTTTGGGATCATTGTCATGCTGAAAGACCCAGCCACGTTTCATCTTCAATGCCCTTGCTGATGGAAGGAGGTTTTCACTCAAAATCTCACGATACATGGCCCCATTCATTCTTTGCTTTACACGGATCAGTCGTCCTGGTCCCTTTGCAGAAAAACTGCCCCAAAGCATGATGTTTCCACCCCCATGCTTCACAGTAGGTATGGTGTTGTTTGGATGCAACTCAGCATTCTTTGTCCTCCAAACACGACGAGTTGAGTTTTTACCAAAAAGTTATATTTTGGTTTCATCTGACATTCTCCCAATCCTCTTCTGGATCATCCAAATGCACTCTAGCAAACTTCAGACGGGCCTGGACATGTACTGGCTTAAGCAGGGGGACACGTCTGGCACTGCAGGATTTGAGTCCCTGGCGGCGTAGTGTGTTACTGATGGTAGGCTTTGTTACTTTGGTCCCAGCTCTCTGCAGGTCATTCACTAGGTCCCCCCCGTGTGGTTCTGGGATTTTTGCTCACCGTTCTTGTGATCATTTTGACCCCACGGGGTGAGATCTTGCGTGGAGCCCCAGATCGAGGGAGATTATCAGTGGTCTTGTATGTCTTCCATTTCCTAATAATTGCTCCCACAGTTGATTTCTTCAAACCAAGCTGCTTACCTATTGCAGATTCAGTCTTCCCAGCCTGGTGCAGGTCTACAATTTTGTTTCTGGTGTCCTTTGACAGCTCTTTGGTCTTGGCCATAGTGGAGTTTGGAGTGTGACTGTTTGAGGTTGTGGACAGGTGTCTTTTATACTGATAACAAGTTCAAACAGGTGCCATTAATACAGGTAATGAGTGGAGGACAGAGGAGCCTCTTAAAGAAGAAGTTACAGGTCTGTGAGAGCCAGAAATCTTGCTTGTTTGTAGGTGACCAAATACTTATTTTCCACCATAATTTGCAAATAAATTCATTAAAAGTCATACATTGTGATTTTCTGGATGTTTTTTCTCCTTTTGTCTGTCATAGTTGACGTGTACCTATGATGAAAATTACAGGCCTCTCTCATCTTTTTAAGTGGGAGAACTTGCACAATTGGTGGCTGACTAAATATTTTTTTTCCCCACTGTAGACTTACCCAAGAAGACTCACAGCTGTAATCGATGCCAAAGGTGTTTCTGACATGTATTGAATCAGGGAGCTGAATACTATAAATAATTTTTACAGAGTATTTTGTGTAGATTGTTGACAAGAAATGACAATTAAATCAATTTTAATGCCACTTTGTAACACAATAAAATGTGAAGAAATCCAGTCAATACTTTTGCAAGGCACTTTATACCTACAAACGCAACTCAAACCAAACCCCTGGTATCAGCCTGTTAATAATGAGATATTGTAAAAAGAAGAGGTCTAAATGTAATAAAATACTTGAGGCTAGACAGTTGTTGCCAACATATCGGCCTGTTCAGGGTCTTAACTGCTAAATACAGCAATAAATAAGCATGCCCTGCTTGAATCCTGGTAACCTTCGGTAAAACAGTAAGCTAGAATTTGTTTTGGAATAAGGGGGAAATAAAGGATGAACTTGTTGCTAAAAGTTTGTATTCAATGAAAGGAGAATACTGTTATAAAGAATACAATGCAGATACTAGCCTACCTGACTAGAACCTCTTGTGTATAAGACAGAGTGCATTTGAGTGGAACAAGATTTGTGTAATACTATAAGAAGATGGCGATTCCTTCATGATATTGACAATAAACTGCCAGTTGCAGGTGGCAGAAGTATTTAATCTGTTTCTGGCCAATCACATTGCATAAGGAGAGCCACAAATGTCTGTAATAGCCCTTGAAATCAGAACAGCACTGAACTACTGTCGTGTCCTGTGATTTTAACGAGCATCTTCCTGAATAAAAAATTACTTTATATACTGTATGCTGATGAGCTACCTGACTGTGTATGATTACGAAGATGAATGTGAAATAGGGCTGTGTTGATGTGAAGCTATAATTACGAAGTGCTCAGACGTCCTATTTGCTGGTCTGTTTCATGATTATGTCATCATAATTTGATACTCCACAGGTAGGTTTGTCTGGTCTATAATACATGCTATAGAAACTCGACCGACTCTCCGAGTCTCATAAAGACCACTGCCTTGAATGATAGCCCTTTACTCCACAGGTCATATTGACTTAGATACTTTTCCCTCCTCCACTGCCTCAGCCATATACCTGTATCATCTCTTACCAGGGTACTACATCATTACACATTCCAATAAAACGTTTTATTTACAGGATACCTGTTGATTTTCCCAAGGTCTCAATAAATGCCCCTTCTCATGAGAACCATTATCCTAGTATTGTGAGGAGGTGTCTAAAATATCGGTATTGTGATCTACTGGAGGGGTATATTGAACCTGGGGGCCTCATAAGGAAATAACCACTAGTTGTGAATTAGAAGATGTTTTAATGCTGTATTCAAACTAATCAATTGTTCAACAAACTCAATACGTGCCTGTTTTGAGAATTGAAGTTGCTGAAAAAACGACTGAATTTGAGTTCAAGGCTACTGGATGCTGATCCCTGGTATGTCCCAGTGTGTATTGTGCTTCCCTAGAACAGTTCATTCCAGTATGTGTGTGTCTCGTTGGCCGGCCCCACATACAGTGGCAGTAATTGAAGGAGTATTCCTAGTCGAGTCTGAGAGACGAGGAGCGTGACGCGAGAGCGAGCGGATGGGGAACAAGCACAGCTGCTGTAGTGTGACGGGCTGCAGCTCTGACGAGGGATATTAATAGCAGCATTTTGCCAGAGGGTTATTTATAAGTCTGCAGCCACGAAACTCAATACGCACAAGGTGACTAGGACAGCATCTGAGGTGAAATGGAGCAATCAGAGGATGCTAAAGTAGCGACCCGCAGAACTGTTTAATGAGAGGGTCACTCCTGGGAGGCAGAGGTCAATTAAAAAATAATGCCTTGAATGTTGATCAAAAACAATTATGTTTTCAAAAATCTATTCAAAGTTCATTATCTGTGAATCAGCTCTTAAGACACACATAAATCATGAATCTGAAACTTTAAAATCTTGCATAAAAAATACATCAGCAAAAGAGTTTGTGGCTTCAGCCACCAAAGGTATCCCATCTCATGCTGCGTGACTGTGTGCGAGGGTGTTGTCTATCTGTGTTTTTGAGAATGTGAGTGGATGTGTGTATGCAGCCTTGTATCAATACAATGGCTCTGAAATTCAGCCGTGCCTCAATACTGGGTCTGTGGGTCTCGGTGAGATTGTCTGCTTATCTTCTGTGCTCTGGTAGAATGGATCCTGGAGCAACGCGGAAGCAGCTGTGAGACGCCCGACTGTGTCTGCCTGCTGCCTCTGTGTTTGTGTTTGTGTGTGTGTGTATTGCTCTCGGCCTGGTTCAGCATTTAAAAAGTGCATTTGGAAAGTAGCCGTGAGCTACTGGGAAGGAGAAATTGACCTCCAAATAGATTTCCCTTACATATAAAATCACAGGGAATTTAATACATTCAGCTTTCGGAGAATAGAGGAGAATGGTGGGGGAAAATTGCTATTTTCTTTTGGAATAAAGGCAAATATGATTACCAGAGCATTAAAGAAATAGTGTTATGTTTTGGGTTAAAATATTTTTATCACACAATTGGAGTGCAGTGCACACAAAATAAGTAAAACAAAAATAGAACTGAAACTGAGCATTATAGTTGAAAACATTTATATTTGTGTGAGGTGAATGCTGCACTGAATGCTGATAATCTTTCATCACTACTCTGTGTGGTCTGATGCATCAATTCAGCTTTGAGGTGTGTGTGTGTGTGTGTGTGTGTGTGTGTGTGATGCTTGTCTATGTGTATGTCCCTTCTGGACCCTCCAGGCTCCTCTGCGGGTTGATACCCTCTGTAGGAGATTGGGTGGGGATCCGCATGGGCTTCCTGCCTGGTCTATAGTCGTGCCTGGGATGGACTCTGGGCCGAAGCTTCAGCTTATAGATGGAGGGCACCCTCTCTGGTTTCTTCAAGGTCCTCTTCTGCCTGAAAGACCCTTTCCTTGGTTTCAACAGGCTATCTGAGCCTGTTGCGGTAGTGGCTCTGGGGTTCACTGCAGGTGAAGTGGCTTCTGTCACCCTGCGCCTGCACCTGCTGCTAATGCTAACTCCATTCCCAGAGAGGACCAGGAGCTGGTCAAACAGGCTTTTGCCACTTCGAGGTTTAAGTTTGAGTCCACCACCTCTGTGCTGCTGCAGTCTCTCTACTAGCTCTAGGGCTGCCAGAGTGTGTGTTCACCCAGCTCTCCACAAACACCTTCTCCAGCAGCCTCTTCCCTTTGGAGAGCTCAGCGATGACTGCATTGAAGCTGGCCTCACCTGGATGTGTGGCATTAGAGGCTGAGGTATGTGGAGATGGTTCGGACCCAGCTGGAACAGTAGCGAATCCACCATGGTCACTCTCAGGGACATTCTGAGTAGGTTCGTATTGACCATTTTCCTCGCTGTCGTCTGGGAGGCTGTAGATGTAGTCTGAGTCGACGCTGAGCTGAGCTGCTGGAGGTTGGGCAGGATCTCGTGCTCCAGACACTGGTACAGACTGGCCTCCTGGGCTGGGCTGATGGGGGAGGGGTGAAGAGGTAAACACTGTCTATCGCTCCGTCTCATTTTTACATTTTACATTTTAGTCATTTAGCAGACACTCATATCCAGAGTGACGTACAGTTAGTGAGTGCATACATTATTATTTTTCATACTGGCCCCCCGTGGGAATCAAACCCACAACCCTGGCGTTGCAAACGCCATGCTCTACCAACTGAGCTACATCCCTGCCGGCCATTCCCTCCCCTACCCTGGACGACGCTGGGCCAATTGTGCTCCGCCCTGTGGGTCTCCCAGTCGCGGCCGGCTACGACAGAGCCTGAATTCGAACCAGGATCTCTAGTGGCACAGCTAGCACTGCAATGCAGAGCCTTAGACCACTGCACCACTTGGGAGAGGGTCTCCTGCCCTAAAGATTTTGCCACATAGTTCTGGATACTCAGGCTCTTCAATGTTTACCTCAGTGGTTTTGTGAGAAGCCTTGACAGGAAAGCCAAATGCATTCTGTCTCGTCAGGTCCTGTATTTTCTTGTGGTTGGAGTCAGCGTTTATAGAGCTGTGTGAAGAGTTGGTTGC
The DNA here is from genome assembly GCF_964263955.1 of Coregonus lavaretus. Classification (NCBI taxonomy): domain Eukaryota; kingdom Metazoa; phylum Chordata; class Actinopteri; order Salmoniformes; family Salmonidae; genus Coregonus; species Coregonus lavaretus. Next base: position 27,251,431 of record NC_139997.1, read on the forward strand.
GATGTCATAAGGGGTGGGTTTCTTATTTTGTTCCCTCCTCAAGTTTCCCCCAATGGGTGTGAAGGGCCTGACTCGGGGTTCCCCAGAGGATTGTTCACAGCACCTTTTGACTGGACAGAATGTGCAAATTATATCTGAGCTCTTTTGAGGAGTATCACTTTCTTCAGGCTGCTGGATAGTGATGGTGGGTTGTCTGGGTCCGACAGGGGTACATCTGGCAGGCTGTAGCCTCTGACGGGTGTAGCGGCCCTTGCCGTGTTGGGTCTTCCATGCATCTGGGGGCAGAACTGGTTGGGGATTCTGTGCTTTTGCCGCCCAATGTGGAGCTCTACCTGAGCTTAGAGGCAAACTGAGACTAGGTCCAGGTTTGAGTAAGCCTGTTTTCCAGTCTGGGCTGGGGCTGGGGCACGGAGGATTTCTTCCCAAGGAGCCTATGGAAGACCAGGGGGGTTTTAGACCTCTGAGCCTGGGGCTTAGCCTTGGGCTGGGGTTGAGGTGTGGAAGAGCGTTGGATGGGCCAAGGCAGGCTGCTGGTGAGGCAGGGGGGCTGGGGACGACCGTGTGGCCTCTCTGCCTGTCCTCATGGAAGAGTTGAGTGCTGAGTCATCCTTACTCTCAGACTGGTGATGGCGCTGGAGAGTGGGTGTGGAGGCACTCTATCTCAGTCTGAAATAGTACAACAACAACGAATCACACACACATGCTGTCAAGTTATGATATGCATCTGCTTATCGGACCTCTCCAAGGTGACCTAGCTAGCTACAAAACTTTACAATTATTAATTTGTTATTGCAAGTTTGCTCATGAACAAGTATACAGAATGCTAATTAATAATAATAATATGCCATTTAGCAGACGCTTTTATCCAAAGCGACTTACAGTCATGCGTGCATACATATTATAATTTTTTTTGTGTATGGGTGGTCCCGGGGATCGAACCCACTACCTTGGCGTTACAAGCGCTGTGCTCTACCAGCTGAGCTACAGAGGACCAATTGTTTCCAGGCTTCTCTACAATGTACCATATTCACGATTGGGTAATCAAAGCTAAAGCTGCTTAACCCTTTACACCCGTGGGAATTGGCCTATATGGATAGCAAAATTGAAATGTTTATTACAGAAGAAATATGAAATGCATAAGCATGGTAGCAAGGAAAAGTTTGAGATTATGGGGAAATTATTAGACCAAAGTTGAGGACACAACAGTTCACCTGACACAAGACTGAATCCAAACATTACACTGTTAATTTTATGTGCATTTTACATTTCCTATACTTTTCGCCGCATTTGTTGATAACAAAATCTGAAAATACTCTGGATACGTTCAGTAACATGATAAAAGTATTCCTGGAAAATGTATGGTAGGTGCAACATAAGACAAAATAATTACAAGGGTTTGAGTGAAAGGACTAACTGGTGTCTCCAAGTGGCCACACCTCATTCAATGCACTTTTATGACTCAAAGAAGAGTCTTCAACTATAAGGTGCATTTCTTAGCTCTCCTAGCATTATAAATCGCAATCTGGGTCAGGTGAGCATCATTTGAAAGCTTGTTCTATTGCCAACATGGCTAGAAGCTAAGATACAAAATACGATCTTACAGTGTTAGGCAATTCAGAGAAACAGATCATAATTTTAGTGCGCATAGAAAGGAGTCATCCCACTGGGCACAAATTGGTTAAATCAACGTTGTTTCAACGTAATTTGTCAACATATTGTGCAATGGACCAATAATCAAAGTTAAAGAATAGGATTAAATCAAATAAAAAAATACAAAATACGTATGCCTTGGTTTTGCATGTTGATGTGATGTCATGCAATACAAAAATAGTAGTATTGAAAATAAGATGTCTTTGACATCACTGAAAGTATGGAGATAGACAGACAGTCCGGACCGGATCAAATCTGAATCAATCAAAAACATCTATTTTGGGGCCAAATCGAGGCAGGTACGGACGTCCGTGTGTCAGTAGTTCCGATGTGGATGTGGTGGAGGAGTCAGGCGCAGGACACAGAGGATACGTCCAAAAGACTTTAATAGTCCAAAGAGCAACAAACAAAACACGACCTCGAAAACAGACGGAGGCGAGGCAATTACGCAAACACGCGTAAACAATAATCCCAAACAAAGACAGAGTGCAAACACGCAGCTCTGCACGACAGGCAGAAAATAACAACACACAATCAGACTAAAGCAAAACAAGGAACTTATAAGACAAGTAATCAACACACAAATGGACACAGGTGTAAAAGACAGACAAAAGCAATCACACTACGAAACATAGAGCGGTGGCAGCTAGTACTCCGGGGACGGCGAACGCCGAAGCCTGCCCGAACCAGGAGGAGGAGCAGTCTCGGCAGAATCCGTGACAGTACCCCCCCCTTGACACGCGGCTCCAGCCGTGCGCCGACCCCGGCCTCGGGGACGGCCAGGAGGACGCGGACCCGGGCGCGTGGGATGCCCACGGTGGAACTCAGTCAGGAGGGATGGATCGAGGATGTCCCTCCTGGGCACCCAGCACGTTCCTCCGGACCGTACCCCTCCCACTCCACGAGATACTGGAGACCACTCATCCGGCGCCTCGAGTCCAAGATGGTCCGGACCCTGTACGCCGGGGCCCCCTCGATGTCCAAAGGGGGCGGAGGGGTCTCTCCTATCTCATCTTCTTGGAGTGGGCCAGCTACCACCGGCCTGAGAAGAGACACATGGAACGAGGGGTTAATATTTTTGTACTCTATAGGCAGTTGTAACCTGTAACACACCTCGTTCAATCTTCTCAGGACTTTGAAGGGCCCCACAAACCGCCGACCCAGCTTCCGGCAGGGCAGGCGGAGGGGCAGGTTTCGAGTCGAGAGCCAGACTCGATCTCCCGGTGCGTACACCGGTCCCTCACTGCGGATTCGATCGGCGCTCGCCTTTTGTTGACGGATGGCACGCTGCAGATGGACATGGGCAGCGTCCCACGTCTCCTCCGAGCGCCGAATCCACTCGTCCACCGCAGGGGCCTCGATCTGGCTCTCGTGCCATGGTGCCAGGACCGGCTGATAACCTAAAACACACTGGAAAGGTGTTAAATTGGTGGAGGAGTGGCGGAGAGAGTTCTGGGCCATCTCTGCCCAGGGGATGAACCTAGACCACTCCTCCGGCCGGTCCCGGCAATAGGACCTCAAAAACCTACCCACATCCTGGTTGACACGTTCCACCTGCCCATTGCTCTCTGGGTGGTACCCCGAGGTAAGGCTTACCGAGACCCCCAATCGTTCCATGAACGCCCCCCAAACTCTGGAGGTGAACTGGGGACCTCGGTCAGACACAATATCCTCGGGGACCCCATAGTGCCGGAACACATGGGTAAATAGGGCCTCAGCGGTTTGTAGGGCAGTAGGGAGACCCGGCATTGGAAGGAGACGACAGGCCTTGGAAAACCGATCCACAACGACCAAAATGGTGGTATTCCCCTGGGAGGGGGGTAGGTCGGTTACAAAATCCACCGATAGATGGGACCATGGTCGTTGTGGACCGGGCAGGGGATGTAACTTACCCCTGGGCAAATGTCTAGGCGCCTTACACTGGGCACACACCGAGCAGGAGGAGACATAAACCCTCACATCCTTAGCTAACGTTGGCCACCAGTATTTCATGCTAAGACAGTGCACGGTCCGGCCAATACCTGGATGTCCAGAGGAGGGTGATGTATGAGCCCAATAAATAAGACGATCACGAACCTCAAGCGGAACGTACGTCCGCCCCACAGGACACTCGGGGGGAGTAGGGTCGGTACGCAGTGCCCGCTCGATTTCCGCATCGACCTCCCATACCACCGGAGCCACCAAACAAGACTCCGGCAGTATGGAAGTAGGCTCGTTGGACCTCTCCTCTGTGTCATACCACCGGGACAGGGCGTCTGCCTTACCATTCTGGGACCCTGGGATGTATGTGATCTTAAAAACAAACCAGGTTAGGAACATGTTCCACCTAGCCTGACGAGGGTTCAATCTCCTAGCTGCCCGGATGTACTCCAGGTTACGGTGATCAGTCAGAATGAGGAAAGGGTGTTGTGCCCCCTCAAGCCAATGCCTCGACACCTTAAGGGCCTGGACTACGGCTAACAGCTCCCTGTCCCCAACGTCATAGTTGCGCTCCGCCGAGCTGAGCTTCTTGGAGTAGAACGCACAGGGGAGGAGTTTAGGTGGCGTGCCGGACCATTGTGACAGGACTGCCCCAATACCGGTCTCGGACGCGTCTACCTCTACTTGGAATGGTAAAGAGGGATCCGGATGCACCAGCACCGGGGCCGAGGTGAACAGGTTCTTCAGTTTGACAAATGCCCTGTCCGCCTCAGCCGACCACTGCAAACGAACCGGACCCCACTTTAGCAGGGACGTAATGGGAGCTGCAACTTGTCCAAAACCCCGAATAAACCTCCGGTAGTAATTAGCAAAACCCAAGAACTGCTGCACCTCTTTTACAGTGGTTGGAGTTTGCCAATTACGCACGGCCGATACACGGTCTACCTCTATCTCCACACCAGACGCGGACAACCGATAACCCAAAAAGGAGACGGACTCCTGGAAGAACAGGCATTTCTCTGCCTTGACATACAAGTCATGCTCCAACAGTCTTCTCAACACTCGGCGCACCAGGGCTACATGCTCGGCTCGTGTAGAAGAGTACACTAGGATGTCGTCGATGTACACTACTACACCCTGCCCATGCATGTCCCGGAAAATCTCGTCAACAAAGGATTGGAAGACTGAAGGAGCATTCATTAACCCGTATGGCATGACGAGATACTCGTAATGACCCGAGGTGGTGCTAAATGCTGTTTTCCATTCATCTCCCTCCCTAATGCGCACCAGATTGTACGCGCTCCTGAGATCCAATCATAACCGAGGTCGCCCCTACGGAAACACCTAGACATCTCCCTACACACTGGGCAGACCACTCCATAAGAGCCCTCTGTTGCCACGCAATGGTAGGATCATGGGTGCTTAACCAGGGAAGCCCCAACACCACGGGGTACGCAGGAGAGTCAATCAGATAAAACTGAATGATCTCCTCATGACCCCCCTGTGTCGTCATCGTCAGTGGTGCTGTGACCTCCCTGATCAGGCCCGACCCCAACGGCCGGCTGTCTAAGGCGTGGACAGGAAATGGAGCTTCTACCGGCCGAAGGGGAATTCCTAACCTACAACAAAATGCCCGATCAATAAAGTTCCCAGCTGCGCCTGAATCTACTAGCGCCTTATGCTGGGAATGAGGTGCCACCTGTGGAAATCTCACAGGAATACTCATGTGACCAACAGAAAGCTCTGGGTAAGTGGGGCGCCTACTCACCTGAAATGACTCCCCAGTGCGTGACCTGTTGTCCCCTCTCCCAGGAGACCCTCCCCAGCACCTGGCCGCGGTGTGTCCTCCACGACCACAGTTGGTGCAGGGGATGGCCCCCCTCGGGTTCTCTCTCCTCCTCTCTCTAGCGCCAGCACCCCCGAGCTCCATGGGAATCGGCTCGGAGGTGCTGGAGGGTGGAATGGACGACCCCCACTCGGGACGTCCGCGGGTAGCCAGCAGGGTGTCTAGACGGATGGAAATGTCCACCAACTGGTCGAACGACAGGTTGGTGTCCCTGCAGGCCAGCTCACGACGAACGTCCTCTCGTAGGCTACACCGGTAGTGGTCGATGAGGGCCCTCTCATTCCACCCCGCATCCGCCGCTAGCGTCCGGAACTCCAGTGTGAACTCCTGTGCGCTCCTCTTCCCCTGTCGGAGGTGGAACAGAAGCTCTCCCGCCGCTTTCCCCTCAGGTGGATGATCGAAGACAGCCCTGAAGCGGCGGGAGAACTCTGCGTAGGTGATGGTAGCGGCGTCTATTCCCCTCCATTCGGCGTTGGCCCACTCCAACGCCTTGCCGGATAGACAGGAGATGAGGGCGGAGACGCTCTCGTATCCCGAGGGCGCCGGGTGTATTGTGGCCAGGTAGAGTTCCACCTGCAGGAGGAATCCCTGACACCCAGCTGCAGAACCGTCATATGCCCTCGGGAGCGAGAGCCGAATGCCACTGGGTTCCGGTGCTGAGAGAGGAGGACTGGCCGTTGGTGATGGGATGGTGTAAGAGTGCGTGGGCACCTCTCGAGTCACCAACCGGCGCAGAGTGTTGGACACCTCGTCCATGGCGGCCCCAAGTTGCCGGATCATGGTGTCTTGGTAGCTGATCCGGTCCTCCAGGGATTCGGGTGCCGCCGCTGTTCCTGCTGACTCCATAGTTAGGTGTGTTGTTCTGTCAGTAGTTCCGATGTGGATGTGGTGGAGGAGTCAGGCGCAGGACACAGAGGATACGTCCAAAAGACTTTAATAGTCCAAAGAGCAACAAACAAAACACGACCTCGAAAACAGACGGAGGCGAGGCAATTACGCAAACACGCGTAAACAATAATCCCAAACAAAGACAGAGTGCAAACACGCAGCTCTGCACGACAGGCAGAAAATAACAACACACAATCAGACTAAAGCAAAACAAGGAACTTATAAGACAAGTAATCAACACACAAATGGACACAGGTGTAAAAGACAGACAAAAGCAATCACACTACGAAACATAGAGCGGTGGCAGCTAGTACTCCGGGGACGGCGAACGCCGAAGCCTGCCCGAACCAGGAGGAGGAGCAGTCCCGGCAGAATCCGTGACACCGTGGACGTTGAAATCAAGGCTGGTCCGGACCGGACCAAATCTGAACCAAACATAGACGTCTATAAGGTGGTCCGGAGGGGACCAGAAAACGACTTCTGTGGACATTGAAATTAAGGCCAGGCAGACGGACCAAATTTCAAGATCCATGGACGTTGGCGTTGGACGGTGCTCACTGGGTGTTATTGTGTTTTTCATGGAAGATTTAACACCGTTCATGCATGATAGCGTACGTTGCTAACTATAAAACACAGATATAGAGGAAATAGATTGGACATGAAGGCTCAACAGAAAGAAATCACAGAGCTTAGTTATATGATTCGCCGGTCTACTGAGCCACCGGTCTGAGCGCACCACCTCGGCAACACCGGAATGGAAACCCAACGCACCCTAATCACCTCCAGCGCACCTGCACCTCATCATCTCGTCACCACCTTTATTTAGCCGTGGACTGTTCTGTATGATGTTGTGTGTGATTGTTTAGCTTCGTATCGTTTACTCTATCTTTGTTATTTCTCTTTGTCATTGTTAAGTAAACCTTGACCTTGTTAATTCCTGCGCCTGCGTCCTGCCTCTTCGTATACTCAGTACGCGTCACAATGATAGTATTCTTGCAAATTAATTGATGTTAATGTAAAAAATGTAGGCCTAGTGATATAATCTGATTATAATCTTTCCCTGTGTTATGTTTCAACAATATAGATGACAATAGCAGACTTTGCAACAAAAAAAGTGCACAGGCGTTGTGAAATTTGTAAGCAAGTCTGCTTTGCCTATGCTCTTTCCGGCACTTGCCCGTGTCGTGGGAGTTGAGACTCTGAGGACCTTGAGCTTGCAGGCATCCAGGAGACCCCTGTCCGGATCAGGGTCATCTGTTATCAACCACAAGGAGGGTGAAGTAGGTTTCACTCGAGCTGAGATCCCTAAGAGATGTGGAAGTGCCAAGTCCTCTAGCAGTACCGATGTCCAGGTCCACCGCAGGAGTTGAGAGCTTTGGAACGGCAACTCCGTTACCTCACCCTGGAGGACCACAAGCCACGGAGCAGCTCCAAGTATATCTGCTCCAGATGCTCCTCAAGGTCCAACAAACCTTCACCAACCGCTTCAGACAGGAGGTATGTCCAAAGTTAAAATATCTTAACGTGATGCAGTCTGTTTTTATCCAAGAGAGGTTATGTATGAATTTCAGCACTGTGCAGTATGATACTAACTACATTACATTTTACATTTACATTTTAGTCATTTAGCAGATGCTCTTATCCAGAGCGACTGACAATTAGTGCATTCATCTTAAGATAGTTAGGTGAGACAACAACACATTACAATTATATAATGTATATTTTCCCTCAACAAAGTATTTATCGCCTTGAGGGAAAGGCACTGCATCGCAATGCTTGAGGCGTCACTACAGACCCGGGTTCGATCCCAGGCTGTGTCACAACCGGCCGTGACCGGGAGTCCTATACGGCGGCGCACAATTGGCCCAGCATCGTCCGGGTTAGGGGAGCGTTTGGATGGGGGGGCTTTACTTGGCTCATCGCGCTCTAGCAACTCCTTGTGGCGGGTCGGGCGCCTGCAGGCTGACTTCGGTCTTCAGTTGAATGGTGTTTCCTCCAACACATTGGTGCAGGGGGGTGTTAAGAAGCGTCATGTTTCGGAGGACGCATGACTCGACCTTCGCCTCTCCCGAGGCCGTTGGGGAGTTGCAGCAATGAGACAAGATCGAAAAAGGGGGTGAAATACCAAAAAAAATTCAAGGTCCTCAACTCTTAGCTGAAGGAGACAGGCATGCATAGTATTAATATTAGCCCTGTGATTACAATGAAGAGCAAGATATGCGGATTTGTTCTGGGCCAGCTGCAGCTTAACTAGGTATTTCTTTGCAGCACTTGACCATATGACTGGACAATAATCAAGATAAGATCAAACTAGAGCCTGCAGGAATTGCTTTGTGGAGTGTGGTGTCAAAAAAGTAGAGCATTTCTTTATTATGGGCTGACCTGTCCCCATCTTTACAACCATTGAATGGCTTCCAAAAGTATTCACCCCCCTTGGCATTTTTCCTATTTTGATGCCTTACAACCTGGAATTTAAATGGATTTTTGGGGGGTTTGTATAATTTGATTTACACAACATGCCTACCACTTTGAAGATGCAAAATATTTTTTCTTGTGAAACAAACAAGAAATAAGACAAAAAAACAGAACTTGAGCATGCATAACTATTCACTCCTCCAAAGTCAATACTTTGTAGAGCCACCTTTTGCAGCAATTACAGCTGCAAGTCTCTTGAGGTATGTCTCTATAAGCTTGGCACATCAGCCACTGTCCATTCTTCAAGGCAAAACTGCTCCAGCTCCTTCAAGTTGGATGGGTTCAGCTGGTGTACAGCAATCTTTAAGTCATACCACAGATTCTCAATTGGATTGAGGTCTGGGCTTTGACTAAGCCATTCCAAGACATTTAAATGTTTCTCCTTAAACCACTTGAATGTTGCTTTAGCAGTATGCTTAGGGTCATTGTCCTGCTGGAAGATGAACCTCCGTCCGAGTCTCAAATTTCTGGAAGACTGAAACAGGTTTCCCTCAAGAATGTCCCTGTATTTAGCGCCATCCATCATTCCTTCAATTCTGACCAGTTTCCCAGTCCCTGCCGATTAAAAACATTCCCACAGCATGATGCTGCCACCCCCATGCCTCGGGTTGATGAGGTGTTGAGTTTGCGCCAGACATTTTCCTTGATGGCCAAAAACCTCAATTTTAGTCTCATCTGACCAGAGTACCTTCTTCCATATGTTTGGGGAGTCTCCCACATGGCTTTTGGCGAACACCAAACATGTTTGCTTATTATTTTCTTTAAGCAATGGCTTTTTTCTGGCCACTCTTCCGTAAAGCCCAGCTCTGTGGAGTGTACGGCTTAAAGTGTTCCTATAGACAGATACTCCAATCTCCGCTGTGGAGCTTTGCAGCTCCTTCAGGGTTATCTTTGGTCTCTTTGTTACCTCTCTGATTAATGCCGCTTGCTTGGTGGTGCCCCTTGCTTAGTGGTGTTGCAGACTCTGGGCATTCAGAACAGGTGTATATATACTGAGATCATGTGACACTTAGATTGCACACAGGTGGACTCTATTTAACTAATTATGTGACTTCTGAAGGTAATTGGTTGCACCAGATCTTATTTAGGGGCTTCATAGCAAAGGGGGTGAATACATATGCACGCACCACTTTTCCGTTATTTATTTTTTTGAATATTTTGAAACAAGTTATTTTTTTCATTTCACTTCACCAATGTGGACTATTTTGTGTATGTCCATTACATGAAATCCAAATAAAAATCCATTTAAATTACAGGTTGTAATGCAACAATATAGGAAAAACGCCAAGGGGGATGAATACTTTTGCAAGGCAGTGTATGTGCATACACTGAGTGTACAAAACATTAGGAACACTTGCTCTTTCCAAGACATAGACTGACCAGGTGAATCCAGGTGAAAGCTATGATCCCTTATTGATGTCACTTGTTAAATCCACTTCAATCAGTGTAGATGAAGGGGAGGAGATAGGTTAAAGAAGGATATTTAAGCCTTGAGACAATTGACACATGGATTGTGTATGTGTGCCATTCAGAGGGTGAATGGGCAAGACAAAATATTTAAGTGCCTTTGAACAGGGTATGGTAGTAGGTGCCAGGCACACCAGTTTGAGTGTGTCAAGAACTGCAACGCTGCTGGGTTTTTCACGCTCAACTGTTTCCCCTGTGTATCAAGAAGGGTCTACCACCCAAAGGACATCCAGCCAACTTGACACAACTGTGGGAAGCAGTGGAGTCAACATGGGCCAGCATCCCTATGGAACGCTTTCTACACCAAGGGTCTGTAGTCCTATATAGTCTATATAGCCCTAAAGATGCCAAACATTGTACATAAGTTGCAACAGATTTTATAGTAGGTTTCCATCCTCTCTGGTTGCAATCAGTAACTAATAATCTTTACACTTTAATACAACTTTGAAATCAAGACGTTTTTTTCCGCCAACTTTTTGCAGAATTGTCTTTATATATGAAAGGTATTGCCAGCGACAAAGCCTCTACTTTTATTTCCACCAATCAACCTAGTCATGATTGGGGTAAAGTTCTGCCAACAACTTAGTATGAAATGTAGCCATAATGCTGAAGTGGCATTGGCACCGCACTAAGCTCTTATGCCTCATGTCCACCAGATGCATCAAACTCTTTGTGTTCTGGAGGAAGTCATTCATTTTCAATGGAGCAGTCTGCAGCGCTACATTGGGGGTGCTGCATTAGGCTGCGGTGTGTTCGGTGTACCGCATGCATTCAATATTTCAACTCCTGCATTGCTTTACCGTGTGGTGGTACAAACGGAAGTACACACACAGACTCCAACTAGCTTTTAGCGAGTTGAAAAGCGAAGCACATGTGCGTCAAGTACGGAAAATGCGGGCAACCATCCAGCAAAATAAAAGCCATATGCCTCAGGTGGACATCAGGCATTCATCTTTTGATGGCTGCTAGGCCAACAAGCTATCACCGTCTCACTGCAGAATTAGACGTTCATCCACGTTCTCCAAACGTTATATTTTGAAGTTGCTCCAAACGTCAACATTTGAAGTGTTTTTGTTGCTCCTGCTGCTCTGTGTTGTTCCATTTCTCCAAAAGTCAAAATTTGAAGTTAAGTTTAAGCACAGTTATTTTTTTAATTTCACTTCACCAATTTTGAAAAGTTTGTATGTCCATTACATGAAATCCAAATAAAAATCAATTTAAATTACAGGTTGTAATGCAACAAAATAGGAAAAATGAATACTTTGCAAGGCACTGTATGTGTTTTGACCATGACAGTTTACAATCTAAGGTAACACCAAGTAATTTAGTCTCTTCAACTTATTCAACAGCCACACCATTCATTACCAGATTCAGCTGAGGTCTAGAACTTAGAGAATGATTTTTACCAAATACAATGCTCTTAGTTTTAGATATGTTCAGGACCAGTTTATTACTGGCCACCCATTCCAAAACAGACTGCAACTCTTTGTTAAGGGTTTCAGTGACTTAATTAGCTGTGGTTGCTGATGCGTGTATGGTTGAATCATCAGCATACATGGACACACATGCTTTCTTTAATGCCAGTGGCAGGTCATTGGTAAAAATAGAAAAGAGTAGAGGGCCTAGAGAGCTGCCCTGCAGTACACCACACCCTACATGTTGGACATTAGAGAAGCTTCCATTAAAGAAAACCCTCTGAGTTCTATTAGAATCCACGATATGGCACAGGTTGAAAAGCCATACCACATACGTTTTCTCATCAGGTTATGGTCAATAATATCAAAGACTGCACTGAAATCTAACAGTACAGCTCCCAAAATCTTATTATTATCAATTTCTTTCAACCAAGCATCAGTCATTTGTGTCACGCAGTACATGTTGATTGCCCTTCTCTATAAGCATGCTGAAAGTCTGTTGTTAATTTGTTTACAGAGCAATAGCATTGTATTTGGTCAAACACCATTTTTTCCAACAGTTTGCTAAGAGCTGGCAGCAAGCTGATAGGTCTGCTGTTAGAACCAATAATGACCGCTTTACCACTCTTGGGTAGCGGAATTACTTTGGCTTCCCTCCAGGCCTGAGGACAAAGACTTTCCTCTAGACTCAGATTAAAGATTTTACAGATAGGAGTGGCTATAGAGTCAGCTTCCATCCTCAGTAGCTTTCCATCTAAGTTGTCAATGCCAGGAGGTTTGTCATTATTGATCGATAACAATAATTTTCTACCTCTCCCATACTAGCTTTACAAAATTCAAACGTACAATGCTTTTATTTCGTTATTAGTTTTTTTTATACATGAGTACGATGGCACACTGTTCGTTGTTGCCATTTCCTGCCTAAGTTTGCCCACTTTGCCAATGAAGTAATCATTAAAATAATTGGCATCTGATTCGATGAAAGATGGAGTTGAATATCTTTCTGCCCATAATTTCATTTAAAGTACTCCAAAGTTTTTTTCCATCATTCTTTATATCATTGATCTTGGCTTCTTAATAGTTTCTTCTTCTTTTGTTGAGTTTAGTGACATAATTTCTCAATTTGCAGTAAGTCAGCCAGTCAGATGTGCAGCCAGACTTATTAGCCACTCCTTTTGCCCCATCTGTTAACCATATGTTTTTTTCGATTCCTCATCGATCCATGGAGCCTTAACAGTTCTAACAGTCAGTTTCATAACAGGTGTATATTTATCAATAATTGGAAGAAGCAATTTCATAAATTCATCATGTGCATTGTCTGGATGCTCCTTATTAATCACATCAGACCAACAAATATTTTTAACATCATCCACATAAGAGTCACAGCAAAATCTTTTGTATGATCTCTTATATACTATTTTAGGCCCAGCTTTTGGAACTTTGGCTTTCCTGGATATAGCCACTATATTGTGATCACTGCATCCAATGGGTACGGATACAGCTTCAGAACAAAGTTGTACAGGTAAAGTAAAAATGTGATCAATACATGTGGATGATCTTGTTCCTGTAGTGTTTGTAAACACGCTGGTAGGTTGATTAATAACCTGAACCAGATTACAGGCACTGGTTACAGTAAGAAGCTTCCTCTTGAGCGGACAGCTTGATGAAAACCAGTCAATATTCAGGTCCCCAAGAAAGTAGACCTCTCTGTTTACATCACATACACTATCAAGCATTTCACACATATTATTTAGATACTGACTGTTATCACTTGGTGGCCTATAGCAATACCCCAGAACCTGCAACCACAACACTTCAATAACACTTGACATAAGATATTCTCTAAGCATTACAGGGATATGTCTCTGAATATATATACAGCAACACCTTTCCCATAAGCATTCCTGTATCTTCTATAGATGTTATATCCTTGTATTGCTACTGCTGTATCATCAAATTAATTATCTAAGTGAGTCTCAGAAATTGCTAATATATGAATGTTATCTGATGTTAGCAAGTTATTGATTTCATGAACCTTATTTCTAAGGCTACATATATTAATATGGGCTATTTTCAGCCCTTTCCTGGGTAGTTTATCAGAGATAGACATAATATGGAAAAGAGCAAACTAAGAAAGAAAAAAAAGAAAATAATTCAGCAGTCCATTAAATCAGTTGGTGTGTGTGTGTGTGTGCTGCGTGGTTGAAGCTACGAACCCATAGGCTTGGCTCGCTCATCCCTTCCAGGCTTTTGACAAAGAGCCTGTCATAGCGGATGTAAGCAATGTCCCAACGCGCTCTGGCAGCTTTCATGGCTGGGATAAGTTCTTTCCTCTTCTGGTGCACAGCTTCAGGATAGTCCTTGTTGAGGAAGATGTACGTTCCTCTCAAGTTCTTGGCTTTTTCCAGAACAGCTACCTTGTCCTTGAACCTCAGGAACTTGACTACTATCAGCCTGGGCCTGTCACCTGGGCCAGTGGTGGGTTTTCCAGTCCTGTGGGCGCGCTCCACCTCAATCTTCCGGTGGTCCATCTTCAGTTTCTCCAAGATAATTTCCCTCACTTTGTCCTCAGACTCCATCCAGGTCTCATGTGGAGATTCTGCAATTCCGTCCACAACCATGTTGTTCCGCCTTGATTGTCCCTCGAGATAATCTGATTTCTCTGTCATTGTTATCATGGATTCACATACAGAACTGATGTCCTCTCTCAATGACTTACAGATTGCTGTCATCTTGCCGTTCTCCTGTCGTCCATTCTTTTATTAGTTGACTTCATCAGTATGGCAACTTGAAGCTATTTTCTTGTTATTGTAACAACTGCTTGTAGAACTATTTCTGTTAGTTTAAAAGATCCTTCACCTGTGATAGAGACACCACTCTCCTCAACGGTACTCCCACCGGCTTTGGTCTTTGTCATGGTAGCAACGTAGGTTACGCTGTTACTCCTCGTAGTTCCAGACAGGGCAGGTCACAGGGAAGATGGAAACCACAACAACAAACAGCAGGGATCTAGACAGCCACAAGCCCGGCACAATCCGCAGTCCCAGCCACAATGGCTAACCGCGTCGTGTCTGCATTCAAGCCCTCAAGAAAACCCTGCTAGCTTGATAGGCAGCTAGCTAGGCTAGCTGCTACGCCAAGCACCTCCTCAGACCAGCAACTGATGCCAACCGCGTCGCGGGATCCAAGCTCAAAAGGTATCTAGCTAGTAACCAAACCTTTTCAATAGACTTTCAAAGGTTTCCAAAACAACAAATGTTCCAAAACAACAATCCGAGTTCTCCCACATTCCACGTTTAACAGGAAGTGACGTGTTGTGCAACGCGTTCAAGATGATTCTTCTCAACCTGTCTTTAATAGCATCATCATCATCTCAACCTGTCTTTTATAGTATCATCATCAATATTACTAAAATCTTCATCAATACCATCACCATCATTTTCTCATTCTCTTACCTGTTGGGAGAAGGAGTCTTCATCTCCCTGGAGGCCCGGGGCCTGGATCAGGAGAGAGGGAGGATCTGATACTGCGGTTGGGGGTGAAAGAAGCTCTGAGCCCTGGGTCTAGTGATAGGGAAACCCTGGTCCTGGCTGGCCTTAGGCCCCTGGGGGAGGAGGTGGAAGGGGCTGCGGACAGGGTCCAGAGGACGGGCTGGAGTGGGGTCTGGGCGTGGCGACTCAGGAGCAGTGTGGTGGTCATGGTTGTACCCTGGCCATCTGGGCGCCCCGGCAACCTGCCGTTGATCTCATGGACTGGCGTGCCCAGGTGCTGGGCCAGCTTATGGGCTTAGGGAGGATGGATGGATGGAAGAGAGGGATTGAAAACATGAGAAGAGAAGAAAACAAGGTCCTCATCTGTCACCAGTGCTACAGCAAAGCTGTTAATATCCCAGTATCTGACCGAGGTGAAAATAAATAGGAAGCTACAAATGACAGGATTCAGCAGCACTCATTTAAATGTTAATCGTTACACTTATTTGCATTATGGTGATATTTTTAGGAATTATGCACAATTTATATATACTGAACAAAAATATAAACGCAACAAGTTTTGGTCCCATGTTTCATGAGCTGAAATAAAAGATCCCAGAAATTTTCCATATGCACTTAAAGCTTATTTCTCTCAAATCTTGTGCACAAATTTGTTTACATCCCTGTTAGTGAGCATTTCTCCTTTGCCAAGATAATCCATCCACCTGACAGGTGTGGCATATCAAGAAGCTGATTAAACAGCATGATCATTACACAGGTGCACCTTGTGCTGGGGACAATAAAAGGCCACTCTAAAATGTGCAGTTTTATCACACAACACAATGCCACAGATGTCTCAAGTTTTGAGGGAGCATGCAATTGGCATGCTGACTGCAGGAATGTCCACCAGAGCTGTTGCCAGATAATGTTATGTTCATTTCTCTACCCTTAGCTGCATCCATTGTCGTTTTAGAGAATTTGGCAGTATGTCCAACCAGCATCACAACCGCAGACCAGGTGTAATCACGCCAGCCCAGGACCTCCACATTCGGCTTCTTCACCTGCAGGATCGTCTGAGACCAGCCACCCGGACAGCTGATGAAACTGTGGGTTTGCACAACCAAATAATTTCTGCACAAACTGTCAGAAACCATCTCAGGGAAGCTCATCTGCATGCTCGTCGTCCTCACCAGGGTCTTGACCTGGCTGCAGTTCGGTGTCATAACCAACTTCAGCGGGCAAATGCTCACCTTCGATGGCCACTGGAATGCTGGAGAAGTGTGCCCTTCACGGATGAATCCTGGTTTCAACTGTACCGGGCAGATGGCAGATGGCGTAGTGTGGGCGCGTGGTTTGCTGATGTCAACATTGTGAACAGAGTGCCCATGGTGGCGGTTGGGTTATGGTATGGGCAGGCATAAGCTACGGACAACGAACACAATTGCATTTTATCGATGGCAATTTGAATGCACAGAGATACCGTGACGAGATCCTGAGGCCCATTGTCATGCCATTCATCCGCCGCCATCACCTTACAGTAGGGAAAAAAAGTATTTAGTCAGCCACCAATTGTGCAAGTTCTCCCACTTAAAAAGATGAGAGAGGCCTGTAATTTTCATCATAGGTACACATCAACTATGACAGACAAATTGAGAAAATAAAAGAAAATCACATTGTAGGATTTTTAATGAATTTATTAGCAAATTATGGTGGAAAATAAGTATTTGGTCACCTACAAACAAGCAAGATTTCTGGCTCTCACAGACCTGTAACTTCTTCTTTAAGAGGCTCCTCTGTCCTCCACTCGTTACCTGTATTAATGGCACCTGTTTGAACTTGTTATCAGTATAAAAGACACCTGTCCACAACCTCAAACAGTCACACTCCAAACTCCACTATGGCCAAGACCAAAGAGCTGTCAAAGGACACCAGAAACAAAATTGTAGACCTGCACCAGGCTGGGAAGACTGAATCTGCAATAGGTAAGCAGCTTGGTTTGAAGAAATCAACTGTGGGAGCAATTATTAGGAAATGGAAGACATACAAGACCATTGATAATCTCCCTCGATCTGGGGCTCCACGCAAGATCTCACCCCGTGGGGTCAAAATGATCACAAGAACGGTGAGCAAAAATCCCAGAACCACACGGGGGGGCCTAGTGAATGACCTGCAGAGAGCTGGGACCAAAGTAACAAAGCCTACCATCAGTAACACACTACGCCGCCAGGGACTCAAATCCTGCAGTGCCAGACGTGTCCCCCTGCTTAAGCCAGTACATGTCCAGGCCCGTCTGAAGTTTGCTAGAGTGCATTTGGATGATCCAGAAGAGGATTGGGAGAATGTAATATGGTCAGATGAAACCAAAATAGAACTTTTTGGTAAAAACTCAACTCGTCGTGTTTGGAGGACAAAGAATGCTGAGTTGCATCCAAAGAACACCATACCTACTGTGAAGCATGGTCCGTGTAAAGGAAAGAATGAATGGGGCCATGTATCGTGAGATTTTGAGTGAAAACCTCCTTCCATCAGCAAGGGCATTGAAGATGAAACGTGGCTGGGTCTTTCAGCATGACAATGATCCCAAACACACCGCCCGGGCAACGAAGGAGTGGCTTCGTAAGAAGCATTTCAAGGTCCTGGAGTGGCCTAGCCAGTCTCCAGATCTCAACCCCATAGAAAATCTTTGGAGGGAGTTGAAAGTCCGTGTTGCCCAGCGACAGCCCCAAAACATCACTGCTCTAGAGATCTGCATGGAGGAATGGGCCAAAATACCAGCAACAGTGTGTGAAAACCTTGTGAAGACTTACAGAAAACGTTTGACCTGTGTCATTGCCAACAAAGGGTATATAACAAAGTATTGAGAAACTTTTGTTATTGACCAAATACTTATTTTGCACCATAATTTGCAAATAAATTCATAAAAAATCCTACAATGTGATTTTCTGGATTTCTTTTCCTCATTTTTTCTGTCATAGTTGACGTGTACCTATGATGAAAATTACAGGCCTCTCTCATCTTTTTAAGTGGGAGAACTTGCACAATTGGTGGCTGACTAAATACTTTTTTTCCCCACTGTATGTTTCATGTTGCACAGCCCCATGTCGCAAGCATCTGTGCACAATTCCTGGAAGCTGAAAATGACCCAGTTCTTCTATGGCCTGCATACTCACCAGACATGTCACCCATTTAGCATGTTTGGGATGCTCTTGATCGACCTGTACAACTGCATGTTCCAGTTCCCGCCAATATCCACAACTTCACACAGCCATTGAAAGATTGGGACAACATTCCACAGGCCACAATCAACAGCCTGATCAACTCTATGTGAATGAGATGTGTCGTGCTGCATGAGGCAAATTGTGGTCAAACCAGATACTGACTGGTTCTCTGATCCACTCCCCTACTTTTTTTGTAAGGTATCTGTGACAAACAGAACCATATCTGTATTCCCAGTCTTGAAATCCATACATCAGGACCTATTGAATTAATTTAAATTGACTGATTTCCTCATATGAACTGTAACTCAGTAAAATCTTTGAAATTGTTAAATGTTGCGTTTATATTTTTGTATATTAATTTTCCCACAGCATTTTTAGCTGAAGTATTTAACATCTATGATAGATCTTATCAATGAATACCAATTAGGTTTATGCTTGCCGTGTCAGTGCCTGTCACAATTCATATTCAGTCAACTTAAAAATATATATACATTATTGGGGAATGAATTATCATCTCTCATCAGCAGAAAGCATAGAGGTTACGCTACTAGTTGCTCCCAATAGAAATATGTGTCTCTATTTTATGACAAAACAACACAACCACAGTCCACCATCCTTCCTGTCCTTCCACTCTAGCCCTTTGGGACATTATTGTACAAGCCTTGTGAGCCAGGAGAGTGAGATGTTACATACCTTTGGTTAGAATCCATCCTTGGAGAGGACAGGCCAGCAATGATTCACAGTTACATAAGTCCTTTATTACACCAGCATCTAGTGTGGAGCGGTGACGTAGGTGACAGAAGCTTTGTCACAGAGTGTGACTCAGCAGCGCAGCGGGGACCAGCATCATCTATCCATGCTTCCTTTTCTTGGCACCTTTAATGCACGTGCTTTGTCAACGCACTATAATACACAACGAGCAGCTCATTTCTCCAAACATAACAAGTGTGCAGCATGCCCTATGCTGTATAGCAATATTGAGAATAGCTTTGAGTAATATTCCAGGTATTCCACTTCTTCTCTATCCTACTGAAATAATGTAACACATACATTAAATATGTATGTACTCTCTTGGATTCCTTCTAGTCTAAATAGGCCCTGTGGAGGTGTTCCTAATGTTTGGTATACTCCGTGTATAGCCGCTTTCACCAACTGATGACATTTGAGATGTTGTCCCGGGCCAGGAAAGTGGCAGGTTGGGCCGAATTTACAAAGGTAACACCCATAGACATGAAAACCTGGTGACACCAGCTGTTGGCAACTGGACCCGTCGCACCATCCGTACTTCTCTGAATGAACTCTCCCACCCCTCGTTGTCAAATTATTGGCGTGGAAACAGAGGACTGTGCCATTCTCGAGCGCATTCACATTGCTTGAAAGGAAAAGGTATTGATCTCAGATAGTAATTAAATACCGCCACCAACCATAGTTAATAAAATATGTAAAGGTTATTCCGAAGTCAAAATTAACCCGAAATATGTCTGCATATTTTATCTCTAGCTAGCTAGCAAGACAGTCTGTAGTGTGCTTCTGCTGTCGTACTCTCCTTGGTTACAAGGTAATAATGAGCTCATTCCAAATATTTCCATTATCCATTTCATGACCACACTTTCCCCATAGCTCAACAGATCCAAATTAATTCTAAAAAATGTTTCAATGTTTTTCAGCGTTTAATTTAGTTTTTAGCAGTTGGAGGCCACTTGTTACACATTTCAGTGTCCAAATTAAAATGTATAACTGAATATCATTGACAGACACTCAAGGTGATACATTTGGAACATTGGAATTCTGATTGAAATGTCAATGGACACCTTCCCTTAATATATTAACATTCAAAACACAAAATGTAAATGGGGTTGAGATTTCTTTATACATTTGAAAGAAGCCACAAGAATAGTTGAGTTGATGGGCGAAGACAAAATACTACTTTACCCAATAAATAATTCCATGCATAGTTACGTGGAGCCTACTTTGACATTCCAAATTGCAAACAGGAGTCACATTTGAATGCCTATGTAAGAGCTACATGATTCGGTCATGATTCTCTCAGAGATCCCTCTCAAACCTACATTGATCCAGTGCAAGATGGTGAGGTCCACTGTTTGATAGAGTTCATATTTCTGATCAGTAACAAACTACTGCTTCGTCAGGCATGATGAAACTTTGATTTTGGAGAGGCCTGGTGTCATTTATGTGACTGGACAATATAAATAACTACAGGTTGAGCGATTCAAACCCTGTTCACTTCATGTTAGCAACAAAATCCTCGCCCTTCTTGATGGAGCCCTTCAGCTCACCAATGGCACCAGCCACCAGATTCTCCTCAAAGGCTGACAGCTTGCCCAGGCCGAGGTTCTTCTCAATTCCGTGTTTCTATAAGGACACAAAAATATTCCTCCTGGTTACCACTTCAGATTATCAACTGTATTCAAGAAAGATGTGTCTGTCATTCAAATAGGAACTTGAATTAAAAAGGGGCAGTGCAGTTAAAAACGTGATTTTCCTGTATTAAAAAATATATATATTTCCACACTACGAGGTCAAAATAACACAGAAATTGTGAAAATGCCAGTAATTTCTGCCTGTTCAGGTAGGATGGAACTTTTGACCCACATCATAACGTCACAATGTGATCGGATTATAATAGACCAATGGCTGTTCATCTGGGTAAGCGGGTGAGCTCTAGACCATCCTAACAGCCAATCAAGGCTGTGTATGTAAATATTTTTTTCCTTACGCCCACACGATCAGACTGAGCACTAAGGGCCAAAGGAGGCTCAGGGATATAAATCATTCAAAATATAGTTAAAAGTTATTTTCATTAAATAAACAGTGATTTATTAGGCATTGATTTAAAATAAAATTACGTAGTATGGGGACTAAGTACAACATCAATACATCAATAAGCAAAAGGTGAAATTACAGTCTCCAAGTTATAAACCTGTTAATAAGGTGGTGCAGGACTTACCCCAAGGAGGAGAGGTGTGGAGAAGTATTTGCATTCGGTCTCTTCTGACCTTACGTACGCGCACTCTACGACTCCCTCCTTTCCGTTCATGGCATCCAGGACAGAGAAGGTGAACCTAGCCCCAGCGTAGGCCATGGACAACGTAGCAGAGCCTGAACACACATAGGTTAGCGAGTTAGAGCTCAATTTATATTTTAAATTTTAGTCATTTAGCAGACGCTCTTATCCAGAGCGACTTACAGTTAGTGAGTGCATACATTATTTATTAATTTTTTTTCATACTGGCCCCCTGTGGGACTTGAACCCACAACCCTGGCGTTGCAAACGCCATGCTCTACCAACTGAGCTACATTTACATCCCTGCCGGCCATTCCCTCCCCTACCCTGGACGATGCTGGGCCAATTGTGCGCCGCCCCATGGGTCTCCCGGTCGCGGCCGGCTACAACAGAGCCTGGATTCGAACCAGGATCTCTAGTGGCACAGCTAGCACTGCGCCACTCGGGATTACTTAAAGGGACTGTTTCATTGAGAAGCAGTCAGTCCCAGGAGAGAACAACTGCCCCCTCTCATTGAAGCCATGGAAGTTCAATTCCGACCATGGTACTGCAGGCAGTTAGCAGAAAACAGGATACCCCATTATAGTGAAAATAAACCAAAAAACATACAATTTCGTTAAAAAAAATAATTAAAAGACTATTATGGTACCAATAATTGCTTCTAATATGTCCTTGAACCAATTATTTTAAAAAAGAAAATCGCACACAGAAGTTAATTTAGTTGCCAATGGCAGCCTGCAGTACCCCGGTCAGCCATCTACTAGAGTTAAAGGCTCTGCATGGTCAATCCGTTATCTGCAGTGGCCGTACAGCATTTACTGTAATACGGCCTCTGCAGAAGTCAGGGAATTCATACTTCCTGCGCGTCGCAGAGCAGATCTGTTGTGAAGGAAGTTGTCAAGGAAGTAAATTTTCCTCCCGGGGAAGGACTGCCCGCTCCATGATCTCGCCATCACGGTTGACAACTCTGTTGTGTCCTCCTCCCAGAGTGCAAAGAACCTTGGCGTGACCCTGGACAACACCCTGTCGTTCTCTGCTAACATCAAAGCGGTGACCCGATCCTGTAGGTTCATGCTCTACAACATTCGCAGAGTACGACCCTACCTTACACAGGAAGAGGCACAGGTCCTACTCCAGGCACTTGTCATCTCCCGTCTGGATTACTGCAACTCGCTGTTGGCTGGGCTCCCTGCCTGTGCCATTAAACCCCTACAACTCATCCAGAACGCTGCAGCCCGTATGGTGTTCAACCTTCCCAAGTTCTCTCACGTCACCCCGCTCCTCTGCACACTCCACTGGCTTCCAGTTGAAGCCCGCATCTGCTACAAGACCATGGTGCTTGCCTACGGAGCTGTGAGGGGAACGGCACCTCCGTACCTTCAGGCTCTGATCAGTCCCTACACCCAAACGAGGGCATTGCGTTCATCCACCTCTGGCCTGCTGGCCCCCCTACCTCTGCGGAAGCACAGTTCCCGCTCAGCCCAGTCAAAACTGTTCGATGCTCTGTCACCCCAATGGTGGAACAAGCTCCCTCACGACGCCAGGACAGCGGAGTCACTCACCACCTTCCGGAGACACTTGAAACCCCACCTCTTTAAGGAATACCTGGGATAGGATAAAAGTAATCCTTCTACCAAATTGTAGACCTGCACAAGGCTGGGATGGGCTGCAGGACAATAGGCAAGCAGCTTGGTGAGAAGGCAACAACTGTTGGCGCAATTATTAGAAAATGGAAGAAGTTCAAGATGACGGTCAATCACCCTCGGTCTGGGGCTCCATGCAAGATCTCACCTCGTGGGGCATCAATGATCATGAGGAAGGTGAGGGATCAGCCCAGAACTACACGGCAGGAACTGGTCAATGACCTGAAGAGAGCTGGGACCATAGTCTCAAAGAAAACCATTAGTAACACACTACGCCGTCATGGATTAAAATCCTGCAGCGCACGCAAGGTCCCCCTGCTCAAGCCATCGCATGTCCAGGCCGTCTGAAGTTTGCCAATGACCATCTGGATGATCCAGAGGAGGAATGGGAGAAGGTCATGTGGTCTGATGAGACAAAAATAGAGCTTTTTGGTCTAAACTCCACTCGCCGTGTTTGGAGGAAGAAGAAGGATGAGTACAACCCCAAGAACACCATCCCAACCGTGAAGCATGGAGGTGGAAACATCATTCTTTGGGGATGCTTTTCTGCAAAGGGGACAGGACGACTGCACCGTATTGAGGGGAGGATGGATGGGGCCATGTATCGCGAGATCTTGGCCAACAACCTCCTTCCCTCAGTAAGAGCATTGAAGATGGGTCGTGGCTGGGTCTTCCAGCATGACAACGACCCGAAACACACAGCCAGGGCAACTAAGGAGTGGCTCCGTAAGAAGCATCTCAAGGTCCTGGAGTGGCCTAGCCAGTCTCCAGACCTGAACCCAATAGAAAATCTTTGGAGGGAGCTGAAAGTCCGTATTGCCCAGCGACAGCCCAGAAACATGAAGGATCTGGAGAAGGTCTGTATGGAGGAGTGGGCCAAAATCCCTGCTGCAGTGTGTGCAAACCTGGTCAAGACCTAGAGGAAACGTATGATCTCTGTAATTGCAAACAAAGGTTTCTGTACCAAATATTAAGTTCTGCTTTTCTGATGTATCAAATACTTATGTCATGCAATAAAATGCAAATTAATTACTTTAAAATCATACAATGTGATTTTCTGGATTTCTTAGATTCTGTCTCTCACAGTTGAAGTGTACCTATGATAAAAATGACAGACCTCTACATGCTTTGTAAGTAGGAAAACCTGCAAAATCGGCAGTGTATCAAATACTTGTTCTCCCCACTGTATTTGTATATATATATATATATATATATATATATATATATATATATATATATATATATATATATATATATATATATATATACATATACACACACACACACCTGCTCTGAAAGTCCCCAGAGTCTGCAACATCACAAAGCAAGGGGCACCATGAAGACCAAGGAGCTCTCCAAACAGGTCAGGGACAAAGTTGTGGAGAAGTACAGATCAGGGTTGGGTTATAAAAAGATATCCGAAACTTTGAACATCCCACGGAGCACCATTAAATCCATTATTAAACAATGGAAAGAATATGGCACCACAACAAACCTGCCAAGAGAGGGCCCCCCACCAAAACTCACGGACCAGGCAAGGAGGGCATTAATCAGAGAGGCAACAAAGAGACCAAAGATAACCCTGAAGGAGCTGCAAAGCTCCACAGCGGATATTGGAGTATCTGTCCATAGGACCACTTTAAGCTGTACACTCCACAGAGATGGGCTTTACGGAAGAGTGGCCAGAAAAAAGCCATTGCTTAAAGAAAAAAATAAGCAAACACGTTTGGTGTTCGCCAAAAGCCATGTGGGAGACTCTCTAAGCATATGGAAGAAGGTACTATGGTCAGATGAGACTAAAATCGAGCTTTTTGGCCATCAAGGAAAACGCTATGTCTGGCGCAAACCCAACACCTCTTATCACCCGAGAACACCATCGGCAGGGACTGGGAAACTGGTCAGAATTGAAGGAATGATGGATGGCGCTAAATACAGGGAACTTCTTGAGGGAAACCTGTTTCAGTCTTCCAGAGATTTGAGACTGTGACAGAGGTTCACCTTCCAGCAGGACAATGACCCTAAGCATACTGCTAAAGCAACACTCGAGTGGATTAAGGGGAAACATTTAAATGTATTGGAATGGCCTAGTCAAAGCCCAGACCTCAATCCAATTGAGAATCTGTGGTATGACTTAAATATTGCTGTACACCAGCAGAACCCATCCAACTTGAAGGAGCTGGAGCAGTTTTGCCTTGAAGAATGGGCAGAAATCCCAGTGGCTAGATGTGCCAAGCTTATAGAGTCATACCTCAATAGACTTGCAGCTGTAATTGCTGCAAAAGGTGGCTCTACAAAGTATTGACTTTGGGGGTGTGAATAGTCATGCACGCTCAAGTTCAGTTTGTCGTCTTATTTCTTGTTCGTTTCACAATAAAACATATTTTGCATCTTTAAAGTGGTAGGCATGTTGTGAAAATCAAATGATACAAACTCCCCAAAAATCAATTTTAATTCCAGATTTTAAGGCAACAAAATAGGAAAAATGCCAAGGGGGGTGAATACTTTTGGAAGCCACTGTATAAGGAGCCCTCCGCATTTACAACATTTGGGAGGCACACGGCGATGCGGTATATTGCTCGATTTGGCCTCCGGAGGCTCCGTAATTGTATTAAGCCCTCCGTACGGAGTCTCCGGATCGCATTGCAGGAGCAAGAATAAATAGGCTTTTACTCAATGAGGGGGCAGCACTGAGCTAGCCTGCAACGTCACTTCCTGGACTAGCAAATAAATTGATTAAAAATCCTACAATGTGATTTTCTGGATTTTTTTTTCTCATTTTGTCTGTCATAGTTGACGTGTACCTATGATGAAAATTACAGGCCTCTCATCTTTTTAAGTGGGAGAACTTGCACAATTGGTGGCTGACTAAATACTTTCCCCCCCCCCACTGTATATATGTGTGTATATATATATGTGTGTGTATATATATATATGTGTGTGTATATATATATATATATATATATATATACACATACAGTGCCCTCCACTATTATTGGCACCCCTGTTTAAGATGTGGTCGAGGACTTCCAAAAATTCTCCTTTTTTTTTTAAACAACATAGAACCCAAATGCAAAAAAAGAGAAAAATCCAACCTTTTATTTAAGTACATTACTTTGGTGGTAAAAAAAAAAAATCACACATTTAGAAAAAAAAAACTTGAAATCATGTGTCCCACAATTATTGGCACCCCTAACAATTCCGCTGAAAATTTTAATAGATTTTTAAAAATATATATTTTTCTGTAGTTGCTAAAGTTGGTCAGGGTATCTATGAACTTTTAATTAGTAATTCATGACTTCCTGTTTCCCTGGGGTATAAATATGACGTGACACAGAGGCCTAATTCTCTTACCCATTTGTCAACATGGCAAAGACAAGAGAACACACCATTCAAGTAAGGCAGATTTGTGTCGACCTTCATAAGTCAGGCAATGGCTACAAGAAAATAGCCACTCGCCTTAACTTGCCCGTATCTACAGTCAGAGGAATCATTAAGAAGTTTAAAACAACTGGAACAGTGACAAACAAGGCTGGAAGAGGTCCCAAGTTTATCTTGCCACAACGCACAGTGAGGAGGATGGTAAGAGAAGTAAAAAAAAGTCCTAAGCTCACTGTCACAGAATTGCATCAAAGAGTGGCATCTTGGGGTCACAAAGTCTCCAAAACAACCATCAGACGCTCTCTACATGCCAACAAGCTGTTTGGGAGGCATGCAAGGAAAAAGCCTTTTCTCATTAACACTCACAAACGTAAACGTCTGGAGTTTGCTAAGCGGCACTGGGACTTCAACTGGGATCGTGTGCTTTGGTCAGATGAGACTAAGATTAAGCTTTTTGGCAACAAACACTCTAAGTGGGTCTGGCGTAAAACAAAAGATGAGTATGCCGAAAAGCACCTCATGCCCACCGTGAAGTATGGTGGAGGATCTGTGATGCTGTGGGCCTGTTTCTCTTCCAAAGGCCCTGGGAACCTTGTTAGGGTGCATGGCATTATGAACGCTTTGAACTACCAGGACATTTTAAATAAACACCTGATGGCCTCTGCCAGAAAGCTGAAGATGGGTCGTCATTGGGTCTTTCAGCAGGATAATGATCCAAAACATGTGGCAAAATCTACACAAAAATGGTTCAGCAGTCACAAACTCAAGGTCCTCCCATGGCCATCTCAGTCCCCAGACCTCAACCCAATCGAAAACCTGTGGGGCGAGCTAAAGAGGAGAGTGCATAAGAGAGGACCCAGGACACTGGATGATCTAGAAAGATTGTGCAAAGAAGAATGGTCAAAGATCCCTCTCTCTGTGTTCTCCAATTTTGTGAAATGTTATAGGAGGAGATTAAGTGCTGTCTTGTTGGCAAAAGGGGGTTGTACAAAGTATTAACATCAGGGGTGCCAATAATTGTGGGACACATGATTTCAAGTTTTTTTTTTTCTAAATGTGTGAATTTTTTTTTTTACACCAAAGTAATGTACTTAAATAAAAGGTTGGATTTTTCTCTTTTTTTGCATTTGGGTTCTATGTTGTTTTAAAAAAAAGGAGAATTTTTGGAAGTCCTCGACCACATCTTAAACAGGGGTGCCAATAATTGTGGAGGGCACTGTACGTATGTACAGTGAGGGAAAAAAGTATTTGATCCCCTGCTGATTTTGTACATTTGCCCACTGACAAAGAAATGATCAGTCAACAATTTTAATGGTATGTTTATTTGAACAGTGAGAGACAGAATAACAACAAAATAATCCAGAAAAACACATGTCAAAAATGTTATAAATTGATTTGCATTTTAATGAGGAAAATAAGTATTTGACCCCCTCTCAATCAGAAAGATTTCTGGCTCCCAGGTGTCTTTTATACAGGTAACGAGCTGAGATTAGGAGCACACTCTTGTTTCCAAGATGGCGTAGTAGTGCAGTTCTGTTTTTGTCGTGTGTCTGTAAATACCCTGTTTTTTTGTATTTTTCGTACATATTTCCCTATCAGACTTTTCATCCTCCTACAAAATATACTTTCCTGCAACCCGCCTCCCTCAATGTGGAACGGATTCTATTATTGACTTACCTTTTATCTAGAATCTCTAGTTGAAACTAGCTAGCCAGCTAACTAGCTACTTGCTATTAGCCACAGTTAGCGGTATTTCACCCAGAACATTGGATTTTTTTTTTCTGCGGGATTAATTTAATCACTGGACATTAATCACCGGATATTCGGCCAGTCTGCACAGCGCGTTATCGACCCAGAACATATCCGTTTTTCTGCCGGAATCACTGAACCTTTAACTCCGGATTCATCGCTACCAGCTAGCTGCAACAAAATGGACGCTGTGGTCTGGCTAATCATCCTGAGCTAGGCCCATCTCCCGGCTATCTACCTCTCTGTCAACCGGACGGGACCACCTAGTGTTGACACGGAGCCCCGCCGATCCTACACGACTGGTCTGCCGACGAAATCGTCTGATGTGGTTACGACGTCGACCACGAAGATTCCATCTGCTAGCCCCGGCCCGCTAGCACACGCTAGCCGTGGCCTCTTACTCGCTAGTGCTTTAGCAGCCTCCGAACTATCCTATTGCTGTTCACCGGACCTTATGATAACTCAGCTATACAGCTGATGTCTGCTGGACTGTTCCTTTTTACGGTACTACATCCTGTTTATGTTTAGCCTCAGCCCAAACATGCTTAGCTTATTGTTGTTTCGGTTATTTCTAATTGTACTATTTCACTGTAGATCCCCCAGCCCAGCTAAACCTGCCTTAGATAGCTCCTTTGTCCCACCCCCAATACACGCGGAGACCGACTCAATTGATGCCTCCAGTGATGCTCTCTCTTTCATTGTTACCCAACGCTTAGGTTTACCTCCACTTTACTCATATCCTTCCATATCCTTGTCTGTACATAATGCCCTGAATCTTTTCTACAACACCCGGAAATCTGCCCCCTTTATTCTATGTACCCAACGCACTAGAAGACCAGTTCTTAAAGCCTTTAGCCGTATCCTTATTCTAGTCCTCCTCTGTTCCTCTGGTGATGTAGAGGCTAACCCAGGCCCTGCAGCCCTCAGTATCACTCCTACTCCCCAGGCGCTATCATTTGCTGACTTCTGTAATCGCAAAAGTCTTGGTTTCTTGCACATAAATATCAGAAGTCTACTTCCTAAGTTTGAGTTATTCACTGCGTTAGCACACTCCGCCAACCCTGATGTTCTAGCAGTGTCTGAATCCTGGCTCAGGAAGGCCACCAAAAATTCTGAAATTTCCATCCCCAACTATAACATTTTCCGTCTAGATAGAACTGCCAAAGGGGGTGGAGTTGCAATCTACTGTAGAGATAGCCTGCAGAGCTCTATCATACTATCCAGGTCTGTGCCCAAACAGTTTGAGCTTCTACTTCTAAAAATCCACCTTTCCAGAAATAAGTCTCTCACTGTTGCCGCTTGCTACAGACCCCCCTCAGCCCCCAGCTGTGCCCTGGACACCATATGTGAATTGATTGCCCCCCATTTATCCTCAGAGTTCGTACTGCTTGGTGACCTAAATTGGGATATGCTTAATACCCCGGCCATCCTACAATCCAAACTAGATGCCCTCAACCTCACGCAAATTATCAACGAACCTACCAGGTACAACCCTAAATCCGTAAACATGGGTACCCTCATAGATATCATCCTGACTAACATACCCTCTAAATACACCTCAGCTGTCTTCAACCAGGATCTCAGCAATCACTGCCTTATTGCCTGCGTCCGTAACGGGTCCGCGGTCAAACGACCACCCCTCATCACTGTCAAACGCTCCCTAAAACACTTTAGCGAGCAGGCCTTCCTAATTGACCTGGCCCAGGTATCCTGGATGGATATAGATCTCATTCCGTCAGTAGAGGATGCCTGGTTGTTCCTTAAAAGTAATTTCCTCTCAATCTTAAATAAACATGCCCCATTAAAAAAATAAAGAACTAAGAACCGATATAGCCCCTGGTTCTCCTCAGACTTGACTGCCCTTGACCAGCACAAAAACATCCTGTGGCGTACTGCATTAGCATCAAATAGCCCCCGCGATATGCAACTTTTCAGGGAAGTTAGGAACCAATATACACAAGCAGTCAGGAAAGCAAAGGCTAACTTTTTCAAACAGAAATTTGCATCCTGTAGCACTAACTCCAAAAAGTTTTGGGACACTGTAAAGTCCATGGAGAATAAGAGCACTTCCTCCCAGCTGCCCACTGCACTGAGGCTAGGAAACACTATCACCACCGATAAATCTACAATAATCGAGAATTTCAACAAGCATTTTGCTACAGCTGGCCATGCTTTCCATCTGGCTACCACTACCCCGGCCACCAACTCTGCACCCTCCGCTGCAACTTGCCCATGCCCCCCCCGCTTCTCCTTCACACAAATTCAGACAGCTGATGTTTTGAAAGCGCTGCAAAATCTGGACCCCTACAAATCAGCTGGGCTAGACAATCTGGACCCTTTCTTTCTAAAACTAGCCGCCGAAATTGTCGCAACCCCTATTACTAGTCTGTTCAACCTCTCTTTCATAACGTCTGAGATCCCCAGAGATTGGAAAGCTGCCGCGGTCATCCCCCTCTTCAAAGGGGGTGACACTCTAGATCCAAACTGCTACAGACCTATATCCATCCTGCCCTGCCTTTCGAAAGTATTTGAAAGCCAAGTTAACAAACAGATCACCGACCATTTCGAATACCACCGTACCTTCTCCGCTATGCAATCCGGTTTCCGAGCTGGTCATGGGTGCACTTCAGCCACGCTCAAGGTCCTAAACGATATTATAACCGCGATTGATAATAGACAGTACTGTGCAGCCGTCTTCATCGACCTGGCCAAGGCTTTCGACTCTGTCAACCACCGCATTCTTATTGGCAGACTAAATAGCCTTGGTTTCTCAAATGACTGCCTCGCCTGGTTCACCAACTACTTCTCAGATAGAGTTCAGTGTGTCAAATCGGAGGGCCTGTTGTCTGGACCTATGGCAGTCTCTATGGGGGTGCCACAGGGTTCAATTCTTGGGCC
Source organism: Coregonus lavaretus (assembly GCF_964263955.1). Classification (NCBI taxonomy): domain Eukaryota; kingdom Metazoa; phylum Chordata; class Actinopteri; order Salmoniformes; family Salmonidae; genus Coregonus; species Coregonus lavaretus. The sequence continues at coordinate 27,282,473 of NC_139997.1, forward strand.
GACACTTTTCTCCGTGTATATCAATGATGTCGCTCTTGCTGCTGGTGACTCTCAGATCCACCTCTACGCAGATGACACCATTTTGTATACATCTGGCCCTTCATTGGACACTGTGTTAACAAACCTCCAAACGAGCTTCAATGCCATACAACACTCCTTCAGTAGCCTCCAACTGCTCTTAAACACTAGTAAAACTAAATGCATGCTTTTCAATCGAACGCTGCTGGCACCCGCCCACCCGACTAGAATCACCACTCTCGACGGGTCTGACCTAGAGTATGTGGACAACTACAAATACCTAGGTGTCTGGTTAGACTGTAAACTCTCCTTCCAGACTCACAAAGAATCTCCAATCCAAAGTTAAATCTAGAATCGGCTTCCTATTTCGCAACAAAGCCTCCTTCACTCATGCTGCCAAACATGCCCTCGTAAAACTGACTATCCTACCGATCCTTGACTTCGGCGATGTCATTTACAAAATAGCCTCCAACACACTACTCAGCAAATTGGATGTAGTCTATCACAGTGCCATCCGTTTTGTCTCCAAAGCCCCATACACTACCCACCACTGTGACCTGTACGCTCTTGTTGGCTGGTCCTCACTACATGTTCGTCGTCAAACCCACTGGCTCCAGGCCATCTATAAATCACTGCTAGGCAAATCCCGCCTTATCTTAGCTCATTGGTCACCATAGCAGTACCCACCCGTAGTCTGCGCTCCAGCAGGTATATCTCACTGGTCATTCCCAAAGCCAACACCTCCTTTGGCCGCCATTCCTTCCAGTTCTCTGCTGCCAATGACTGGAACGAATTGCAAAAATCTCTGAAGCTGGAGACTCTTATCTCCCTCACTAACTTTAAGCATCAGTTGTCAGAGCACCTTACCGATCACTGCACCTGTACACAGCCCATCTGAAATTAGCCCACCCAACTACCTCATCCCTATATTGTTATTTATTTTGCTCTTTTGCACCCCAGTATCTCTATTTGCACATAATCTCTTGCACATCTAGCATTCCAGTGTTAATACTATTGTAATTATTTTTGCACTATAGCCTATTTATTGCCTTACCTCCATAACTTGCTACATTTGCACACACTGTATATATATTTTCTGTTGTATTTTTGACTTTATGTTTTTTTACCCCATATGTAACTGTGTTGTTTTTATTGCACTGCTTTGCTTTATCTTGGCCTGGTCGCAGTTGTAAAAGAGAACCTGTTCTCAACTGGCTTACCTGGTTAAATAAAGGTGAAATAAAAATAAAATAAATAAACACCTGTCCACAGAAGCAATCAATCAGATTCCAAACTCTCCACCATGGCCAAGACCAAAGGATGTCAGGGACAAGATTGTAGACCTACACAAGGCTGGAATGGGCTACAAGACCATCGCCAAGCAGCTTGGTGAGAAGGTGACAACAGTTGGTGCAATTATACGTAAATGGAAGAAACACAAAAGAACTGTCAATCTCCCTCGGCCTGGCGCTCCATGCAAGATCTCACCTCGTGGAGTTGCAATGATCATGAGAATGGTGAGGAATCAGCCCAGAACTACACGGGAGGATCTTGTCAATGATCTCAAGGCAGCTGGGACCATAGTCACCAAGAAAACAATTGGTAACACACTACGCCGTGAAGGACTGAAATCCTGCAGCGCCCGCAAGGTCCCCCTGCTCAAGAAAGCACATATACAGGGCCGTCTAAAGTTTGCCAATGAACATCTAAATGATTCAGAGGAGAACTGGGTGAAAGTATTGTGGTCAGATGAGACCAAAATCGAGCTCTTTGCCATCAACTCAACTCGCCGTGTTTGGAGGAGGAGGAATGCTGCCTATGACCCCAAGAACACCATCCCCACCGTCAAACATGGAGGTGGAAACATTATGCTTTGGGGATGTTTTTCTGCTAAGGGGACAGGACAACTTCACCGCATCAAAGGGACGATGGACGGGGCCACGTACCGTCAAATCTTAGGTGAGAACCTCCTTCCCTCAGCCAGGGCATTGAAAATGGGTCGTGGATGGGTATTCCAGCATGACAATGACCAAAAACACACGGCCAAGGCAACAAAGGAGTGGCTCAAGAAGAAGCACATTAAGGTCCTGGAGTGGCCTAGCCAGTCTCCAGACCTTAATCCCATAGAAAATCTGTGGAGGGAGCTGAAGGTTCGAGTTGCCAAATGTCAGCCTCGAAACCTTAATGACTTGGAGAAGATCTGCAAAGAGGAGTGGGACAAAATCCCTCCTGAGATGTGTGCAAACCTGTTGGCCAACTACAAGAAAAGTCTGACCTCTGTGATTGCCAACAAGGGTTTTGCCACCAAGTACTAAGTCATGTTTTGCAGAGGGGTCAAATACTTATTTCCCTCATTAAAATGCAAATCATTTTATAACATTTTTGACATGCGTTTTTCTTGATTTTTGTTGTTGTTATTCTGTCTCTCACTGTTCAAATAACCTACCATTACAATTAAAGACTGATCATGTCTTTGTCAGTGGGCAAACGTACAAAATCAGCAGGGGATCAAATACTTTTTTCCCCTCACTGTACATATGTATATACATATACACATGTATACGTATATATACATATTTATACGTATACATATGTATACATATATATATACACATATGTATACATATATATATACACGTATACATATGTATACACATATATACACACACACACAGTCATTGGTCAGTCCTCAGGGTAACAAACACTGCCTACCTGCTCCAGCCTTGGCCTTCACAACCTCAGTGCCAGCATCCTGGATCCTAGCGGTCAGAGCAGACAGCTGGTCAGCTGGGAACTCCACTTTGGGTGTTGCCTACAGAGAGACGTGCAATGTGTATAGTTATTCACAGGGAAAGCATTGTTCAGTGAGAACCTTACACTTTTGCTTTTCCAACTGAATTTTAAAATGACCATGAATGAGACATTTCTTAAAGCCACAGACTAAAAACAAATACCTAATCAAGGCCATCCTACTGTTGAACCCTAATTTGCTTTGAACCACAACCACACAAATAAAATGTTACACACTAGAGGGAGCCATAAACACATTTGTCTCCAAAAAGGGGGGTGGCATATCTGATATCAGCTCATATACTAACAGAATGCAATTACATGAAACAGTATGGAATTGCAAATGTGTGTCATCTTTGTAATTAGATTAAGATGTAGGCCTACTGATGGCATTCAAGACAATCATTCAGGTATTGGATTTTTTATTTCTGTTTAAAGGCCCTTCAATTCTTACCTGTGAGATGAGAGGAATAATAGTCTTTCCTGCATGACCTCCAATCACTGGTACATTGACACGTGCTGGGTCAAGGCCCTGCAATATGAAACACCAAATAGTCAGCCATCTTGCGTTGCCAATCATTATGCAATGAGTGGATACTAGCTGACTAGCATTTGCTGCAGAATTTTTTTATCTGTAAGATACAAACAAAACAAGCTTTGTTCCATTCAGGGTGATATGCCTGTGAATTTTGAGATCACTCCTGAAGGTATAGAGGGTGTGTATAGGGAGCATGAGGTCCTCAATCCTCTGCAGCTTGAAGATGGATTACTTTCAGCTCTGCAACGAAAGTGTTGGCTCTGACGATGTCCAAGGTTGTGACTCCAAACACTCTATTGGGGTTGTAGACTCCATACTTCTTCATGACCTCTGATGTGATGGGTATAGTGGAGTTGACCTATGGATTGGAAACAAAACTGTTTGTCAGAAATGTCAAACCACATGTTACAATTACCTTCCTATGTACACAACCATTATACAATCAATGGCATATTTACCATTTAACATGCATTCAAGCAAAATATTGTATCATTAAAGGACATTTTAACTGAAGCATTGAAACACATTCAGTGAACTAAACAGAGCTGGCATGGAAAATACATTTCCTTTCAAATTAAACCCTTGACCCCTATTCCTGAAAGTCAGTGCTACCTTCTCTTTGGCAACAACACAAAATTGTCTGAGCTGCTCTAGAGTAATGCGAGTCGTCAGGAGGGTGAGTTAATCTGTGAGGTGTCTGGAGAGGTGGTAGTGATGTACTTACAGGGTTGGCGATGATGCAGATCATGGCCTCTGGGCAGTTGCGGGCAACGGCGTCGGCCAGTGTGGCCACGATGGTGGCATTGGTGTTGAACAGATCATCACGGGTCATGCCTGGAAGAATTTTACTTTAAAATGTAATGTGTGCACTTCTCAATTGAAAGAAAAGCATTACAAGATGTTCTTCAATATGAATCACATTGTGAACTTGGGTGAACTCACCAGGTTTTCTTGGGACACCAGCGGGGATGACAACGACATCACAGCCTTTCAGTGCAGCGTCCAACTGGTCTGGACCCATATAACCTAGTAAAGGAATCATGATAGTTAAATGACATCAACCAAACAGACATTTTCACACTCATTTCACTATACAGTATTAAGACTGTAGTAGTGAAGCTGATGTCCAGCAGGAAGGTGTCTTACCAGTGACGTGGGCCCTGGTCTCAATGTGGCTGAGGTCAGCTGCCACTCCAGGTGTATGGGCAATGTCAAAGAGAGACAGTTCGCCCACCAGAGGACTGTTCTTTAGGAGCAGTGAGAGAGGCTGGCCAATACCGCCGGACGCACCCAGCACTGCCACCTTGGCATTGTTCTAAGGGGAGAGGAGACAATTTCACTGACTATTTATGTCAATGATACTGTTCTGCAAATTTGAGAAATCCTGGCTACTAACTGTATTTCTGACACAACCAACATATTTTCTGCGTGTTTGAAGATTTCCAGCACAAACTGTATTTTAGAATATAGATGTATCTATTACCAGCAATAGGCTTATATGAGACAGACTCATTGGTGGTTTTGTAGGATGGGTTCCATTAGATCAATGTTTATAGTCCAAATTCCATGTAGAACTTTGCAACGTATCTTTGCACAATAAATCCTTGTCATTTGCTGATATCAAAGAGGGGACAGACAAACCAATCAACTGGAAAATGACATCTGTATTTTGTAGGCCATAAACCACTTAGACGCACTTCCCGAGAAGCCAGGATTTCAGAGTGGGCGATTCAAGGCTCATTAAGCTGTAGAAAGAATGTAAGCCACCCTTACACTTAAGCTCACAGATAATAGTAACTGATTATACTCAAAAGGTTACTTCTTGATCAATGTAAAAGGTTCTGAAATTATACCATTGTGTCCTTGTCAATGCCAACCTTAAGGAACATATTTAACATTGAGTTTGTGTGTGTCAAGGATAAAATAAACACATGATTGATGAAACACCTTGCACAGTTTTGCTCAAACGGGTGTAGAAAGGAAACATGGCAATAATTTGTAATGCTATTGTACTGCACATTATCAGTAGTTTTAGTTTATAATCACTTGGGCTAACCATGACTCAAATAACAGGCTACTGTTGTGTCTCATGTGTGTTAAATATGGATACATTAGCTGAAACCTGAATAAAAAAATAAAAAATGTAATGAAGAACAAACTCGAGATGATAACTGACAAAAGACTTAATTGATTTGCGCATGCCTTGCCAATCCTAAAAGTAAAGGAAACATGAGTTGACCTTATACAGTGCAGGCAGCAATCAACCGTTTACACATCCCTGCTAGCCAGCTATCGCTAATTTATACGATATGGTTAGTAACTATCACTTGTTTTAAACAATGTATACCATTCTGCGGTGGCTCAACTCGTACAAAGTGAATCTGTGACATTGCAAGTTATAGCTAGTTAGCTGGCTGTCTAACTAATCTGACAAGCTATATGGCTACCATGCTACCTAGTAGATAGCTAGCTAACTAATGTTAGTCACGTTCTCTCTCTTGGCTGACAAAATTACTTTTTTTTTTTTTTTTTATATATTATTATTTACCTGTGAGGAGGTGGTTAAGCTTCTGGTAGCAATGCAAATTGTGGGTCTTGCAATGCGGGAAAACATGTTGTCTAATTATATAACCAAAATAAAATTTGAGGGTCCTCTTCACAGTGACTCCAACGTCCTCTACCTCCGTGCCCAGTAGAGACAGAAAACGTTCAAAAGCTAACTACCTACCGTAACTATCGGGGACAGCCTACTTCCTGGTCCATATGCAGTTTGATTGGTTAAGATATGTAAATGTACATTTATGATTGGGCGAAAGCAATATCAATCATGCGTCATGACGTGAGGTCAAAAGTGGTTCTTTCACTTTCGTGCTGTATTGATTGGAGTGTATATTCTACCCTTTGCTAACAGACTTTAGAGTATGTTGCCTATAAAAAAAAATCTGCCAATGTTTTTTAGAACCCAATTCATACGGTTCCATTTTTACCACATTCTTGTCGAGATAAGCCTTTTATATCTCCCATGCACATCCCAGCAAGTTTAGGAGTGGGAGTAGATGTGAGCAGATGTCTATTTTTTTTAAATCTCAAAGAAATTCATTATTCATTCGTCTTAGGCAGGTCCTAAACATTATAAGACTAATAAAATGTATTTTCAAAAGAATAGAATGGCATATTTTGAGTTTAATTATGTTACTGGTCTGTGCTGGCTATAGGCTGCATGGCTGCCATGCACATGAAATCAATAGTTAGTTTGTTCATTAAAACAGACAAAACACACTTAGGCTACCCTGATCACAGTCAACACACATATTTTATAGTAGGCTAAAAATATAATGAAATATAACATTTTTCCCACACAACTTGCGTCACGGCAACTTGTGGAACCGCTGTCATAAAAAAAAGTGATATTTTGAAACAGAGCCCAAAGCAAACTCATGCTTTTTTGAGCCATGTTTAATCTCTTTCCTACCCTTACTCCGCTTTGTTAGGGAATAGGCGTAGAGTCTTACATTGAGACGATCTTCATCATGATACAGATAGAAAATAATAGCAATCTATATTTTCAAAAGCATGTAAGTCTCATGTTCAGGCTTTTGGAGTTGCCTATACTCAATCAAGCAAAAATAATAGGCCTACACTTGATTTAGGCTACATTATTGCATGTTAAATGTTTCTGATCAGTGATAGATGAGCAAACTAATATATGAGCTATACCACCTCCACTTATTTGCCCTGCCAGAGAATTAACCAAATATACAGATGGAGATTCAGTTAAACAAAATCACATTGATTGATTAAGACAAGTCACAGGCTTTTGGTCAGGAGTAGGCCTAGGCTACTAAGCGACTGCGAGTGAAGAGCAAAATAATCCACTTGTTAAGCTACATAACATGCTGTCAAATGTTCTGATCAGTGCTAATAAATGAGCCAACTAGACAAGATGATCATGAGCAGCCCTCACCTCAGCTTGGCTAACATTTCCACACCCTAATTGTAGCCTAATCAATATCCAAATGGAGATTCAGTGAAAAATCTGACATTGATTTATTTATCAAGACGAGTTCTCAAAGCAGCACGAAATGGTGCTGAAATAGTTGACTACAAGCGCGTAGGCTATTGCTTCAAATGTATTATAACAATTGGATGACTTTGGGAATTTCAGTAAGAACATTTGATGCCTTCAATTGCATTATCCTACTTTGTTCCAATATTTTCATCATTCAGTGATATTTATTCCCACAGTAATTCTTTATGGATCCACCCATTTGTGGTTAAGAAAACAGTGTATGTGGTGGGCTATGCAAAGAGATGGGTAAAGTGACATGCCTCACAAAGTTTAGAACTGCCAGGAGGATAGTAGTAACTGGCGCTGCCTAGCACAGCCAGGTCGTTCAAGATTGACGTTGAAATTGGACGTCTATCCATTTCTGGAAGATGTTGGGAAATGCCTTCAAAACCGGCCACTAGGGGCAACAGTGAGCACTATTACCATCAAGTAGGCTTGGGTTTTGAGGATGTGGGTGGTGGCTGGGCGTAATCCCATGACATTGGATCAGGCAAGGTGACTGGGAATATGGTCGAATACAAACAGTGTAGTTATTCCCTCCGTAAGGCAATCAACCAGGCAAAACATCAGTACAGAGACAAAGTGGAGTCGCAATTCAACGGCTCAGACACAAGACGTATGTTGCAGGGTCTACAGACAATCACGGATTACAAAGGGAAAACCAGCCACGTCGTGGACACCAACGTTTTGCTCCCGGACAAGCTAAACACCTTGATCGCCCGCTTTGAGGATAAAACAGTGCCACCGACACAGCCCTCTCCCAAGGACTGTGGGCTCTCGTTCTTTGCGTCCTTAGAGCATGCGGAGACCAGCTGGCTGGAGTGTTTACGGACATATTCAATCTCTCCCTATCCCAGTCTGCTGTCCTCACTTGCTTCAATATGTCCACCATTGTCCTGGACTCAAGAAAGCAAAGGTAACTGAACTAAATGACTATCGCCCCATAGCACTCACTTCTGTCATCATGAAGTGCTTTGAGAGGCTAGCTAAGTATCCTATCACCTCTACTTTACCTGACACCCTAGACCCACTTCAATTTGCTTACCGCCCCAATAGATCCACAGACGATGCAATCGCCATCCCACTGCCCTATCCCATCTGGACAAGAGGAATACCTATGTAAGAATGCTGTTCATTGACTATAGCTCAGCCTTCAACACCATAGTACCCTCCAAGCTCATCATTAAGCTCGGGACCCTGGGTCTGAACCCCGCCCTGTGCAACTGGGGCCTGGACTTCCTGACGGGCTGCCCCCAGGTGGTGAAGGTAGGAAACAACACCTCCACTTCACTGATTCTCAACACAGGGGCCCCACAAGGATGCGTGCTCAGCCCCCTCCTGTACTCCCTGTTCACCCATGACTGCGTGGCCACGCACGCCTCCAACTCGATCATCAAGTTTGCAGACGACACAACAGTAGTAGGCCTGATTACCAACAATGACGAGACAGCCTACAGGGAGAGGTGCCAGGAAAATAACCTCTCCCTCAACATCAACAAAACGAAGGAGCTGATCGTGGACTTCAGGAAACAGCAGAGGGAGCACGCCCCTATCCACATCGACGGGGCTGCAGTGGAGAAGGTGAAAAGCTTCAAGTTCCTCGGCGTACACGTCACTGACAATCTGAAATGGTCCACCCACACAGACAGTGTGGTGAAGAAGGCACAACAGCGCCTCTTCAACCTCAGGAGGCTGAAGAATTTTGACTTGGCCCCTAAAACCATCACAAACGTTTAAAGATGCACAATTGAGAGCATTTTGTCGGGCTGTATGACCACCTGGTATGGCAAATGCACCGCCCGCAACCGCAGGGCTCTCCAGAGGGTGGTGAGGGGGCACACTGCCTGCCCTTCAGGACACCTACAGCACCTGATGTCACAGGAAGGCCAAAAAGATCATCAAGGACATCAACCACCCGAGCCACGGCCTGTTCACCCTGCTACCATCCAGAAGGCGAGGTCATTACAGGTGCATCAAAGCTGGGACCGAGAGACTGAAAAACAGCTTCTATCTCAAGACCATCAGACTGTTAAATAGCCATCACTAGCCGGCTACCACACGGTTACTCAACGCTGCACCTTAGAGGCTGCTGCCCTATATACAGTTGAAGTCTGAAGTTTACAAACACTTAGGTTGGAGTCATTAAAACTCGTCTTTCAACCACTCCACACATTTCTTGTTAACAAACTATAGTTTTGGCAAGTCGGTTAGGACATCTACTTTGTGCATGACACAAGTACATTTTCAGACAATTGTTTACAGACAGATTATTTCACTTATAATTCACTGTATCACAATTCCAGTGGTTCAGAAGTTTACATGCACTAAGTTGACTGTGCCTTTAAACAGCTTGGAAAATTCCAGAAAATGATGTCATGGCTTTAGAAGCTTCTGATAGGCTAATTGACATCATTTGAGTCAATTGGAGGTGTGTGTACCTGTGGATGTATTTCAAGGCCTACCTTCAAATTCAGTGCCTCTTTGCTTGACATCATGGGAAAATCTAAAGACCTCAGAAAAAGAATTGTAGACCACCACAAGTCTGGTTCATCCTTGGGAGCAATTTCCAAACGCCTGAAGGTACCACGTTCATCTGTACAAACAATAGTACGCAAGTATAAACACCATGGGACCACGCAGCCGTCATACCACTCAGGAAGGAGACACGTTCTGTCTCCTAGAGATGAACGTACTTTGGTACAAAAAGTGCAAATCAATCCCAGAACAACAGCTAAGGACCTTGTGAAGATGCTGGAGGAAACAGGTACAAAAGTATCTATATCCACAGTAAAACGATTCCTATATCGACATAACCTGAAAGGCCGCTCAGCAAGGAAGAAGCCATTGCCCCAAAACCGCCATAAAAAGCCAGACTACGGTTTGCAACTGCACATGGGGACAAAGATCGTACTTTTTGGAGCAATGTCCTCTGATCTGATGAAACAAAAATAGAACTGTTTGGCCATAATGACCATCGTTATGTTTGGAGGAAAAAGGTGGTGCTTGCAAGCCGAAGAACACCATCCCAACCGTGAAGCACGGGGGTGGCAGCATCATGCTGTGGGGGTGCTTTGCTGCAGGAGGGACTGGTGCACTTCACAAAATAGATGGCATCATGAGGAAGGAAAATGATGTGGATATATTGAAGCAACATCTCAAGACATCAGTCAGGAAGTTAAAGCTTGGTCGCAAATGGGTCTTCCAAATGGACAATGACCCCAAGCATACTTCCAAAGTTGTGGCAAAATGGCTTAAGGACAACAAAGTCAAGGTATTGGAGTGGCCATCACAAAGCCCTGACCTCAATCCTATAGAAAATGTGTGGGCAGAACTGAAAAAGCATGTGCGAGCAAGGAGGCCTACAAACCTAACTCAGTTACACCAGCTCTGTCAGGAGGAATGGGCCAAAATTCACCCAACTTATTGTGGGAAGCTTGTGGAAGACTACCCGAAACGTTTGACCCATGTTAAACAATTTAAAGGCAATGCTACCAAATACTAATTGAGTGTATGTAAACTTCTGACCCACTGGGTATGTGATTAAATAAATAAAAGCTGAAATTAATAATTCTCTCTACTATTATTTTGACATTTCACATTCTTAAAATAAAGTGGTGATCCTAACTGACCTAAGACAGGGAATTTTTACTATGATTAAATGTCAGGAATTGTGAAAAACTGAGTTTAAATGTATTTGGCTAAGGTGTATGTAAACTTCCGACTTCAACTGTACATAGACATGGAATCACTGGTCACTTTAATAATGGAACACTAGTCACTTTAATAAGTTTACATACTGCTTTACTCATTTCATATGTATATACTGTATTCTATTCTGCTGTATTTTAGTCAATGCCACTCCGACATTGCTCATCCTAATATTTATTTATTTTCTTAATTCCATTCTTTTACTTTTAGATTTGTGTGTATTGTTGTGAATTGTTAGATACTACTGCACTGTTGGAGCTAGGAACACAAGCATTTCACTACACCCGCAAAACATCTGCTAAATATGTGTATGCGACCAATACATTTGGATTTGATTTGATTTGAGAAGGTTGCATGTTTGATCCCAGTCATGGACATTGTTATTTAAAATTTTAACCCTATCCCAAACATTAACCCTTACCTTAACCATTCGGAATGGGTGCCTAAACTTAACTTCAAAATTTGACTTTTGGAGAAATTGAACAACACAGAGCAGCAGGAGCAACAAAAACACTTCAAAATATAACGTTTGGAGAACGTGGATTAACTTCTAACTCTGCAGTGAGACGGTGATAGCTTGTTGGCCTAGCAGCCATCAAAAGATTAATGCCTGATGTCCACCTGATGCATATGGCTTGTATTTTGCTGGATGTCTAGCCCGCATTTTCCGTACTTGACGCACATGTGCTTCACTTTTCAACACGTTAAAAGCTAGCTAGTTGGAGTCTGTGTGTGTACTTCCGTTTGTACCACCACAAGGTAAAGCAGTTGAAAGTTGAAATATTGAATGCATGCGGTACACCGAACACACCGCAGCCTAATGCAGCACCCCCAATGTAGCTCTGCAGACTGCTCCATTGAAAATTAATGACTTGCTCCAGAACACAAAGAGTTTGATGCATCTGGTGGACATGAGGCATAAGATCTTAGTGCGGTGCCAATGTCACCTCAGCATTATGATTACATTTCATACTAAGTTGTTGGCAGAACTTTACCCAATCATGACTAGGTCGATTGGTGGAAATAAAAGTAGAGGCTTTGTCGCTGGCAATACCTTTCATATATAAAGACAATTCTGCAAAAAGTTGGCGGAAAAAACGTCTTGATTTCAAAGTTGTATTAAAGTGTAAAGATTATTAGTTACTGATTGCAACCAGAGAGGATATACAGTGAGGGAAAAAAGTATTTGATCCCCTGCTGATTTTGTACATTTGCCCACTGACAAAGAAATGATCAGTCTATAATTTTAATGGTAGGTTTATTTGAACAGTGAGAGACAGAATAACAACAACAAAATCCAGAAAAATGCATGTCAAAAATGTTATAAATTGATTTGCATTTTAATGAGGGAAATAAGTATTTGACCCCCTCTCAATCAGAAAGATTTCTGGCTCTCAGGTGTCTTTTATACAGGTAACGAGCTGAGATTAGGAGCACACTCTTAAAGGGAGTGCTCCTAATCTCAGTTTGTTACCTGTATAAAAGACACCTGTCCACAGAAGCAATCAATCAATCAGATTCCAAACTCTCCACCATGGCCAAGATCAAAGAGCTCTCCAAGGATGTCAGGGACAAGATTGTAGACCTACACAAGGCTGGAATGGGCTACAAGACCATCGCCAAGCAGCTTGGTGAGAAGGTGGCAACAGTTGGTGCGATTATTCGCAAATGGAAGAAACACAAAATAACTGTCAATCTCCCTCGGCCTGGGGCTCCATGCAAGATCTCACCTCGTGGAGTTGCAATGATCATGAGAACGGTGAGGAATCAGCCCAGAACTACACGGGAGGATCTTGTCAATGATCTCAAGGCAGCTGGGACCATAGTCACCAAGAAAACAATTGGTAACACACTACGCCATGAAGGACTGAAATCCTGCAGTGCCCGCAAGGTCCCCCTGCTCAAGAAAGCACATATACATGCCCGTCTGAAGTTTGCCAATGAACATCTGAATGATTCAGAGGAGAACTGGGTGAAAGTGTTGTGGTCAGATGAGACCAAAATGGAGCTCTTTGGCATCAACTCAACTCGCCGTGTTTGGAGGAGGAGGAATGCTGCCTATGACCCCAAGAACACCATCCCCACCGTCAAACATGGAGGTGGAAACATTATGCTTTGGGGGTGTTTTTCTGCTAAGGGGAAAGGACAACTTCACCGCATCAAAGGGACGATGGACGGGGCCATGTACCGTCAAATCTTGGGTGAGAACCTCCTTCCCTCAGCCAGGGCATTGAAAATTGGTCGTGGATGGGTATTCCAGCATGACAATGACCCAAAACACACGGCCAAGGCAACAAAGGAGTGGCTCAAGAAGAAGCACATTAAGGTCCTGGAGTGGCCTAGCCAGTCTCCAGACCTTAATCCCATAGAAAATCTGTGGAGGGAGCTGAAGGTTTGAGTTGCCAAACGTCAGCCTCGAAACCGTAATGACTTGGAGAAGATCTGCAAAGAGGAGTGGGACAAAATCCCTCCTGAGATGTGTGCAAACCTGGTGGCCAACTACAAGAAACGTCTGACCTCTGTGATTGCCAACAAGGGTTTTGCTACCAAGTACTAAGTCATGTTTTGCAGAGGGGTCAAATACTTATTTCCCTCATTAAAATGCTAATCAATTAATAAAATTTTTGACATGCGTTTTTTCTGGATTTTGTTTTTGTTATTCTGTCTCTCACTGTTCAAATAAACCTACCATTAAAATGATAGACTGATCATTTATTTGTTAGTGGGCAAACGTACAAAATCAGAAGGGGATCAAATACTTTTTTCCCTCACTGTAAACCTACTATAAAATATGTTGCAACTTATGTACAATGTTTGGCATCTTTAGGGCTATATAGACTATATAGGACTACAGACCCTTGGTGTAGAAAGCGTTCCACAGGGATGCTGGCCCATGTTGACTCCACTGCTTCCCACAGTTGTGTCAAGTTGGCTGGATGTCCTTTGGGTGGTGGACCATTCTTGATACACACGGGAAACTGTTGAGCGTGAAAAACCCAGCAGCGTTGCAGTTCTTGACACACTCAAACTGGTGTACCTGGCACCTACTACCATACCCTGTTCAAAGGCACTTAAATCTTTTGTCTTGCCCATTCACCCTCTGAATGGCACACATACACAATCCAAATGTCAATTGTCTCAAGGCGTAAATATCCTTCTTTAAACTATCTCCTCCCCTTCATCTACACTGATTGAAGTGGATTTAACAAGTGACACCAATAAGGGATCATAGCGTTCACCTGGATTCACCTGGTCAGTCTATGTCTTGGAAAGAGCAAGTGTTCCTAATGTTTTGTACACTCAATGTATGCACATACAGTGCCTTGCAAAAGTATTCATCCCCCTTGGCGTTTTTCCTATTTTGTTGCATTACAACCTGTAATTTAAATTGATTTTTATTTGGATTTCATGTAATGGACATACACAAAATAGTCCAAATTGGTGAAGTGAAATGAAAAAAATAACTTGTTTCAACAAATTCCAAAAAATAAATAACGGAAAAGTGGTGCGTGCATATGTATTCACCCCCTTTGCTATGAAGCCCCTAAATAAGATCTGGTGCAGCCAATTACCTTCAGAAGTCACATAATTAGTTAAACGAAGTCCACCTGTGTGCAATCTAAGTGTCACATGATCTGTCACATGATCTCAGTATATATATACACCTGGTCTGAAAGGCCCCAGAGTCTGCAACACCACTAAGCAAGGGGCACCACCAAGCAAGCGGCATCATGAAAACCAAGGAGCTCTCCAAACAGGTCAGGGACAAAGTTGTGGAGAAGTACAGATCAGGGTTGGGTTATAAAAAAATATCAGAAACTTTGAACATCCCACGGAGCACCATTAAATCCATTATTAAAAAATTGAAAGAATATGGCACCACAACAAACCTGCCAAGAGAGGGCCGCCCACCAAAACTCACGGACCAGGCAAGGAGGGCATTAATCAGAGAGACAACAAAGAGACCCAAGTTAACCCTGAAGGAAATGCAAAGCTCCACAGCGGAGATTGGAGTATCTGTCCATAGGACCACTTTAAGCTGTACACTCCACAGAGCTGGGCTTTACGGAAGAGTGGCCAGAAAAAAGCCATTGCTTAAAGAAAAAAATAAGCAAACACGTTTGGCGTTCGCCAAAAGCCATGTGGGAGACTCCCCAAACATATGGAAGAAGGTACTCTGGTCAGATGAGACTAAAATTGAGCTTTTTGGCCATCAAGGAAAACGCTATGTCTGGCGCAAACCCAACACCTCTCATCACCCGAGAACACCATCCCCACAGTGAAGCATGGTGGCGGCAGCATCATCTGTGGGGATGTTTTTCATCGGCAGGGACTGGGAAACTGGTCAGAATTGAAGGAATGATGGATGGCGCTAAATACAGGGAAATTATTGAGGGAAACCTGTTTCAGTCTTCCAGAGATTTGAGACTGGGATGGAGGTTCACCTTCCAGCAGGACAATTACCCTAAGAATACTGCTAAAGCAACACTCGAGTGGTTTAAGGGGAAACATTTAAATGTCTTGGAATGGCCTAGTCAAAGACCTCAATCCAATTGAGAATCTGTGGTATGACTTAAATATTGCTGTACACCAGCGGAACCCATCCAACTTGAAGGAGCTGGAGCAGTTTTGCCTTGAAGAATGGGCAAAAATCCCAGTGGCTAGATGTGCCAAGCTTATAGAGACATACCCCAAGAGACTTGCAGCTGTAATTGCTGCAAAATGTGGCTCTACAAAGTATTGACTTTGGGCAGGTGAATAGTTATGCACGCTGAAGTTTTCTGTTTTTTTGTCTTATTTCTTGTTTGTTTCACAATAACAAATATTTTGCATCTTCAAAGTGGTAGGCATGTTGTGTAAATCAAATGATACAAACCCCCCAAAAATCCATTTTAATTCCAGGTTGTAAGGCAACAAAATGGGAAAAATGCCAAGGGGGTGAATACTTTCGCAAGCCACTGTATATGCTGGGTAATTCAAAATATATTTACATACAGTGCCTTCAGAAAGTATTCCCCTTGACTTTTCCCACATTTTGTTGTGTTACAGACTGAATTTAAAATGGATTAAATTGTTTTTTTGTGACACAATACCCCATAATGTCAAAGTAGAATCATGTTTTTAGACATTTTTACAAATTAATTAAAAATGAAAAGCTTAAATGTCTTCAGTCAATAAGTGTTCAACCCCTTTGTTTTGGCAAGCCTAAATAAGTTCAAGAGTAAAATTTTGCTTAACGAGTCACCTAATAAGTTGCATTTTTTAAATGATTTTTGAATGACTACCTCATCTCTGTATCCCACATATACAATTATCTGTAAGGTCCCACACAGATTCAACCGCAAAAACCAGGGAGGTTTTCCAATGCCTCGCAAAGAAGGGCACCTATTGGTAAATGGGTTTAAAAAAAAAACAGACACTGAATATCCCATTGAGCATGTTGAAGTTATTAATTACACTTTGGATGGTGTATCAATACACCCAGTCACTACAAAGATACAGGCGTCCTTCCTAACTCAGTTGCTGGAGATAAAGGAAACCACTCAGGGATTTCACCATAAGGCCAATGGTGACTTTAAAACAGTTGCATAGTTGCATGGCTGTGACAGGAGAAAACTAAGGATGGATCAACAACATTGTAGTTACTCCACAATACAAACCTAATTGACAGAGTGAAAAGAAGGAAGCATGTACATAATACAAATATTCCAAAACATGCATCCTGTTTGCATCAAGGCAGTAACAATAATACTGCAAAAAAATGTTTTTGCCTGAATACAAAGTGTTATGTTTGGGGAAAATCCAACACAACACATTACTCAGTACCACTCTCCATATTTTCAAGCATAGTTGAGGCTGCATCATGTTATGGGTATGCTTGTAATCGGACTGGGGGGTCCTCTACTGACTGTTCGATCTCGTCATGAACTTCACACTTCCACTTTGTCTCCGTGCTGCTGTGCTGTTTGTTGCTACTTGGCTACCTGCCAAACTTTTTTCGCTTTTTACTATTAATAACCGTTTAATCAAACTCTATATTTACCAATGTCTTAGTTTTGTCCTCGTTCGACTTCTTTCATTCAACTTTTTCACCCCAGACACTTTATCTGGACATGTTTCTACAGGACCTCCACCAGCCGAAAAAGCGAAGTAATAACATCAACTTTATGCCCTCTAATTGCAGTCGCTGTACTCATAATATGCAGGAGAACTATCGCCTTATGGTGAGGATAGCCGAGTTGCGAGCCCAGCTTCAGACGCAATCGTTAGGCAAGGGCAATTTAAGTGTAGGAATGGATGAAACAGCATCTGTGCCACCAGTAAGTACAGATAATAGTATAAATCCCCCCCCCGCACAGTCCCCGCAGCCGGAACATTTTCTCAAGGCTTCTGGAAATAAATGCTGTCGGCATGCTCAACCGGTGTCGCTCATTCAGTCAACAGAAACTTTCAACCGGTTCTCCCCAGTAAACAACGAGTTGGAGTCAGAGCCTGAGCCTTCTCAGGTTTCTCCTCCACCTGTTACGGGGTCTGAGCCGCCGAAGCTTGCCACGATTAGCTCTGACACATTGCTACTCCATTACCCGCAATATTAGACTTAAAAGGAATCATCCAGCGACCATACACTGTTTACCAGGGGGCAGGGCTACCGACGTAAAGGCTAATCTGAAGATGGTGCTGGCTGAGTCTAAAACTGGCGAGTGTAAAGAGTATACGGATATTGTTATCCACGTCGGCACCAACGATGTTAGGATGAAACAGTCTGAGGTCCCCAAGTGCAACATAGCTTCAGCTATAAATTAGCCAGCAAGATGTGTCGGAATTGAGTAATTGTCTCTGGCCCACTCCCAGTTCGGGGGAGTGAAGAGCTCTACTAACAGCAGAGTCTCACAACTCAATCTCTGGTTGAAAACAGTATCCTGCCCTTCCCAAAATATTTCATTTGTAGATAATTGGCCCTCTTTCTGGGACACACCCATAAACAGGACCAAGCCTGGCCTGCTGAGGAGTGACGGACTCCATCCTAGCTGGATGGGTGCTCTCATCTTATCTATCAACATAGACAGGGCTCTAACTCCTCTAGCTCCACAATTAGATAGGGTGCAGGCCAGGCAGCAGGCTGTTCGCCAGCCTGCCAGCTTAGTGGAGTCTGCCACTAGCGCAGTCAGTGTAGTCAGCTTAGTTGTCCCCATTGAGACTGTGTCTGTGCCTCGATCTAGGTTGGGAAAATCTTAACATGGCGGTGTTCGCTTTAGCAATCTCACTGGAATAAAGACCTCCTCCATTCCTGCCTCTCCTCTTGGTTAACCTAGGGACCATGCTTCAGCGCAAAGGCGGAGGTGTTGCAAATTTTTTTTACAGCAAATTTCAATTTATGAAAATAATGTTTTTCTTCTTTTGAGGTTCTAGTCATGAAATCTATGCAGCCTACCCAATCTCTTTTTAGAGCTACTGTTTACAGGCCTCCTGTGCCGTATACAGCGTTCCTCACTGAGTTCATTGAATTCCTATCGGACCTTGTAGTTATGGCAGATAATATTCTAATTTGAGGTGACTTCAATATTCACATGGAAAAGTCCACAGACCCAATCCAAAAGGCTTTCGGAGCCATCATCGATCCAGTGGGTTTTATCCAACATGTCTCAGGACCTACACATTGCCAAAATCATACCCTGGATCTAGTTTTGTCCCGTGGAACAGATATTGTGGATGATATTTTGTCCTCATAATTCTGGACTATCGGACCACCATCATATTACGTTTATAATTGCCACAAATAAATTGCTTAGACCCCAACCAAGGATTATCAAAAGCCGCACTATAAATTCTGTAACAACCCAAAGATTTGTTGATGCCCTTCTAGACTTTCTACACCTACCCAAGGACATCGGAGTACAAAAATCAGTTAACGACCTAACCAAGGATCTAAACTTAACCTTGTGTAATACCCTAGATGCAGTCGCACCTCAAAATAAATAGTGTCACAAGAAACTAGCTCCCTGGAATACAGAAAATACCAGAGCCCTGAAGTAAGCTTCCAGAAAATTGGAACGGAAATGGTGCCAGGACCACAGATCAATTGAAACACACATTTTTTTATCCTACACTACATGAACAAAAGTATGTGGACACCTGCTCATCAAACATCTCATTCCAAAATCATGGGCATTAATATTGCTGCTATAACAACCTCCACTCTTCTGGGAAGGATTTCCACTAGATGTTGGAACAGTGCTGCGGGTACTTGCTTCCATTCAGCCACAAGAGCATTAGTGAGGTCGGGCACTGATGTTGGGCGATTAGGCCTTTCTCGCAGTCGGCGTTCCAATTCATCCCAAAGGCGTTCGATGGGGTTGAGGTCAGGGCTCTATGCAGGCCAGTCAAGTTCTTCCACACCGATTTCGAGAAACCTTTTCTGCATGGACCTCGCTTTGTGCACGGGGTCATTGTCATGCTGAAACAGGAAAGGGCCTTCCCCAAACTGTTGCCACAAAGTTGGAAGCACAGAATCATCTAGAATGTCATTGTATGCTGTAGCGTTAAGATTTCCCTTCACTGGAACTAAGGGGCCTAGCCCGAACAATGAAAAACAGCCCCAGACCATTATTCCTCCTCCACCAAATTTACAGTTGGCACTAGGGCAGGTAGCGTTCTCCTGGCATCCGCCAAACCCAGATTCGTCCATGGGACTGCCAGATGGTGAAGCGTGATTCATCACTCCAGAGAATGCATTTCCACTGCTCCAGAGTCCAATGGCGGCAAGTTTTACAGCAGTCTAGCCGATGCTTGGCATTGCACATGGTGATCTTAGGCTAGTGTGAGGCTGCTTGGCCATGGAAATCCATTTCATGAAACTCCCAACGAACAGTTATTGTGCTGACCTTGCTTCCAGAGGCAGTTTGGAACTTGGTAGTGAGTGTTGCAACCAAGGACAAACAATTTTTACCCGCTACGCGCTGCAGCACTCGGTGGTCCCGTTCTGTGAGCTTGTGTTGCTCCTAGACGTTTCCACTTTAGCGGGGGAGAAATGCAAATAGTCCGGGTAGCTATGATTAGCTGTTCAGGGGTCTCATGGCTTGGGGGTAGAAGCTGTTAAGAAGCCTTTTAGACCTAGACTTGGCGCTCCGGTACCGCTTGCCGTGCGGTAGCAGAGAGAACAGTCTATGACTAGAGTGGCTGGAGTCTTTGGCAATTTTGAGGGCCTTCCTCTGACACTGCCTGTTATAGAGGTCCTGGATGGCAGGAAGCTTGGCCCCAGTGATGTACAGGGCCGTATTCACTATCTCCTGTAGTGCCTTGCGGTCGGAGGATCTGAGGACCCATGCCAAATCTTTTCAGTCTCCTGAGGGGGAATAGGCTTTGTCGTGCACTCTTCACGACTGTCTTGGTGTGTTTGACCCATGATAGTTTGTTGGTGATGTGGACACCAAGGAACTTGAAGCTCTCAACCTGTTCCACTACAGCCCCGTCGATGAGAATAAGGGCGTGCTCAGTCCTCTTTTTTTCCCCTGTAGTCCACAATCATCTCCTTTGTCTTGATCACGTTGAGGGAGAGGTTGTTATCCTGGCACCACACGGCCAGGTCTCTGACCTCCTCCTATAGGCTGTCTCATCGTTTTCGGTGATCAGGCCTACCACTGTTGTGTCGTCTGCAAACTTAATGATGGTGTTGGAGTCGTGCCTGGCCATGCAGTCATGGGTGAACAGGGAGTACAGGAGGGGACTGAGCACGCACCCCTGAGGGGCCCCAGTGTTGAGGATCAGCGTGGCAGATGTGTTGTTACCTACCCTGGGGGCGGCCCGTCAGGAAGTCCAGGATCCAGTTGCAGAGGGAGGTGTTTAGTCCCAGGGTCCTCAGCTTAGTGATGAGCTTTGAGGGCACTATGGTGTTGACTGCTGAGCTGTAGTCAATGAATAGCATTCTCATGTAGGTGTTCCTCTTGTCCAGGTGGGAAAGGGCAGTGTGGAGTGCAATAGAGATTGCATCATCTGTGGATCTTTTGGGGCGGTATGCAAATTAGGTGGGTCTAGGGTTTCTGGGATAATGGTGTTGATGTGAGCCATTACCAGCATTTCAAAGCACTTCATGCTACAAATGTGAGTCCTATGGGTCGGTAGTCATTTAGGCAGGTTATCTTAGTGTTCATGGGCACAGGGACTATGGTGATTTGCTTGAAACATGTTGGTTTTACAGACTCAGTCAGGGACATGTTGAAAATGTCAGTGAAGACACTTGCCAGTTGGTCAGCGTATGCTCGGAGTACACGTCCTGGTAATCCGTCTGGCCCTGCGGCCTTGTGAATGTTGACCTGCTTAAAAGTCTTACTCACATCGGCTACGGAGAGTGTGATCACATAGTCATCCGGAACAGCTGATGCTCTCATGCATGCTTCAGTGTTGCTTGCCTTGAAGCGAGCATAGAAGTGATTTAGCTCGTCTGGTAGGCTTGTGTCACTGGGCAGCTCGCGGCTGGGCTTCCCTTTGTAGTCTGTAATAGTTTTCAAGCCCTGCCACATCCGACGAGCGTCGGAGCAGGCGTAGTACGATTCAAACTTAGTCCTGTATTGACTCTTTGCCTGTTTGATGGTTCGTCAGAGGGCATAGCGGGATTTCTTATAAGCGTCTGGGTTAGAGTCACGCTCCTTGAAAGCAGCAGCTCTACCCTTTAGCTCAGTGCGGATGTTGCCTGTAATCCATTGCTTCTGGTTGGGGTATGTACGGACAGTCACTGTGGGGACGACGTCATCGATGCACTTATTGATGAAGCCAGTGACTGATGTGGTGTACTCCTCAATGCTATCGGAAGAATCCCGGAAAATATTCCAGTCTGTGCTAGCAAAACAGTCCTGTAGCTTAGCATCTGCATCATCTGACCACTTCCTTATTAACCGAGTCACTGGTGCTTCCTGCTTTAGTTTTTGCTTATAAGCAGGAATCAGGAGGATAGAGTTATGTTCAGATTTGCCAAATGGAGGGCGAGGGAGAGCTTTGTACGCGTCACTGTGTGTGGAGTAAAGGTGGTCTAGAGTTTATTTCCCTCTGGTTGCACATTTAACATGCTGGTAGAAATGATTTCAAACGGATTTAAGTTTCCCTGCATTAAAGTCCCCGGTAGGAGCGCAGCCCCTGGATGAGCGTTTTCCTGTTTGCTTATGGCCTTATACACTACCGGTCAAAAGTTTTAGAACACCTACTCATTCAAGGGTTTTTCTTTATTTTTACTATTTTCTACATTGTAGAATAATAGTGAAGACATCAAACTATGAAATAACACATATGGAATCATGTAGTAACCAAAAAAGTGTTAAACAAATCAAAATATATTTTATATTTCAGATTCTTCAAATAGCCACCCTTTGCCTTGATGACAGCTTTGCACACTCTTGTCATTCTCTCAACCAGCTTCATGAGGTAGTCACCTGGAATGAATTTCAATAAACAAGTGTGCCTTATTAAAAGTTAATTTGTGGAATTTCTGTCCTTCTTAATTCGTTTGAGCCAATCAGTTGTGTTGTGACAAGGTAGGGTTGGTATACAGAAGATAGCCCTATTTGGTAAAATACCAAGTCCATATTATGGCAAGAACAGCTCACATAAGCAAAGAGAAACGACAGTCCATCATTACTTTAAGACATGAAGGTCAGTCAATACAGAACATTTCAAGAACTTTGAAAGTTTCTTCAAGTGCAGTCGCAAAAACCATCAAGCGCTATGATGAAACTGGCTCTCATGAGGACCACAACAGGAATGGAAGACCCAGAGTTACCTCTGCTGCAGAGGATAAGTTCATTAGAGTTACCAGCCTCAGAAATTGCAGTCCAAATAAATGCTTCACAGTGTTCAAGTAACAGACGCATCTCAAAATCAACTGTTCAGAGGAGACTGTGTGAATCAGGCCTTCATGGTCGATTTGCTGCAAATAAACCACTACTAAAGGTAACCAATAATAAGAAGAGACTTGCTTGGGCCAAGAAACACGAGCAATGGACATTAGTCCAAATTTGATATTTTTGGTTCCAACTGCCGTGTCTTTGTGAGACGCGGTGTGGGTGAACGGATGATCTCCACGTGTATTTCCCACCATAAACCATGGAGGAGGAGGTGTTATGGTGTGGGGGTCAGTGGCGGCTCCTGAAAAAATTCTCAGGGGGGGCAATTTTTCTGATGATTTAGGTGACCTACACACATTTAAAAAAAGATATGTCCAGCAACAACATGAAGACAGGGGCAGCATATAAGTCAATGCCAGAAGCATTTATTGACTGATCTCAAAAGTGTTGGCTTACAAAAGCAAAATAAGTTATCACAGTAAAAATAATCAAGGGTGTTCTTTCACATTCCTCAACACTGCATAAACAATATGCATTTCCATAAACAAATGAAATATCAGCTGAAAATACAGCATCTTGGTATTTGTTCAGATTGCAGGATCAACAAGAGCTTTTACCACATTTTTTGCCTCATGGTTGAATTGGAAATATGTGCACCTGAGCATAATTCACAACAAGCAAGCAGGAGCTTTTGATAGAGGCTACTGAAAACATTGATGCAAGTTATTGGTAATAAGAAATTTTTATAGACTTCCATATTCTGCCCTCTTGTATAGATTTGTGAAAATGAACAGTGATAGACATTTTGCCTGAAAACAGAATTTGAAAATAATTTATAGAAAAGGTAAACACAGCTATCTGTATGGCTTTGTAAAAATGAACAACCATATTCTGGCCAATTGTATAGATTTGTAAATATGAACAACCATATTCTGGCCAATTGTATAGATTTGTAAAAATGAACATGAACAGATTATTTTATTTTTTTTACTTTTTTTAAAATGAAAAATAACTATTTAAACAACATCAACTGTGAACTGATTTGGGCGTGTGTGTGTTAAAGAGACAGACAGGGAGGGACAAAGAGAGAGAGAGGCTACATTACTTGTACTGAAACTGTTCTCTTCTCTCTTTCAATGCAGCAAAGCGGTCAATGACTTTCTCATTGAAATCAGGCATGCTGAGGACTAGTTCCCTCTCCATGGAAAGCATGGCCAGTGCATTCAGACGTTCCTGGCCCATTGAATTTCGCAGGAATGTCTTAACTCGTGTCAAAGTTGAGAAACATCTCTCAGCTTCAGCTGTTGTCATGGGAGTAGTTATGAGGATGTTCAACAGAGTCACAGTCTCAGAGAACGTCTCCTGGAGGTTGTAGCTCATGAGAACCTGGTACAGTGCCAGTGCACCACAGTTTGACTTTCTCGTCGTCGGCAAAAAGACCGTTCAGTCTCTCCAAAAGCACACTGGCGATTGAGACTGAGGTTGATTCCGAGATGGGAAGGAACTCAAAAAAGCGCTCCTGCACTTTGTGGTTGCTATCTATGTACCTCAGCACAAGCACCAGCTGTGTCTGTGTAGAAACGTCCGTGGTCTCGTCAGCTTGGATAGCTACGAAGTTCGCCGACTTCACCTCCTCCACAATATGTTCCCTCATGACCGCTAGCATACACTCCAGTAGCTCGTTTTGAATGGTCTTTGATGTGAACTTCTTTCAAAGAGACAATCGAGTTGCACTGAACGCTAGCCATCTTTTGATAGTAGTACGTGAATTGATTGACGCTGCTACCCGCTCTTTTCTTAGTTACGTTCATGGTTATGTTACGTATGACGAAAGCGCGTAAGTGCAAGCCCTCAGAAACCCATAGAGATTGTATTGAAAGCTCTGATATTTGAAAAAAAAAGATTTTACATGAGAGGCTATGACAGACTTCTGGGGCGATTTTCAACCTGACTGAAATCGCCCCAAAAGGGGCGGGGCCATTTGAAGCACGACTTTAGCCTGATTGGACATTTAGTGGCAGATCAGACGTCTAGATTAGAACACTGATAACTACTGTTGCCGTGATATAATTGATTAGAAAAAAAATCCCTTCCTTTTCCCGTTTGGCAGTGCGTCGCCCATATCGCCCTAATGAACACACCGCCCCTGGTGGGGGTGCTTTGCTGGTGATACTGTCTGTGATTTATTTAGAATTTAACTAGCATGGCTATCACAGCATTCTGCAGCGATACACCATCTGGTTTGGGCTTAGTGGACTATAATTTCTTTTTCAACAGGACGATGACCCAACACACCTTCAGGCTGTGTAAGGGCTATTTTACCAAGAAGGAGAGTGATGGAGTGCTACATCAGATGACCTGGCCTCCACAACCCCCCAACCTCAACCAAATTGAGATGGTTTGGGATGAGTCGGACCGCAGGGTGAAGGAAAAGCAGCCAACAAGTGTTCAGCATTTGTGGGAACTCCTTCAAGACTGTTGGAAAACCATTACAGGTGAAGCTGGTTGAGAGAATGCCAAGAGTGTGCAAAGCTGTCATCAAGGGTGGCTATTTGAAGAATCTGAAATATAAAATATATTTTGATTAGTTTAACACTTGTTTGGTTACTACATGATACCATATGTGTTATTTCATAGTTTGATGTCTTAACTATTGTTCTACAATGTAAAAATAAAGAAAAACCCTTGAATGAGTAGGTGTTCTAAACCTTTTGACCGGTAGTGTACAGTTCATGGAGTGCAATCTTAGTGCCAAGATCGGTTTGTGGTGGTAAATAGACAGCTACGAAAAATATAGATGAAAACTCTTGGTAAATAGTGTGGTCTACAGCTTATCATGAGATACTTTACCTCAGGCGAGCAAAACCTTGAGACTTCCTTAGTATTCAATTTTATGCACCAGCTGTTGTTTACAAATATACACAGACCGCCACCCCTTGTCTTACCGTAGTCAGCTGTTCTATCCTGCCGATGTAGCGTATAACTGTAAGTCGCTCTGGATAAGAGCGTCTGCTAAATGACTAAAATGTAAATGTAATATCCCGCCAGCTGTATGTTATCCTGTTGTACTGCGCCGTTATTTGCCTGTTTGTTGCCCGCCTGTTTTTTATTTTTTTTTATTTAACCTTTATTTAACCAGGTAAGCCAGTTGAGAACAAGTTCTCATTTACAACTGCGACCTGGCCAAGATAAAGCAAAGCAGTGCGATAAAAACAACAACACAGAGTTACATATGGGGTAAACAAAACATAAAGTCAAAAATACAACAGAAAATATATATACAGTGTGTGCGAATGTAGTAAGTTATGGAGGTAAGGCAATAAATAGGCCATAGTGCAAAATAGTTACAATTTCATATAATACTGGAATGATAGATGTGCAAAAGATGATGTGCAAATAGAGATACTGGGGTGCAAATTAGCAAAATAAATAACAATATGGGGATGAGGTAGTTGGGTGGGCTAATTTCAGAAAGGCTGTGTACAGGTGCAGTGATCGGTAAGCTGCTCTGACAACTGACGCTTAAAGTTAGTGAGGGAGATAAGAGTCTCCAGCTTCAGAGATTTTTGCAGTTTGTTCCAGTCATTGGCAGCAGAGAACTGGAAGGAATGGCGGCCAAAGGAGGTGTTGGCTTTGGGGATGACCAGTGAGATATACCTGCTGGAGCGCAGACTACAGGTGGGTGTTGCTATGGTGACCAGTGAGCTAAGATAAGACAGGGATTTGCCTAGCAGTGATTTATAGATGACCTGGAGCCAGTGGGTTTGGCGACGAATATGTAGTGAGGGCCAGCCAACAAGAGCGTACAGGTCACAATGGTGGGTAGTATATGGGGCTTTGGTGACAAAACGGATGGCACTGTGATAGACTACATCCAATTTGCTGAGTAGGGTGTTGGGGGCTATTTTGTAAATGACATTGCCGAAGTCAAGGATCGGTAGGATAGTCAGTTTACGAGGGCATGTTTGGCAGCATGAGTGAAGGAGGCTTTGTTGCGAAATAGGAAGCCGATTCTAGATCTAACTTCTGATTGGAGATGCTTAATGTGAGTCTGGAAGGAGAGTTTACAGTCTAACCAGACACCTAGGTATTTGTAGTTGTCCACATACTCTAGGTCAGACCCGCCGAGAGTAGTGATTCTAGTCGGGTGAGCGGGTGCAAGCAGCGTTCGGTTGAAGAGCATGCATTTAGTTTTACTAGTGTTTAAGAGCCGTTGGAGGCTACGGAAGGAGTGTTGTATGGCATTGAAGCTCGTTTGGAGGTTTGTTAACACAGTGTCCAATGAAGGGCCAGATGTATACAAAATGGTGTCGTCCGCATAGAGGTGGATCCGAGCGTCACCAGCAGCAAGAGCGACATCATTGATATACACAGAGAATAGAGTCGGCCCGAGAATTGAACCCTGTGGCACGCCCATAGAGATGGCCAGAGGTCCAGACAACAGGCCCTCCGATTTGACACATTGAACTCTATCTGAGAAGTAGTTGGTGAACCAGGCGAGGCAGTCATTAGAGAAACCAAGGCTATTTAGTCTGCCAATAAGAATGCGGTGGTTGACAGAGTCGAAAGCCTTGACCAGGTCGATGAAGACGGCTGCGCAGTACTGTCTTTTATCGATCACGTTTATAATATCGTTTAGGACCTTGAGCGTGGCTGAGGTGCACCCATGACCAGCTCGGAAACCGGATTGCATAGCGGAGAAGGTACGGTGGGATTCGAAATGGTCGGTGATCTGTTTGTTAACTTGGCTTTCAAATACTTTCGAAAGGCAGGGCAGGATGGATATAGGTCTATAACAGTTAGGATCTAGAGTGTCACCCCCTTTGAAGAGGGGGATGACCGCGGCAGCTTTCCAAACTCTGGGGATCTCAGACGTTACGAAAGAGAGGTTGAACAGGCTAGTAATAGGGGTTGCGACAATTTCGGCGGCTAATTTTAGAAAGAAAGGGTCCAGATTGTCTAGCCCATCTGATTTGTAGGGGTCCAGATTGTTTAGCTCTTTCAGAACATCAGCTGTCTGAATTTGTGTGAAGGAGAAGCGGGGGGGGGCATGGGCAAGTTGCAGCGGAGGGTGCAGAGCTGGTGGCCGGGGTAGTGGTAGCCAGGTTGAAAGCATGGCCAGCCGTAGCAAAATGCTTGTTGAAATTCTCGATTATTGTAGATTTATCGGAGGTGACAGTGTTTCCTAGCCTCAGTGCAGTGGGCAGTTGGGAGGAGGTGCTCTTATTTTCCATGGACTTTACAGTGTCCAAAAACGTTTTGGAGTTAGTGCTACAGGATGCAAATTTCTGTTTGAAAAAGCTAGCCTTTGCTTTCCTAACTGATTGTGTATATTGGTTCCTCACTTCCCTAAAAAGTTGCATATCGCGGGGGCTGTTCGATGCTAATGCAGTATGCCACAGGATGTTTTTGTGCTGGTCAAGGGCAGTCAAGTCTGAGGAGATCCAGGGGCTATATCTGTTCTTAGTTCTGAATTTTTTGAATGGGGAATGCTTATTAGCGTGCACGATTCTTGCCATTCTCTATCGACCTCTAATTAACGAGCTGTATTCTCCCACAGGACTGCCGCTGACTGGATGTTTTTTGTTTGTCGCACCACTGTCGTGCGTGAAAGCCCAGGAGGCCGGCCGTTTCTGTGATACTGGAACCGGCGCGCCTGTCACCGACGATCATACCACGCTCAAAGTCACTTAGGCCACTCGTTTTGCCCAATTTAACGTTCAATCGAAAAGTAACTGAATGCTTTGATGCCTGTCTGCCTGCTTTATATAGCAAGCCACGTGACTCACTGTCTGTAGGAGCAAAACATTTTCGTAAACTGGCCACTGAGTGTATTTTGCTAGCTACCACAGCATGCAAAATACACTATTCCAAAAACATGCATCCTGTTTGCAATAAGGCACTAAAGTAAAACTGCAAAAAATGTGGCAAAGAAATGAACTGTATGTCCTGAATACAAAGGTGCTAATCCAACAACACATCACTAAGTACCACTCTTCATTATTTTCAAGTATGGTAGTGGCTGCATTATGTTATGGGTATGCTTGTCATCGGCAAAGACTAGGCAGTTTTTTTTTTGATAAAAAGAAACGGAATAGAGCTAAGCACAGGCAAAATACTAGAGCAGGGGTATCAAACTCATTCCGTGGAGGGCCTAGTGTCGCCAGGTTTTTGGTTTTTCCTTTCAATTAAGCCCTAGACAACCAGGTGTGGGGAGTTCCTTACTAATTAATTCATCAATCAAGTACAAGAGGAGCGAAAACCCACAGACACTCGGCCCTCCGTGGAAATAGTTTGGCACCTGTGTCCTAGAGGAAAACATGGTTCAGTCTGCTTTCCAACCGACTCTGGGAGACAAACTCACCTTTTAGCAGGACAATAACCTAAAATACAAAGCCAAATATAACATGGAGTTGCTTATGTTCCTGAGTGACCTAGTTAGTTTTGACTTAAATCGGCTTGAAAATCTATAGCAAGACTTGAACATGGCTGTCAAGCAATGACCAACAACCAACTTGACAGAACTTGAATAATTTTTTAAAGAAAAATATGCTAATATTGTACAATCTAGGTGTGCAAATCTCTTAGAGACTTAACCAGAAAGATTCACAGCTGTAATCGCTGCCAAAGGTGATTATAACATGTATTGACTCAGGGGTGTGAATACTTATCTATACTGAACAAAAATATAAACGCAACATGCAACAATTTAAAAGATTTTACTGAGTTACAGTTCACATAAGGAAATCGGTCATTTGAAATAAATTAATTAGGCCCTAATCTATGGATTTCACATGACTGGTAATACAGATATGCATCTGTTGGTCACAGATACCTTTAAAAAAAGGTTAGGTGTGGATCAGAAAACCAGTCAGTATCTGGTGTGTCCACCATTTGCCTCATGCAGCGTGACACATCTCCTCCACATAGAGTTGATCAGGCTGTTGATTGTGGCCTGTGGAATGTCGTCCCACTCCTCTTCAATGGCTGGATATTGGTGGAAACTGGAACACGTCGATCCAGTGCATCCCAATTTTGCTGACATGTGTGACATGTCTGGTGAGTATGCAGGCCATGGAAGAACTGGGACATTTTCAGCTTCCAGGATTTGTGTACAGATCCTTGCGACAAGGGGCTGTGCATTATCATGCTGAAACATGAGGTGATGGCGGCGGATGAATGGCACGACAATAGGCCTCAGGATCTTGTCATGATATCTCTGTGCATTCAGATTGCCATCGATAAAATGCAATTGTGTTCATTGTCTGTAGCTTATTCCTGCCCATACCATAACCCCACCGCCACCATGGGGCGCTCTGTTCACAACGTTGACATCAGCAAACTGCTCACCCACACGACGCCATACACGTGGTCTGTATTTGTGAGGCCGGTTGGACGTACTGCCAAATTCTCTAAATGACGTTGGAGGTGGCTTATGGTAGGGAAATTAACATTCAATTATCTGGCAACAGCTCTGGTGGACATTCCTACAGTCAGCATGCCAATTGCACGCTCCCTCAAAACTTGAGACAATTGTAGCATTGTGTTGTGTGACAAAACTGCACATTTTAGAGTGGCCTTTTGTTGTCCCCAGCACAAGGTGCACGCTTCTTATTTTCGGTGGACACACAAAAAAGCAGAATAAGACATTTACAGTCGCTCTTATCCAGAGCAACTTACAGTTAGTGAGTGCATACATTTTTTTTTCTTCATACTGACCCCCCATGGGAGTCGAACCCACAACCCTGGTGTTGCAAGCACCATGCTCTACCAACTGAGCTACACGGGACCAACTCTTGTGACTCTCACCGACACCACCTCACTCAACGCCTTCATGATACTCCTTGTGACTTCGAATGAATTCCTGATCCAAAACCCTCACTCCGACTATAATCGAATCTAGGGATTTCTTAGTGTCCATCACAACTTTACTTATTTTGGTTCCTTTCTTTTTCACAACTGTAGCCCACTCATTCTCACTCTCTGTACTCTCATCCACACCCGACCCACCAAACCCTCCCCTTGACTGAAATTGAAAAAGCATGACCCCCCACCATTTTCCTCCAGGTACCCATTCTATAAATGTTGATCCATCCCTAAGAGCTTTTGTGGACAAGACCCTCCAGTGTTATAAATGCAAAAGATTTGTGCATGTATCAAGTGTATGCAGAAGGGAAGAATATTACATTTTAGTCATTTAGCAGACGCTCTTATCCAGAGCGACTTACAGTTAGTGAGTGCATACATTATTTTTTATTTCTTTTCATACTGGCCCCCCGTGGGAATCAAACCCACAACCCTGGCGTTGCAAACACCATGCTCTACTAGCTGAGCTACATCCCTGCCGGCCATTCCCTCCCCTATCCTATGCCAGCTGAGGTTATATGCAGCAACTGTGTTGGCCAACATGCGCCTGAGTCCCCGGATTGCCCTGTTAGGTTGAAGGAGACAGAGGTGGAGAGAATAAGGGCTGTCCAGCATGTCTCCTATCTGGAGGCAGTGAGAAGAGTAGAAGGAGCAAGTGGCGTTGAAGACGCAATGGTAATTGAGACAGCACCAGTGAATGTTTCTCGGCAATCAAGGGATCCTGATTTGCCTGGAAACCCGACATTGAATTGCATTGAATACTATGTCAGGCAGAAATGAGCGTTTGAATCAGGAAAGTTTCCTTTCACGACCTCTACAAGCCAGAATGTTGGATACAATTATATTTTAACGTACTTTACCGGTTGTCTGTGCGGTTGGTCCTTTTGGCGGTAGAAATGTTGTGACAATATAGGCCTACTGCAGGGTTCTTCAATTCCGGTCCTGGAGGGCCGAAACACTTCTGTTTTTTATTTCTACCTGGTAGTTAATTGCACTCACCTGGTGTCCCAGGTCTGAATTAGCCCCTGATTAGAAGGAGAGGATGAAAAACAGAGGTGTTTCAGCCCTCCAGGACCGGAATTGAAGAACCCTGGCCTACTGTATCCACAGAAAAGTATAATTAAACTAACTTTTCAAAGCGCTGGTAGTGCATTCAGATTTCTATCATCTGAAGCATGTGCAAAACCGTGTAAACACGTGCACGAGCTCAGCAAGTAAGCATGCATCTAGTGCATGTATTTTTATTATTGTGAGCGTGCTTCAGGTGATAGAAAAATTAACGCACTACCAGTGCTTTGAAAGGCTGATGTAATTATACTGTCCTGTGAATATATGGTCTCACATTCCTACCGCCAAAAGGACCAACCGCACAGACAACCGGTAAAGTACGTTAAAATATAATTTTGGCTTGTAGAGGTCGTGAGAGGAAACTTTCCTGATTCAAACACTAATTTCTGCCAGACATAGAATTCAATGCAATACAACGTTGGGTTTCCAGGTAACATCCTGATATATTACAGTTATAGCATTTATTGCAATGGTCATGAACTGCACAGCACAGACAAAGAAGAAATCAGAGAATTTGAATGATTGTGAGTGCAGCAGAATGCTTTTTGGGATTCTGAGTTTACAGCAGAGCCATTGCAAGAAATCCTGTCAAAGGATGTTCCGCCCTCACAGGCCCCTGAGCCTGTGTAGGGGTGTGACTTGAATTGGAATGTGACTGAAGGAGTGGGATGTTTTTTTTTTTTTTATGTGTCTGGTTTTGTATTTTGTATAATGTCGGTTTTTCCTACAATGGATATGTTTGCTATAGTTTACCACCCGTACAGTAGGTGGCGGCATGTACTTCTATTGCTTGTTTGCAGACCGCCATAATACCATAGAAGAAGAAGACAGCCCGTACACTACTCAACATGGAGCTAGCGGTTGATAAACTGGAGACGATGGTAAGATGCCTTTTACAAACCACATTAATTTCTAAACCAGCGAAAGGAAACCTACGTTCCTAGTCTTTAGATACGATGCGATTTTTCTGTGGTCCATTAGCTATTTGAACAAATGGCCCGTGCGTCAAAAATAGGAATGCAACGTTAGCTAAGTGAGAGGATCTAAATAAAAAAAATCTGCCGTTTTCGTAGGAAATAATTATTTCCAGGAAAAGAAACACGAAAACATACCATGCTAGCTAAGTGTTTTCTGTGAAAACCAAAAGGCTAAAAATAATCGCTTGTGTCACGTTGCCCATGTTCAGTGTTTATTTAGGTAGCTAGCTATCTCGATAGCTTGTTTGCCACACGTTTCACAATGAGGACAGCGAGTAAGAGAGACTGCGCCTGCAAAGAGGACGTTAATTAGTCCGTGTCCCCGCGCTCGCTCGTGGTCTTTCTTGTTTAAAAGCGAGTTTTCACGGGATCATATCAAAGTTGTACAAATTCGTTGTTAGCCAATCGAGAGATAAAGGAAAGAGTTTGGAATGTCTGATCAGCGATAATAACATTTGAGTTGGTGTTCCAATCACAGCGCTTAGCAAACGTACAGTATGTAACTGTTACAAACTAGCCAGATACCCATTGGGAACGTCATTTCAACGTGGACATTTGGGTAATATTTGGTTGAGACATTGAACAATGAGATTTCAACCTTTTATTCACCCACTCAAAGTAAGTTTGTTGAATCCCAATGTGGTATCACAATTAATACACAATTAATTGGTGTATATAGGTCCTGAGACATTTATGTGCAGAATTGTGTAAATGTTCCATACAAGCCAGAATGTTTAATAAAAGTACATTTAAACTTGCTCTACCGGTTGTCTGTGCGGTTTGTCCTTCTGCTGCTAGAAAATCGAGACAATATCCGCTGACAGAAAATGGAGACAATATCCACAGAGTAGTGTTATTAGTGCTGAGCGATTAACCAACATTTCTGTTATTTTCGGTTCAATTATTTGAATTCCATTTTGGTAGTTTTTTTCTGTGAGCTTAATGCGCACATTAAACCGTTTATCTAGAGATAAATCAGATCCAGCCTGAACTGTGCAATGTAGTAGAGAGTTGTAGTTTCCAACAGGCCAATATTCTACATAGTTTAGTACAAAAAATGTGGTAATTAACTATAATAGCTAGGTTTCCATCCAACTGGCTACAGATTTTCATGCGAGTATTCTAAAGTCTGCATAAAGAAAATATGCACATTTTCCCTCCAGTGTTGTGATAGAGTTATCAGAAACTGTGTTAAATAGAAAATGTGCCTACCCTGGTCTTGGCACATGCGCTCTAGCCAACAGCTCGCAGATACAGTGCGAGTAGGCAAGTCTACATTATGTGATTGTTATGGATAAGAGCGAGTATCATTCATCATGTCACCAGAATAAGACCCTTGATATTTATTGGAAAGGAGCATCAACTTCATAGTGTGCACTTTCAACACCCTGTGAAGTTCATCATAATTTACTTAATCTGTAGCCTAATAAAATGCATAGTTTCCCTGAGTTGTAGTGGGAGGACCAGACACCATATAATCGCATGACTCCAGGTTTGCTTCGATATGATGGTTATTATATCAGTATTTGCGCATAAAGGAAACCGCCATTTCTCGCATAATACATTTTACCGACACAAAGATCCCACCATGTCGAATGAACAAATGATCTGTTAGCATTTTATAAAATTGTACCGAAACTTCCTGTCTCCATCACAACTGTCGTGTTTAAAAAAAAATACGGTATGACTTCATTCGTATGGAAACATGGTTACTGACCATAATCCATTGCGCATCTACTTGTCCGGTCTGTTTTTCTTTTATGCCTGCTATGAAAGAGAGACGAATGCGTGATCATGAGGGGATATAGAGAGCAGCTATTGCTTCGCCAGGTATCTCTACCTGAAAATACACGATCTAAGTGATTGATAGTTAGTATTCAAAGTCATAAAAGTAGACCTGATTTACTTTGAAGAACTACAAAATAGAGATGAGATGGTGACTTGGAATGAAATAATAAAGCCATCAAATAAAACAAATATAATATACACAACTTAAATATTTTATTAAAGTAATGTGTATAAAATATGGTTAATAAGTGATAAGCAGTAATGGGCAGTCACTACCATCATGGGACTTTTATTAATTGCTTTATTCTGTGTTACAGCATTCAACCCAAATAATCAAAATCGAAAACTGTGATTATTTTTTAAAGAATCAAACCGAACAGACTTCAAAAAGAACTAATCGCTCAGCACTAAGTGTTATTAAATTGACTTTCAGTACGCTGATCTGTATATCGGTTTGTACTTCCGGTTTTTATTTTCAATACTGATGCAATTCGCACAGTGACAAACACTTGCACAATATGGCAAACACTTCCAGCTGATTGCGAGGAAACGTCCTTTGGTGGACTACTTTCGGTTACATTCGACTATGGTTACATATTGTGCATCACGTGCAATGAGTCAAGATTGAAAATACAAGCGACAACCTACCGGTGCCTCAGAAGGTCGGGTAAACAACACTTTCCTGTGAAGACCCTATCTACACCTCCTACCGCCAAAAGGACCAACAGCATGTACAACAGGTAAGGTAACCTCAAATGTCATTCTATTCAACATTCTGGCTTATAGAGACTTAGTCGTGTCAAGATTCGATTCCACTGGGAATCGACTCTTAATATTCAGTATTTTTGGAATGAAAGATACTGAGTAGTTGCCGTAAGCTACTTCCGAGAACACACTCTCGCGTCTTTTACATTAAAGAAGAGCGAGTTAGCGAGGGAAAGGGGAGGGGCACAGCCAGACATAGGTAGGCAAGTCGGCCACCAGGCAGACAGTCGGACAGTCAATGTCTCGCAAGTTCACTAAAGTAAGTAGGGGCTATCAATGAGTAGGCTACCGTAAACACACACTCGCATCTTTTATAGCGAAGAGAAAGAGCAGGCGACCCAGCAAGGGAGAGAGGAGGGGAAGGCAGACAGTTGGAACTGTGCGCATAGGCTAGGCCTATATCGTGATAATCTGTATCTCGCAATGCCTCGTAAATTCACCACAAGTATATTAAAGTATAGATTAGGCTATCAATGAGTATGGCTAAACTACTCTACATTGTGCCAGTGAATTGAAGTTGAACAAATGTGTCAATTTAATTAGGCCTAAATGTGCACTAAAAAGTATTGTGCCTATAGATTATGTAATGAAACCCTGGCTGTTTTTGTCCTAGGCAATAGATCGCAAAGCAGGGCATCCCCGATTTCCCCCCACTGAGCCTTACCTCATTTACATAAGTATTCAGCCTTTGCTTTGAGACTAGAAATTGAGCTCAAGTACATCCTGTTTCCATTGATCATCCTTGAGATGTTTCTACAACTTGATTGGAGTCCACCTGTGGTAAATTCAATTGATTGGACATGATTTGGAAAGGCACACACCTGTCTAAATAAGGTCCCACAGTTGACCGTGCATGTCAGAGCAAAAACCAAGCCATGAGGTCGAAGGAATTGTCTGTAGAGCTTCGAGACAGGATTGTGTCGGCACAGATCTGGGAAGGGTACCAAAAAATTTCTGCAGCATTGAAGGTCCCCAAGAACACAGTGGCCTCCATCATTCTTAAATGGAAGAAGTTTGGAACCACCCAGACTCTTCCTAGAGCTGGCCAAACAGCAATCAGGGGAGAAGGGCCTTGGTCAGGGATGTGGTCACTCTGACAGAGCTCCAGAGTTCCTCTGTGGAGATGGGAGAACCTTCCAGAAGGACAACCATCTGTGCAGACGAATAA
This sequence comes from Coregonus lavaretus, assembly GCF_964263955.1. Taxonomy (NCBI): domain Eukaryota; kingdom Metazoa; phylum Chordata; class Actinopteri; order Salmoniformes; family Salmonidae; genus Coregonus; species Coregonus lavaretus. The sequence continues at coordinate 27,319,059 of NC_139997.1, forward strand.
TACACTGAATTTGTACATTTTCAGTCATTTAAATTTTAAACACAATACTACAACACATTTTTACAATTTGGGAGGTAAACTCCATAATAGAGCTTGTTCAGCAAAACATTCTTAACCTGGGGGGTCTGGCTACTTTTTCTATTTGGCTGGCTACTCCATGTGCTTGTGGAAAACAGTGTTCTTTAACTTTATTTTTGGTTGAGATTATTTGAATCAAACATATTAATGATTAACTTGAAGATTACATTTGAAATCAACCAAAGTTTGAAACCCTAGGCCTACAATGCATTCGGAAAATATTCAGACCCCTTGACTTTTTCCACATGTTACGTACAGCCTTATTCTAAAATTGATAGTTTTCCCCCCCTCAATAATCAACACACAATACCCCATAATGAAAAAGCAAAAATAGGTCTTTCATGCGAATATTCTAAAATACAGTGGGGAAAATAAGTATTTAGTCAGCCACCAATTGTGCAAGTTCTCCCACTTAAAAAGATGAGAGGCCTGTAATTTTCATCATAGGTACACGTCAACTATGACAGACAAAATGAGAAGAAGAATTCCAGAAAATCACATTGTAGGATTTTTAATGAATTTATTTGCAAATTATGGTGGAAAATAAGTATTTGGTCAATAACAAAAGTTTCTCAATACTTTGTTATATACCCTTTGTTGGCAATGACACAGGTCAAACGTTTTCTGTAAGTCTTCACAAGGTTTTCACACACTGTTGCTGGTATTTTGGGCCATTCCTCCATGCAGATCTCCTCTAGAGCAGTGATGTTTTGGGGCTGTCGCTGGGCAACACGGACTTTCAACTCCCTCCAAAGATTTTCTATTGGGTTCAGGTCTGGAGACTGGCTAGGCCACTCCAGGACCTTGAAATGCTTCTTACGAAGCCACTCCTTCGTTGCCCGGGCGGTGTGTTTGGGATCATTGTCATGCTGAAAGACCCAGCCACGTTTCATCTTCAATGCCCTTGCTGATGGAAGGAGGTTTTCACTCAAAATCTCACGATACATGGCCCCATTAATTCTTTCCTTTACACGGATCAGTCGTCCTGGTCCCTTTGCAGAAAAACAGCCCCAAAGCATGATGTTTCCACCCCCATGCTTCACAGTAGGTATGGTGTTCTTTGGATGCAACTCAGCATTCTTTGTCCTCCAAACACGACGAGTTGAGTTTTTACCAAAAAGTTCTATTTTGGTTTCATCTGACCATATGACATTCTCCCAATCCTCTTCTGGATCATCCAAATGCACTCTAGCAAACTTCAGACGGGCCTGGACATGTACTGGCTTAAGCAGGGGGACACGTCTGGCACTGCAGGATTTGAGTCCCTGGCGGCGTAGTGTGTTACTGATGGTAGGCTTTGTTACTTTGGTCCAGCTCTCTGCAGGTCATTCACTAGGTCCCCCCGTGTGGTTCTGGGATTTTTGCTCACCGTTCTTGTGATCATTTTGACCCCACGGGGTGAGATCTTGCGTGGAGCCCCAGATCGAGGGAGATTATCAGTGGTCTTGTATGTCTTCCATTTCCTAATAATTGCTCCCACAGTTGATTTCTTCAAACCAAGCTGCTTACCTATTGCAGATTCAGCCTTCCCAGCCTGGTGCAGGTCTACCATTTTGTTTCTGGTGTCCTTTGACAGCTCTTTGGTCTTGGCCAAAGTGGAGTTTGGAGTGTGACTGTTTGAGGTTGTGGACAGGTGTCTTTTATACTGATAACAAGTTCAAACAGGTGCCATTAATACAGGTAACGAGTGGAGGACAGAGGAGCCTCTTAAAGAAGAAGTTACAGGTCTGTGAGAGCCAGAAATCTTGCTTGTTTTTAGGTGACCAAATACTTATTTTCCACCATAATTTGCAAATAATTTCATTAAAAATCCTACAATGTGATTTTCTGGATTTATTTTTCTCAATTTGTCTGTCATAGTTGACGTGTACCTATGATGAAAATTACAGGCCTCTCTCATCTTTTTAAGTGGGAGAACTTGCACAATTGGTGGCTGACTAAATACTTTTTTCCCCCACTGTACGCATTAAGAATATATACGCATTTTCCCACCAGTGGTGTTTCTGCCTAACTGACTTGTTGCAGATAAAAATGTGTGCGTGATGATGTAGTGCACACTAAATTTAAAGTTTTCATGTACAGAATAAAAATCTAAAGTTCAATGTGTTTATATCACATTTTCAACTCTACCGATAGTTTTGTCACAAAAACATTTGTGTTAAATAGAAATTGTGCCTACTTTGGTCTTGGCAGTTGCACTCTAGCCAACCGCTCACAAAACGATCCCACCATGTCGAAAAAAACCAAGTGATCTGTCAGCATTTATAAAATTGTACCGAAACTTCCTATTTCCATCATAGCTGTTGTGATTTTTTTAAAATATGGAATGACTTTACTTGCATAAAAAAATGTGGGTAGTGTCCATTTTTTTCTGATAGTGGATTTAACATTGAAGAACTGACGTTGTTTCAAAGGTACAAATTAAACATTTTATACATGGTTTGTCTATGTGGAAAATTCGTTACAATGATGACATAATCCTGTGGTTGAAATTCGACCCTCAAAACAGTTGATGACTTTTTTTCTAAACCAAATGTATTTTCCACTTAGATTCCACGTCACAATATGTTGACAAATTATGTTGATTCAACCAGTTTGTGGGTAGTAACTAGACTATTCAAATATGATGCATTCGCAATCTATTCAGCTCCCCAATGTCATGTAGCTTCACTTGCTTGTCTCTGCTGACAATCACTGGATTTCAAAACTGGTTTTACTTGAGTTTTAGATTATTTATTTGATTCACCCATTAATATTTTGTCTTGATCTGGCCCAGCCAATCCAATTAAAGTTTCTGTCATGTAGTTAATTATTTCTCCAGTTTGACAGGAGGTTGGATGTCTCCATTTTTATTTCAGGACTGATAACACAGAATAACGTGGTCCTCTGTAGCTCCAATTGGTAGAGCATGGTGCTTGTAACGCCAGGGTAGTGGGTTCGATCCCCGGGACCACCCATACGTAGAAATGTATGCACACATGACTGTAAGTCGCTTTGGATAAAAGCGTCTGCTAAATGGCATATTATATATTATTAATAAAGAGGAATCCATTATGTTGTCTGTCTGTCCAGTGCCCCTTTTATATTGTACTACTGGTGACCCTCTAATGAAAGCAGTGCAATGTTAAAAGGGCATTGGCCAGGGATTATTCCCAAGGAGGTTTTGCAAGGTGTAGCTGTGAACCTTTGCTCAACAAAGCTGTTTGCAGGTGCTCTGACTTCATTGCACTACTGTATTGGACAGCTAGCAGTGCAATAGTATTGTCAAAGCATCTGAAAGCAGCAAAGACCACTTTTGGACAAATGAATCCGCAAAACATGTATGACAATGTGGCGAAAGCTGCCACACTCCTCACCAAGGGGGGAATTCAGACCCGAGTTAATCGCTTAAATGGAACTTTATTCCCTTTTCTCTTTACACGTATTCTGACCTTGAACGCATGGGAAAACTCATGTCAGCCAGTTATTCGTTTGGGGTGGAGATCAATCTGCTATTGTACACTTTTCTCCCTTTCCTATATTTCATGAATTGAACAATTTGAATATGGTAACGTTCACGGTGAATCAAACCACTATTTTTGATTCACCAATATATTTTGTGCGTAAAGGCTTTCCAACCGTGTTTTATGTATGATTCATGAATACTTTCCCAACCCTAAATAATCTACAAGATCAGAGTATTTTTAAATCTACCAATTGGTGCTGAAAGGAAACTAATATGTGTGTATTTAGATGGCTTTCTTTCATTGATCCCTATTCTGAACCCGTTCTCCACGTATATTCTAGTGAGTCTGTCAAATTAAAGGTACATCGTATTTAAAAGGATGGCTTTAGATAAATGTACTGAAAACCCATTTGAATGAAAACTGTTGGCCAGCAAGTGGGAGAGTTTTCAGCCGTTGAATTAAATGTATTCAGTGCGCGCAAGGGAGTCACACCTGCAAAGCCCATTGCGCACCTGCATAAGGTAAGTCTGAATACCGACTACTGAGAAGTGCTTAACTCAAAACGAATCGGGCCCCAAGTGCATAATTATTGGCACTCTAGGGTTGACTGAAACACTATGGTATGTGCTGTATAACAGTGCACCCCAAGGAACGGCTGTGCATATAATTAGGAATTAGAACTCTAGAATAGGCATTGGCGGGATGTGGGGGGGTGGGTTGTTTTATCAAAATGTTTGTGTAATTTCATAAAAAAATCTGCAATGAAGATCAATAGTCTTATTAATTCAGGCCGAGTCCAAATGAGCAATAATCTTACTCTTCACTCTTCATTCCCTCACCTGCAATCTATCAAAGCAAGTCTGGAACTTTTGTCCCCATCAGTCAGCTTCCATTTCTTATTAGGAGGAGGATCTACCTAAACTTCCAAAAATAAACACTTATTTGTATTTAAATGTTTTCTCTTTCGTACCTTCTGAATATGTTTTCTGTTATGTGCCTACTGAACTCAACCCTGATTATTATTATTTTTAATCACTCCATTTTGATAAAATGACAAGCATTCGATTGCTCCCAAGTCCTGAAACCCTATCAGTATTGTCTCTGCTGTCCACTTTGAGTAGTGCAATGTTGCTTATAGGGTTTCAGTGTTTGTGTTAAAGCCTCATAGAAGGCACTGTGTGTCTCAATACTATTTCATGCACCTTTCGGGAGGCAACAGTTTTGTGGCCGAAGTATTCAAAAGATGTGACTGATCCTTTCGCTCATTTTGTTCATGTTCATAGTTATGACAGATCTGTACACGCAATGATTTTCTGTGTGTAATAATGATTGTGTAAGGCTTGTAGTACACTAAACCAACTGTCCTTTCAGTTCCAGAAGGCAGAGGCTGACATGGAGTACATGGAGAAGCGGTTGAGACTGGACTTCCTGACTAATACTCCAGAGAACAGTGCAGCAGAGGTGAATACATGAACACCACAGTACTTAGTTACAAAACATGTCCTCAGAACAGACCAACAGACAAGTCACCCAACACTTTTCCACTCCATCCACAAAAGGCAATGCTACAGTATCTAATAAATCTCTGAACTTCTGCCATGCAGACAGTGTAGCCAACATTCTGTTAAATCAATATCTGACTCACGTTGTGCTCGTGACCACAGGAAAACCCTGTGAAGCTACTGGAGAACCTGTCAGCCATCAAGGCGAGGCATGCGGCCCTGTGTACACAAGTGCAGGAGATCGCAGCCGAGCAGAAGCAATCAATGGACTCCATACGAGTGCACCTCGACACCACTGTGCAGCTAGTGCAACAGTTACAGCAGACTGCTGACGTAGAGGTAGACTATTCCCTCTACGTACATCCGACAAGGTCAACCAACCCTTTTCAATGTTAAAGGGTGGTTAAATCATGTGCAATTCAGAATTTATATTTGTACTAATACTGTTTTGTAGGTTCCAACACTGACTGAGACGGAGCAGGAGTCTGCAAAGTTTCTTGGTTTATCAGTCAATCAAAACACAATGGAGGTAAGTCAATTTGCTGGAGCTAAGGTGTCGTTGCGTACAGGAGCAGAGCGTGTGGCGAAACGATATTTCACAGACGTCATTCTGTGTAACACTGACATTGTATGGGCACTACTTTTGATTGTCCAATTTTACGGCCCATGCTATTCAGAGAAATACAGTGGGGGAAAAAAGTATTTAGTCAGCCACCAATTGTGCAAGTTCTCCCACTTAAAAAGATGAGGGAGGCCTGTAATTTTCATAATAGGTACACGTCAACTATGACAGACAAAATGAGGGAAAAAAATCCAGAAAATCACATTGTAGGATCTTTAATGAATTTATTTGCAAATTATGGTGGAAAATAAGTATTTGGTCAATAACAAAAGTTTCTCAATACTTTGTTATATACCCTTTGTTGGCAATGACACAGGTCAAACGTTTTCTGTAAGTCTTCACAAGGTTTTCACACACTGTTGCTGGTATTTTGGCCCATTCCTCCATGCAGATCTCCTCTAGATCAGTGATGTTTTGGGGCTGTCGCTGGGCAACACAGACTTTCAACTCCCTCCAAAGACTTTCTATGGGGTTGAGATCTGGAGACTGGCTAGGCCACTCCAGGACCTTGAAATGCTTCTTACGAAGCCACTCCTTCGTTGCCCGGGCGGTGTGTTTGGGATCATTGTCATGCTGAAAGACCCAGCCACGTTTCATCTTCAATGCCCTTGCTGATGGAAGGTTTTCACTCAAAATCTCACGATACATTGCCCCATTCATTCTTTCCTTTGCACGGATCAGTCGTCCTGGTCCCTTTGCAGAAAAACAGCCCCAAAGCATGATGTTTCCACCCCCATGCTTCACAGTAGGTATGGTGTTCTTTTGGATGCAACTCAGCATTCTTTGTCCTCCAAACACGACGAGTTGAGTTTTTACCAAAAAGTTATATTTTGGTTTCATCTGACCATATGACATTCTCCCAATCCTCTTCTGGATCATCCAAATACACTCTAGCAAACTTCAGACGGGCCTGGACATGTACTGGCTTAAGCAGGGGGACACGTCTGGCACTGCAGGATTTGAGTCCCTGGCGGCGTAGTGTGTTACTGATGGTAGGCTTTGTTACTTTGGTCCCAGCTCTCTGCAGGTCATTCACTAGGTCCCCCCGTGTGGTTCTGGGATTTTTGCTCACCGTTCTTGTGATCATTTTGACCCCACGGGGTGAGATCTTGCGTGGAGCCCCAGATCGAGGGAGATTATCAGTGGTCTTGTATGTCTTCCATTTCCTAATAATTGCTCCCACAGTTGATTTCTTCAAACCAAGCTGCTTACCTATTGCAGATTCAGTCTTCCCAGCCTGGTGCAAGTCTACAATTTTGTTTATGGTGTCCTTTGAAAGCTCTTTGGTCTTGGCCATAGTGGAGTTTGGAGTGTGACTGTTTGAGGTTGTGGACAGGTCTTTTTTTTACTGATAACAAGTTCAAACAGGTGCCATTAATACAGGTAACGAGTGGAGGACAGAGGAGCCTCTTAAATAAGTTGTTACAGGTCTGTGAGAGCCAGAAATCTTGCTTGTTTGTAGGTGACCAAATACTTATTTTCCACCATAATTTGCAAATAAATTAATTTAAAATCCTACAATGTGATTTTCTGGATTTTTTTTTTCTCAATTTGTCTGTCATAGTTGACGTGTACCTATGATGAAAATTACAGGCCTCTCATCTTTTTAAGTGGGAGAACTTGCACAATTGGTGGCTGACTAAATACTTTTTTCCCCCACTGTATATAAAGCTTTACTGCTCAGGATTTCTCAACTCTTTCCTTCAGTGAAATGTTATGGTCGTCTTGTAATATGCCAGTATTACAATATATTGTAATATAACTGTAATATGCCAATGTTTGTCTGTTAACAGGTACCAATGTCTACGGAGCCTCCAGCCCAAGAGCAGCCTCAGTGTAAGTAATGGTTAAACCCAAGTCTCCCCTCTGCATATATCTTATAGACACAAACCCCTATTGAAGTCATTTGTAACCAACATATTATCTACATAGCTGAATTGGAGCATTTATATTGATACTTTAACAGCCAACAATGACACAACATTCCTCTTCAAGGAATCCATGTGAAACCCAAAAAGGGCTCATGACTCTACAGATAGGAATATGGCGACTGAAGCCAATGTGAGCGCTCTCTGTCCACAGCCTCGAGGGAAGGCGAGTTTGAGGAGCTGAGTGAAGCCACACTGGAGGCCGTGCCGTGCAGCGTGCGCTCCAACGTCAAGCTGGCCAACCTCAATGCCTTCTACAAGCAGCTGCATGAGTACTTCTCCTTCAGAAAAAACAGGTCAGACGAGTCACGTTCATGCTGAGATGCATATACCTTTACACAGAAACTCCCAGTTGTCAAGGCAAAACCAGCAGCAGGAATGTCCTAATTGTTTTTATGCTGAACAGTTAACTGCTGGACCAGAGTCAGTCCCCGTGTCATATGAATGTTTAGTAAGTTGTAGGCATTTTGTGGAAGTTCACGCAAGTTCTAACTTTGCCACTCTTTCTCCAGTGGAGCACTCAGTTTGCAGAAGATGAAGCAGATGAACATGAACGTTAGCGACGCCAAGCTGAAGACGTTGCAGCACCTCTCTCGCATTGAGCTGGACAAGAAAGGGCATGTTCGTCTGCTAATATGAGACTGAGGAACCGGAGGAACCGAGACTAAAATATTAGACCCCACAGCACTGAGTATGAGATGACTGTATGAGTGACTGATTCTGCCCATCTCTCCTTGTCCCTTTGCTAGGCATATTAGCCTCATTGAAGGGTTTTCAGTTGAATCCTCATTCCTACATATGCTGTGGTTAGATTTCATTTGCTAGATAAAACATTTTTTATGACACCAAATAATCTTATTTTAGAAGGAATTGACACACCGGAAGCAAGAATTCCAGATGGAATCAAGTCACCACATGTTTGTAGGGTGCTATTTTTGTAAAGAGTTTGATGTTGGATAAGTAGGTAGGGTTTTATGGCTAATGTATCAATCGTACCACTGACTTAACTGTAAAGCTTGTATCGAGTGTCAATGTATTTTATGATCCTTCATTAAATTGAAATATTCCTTCTGCCCAGGGATACACTCAATCAAAAATGTATTTAACAAGGAGTGCAAACATGTATTAGCATCTCAACGTACAGTTTAAAGTCTCTTTTCTACCAAATATGTAAAACAATTACATAAAATGAATCCATAAAAGCTTAAAATGCAGATGCAAACAAACCATTACATTACATTGGTTGATTTAAGTTTGTTTTGGTATTGGTCAAATCTGATCTATGGGTAATGCACTAGGGCAGGGTGAAATTACAATAGATAACACATGAATACATTAACAGTAATGATGGTACATTTTATTAACTATATTAATAACAGTAATGATAATTTAACTAAGCTTTGACGAGCACTGAATACACACCAATGCCCCTTGAACAGCTTAACAGGAACACAGAACTCCAGTCATAGACACTTAAGATAAATTAATGACTTCAACAATACATAATGAGAATTTAAAATATTATATTTCTAATGTTTCGAAAGAACTCGCAAGATAAAATGCATACGTTATCAAAATTCCAGCACCAAAGAATACATGTATTATCATGCCACGTGTTCATGTGCTTAAAGGCAATACTTTTTACCACCAAAAAGATCAATTTTCAAACAGGTGAGTGAATTGTAGTGACAGAGCTTGAGAGGATCTGCAGAGAAGAATGGGATAAAATCCCCAAATACAGGTGTGCCAAGCTTGTAGCGTCATACTAAAGAAGACTCAAGGCTGTAATCGCTGTCACAGGTGCTTCAATAAAGTACTGAGTAAAAGGGTCTGAATACTTATGTAATTGTGATTTTTCAGTTTTTTATTTTTAATACATTTGCGAAAATGTCTAAACTGTTTTTACTTTGTCATTATGGGTTATTGTGTGTAGATTGATGAGGGAAAAAACAATGTAATCAATTTTAGAATAAGGCTGTAACGTAACCAAATGTGGAAAAAGTCAAGGGGTCTGAATACTTTCCAAATGTACTGTATGTGATAGTAGAATAGTGGCCTGAGGGAACACATTTCATTGTATATAACTGCCTTAATGTTGCTGGACCCCAGGAAGAGTAGCTGCAGCCTTGGCAGCAGCTAATGGGGATCCTTAATAAATACAAATACAAGCTCACAGAACGGGACCGCTGAAGCGTGTAGCGCATAAAAATCGTCTGTCCTCGGTTTAAACACTCACTACCGAGTTCCAAACTGCCTCTGGAAGCAACGTCAGCACAAGAACTGTTCGTCGGGAGCTTCATGAAATGGTTTTCCAATGCCGAGCAGCCGCACACAAGCCTAAGATCACCATGCCAAGCGTCGGCTGGAGTGGTGTAAAGCTCGCCGCCATTGGACTCTGGAGCAGTGGAAACGCGTTCTCTGGAGTGATGAATCACGCTTCACCATCTGGCAGTCCAATGGACGAATCTGGGTTTTTAATGCCTGTGATTTTGGAATGAGATGTTCGATAAGCAGGGGTCCACATACTTTTGGTCATGTAGTGTAATTGTATGTGTGGGGTACAGAGATACATTTTAGTCATTTAGCAGACGCTCTTATCCAGATAGGGTAGTTATTCAAAATGTTATGTTAAACGCTTATTGCACAGTGAGTCCATGCAACTTATTATGTGACTTGTTAAGCACATTTTTACTCAAAGTATTTAGACTTGCCATAACAAAGGATACTTATTGACTGAAGACATTTCAGCTTTTAATTTTTAATTAATTTGTAAAAATGTTTAAAAAAATAATTCCACTTTGACATTATGGGGTATTATGTGTAGGCCAGTGACACAAATCTCAATTTAATCCATTTAAAATTCAGGCTGTAATACAACAAAATGTGGAAAAAGTAAAGAGGTGTGAATATGTAAATGTAATACTTTCTGAAGGTTTAACTATCTCACTATGTATAGTTCTTCCACTGCCATTAATAATAAGAATTCCAGCCAGTTAGCAAGCACACAAAGTTTCTACTGAAACTTCCTTTTCTAGTTTGCTACTTGTAGAGAGAGTTTTTTTTCTTCTTATAATGTGGGCATAATGCAGTGTAGGTACCTTCACTGTGTGTTCTGCCATGTTGGGCTCTTGATGTCACATTATTTTCGCCTGGTAGCTCTTCATCATTAATCACCTCTTTATCCTCATGGTCTGTGTCCTCTTCGTCAGGCAACTCTTCCTCATCAAACCCCTCCTCCGCCTCTGACACAAGCTCATATTCTGCAGAGACATGTTTATAACTAAACACAGTCTACCACCAAACATACATACATATTATACTGGTCTGGGGTTGCCATACTGATCTAATAGTAATATCAAGTCATTTAAAAATATATATATATTTTGAATATTAAAACATACAATCTACCTGCTGTTAAGCCGTTCAACATTTACATTACATTCAGTCATCCAGAGCGACCCACAGGAGCAACTAGGGTCAAGCACCCCGCCCAGGGACACGTCGAACAGATCTCCCACCAAGTCAAATCGGGGAGCCAGACCAGTGACCTATCGGCCACCAGCCCAAGCTCCCAACTGCCAGGCGACCAACCATCCAAGATCCCCCAACAGTTCCCGAGAGCTGCCCCTCAACCATCCGAGAACCCCCACACAGTCAACAACAACTAACAAAAAGAGAAAAACAAAGGAAAACAACAGAAAACAACAATGCAAAAAACAAAAATCTAAACAGCAAGGCCGACTGTATGCGTTTGAGTGCATGTATGGCACTATTTACATGTGTGTATGTGTGTCCGTGTGTGTGTGCACGTGTGTGTATGCAAGTCAGTTGTTAGTTGAAATTCAGTTTCTGAATGTTACTGAAAATAACATTCAACTTCTCAACAACACCTTGCTTAATTGAATCAGGTGAGTTAACATGGATAGGGATTCTATAAAAGCCTGTACCGCCTCTCCTCCAGAACCATGTTTGGAGACAACTAACACCTCACCTCCTAGAACAGAGGAGTTAGCAACCAGAGGCTCTTCACGCATCAGGTCCGCATCCACATCACAGCTACCCTGATCGGACCCTTCCAACTCCGCTTCCTCTATCTCTTCTTTCATGTCTGCAGTCAGCGACATCCCGCTCTCTCTTCGAGACACTCCATGTTCTTCAAAACTATCTCTCTTCTCCCCCCTGTCCTTCCTCCTCCCTATCAACCTCATCCTCCTCACTTTCTTGGCTAGTGGTGGGTATGTTGTAGATAGAGCCCACCCCCTCCTGGCTGGTCCCTGTGGTCTCTCTCTCCAGAACTGGCCGTGGTGAACTCTGGGACGCCCGTGGGTGGAGGAGTCTCTTATCACGGGCGACTGCAGCACACTGTACACGCTGGGGGGGTCCGTCTGCAGACAGAGCAGCCAAAATACATCACAACATTTCAGTTACGTTGATAAAAGGTAAGAAACTATTGAGTTAAACTTTACATCCTGTGCCTCTCCAGGACCAGGGTTGATGGCCATTGGCGTACTATATATTTGGACAGGTTTGAAGAATGTATTGAAACATGGTTCTGACTGGGAGAGTGCTGACTCTATTCTGACCATGCTGCTGGCTCCCAGGCTGGCTGTGACGAAGCTCTCGGTGTGGGGAGGCAGGAAGCGGGTGCTGCCCCAAGGGGAGGTGTCCAGCAGGCTGGGAAGAGGGGGGATGGGCTCCCCAGTGACCCCCATGGCTCTGTAGTTGGGCGCAGTCGCTACACCAAACCAAAACAAGTATACCAGTGACGTGACACCTTGCTGCAATTCAACTTGTAAACATAGAGGTTTAAAAGTAGCGCTCCTGATGTTAAACATGCACAGTGTAAGCTGACTGGTACCAAGTGACTACTCCTAAGCTTCATTTCACGGTGCAACTGGGGGGTTTATACAACTGAAGCTCCAGTAAAGCTCTGGTAGCTAGGTGGCGTTGGTTGGTACCTGGGCGGAGTGGGGTGCTGTTGCAGGGCGGAGGTTGTCTGTTCAGAGGGCTGGGGTGCAGTCTCTCCTGGCAACCCACTCCTGGTGCAGGCGGGCCAGCATGTGATGCTGGAGACATCAGCCATGTCAGGTACACCGCTGTATAAACACACACACATACACACATGAATTGATGAAGACCATGACACATTGTACATTGAGATGTCTAAGAAAATCTACAGAGTGTGTAGGTCTGTGTCTCAGAGAGTAGATCTGTGCCTGAAATACTCTGTGGCACACTGGAAATGATATTGTTGGTGGACGTACTCCCAAAGGATGAGTTGTTGGTGCTTGATGATTACATCACACTGCAGAACACCTCAATCTACTCTCTGACAGCCACACCCTTCCCAGAGCTCCTAAACAACATTCCCAGTCTCAACATTGGGGGATTTACTAAGTTTAAGCATTCATCTGCACTAAAACTTCTATTCACAACACACATAATATTGTACAGTTGATTTTACCATGGAACCTCAGCGTCAGTGTGTCGGTGCTGCTCCTACCTGGTCAGTGGAAAGGGGGTGTCCTGACTGACAGTGGGGTTTATATCAATCTCCTCTGACTCCTACTGTACAGGCTGACACTCTGGGGAAATGAACACTTCATCAGTAAATCTGTCCTCATTTAGTACTGCCTGAATGACCCAGCAGTGAATATGATGGTTTATGAATTGAAATACTGCTCCAAATCTTTGTTAATTGAGTGTCAAATCACACACACAGCCATCTTACTCCTGTGTTTGGTCTCCAGCGTCTGCTCCTCTGCTGCGGTCCTGCTGGCAGTAGCCCTGCACACCTCCACTGTCACATCCAGGTCTTCCTCTGAGCTGACAGGGCTCTGATAGGAGTAAACCAACCAGTTAGACGAAACCAACAACTAGAGTACACTAACTACATGCCTAACTATTTAACTAACTAGCTCACTTACTAACTAACTAACTACTCCTATGTTATGTTATACCATATAACTATTATGTTAACTAAGAACTACTAGACCTGGCTGTCTCTGGATGGGGCTGTGAGGCAGGGACAGAGGAGGAGGTTGGAGAGGACCTGTAGCCATTGTCACTGTGCCCCAGGGGGTCCTGTCTGGATCTGGGGGGTCCCACCGCTGGCCCCTGTCCCGATCTGTCCTCCTCTTCCTCCTCCTCACTGTCACTGTTGCCAGGGGGGCCCACAGCCACCCCCGGGTCATCCTGGCCAACAACTCTGACACCTCACCTATGGGAGGACGAGGTGTTATGTGAACTGTAACTTTGTGAACTTTGGTATAATATATGTATAATATGTACAGTATAGTGAGTTCTCTGTAACACTTTGCTTGACACCCATAATATGTCATAACAGCTGACATAACTTGTCATAACCTGTCACAATATAGTCATAACACTGTCATGACCCATATATTTACACCTGTTGTGACATACATTGCGTTATTTTATGGCTTGTTATTACACCCACTAATGTATCACATTGGTGGAAAGTAAGACTGTTCTCAAGGCAGGTCTGCCGGTTTTGACTAGCAGAAGTGACTTTTTGTAGCAGGTTAGGAGAATTAACGTGACAGGTTAGGATAATTAGGTTAAGGTTAGGAAAATGATTAGGGTTAAGGTTAGCTAAAATGCTAAAATTATCCCTGACGCGACTCAAACATATCTAACTACAACCAGGCCTGCCCGGAGTACAGTCTTGGTTTCCACTAATGCAATGAGGCGCATGCTACTGCCTAGCGCAGTTTATACAAAGGGTGGTTCTAATCCTGAATGCTGATTGGTTAAAACCGCATTCCAACTGGTGTCTATTCCACTAGTTACCACCGGCTAAATCTATGATGTTAAAATGCCTATTTACTCTGTTCCATCTGAGTGCGCAATCCACTGTCTCATCAGCCCAGCCAGGTAATTTATAAATTTGATCTCCACTATAAAAAGCATCTAGACATTATCTCACATTTCTTTTAGACTAACATTTAGTTTTCAACAGTGGAGATTTGTATAAACCTTGCTGTCTGTCTCTCCGACATTTGCAACATTGTTTCAATATTCAAATTCGATCTCCAGCTGTCCCATAGTAATGAAGGTGTCAGGAGTGGGCACAAGACAGACAGACAGACAGGCAGGCAGCGTTTCTCAGCCAGTCAAAATCATGAATCAGCTGGCATTCTTTTTATGTATATATACAAAGAAATGTAAATTGAAAAAAGGTCAAACAAAACGAATTGCAGCTAGTTTACAGTCTTTCCAGCTTCCGTTTGAAGCGATTGTGTTAGCTGTGTCGTTGGCTAGCTCCTCTGAACAACAGTGTGTCCTGAGGAATGAGCACATTTTCTATGCCAGGTGAAATCGTGCCTCATTAGCTCATTGTTATGGATGTATCCAAATAAATGTCATTAGAAAACAGCTTAAACAAATGCAAATGCAGGTACTTTGTTGTTATTTTGGCTGCACTTTTTGACGTGACTGTAAATTAGCCGTAGTTGGCTAACTTGCAAGCAAGAGATAAGAATGTTGCCAGCCAGTATGGCAATGGAACATTTAGAATGAACGACTGGGTCGCGTCCATAGATACAGAGCAAAAAGACTGAATGACTGGGTCGCGTCTCTGGCAACCGAACCAATAGAATGAACGACCAGCTGGCTTGGGTAGCAACCCTAGATTTGTGTCGGGACTATATCTTGTGGAAGGATAAAATAGTATGAATAAATTCATCAAAATAACGTTTTTATTTTAAATATGTCAATCATTATTTGAATATGTTGGTAACCCCTTGTATAAAAGTGATAATCCCCTCGAAGCTGGTGTTTGGAGGATATATTGGCAGGATGCCGGCCCTCGACAAACCCGTGCCAATATATCCTCCAAACACCGGCATCGAGGGTATTATCACCTAATTGTACCATGGCATTGTTGAATACTCATTTCCGATTTGCTTGAAGGGCATTCTAGAGCAAGCATTATTTCCCTATACACCAAGTCGATATTCACGTCGTAAAAAGGAATTCCCCTCACCCACAAATTGGGGAAAACAAACATTCTTTCCCATTCACCCCCATTGTAAAAGTGCCAACTTCGTCGTTATACAGAAATAACAAAACATGCCGAAAAGTCGTGGTCAAAAGATTTGAGAATGACACAAATACAAATTTTCACAAAGTCTGCTGCCTCAGTTTTGATGATGGCAATTTGCATATACTCCAGAATGTCATGAAGAGTGATCAGATGAATTGCAATTAATTGCAAAGTCCATGCAATGAATTGCCATGAAAATTAACTTAATCCCCAAAAAACATTTCCACTGAATTTCAGCCCTGCCACAAAAGGACCAGCTGCCATCATGTCAGTGATTCTCTCGTTAACACAGGTGAGAGTGTTGACGAGGACAAGGCTGGAGATCACTCTGTCATGCTGATTGAGTTAGAATAACAGACTGGAAGCTTTAAAAGGATGGTGGCGCTTGAAATCATTGTTCTTCCTCTGTTAACCATGGTTACCTGCAAGGAAACACGTGCCGTCATCATTGATTTGCACAAAAAGCGCTTCACAGGCAAGGATATTGCTGCTAGTAAGATTGCACCTAAATCAACCATTTATCGGATTATCAAGAACTTCAAGGAGAGAGTTTCAATTGTTGTGAAGAAGGCGTCAGGGCGCCCAAGAAAGTCCAGCAAGCGCCAGGACCGTCTCCTAAAGTTGATTCAGCTGCGGGATCGGGGCACCACCAGTGCAGAGCTTGCTCAGGAATGGCAGCAGGCAGGTGTGAGTGCATCTGCACACACAGTGAGGCGAAGACTTTTGGAGGATGGCCTGGTGTCAAGAAGGGCAGCGAGGAAGCCACTTCTCTCCAGGAAGAACATCAGGGACAGACTGATATTCTGCAAAAGGTACAGGGATTGGACTGCTGAGGACTGGGGTAAATTCATTTTCTCTGATGAATCCCCTTTCCGATTGTTTGGGGCATCCGGAAAAAAGCTTGTCCGGAGAAGACAAGGTGAGCGCTACCATCAGTACTGTGTCATGCCAAAAGTAAAGCATCCTGAGACCATTCATGTGTAGGGTTGCTTCTCAGCCAAGGGAGTGGGCTCACTCACAATTTTGCCTAAGAACACAGCCATGAATAAAGAATGGTACCAACACATCCTCCGAGAGCAACTTCTCCCAACCATCCAAGAATAGTTTGGTGACAACCAATGCCTTTTCCAGCATGATGGAGCACCTTGCCATAAGGCAAAAGTGATAACTAAGTGCCTCGGGGTACAAAACATCGACATTTTGGGTCCATGGCCAGGAAACTCCCCAGACCTTAATCCCATTGAGAACTTGTGGTCGATCCTCAAGAGGCGGGTGGACAAAAAAACACAAATTCTGACAAACTCCAAGCATTGATTATGCAAGAATGGGCTGCCATCAGTCAGGATATGGCCCAGAAGTTAATTGACAGCATGCCAGGGCGGATTGCAGAGGTCTTGAAAAAGGGTCAACACTGCAAATATTGACTCTTTGCATAAACTTAATGTAATTGTCAATAAAAGCCTTTGACACTTATGGAATGCTTGTAATTATACTTCAGTATACCATAGTAACATCTGACAAAAATATCTCATAACACTGAAGCAGCGAACTTTGTGAAGACCAATACTTGTGTCATTCTCAAAACATTTGACCACGACTGTACATGTAACCATGTCAAAAATCCCGACCAACGGTTCGCAATGCTCCCTCGTACGGAAATAGAGCCTGCGAGAAGAGCCCTGTGGCTTCAGGCTATTCGGGGTGGGAGAATGGGAAATGTGGGGACCCCGTGTCCATGTAGGCTACACGTAGCTATGTGTGTGGAAAACATTTCATCACAGGTAAGATATTTAACTTGTTTTAGTATAGATCCTCCATCATCGTTTAAATATACAGTTTGGGAAGATTTTGGCTTCCCAGTAGATTAGAACGGCGATAGACAGAGCGTTGTTGATAAAACGTTAACAGTCGCTATGCTCTTAACAAGAATCACCCCTGATACGGGAGCAAGACCGAAACGCAAAGAAACAACAACACAACATCGTCTCCGCCCTGTATTCAAGCAGCCCTTGGCAGCTGATTCTGACCGGGCCAAAGAAATTACAAGCGCGTTTGTAGGCTGTTTATATTTTGTAGTGTTTGGTTTATAACCGCGGATATGCGCCCATTCTCTGTGTTTGAGAGTATGGGGTTTCAGCGCCTTGTGAAAGTGCTCTAGCAATTACTAACTTCCCTCTTGCACCCATTTCAGCAAACAGGTAGTACCCACTCTATCTATATAAGCAAGCCGAAGTTTTCAATGAATTGGCCAATGCACCCTGTGTTGCGCTAACTTAACAGTGAGGGGGTTTGATTAATCTTGCATGGGCGCCCGTGTAGGTGTGTTTCGCACAGGCTGAAAGTTGATTGCATTCGATTTGGAACCGGGCTGCCTCCCAGGCATGAGCGAGGTGCCCCGCTCTGTCTGATGGCGAAGTCGGCTTAAAACAAAAGTGAAGTAATTAAGCAGGTGTAGTAGTAATTAGTAGGATTCTGTGTTTTCCCATGCAAACGTGATTGCTTTTGATAAAAACGCATTATCTGCCTTCTCAATGAAAATGCACACATTTATTTTATGGAAAAGAGATGTATGTTTCTGGAAGATGCACCATGCTGCCTTGTTGACAACATTACCCAGCATCGCAGATTACTGTTTGATTTGAAAAGGGCCCTCCTCCCTCCCCGCTTTTGCCCATTGAAGTGACAGGCCATTGCTTGGTTCAACCCATCATAAAATAACTCCCTCATTGACAGCCCATCACATTACCCCGGAGTGGAAGATGTACCATGCTACAGACACCCCTTTATGAGAGTCACAAGAGCGCATCTAGCACTGAAAGAGGCAGTGTCATGGTGCAGACAACAGACATTGGAGTAGCTACCTGTGTAGAGATCCTGGATGAGGGCACATACAGCGAGTACTTAGCGAGTACCGTTTCCCCCCAATTCGGCCCATACAGGTGCAAACTTGGGACCTCTGCCTTGCTAGCACACGTGACCGCCATCCTGAAGCGTCTTACCAGTCTGCGCCACGCGAAAAGCTAGCTATTCGCTGGCACAAGTAGCGACACTTCAGACTGAGGAGTAAGTTTCACACAGGGTCAACGTCTGATAACCTCAGGGGCGGCCCAGTTGTACAGGCCTGGGGCAGGGGCAGGTGGGCCGGGAGTTTGGGGCGAAACCCTCATTGGCAGAGGAACAGGACACACAGACAAATACCAAATTGAATAATATTTAACTTTTCTCGCTACTCTTATACAATTGTGGTCAAATATATTGGCACCCTAGCACTTGGAGCAGAATGTTCTGTTTTCTCGTTTCAAAACTGGTAGAATTAGTGTTGCACGGTATACCGAAACTTTTTCGATACTAGAGCATGAAAAACGGTTCGGTACTAGATTCTTTGTTACTTTCGGTACTTCTATCAAATGTGTCTCACGCCGTATACTGATTAAGAGGATCGAGTCTGTCTAGTAATTTGTCTGACCCTTCTCAAGGGGGCAGTAGTAAGCTGGCCAGGATACTTGCGCTTGCGCATGCAATGGTGAGTCAGCTGACATAGCGCAATACACTTTTGAGAAGCGAGAGGATAGCGAGAGGGTATGCCGACAGCATGGCTTCTTCTTCTATTGAAAACATCATACTGTACCTCCATTCCCGCAGCTTGTTGACAAAACTGGCTCCAGAAGCAAACTATGGGAATACTTTGCTTACAGAGCAAATTATGATGGCCAGCCCACTGAAACAACTAAGCAAAATGTGTAACAAAGCAGTGTAGTGCAAGGGAGGTTTAGTTACAAAACAATATAATAAAAAACTATTTTACACATTTGCATTGTAACGTTATTCTACTAGCAACTAAATTCAAATTATTTTTGAGTGACAATGACATGAACATATATTTAGCATTACATTAATGTGAGCATTAATGTGCTCAGTTGGTAGAGCATGGCATTTGCAACGCCAGGGTTGTGGGTTCGATTCTGTGGGGATCTATTTTTTTATAACTGGATGTGATGCCTAGCTTGGAAGGAATGCATTAATGATTAAACATAATAGGTTTGTACTGTACTGATATAAATTGTTTAACATAACAAGCTGTGATTCATGTGAGGAATGTTAGGGCGTAGGGTGAGACAGACTTGTATTTCTCACAGACACATACACACTGCCTCTTTGTTAAACCGCGTTCAAGGACGTGTACTGCAAAAAGGTGCTGACTCTACAAGTTGTGATGATAACAACTTATGCCTGGCAACAGTGTGCAACAGTGCAGCGCCAAGGGGCTGGGACCAGCCTGTGCGCCAACGATAGGCTGAGTAAGTCTAAACCACGCTCAGTCTCTACTCTGATTGGCCAGCAGGGAGCGGGAACTATCTCTGTCAGAGTATTTGAAGAAGAACTTAGAACAATGGATCAGTTCTCTGAGTGCCCTGCGTGGTATTTCCGTGGACCCGTATATACGAACATCATATTTACCATTGAAGTGGTTTGCATTAATTAAAATACTAGTCTATTTTAGAAGACGTGTATTGACCTCTTTTGTTCCTAATACCAGATTTGAATTGACGCAACTTAACAATTGGTGACCCCGACTGTGATCTGGTAGAAGGGACTTCGCTGGGTATTGTCCGGCCCATTGGACATCTCTGTCATTGAACGGTGTGTTTCACAAAGAGTCCGGACTACTAAAAACAGGTAAGCAGACACCTATTGTTATATAACTCAAGTTCTGCACATTGGCTTTATCCAAATTAATTTTGTGAAACACCTGTTTGATGTAAGTGAACTAAATTATGAAACTATTATGAGTAGATAAGCACCATATTGTGACATGTAAACCTGTGGTGAATGTGATGTTAAACCTTGGTACCATAGAGTATTGTTTCACCGGCACGTACCAGAGGGCTAGGTACGGCTAGGATCGGGGAAAAATACTGAAATCCCCAGGCTAGGACCACCAGGGGTGGGAACTGGGGGTACAGGGATTATTGGCTTAAAAGTGTTGTGCTATTGACATGTATCAGAAGGCTAGATACGGCTAGGATCATAGGGGCACTTACATTTTAGTCGACTCCAGGCTAGGATCACCAGTGGTGAGAACTGGAGGCGTAGGGAATTATTGGTTAAAAGTGTTGCACTATTGACACGTATCAGAAGTCTAGATACGGCTAGGATCATAGGGACACTTACATTTTAGATAGTGTTGCACTACTGACACGTATCAGAGGGCTAGATACGGCTAGGATCAGAGGGGCACTTTAAAGTATAGGGTGTCGTATGAGTGAGGGAGGGAATGATCCCAGTGTAATAAAAGAGTGAAGGCGGGTTATTAAAATTAATAAACCTGTATACCTTGATAGAAAACTAATTAGGAATTAAAGACATCTGTGACTGTCCAAACTGTATAATTTGTGAATAACTGTTGGGTTTGTGGTTGCTTAAACCGTATAACCCGTTAATAACAATTGGGAACATAAAGGTAAAATACTGAATAACTAGTATGACTAAACTGAAACGTTTGAACTGATATAACTGAACTGTAACGTTTGATGTTTGACATAGCATAATACTGGTTTTAAACAATTATGTTGAGGCAATTTGGTTTAAAATTTGATTTAACGTTTGATGTTTGACCCTGCAAAATACTGGTTAAATAATTAGACTGAAATAATTTGGTTTATCGTTGAAATATAAATATGCACCGACTTTAACTAATTAGGTGGGAATAATTTGATTTAAATAAATAGACTAACGTACTTTAAATAACGGCAGAATATTGGAAACGCTAAAACGAAAAGCAGACAAAGCCTGTTCCGACTGGACACAGAAGGGAGAGCCACGAGGGGAGGGGCTGGAGACAGCGAGAGTGTGGCTTTTGGAGAGTCAGGAAGGACTAGGGGGTGATTTGTGTCGATTGGGAGTTGGCTGGGAACACCACGGGGCGATTGTTTGAGAGGTGCCTGTGGATTTCTGACGATATGAACTTGCTCACCCGAACGTAGACGTACGTCATGGGTGAGAAAGTAGAGAATATTTACATTTACAGTCATTTGGCAGACGCTCTGGTCCAGAGCGACTTATGGGAGCGATTGGGGTTGAGTGCCTTGCTCAGGGGCACATCGGCAGTTCTCGGTTGTTGGCGCGGCGCTATTGGTCACTAAGCTGCCTGCCACCCCATATGAGTTTAAGGTTGTGCCGTTGTTTGATCATGTGATAAGGTTTAATGGGTAATCGGACCATAACTAATGTGGGTATGGAAGTAATGTATACACAGTGGAGAGCCAATAGGGGGCTCCATTGAACTATTATGTTTTGTTGGGCATTTCGGTGGCATGAGGTGAAGTCTGTGTGTATGAGTGAATTCAACGGCTGGTGTAGGTGGTGACCGGATGCTACGGAGTGTTTGGTTTGGTGATGTTGAATGGACGATTTGTAGCGTGTTTTGGGGTTAAATAGAAAGACTCACTTATTCAATAGGGAATGGGTGAAGGGAGAGAGAACATTACTTTGTGTTGCTGAATGAGGTGAAAGCTAGTGCAGTTTTCATTTGGTGACGTCACTTGCTCTATGAACTGGAAGTATTTACTTTGAAAGCATCGCGGAATGTGTGGAGTGACTGGCGATGTATGTAGAGGGTCCCTGGTTCGAACACAGGTAGGGACAGTGGGTAAAGCTTTCGCATTGGGGCTATAGACCTAGATTACTATGTGGATTGAGAAATGTGAAAGGTTGAATTAGATAGCTTAAGTAGAAGTATTCTAGAAAGGTCTGTGAAAATATGTTAAAAGGTCCCGCGCCTTCCCCGTTGTGTAGGAAGGAGCAAGGGGAGGGGTGAGAGATAGTTCAAATGATAGGAATATCATAAAATCTATGCTTATCAACGATAGCAAGTATTTGTTTTATTAATTAGGGCCTAATCAGAGAGAACAGTTAAAGAAATTGAATAGCGAACTGAAATGGCGATAGAGCTGTGAAAATTGAGTTGAGGACAAAGGAGAATAATTTATGGCTCTGGTTAGCGGGAGAGAAAAAAAATAGAGACAGTCAAGCGAGTTGGGTTGAGCTGTGGGATTTCAAGTGGAGGTCTGAATGCTTGACTGGAAGGCAGTGCTTTGATAAATTCTAATTGTTATTACTTTATTCGATAGGTTGCTTAACACCAGTGGTGTATACAAATAGTTGGTAAATTCTAGAATGATAATTTATTTTCGTTACGGGGACCAGGGGATGCAAGTGGATTTGGCTGTTGTGCTGGGGGAATAGCGCCAGCCTGTGGTGGGTTCTAGATTTGTTAAATAAACAAACTTATATTTTAAACTAAAGTGATGCAATAGGTGTCACGATCGTCGTTAGATGATGAAGCGGACCAAGGCGCAGCGTGATATGCGTACATACTTTATTTAGTACTGACACACGAACAAAAACAACAAAACAAACGATACGTGAAGTCCTGGGTTGAACACAAACCTTCCGGAACAAGATCCCACAATAAACATGTGCCAACAGGCTGCCTAAGTATGGTCCCCAATCAGAGACAACAAGCTACAGCTGTCTCTGATTGGGAACCACCCTGGCCAACATAGAAACTAAACGATCTAGAACACAACATAGAAAACTATAACATAGAAACCTACACACCCTGGCTCAACATATAAGAGTCCCCAGAGCCAGGGCGTGACAGTACCCCCCCCCCCCCCCCCCCCCAAAGGCGCGGACTGCGACCGCGCCAACCAAACCCAACAGGGGAGGGGCCGGGTGGGCATTCCGCCTCGGAGGCGGATCCGACTCCGGGCGTGACCACCACTCTATCTCTACCCCCCCGTAGCGCCCCTGGTCTGGTCTGGCCCCACTGGCCGGAGCTGGACTGGACACCGGTGGAGCGGCTTGCTCTGGCTCCGGTGTGGAGCAGCTGACCGGTGCCGGACCAGGCACCGGTGGAACAGGCACGGACCGTGCCAGACTGACGACGCGCACTACTGGCTTGGTGCGGGGAGCAGGAACGGGCCGGACGGGGCTGGCGACGCGCACCACTGGCTTGGTGCGGGGAGCAGGCACGGACCGGACCGGGCTGACGACGCGCACCATTGGCTTGGTGCGGGGAGCAGGCACAGGCCGGACCGGGCTGGCGACGCGCACCACTGGCTTGGTGCGGGGAGCAGGAACGGGCCGGACCGGGCTGACGACGCGCACCACTGGCTTGGTGCGGGGAGCAGGAACGGACCGGACCGGGCTGACGACGCGCACCACTGGCTTGGTGCGGGGAGCAGGAACGGACCGGACCGGGCTGACGACGCGCACCACTGGCTTGGTGCGGGGAGCAGGAACGGGCCGGACCGGGCTGACGATGCGCACCACTGGCTTGGTGCGGGGAGCAGGAACGGGCCGGACCGGGCTGACGACGCGCAACATTGGCTTGGTGCGGCGAGCAGGAACAGGCCGGACTGGGCTGGCGACGCGCACCACTGGCTTGGTGCAGGGAGCAGGAACGGGCCGGACCGGGCTGACGACGCGCACCACTGGCTTGGTGCGGGGAGCAGGGACAGGCCGGACCGGGCTGGCGACGCACACCACAGGCTTAGTGCGGGGAGCAGGAACGGGCCTGACCGTACAGGGAACACACACCACTGGCCTTGTGCGGGAATCAGGAACGGGCCGAACCGGACTGGTGACACACACCACTTGCTTGGTGCGAGGAGCGGGACTGGGTTTCCTCATAAACCTCCGCTCCCTCTGCTGCCTACTCAGTTCCTCTCGCCGTGCCTCCACACTCTCCTTCTCCCTCGTGACCAGTGGCCCCCGTAACCTAGCGGCCTCCTCTGCTAACCGGCTGAACCGCTCTATCGCGGCCTCCTGCTGCCTCGTCGTCCACGGCGTGAGCCCCCCCAAAAAAATATTTTGGGCTTGTCTCTCCCCGTGCTCATGGCCTCCATCCCTCTTGCCAGACTCTCACTCATCTCCTCCCAGGTCCATCCTCTCTCCTCGTCACGCTGCTTGATCCAGTCGAGGTGGGATCTTCTGTCACGATCGTCGTTAGATGATGAAGCGGACCAAGGCGCAGCGTGATATGCGTACATACTTTATTTAGTACTGACACACGAACAAAAACAACAAAACAAACGATACGTGAAGTCCTGGGTTGAACACAAACCTTCTGGAACAAGATCCCACAATAAACATGTGCCAACAGGCTGCCTAAGTATGGGCCCCAATCAGAGACAACAAGCTACAGCTGTCTCTGATTGGGAACCACCCTGGCCAACATAGAAACTAAACGATCTAGAACACAACATAGAAAACTATAACATAGAAACCTACACACCCTGGCTCAACATATAAGAGTCCCCAGAGCCAGGGCGTGACAATAGGCTACAATTATAACATTATCAGAAAAAGGGCACAATATAATGTGTAATAGTTATTGCAATTATTATTGATAGTTATTACAGTTATTATCATTGATCCAGTAATGATAGAAGGATAGTAGAGGAAAGGCAAGGGATTAAATCTCATTTAGGGAAAGAAGAAGAGTATGAAGATATATTTGGGAGAAAATACCATTAACTGAGGGATATAAAATGTTTAGCTGAAAAACACAACAGGAATAATTTACCTTACACCCTAATATAGACATTAGACCACACCAGAAGTAGAGATGGCAGGATCACCAGTAGCAATCATGAAGAGAAGGTTCCCAGAAAATAGTGAAGATATTGGTAATATCGCTAACAAATGAGAAAAAGGACCAGAAAGTTAGTAACTGTAACAAAAGAGGGAACATTTGATGTAACCGTGATTGTATTGGCAAAAAAAATGAAATTACATTTACAGGGGGGACAGGAACAATAGAAGAGGAGACAGATTTTCCTAGGGGGTTGATCAAATAATTGATAATGGAGCATTTGAGATGAGATCACATGTAGCAGATTTAGGGTAATCAATTAAATAATCATTGTATACTCGAGGAATTTTGAGTGGTTTTATGGATTAGTTATGAGGAATTAGATTGATACAAACAATTATTGATGGGTTAGGACTGGGGATATCTGTATCATGTTTTGTGTGTACTACCATCTTTAGATTACTGATGGTAATTGAAGGTTAACAAAAATTATAACCAGGAGAAAGAGAATTAGCTTATCTCATTGGAATGTTGCCCAGGGCTAGGGGGAGCAGTAGTGAAGTTAGGCAGTATTTAGGTCATAAAAGTGAGCTACCAAATCAAGTGAGGCCTGGCTATTTGTGGTTGTTGTTTTTCAAATTGGGGTTTTCAAACAAAAAACAACACACCTAGTATGATGTTTATAAAGCCTTGTTGTTTCAATTTTGGGGGGTTTTCAGCAGGTCAAGGTTGATAGGTCTTGGAGGAGCACGCACAGTGAATTTTATGGAGTTTTTCGGTTTTGGCTGAGTTTGGGTATATATGATTTCTTATGAGAATGAATGTCATGAGGACTTAATGAACACTTGGGATAAGTAACATTTATGAAATATTTAGAATAATGGTAATGTTTGATATACTATGGGATGGAACAGTTCGTTTAATAATTTCAATTGCCTCTGAACTCTGTTTTAACCTTCTGGTGTTAATTAATCATTCACACTAGTAAATTCTAAAGGCATGAGAGGAGGACTTTAAGATAGTTTATTTTACTAAGTTGAGGGTAATTTATAATACTGTGTAAAGTGTGAAGAAGATTATAATTTGGTAATAATATATATGATTTGAACCATAAAATAACAGAAGAGAGAGAGAGCTTTCCCTGAATGAGGGATACCTGTTGCTAGTCAATTGTACTAATCTTGGTATTTGAAACTAAATTAATGCAATGAGCCGCAGTAATCAGAGGAAGGCACAATCTAATGCGAAACAGCTATAACCTAGATAATTTATTTAGTAATGAGATCAGGAAGGGAGGAGCAATAAAGAAGCAAGGGACAGTCTAACATTTTTTTTAAAAATAAGGGATGGCAATTGGATGATAAATTACCAATATTACCTAAGTGATTGTTTAGGTAGGTGGTAATATTGACACATGGGCAAATCATGTGTCAAAAGGGGGATGGTAGGAGATGGTAGGATTAAATAATAAATATATACGAAGGAGAGGACAAAATACTTTTTAAAAAACAAACAATTTTTTAGATACAGTAAAAAAAAAAATCAGAAATAGAAATTGAGAGCTGAACATGTGTAAAGATAGTTTATTAACCAGACCCGTATGTCAGAGGTTTTGTGCCCCACAGGTGAACTAAAGGAGAAGGTGACCCACTCTATCTAACCAGGTGACTGGTGAGCATCCAGTCCCTAAAGAAGAAAAACTGGAAGCAGGCCTGTTGGGAAGGGCCCTACCAAGTCCTATTGGTCACTGCCTTTGCCATTAGAATAGCTGAGAGATCCACCTGGGTGCATGTCACACACGGCAAGGATGGAAGCTACACCTGACGAACAAACACAGAGTTAGGAGAAAGAACCGATCACCACTAGGGCTCGGGGGTTGGCTCCTTAACGAAGATTCCCTTACCCTGTCTGATCATCCCTGTGTGAGTTCGATAGAAGGTAAAGCAATGGGTTGGCCTCTGGCGTCTGACATGTTCTCAGGGCGAGGGTGGGGATTCACAGGTCTCCTGACGGTAGGTAGCTGTCTGATTGTGGGGGCCATATTCCTAACACACTCAAACCCTCCTCATCCACCAGAAGTAGTAGTTAACCTAACACAAGTTGATAAAATAATACCTGAGCACAGTCTACGAAGGCATAGGAGACAGCTAGACGTAGGGAAAGGGGAAGTACTAGGGACTGTAGGGAAGGACATCACCTTTTGAGGTCTTTGCGGACCAGTTGGGGAGTTGGGGACTACTGGCTGGTAGTATCGTAGGATGGTAGATATATATGTATGTCACCATGTACATCCTGGGACTATATAGTTGCTCATACCGAGCGGGGGGGGGGGGATATGTCAATCTCCATACACAGTTTAAGGACAGGTGTAGTATTGTGAAAGTAGGGAATTACCAGAAATGGCAGTGCGACCCATATAAGGGTAGGTACTGTCTGAAAGTCTGAATTACGCTAAAACAGGTTACAGACCTGACAAGTGAGATATCCTCTTCAACTGGGGCACCCTATAGAGTAAACCTCTCTGAGGGAGGTAGTGAGACCGGGGCTGTGGTGAAGATAGTGCAAACTATAGACCTGAAGGAAGTAGTACAGGTGGAGACGGGGTATAGAGATCCTAATCTGTGGTTGGAATGGATTCAGTATACAGCAAGAACTATGTCTAAAGAGGACTGTTATGCCTGTGGGACAGCCAAACCAAGGTTAACAACTACTCCGTTCCCCTTGACAGGCTTTAACTCTACGTCAGGTTTATCCTCCATGATTAAATTGTTCAAGCCACCTGGGAATGTGGTGAAGGAGTCTTGCAGTAACTTGCACTATCTGTATGCCCCGATAACAAAGTCACCCCGACCTAGGTTGCCTCCGTTTGAAGTCTCAGGGGATTCTTATTATTGTTTTTCTAGGACTAATAAGATAGGATACAGGGTAGGGCATCTTAGCTCCTGCTCCCACACAGAGAATGTCACAACTAAAGAGACCATGACTAATCTCTCCTCTTTGTTGCAGCCAGAGGATTTTAGGAACCAAAACCAGGCCCGTGCTTACATCTGATGGTTGTGTGGTGATAACAGATTGTGAACTCACCTACATATGCAAACGTGTCAGAGACTGGTGAGTTGTCACGTAGAAAGTGGGACCTCCTCCCGGGATCCTTTGATGAAAGGATATATATTGATGGGATAGGAGTACCTCGAGGGGTTCCAGAAGAATTCAAAGCTAGGAATCAGATCGCAGCTGGGTTTGAATCAAGTCTTTTCTGGTGGTAAACAATTAATAAAAACGTAGATTGGATAAATTATATTTATTATAACCAGCAAAGATTTATAAACCACACTCGTGATGCAATAAAGGATTGGCTGAGCAGACAGCTGCAACTAGCTTAATGGCATGGCAGAATAGAATAGCTTTAGATATGCTTTTGGCTGAGCAGGGCGGAGTTTGTGTTCTGTTTGGATCTATGTGCTGTACTTTCATCCCCAACAATACAGCACCGGACAGGTCCGTGACCAAAGCGCTTCAGGGACTCACCACGCTGGCGAACGAACTGGCTGAGAACTCTGGTATTGATAGCTCCCTAAACGGTTGGTTTGATAACATTTTTGGTAAATGGAAAACTATTGTTGTAACTATTCTGGGTAAAGTTATAGCTTCTATGGGTATACTTGTTCTTTGTGGATGTTGTCTTATTCCCTGTGTCCGAGGGTTGGTGAGCAAGGCGATGGAGAAGGCGGTTTCCCAACAGATGGTGAGATATGGCCCAATCCCGGACTCCGACCTAAGGAATGAAGGATATGACCTACCAGGCTTGGTGGAGTGACACCCTAGAGGGTGTCTAAAGGGGGTCAAAATGTACTTCCCTGTTTGTGTTTTATGTTTTAATAATCTTGTGTTTTGTGTTCTATTAATCCTGTGTTTTATGCTTTATTAATCAAGTTAACCATTGTGAATGTTTGTCTTTCCTTATGTGAGGGTTTGAAGTTCCTGAGTGGCTGGTAGCCAACCTAGTACAAGTTGGGTGTAGATGGAAGGACTGAAGGCCTTTTTATTATCATTATTGCCTATTAATAAAAGTGTGATTCTTTTTGTTTGTATTGTATTTTAATGAGTGACACCCTAGAGGGTGTCAATAGGGGGATTCCTGAATTTCGCTGAAATTTCTTATTTTGGGTTTTCTTGTTTTGGGTTCACACCCAGTGGGTGTGAAAAGGGGGATTGTGGGGATCTATTTTCTTATAACTGGATGTGATGCCTAGCTTGGAAGGAATGCATTAATGATTAAACATAATAGGTTTGTACTGTACTGATATAAATTGTTTAACATAACAAGCTCTGATTCATGTGAGGAATGTTAGGGAGTAGGGTGAGACAGACTTGTATTTCTCACAGACACATACACACTGCCTCTTTGTTAAACCGCGCTCAAGGACGTGTACTGCAAAAAGGTGCTGACTCTACAAGTTGTGATGATAACAACTTATGCCTGGCAACAGTGTGCAACAGTGAAGCGCCAAGGGGCTGGGACCAGCCTGTGCGCCAACGATAGGCTGAGTAAGTCTAAACCACGCTCAGTCTCTACTCTGATTGGCCAGCAGGGAGTGGGAACTATCTCTGTCAGAGTATTTGAAGAAGAACTTAGAACAATGGCTCAGTTCTGAGTGCACTGCGTGGTATTTCAGTGGACCCGTATATACGAACATCATATTTACCATTGAAGTGGTTTGCATTAATTAAAATACTAGTCTATTTTAGAAGACGTGTATTGACCTCTTTTGTTCCTAATACCAGATTTGAATTGACGCAACTTAACAATTCCCACGGGGGGCCAGTATGAATTTTTTTTATGCACTCACTAACTGTAAGTAGCGCTGGATAAGAGCGTCTGCTAAATGACTAAAATGTAAAATGTAAATTACAACCCAAAAGTAATATGAAATGCACTCATAACTTAGCTATGACAGCAATATATTTAGACTACTTTGTCTGAGCTTGCTAGCCAGCCAGCCAGCAGCCCTGGGCGGAGCATTGCACCCATAGACATTATAACCAGTAGATAGTGATAGCGCTGATGTCATCCACGATACCTATGGAAAACTCCCGATGGCGCATGAACCCGGAAGTATTTGAATTTGAAGCCGCCATATTGCTGAATGGCACCAAAAAATCACTAAGGATCATGGGGAAAGTGGCCGTAACTAGCAAAGGATCATGGTTGATGTAGCCGTTTTCATCCTGCCTGAGAAAGTAAACCGGAAGCCTCCTTGTAGCCTGCCGGCCTGTGATTGGTCTGTGTCAGCACGTGGTCCTGTGTGATGACAAATGTAGTAGTCAGAATGGATCACAATTTAATTAAATATCTCGATTTGTAGCGAACTTTAAAATAATTCACTGTAGGGATTGAACATGATCATACGAAACTAATTTTAGAGGCCAAAACGGCCAGCAAAAAAAATGGGTTTGGCCATTCTGGTGATAGTTATTTACATAGGCTTTCTAGGGCAGACCAGGGCTTTTGGCAACACTAGCTTGCTACGCAGTAGCCAACCACCAGAGCTCATGACTTTACGCTCCAGACCGAACACTTGGGGGCCTGATTGCACCCTTGGAGGTGAAATGCACTCTGGGAATCGTAGTATGTTGTGTAGACCATTAGGCTTGGGCAGTATGCCTTATATACTGTATACTGGGGTATTTGGAAAAAGCCACAGGATGGTTTCTCAATACCATCAATACCTTCAAAACTATTTATTTGAAGTTTTTCAATACATTTGAATATTTGTAGGCATTTTTTAAGTTAATACTTTCAGTCAACTTTTTCAATATGTTAGGAGATAAAGCAGATTGCGTTCTTCATTTCGACTGTCACATTATTTTACATTGTGAAGCTTACGGTAGTTCCCCAGAACAGTTGAGCCAGTCACGTGTTCGTTGTAAAGAGCACAACAAGAGAAAGCGGGAGCTGGTGAGTCCATAGCATTCTATTGGCGAGTCTCTGTTGCGTAGCGCACATGAGGTGAGGAAGTTACACTTGTATGCAATTCACTACTAAATGGTTGCCATGTTTTATAAGTCAAAGAACTCTGTTATCTGAGTTATATGTACAGCTGCCATTTCCCCCCCTGTGCTTCCTTCTAGCGTTTTTTACCTCCTCTGTTCTTCTCCTCCTGCTCCCCTCTGCTCAGTGTACACATGCTGCTTTTCCTTCATCACAACTTTGTTCATTTGCACAATTTCTCTCGTTCACTTTCGCTTGTAAATGTCCACACTCACCGACAATGACATTCGGTAGCTAATAGCTGTGCTTGTATAACTTTATGTGCTGGATCTGTCTGTCTTTGCAATTAGTTTGTTTGTTCGTTAGCATTTAGCTAACAGCGTCTGTGTGATTTTGCTATTGGTAATAGAGACCCAATGGGCTTTTTTTGTGTGGCATTTTTAGTGCTCTCTTGTGTGCTATGACGGTAATACCATCATCAAAATCTGGATACCGCCCAAGCCTATAGATAGACCATTCTATTTATATGGTGTTTAGACTAGGACAATATAGAAGCTTTTTTATATTGTTTTGGAAATAAACTATACATTTTTTATAAATACAATTATTTAGCTGTAATGAATAAAGAGTCATAGGTCTAATTAATGTATTTGACCCAATATTATGACTATAGATGAGCAAATGTACCCTTTAATGTATGAAATTACATTTTAAAACAGTTTAGATTTAATGCAATTATTTTGCATGCTCTTATTTTGTAGTCTTAGATATGGTTTTGCAGAAGGAAAATTGAAGATATTCTTCTGTTATAATAATAATAATAATAATAATAATAAAATGCCATTTAGCAGACGCTTTTATCCAAAGCGACTTACAGTCATGCATGCATACATTTTTGTGTATGGGTGGTCCCGGGGATCGAACCCACTACCTTGGCGTTACAAGCGCCGTGCTCTACCAGTTGAGCTACAGAGGACCACAAGTTATGTAACTCCTTACACTCGTGGAAATTGGCCTATATGGGCGAAATTGAAATGTTTCTAACAAAATAACTATAAAAAGCATATGCATGACCATGGTAGCAATTGAAAGAACACTTTGGAGATTATGGGTAAATTATCAGACCAAAGGTGAAGACACAACAGTTCACCTGACACAAGATTGAATCCAAACATTCCACTGATTTTATGTGCATTTTACATTTACTGTACTTTTCACAGTATTTGTCAATAACGAAATCTGAAAAAACTCTGGAAACATTCATTAACATAATAAGAATATTAATGTAACTTTTGGAGTAGGTGCAAGATAATAAAAAAATGACAAGTGTTTGAGTGAGAGGTCTAACTGGTGTATCCAAGTGGCCACACACCTCCAAACTGTGCACAGTTTAAGTAATTTCATTGCACTTTTATGACTCAAAGAAGAGTGCTTTTTTGAGCTCTCCTAGCTGTGCCTTTGAGGAACTGAAGCAAGCATGCTTGTAGTTTTTTGTTTGTAACACAGCCCTGCGTCCCCACCATCACACAATTACTGTTCCAAAAACGTTCCATTATAAATCACAATCTGGGTCAGGTGGGCATCATTTGAAGGCTTATTATATTGCCAACCATGGCTAGCTAAGTTATAAAATAAGATCTTACAGTGTTAGGCATTCAAAAGGCACTTCAGACAAACAGATTGTAATTTTGGTGCGCATAGAATGGAGTCATGAGTGCATTCAAGTGCGTGTTCCACGGCTAATTTTCTTCACAATACGACAAACATAGGCTCATTCTGTTCAGGACAACACGGGGTATTACGCATGTCATCCTTGTATCTGTGGATCAAACATAGCGATCATAAAAGTTGATACTGTAAATGACATGAGTTTTAAAATATGGAAATGTGAAGTGCACATTTGGACTCACGGGTGTGTGGTTTTCTTGTATGATATCAAAGCGGTATTTGTTATAATCCTCAAAGTCCAACAGTTTTTTCAATTTCAAGTTATTTTAGAAGAAATAGTGAATCATGCAAGGGTGCCAATATATTTGACCGCAACTGTATATGTTTATGTTATGTTTAGTATTTAATTGCAGGTGCAAGGACTACAACTGAAAAACAAAGTAGAGGGAAAAAATAGGAGAAAATACCTACTAGAGCAAGTTTTGGGCAGCATGTGTGTTGTTTGGTCCTTCTCCCTACCTTGGCACCATGAAGTCGAGGCCGGAGAGTTTGGCCTTGCCGGGGTGTGTGAGGAGGACGCTGTATGAGGAGAGCGCTCTCGGGCACCAGGGCCCGGCCATGCAGGTAGAGCAGAGCCTCACACACTTGCAGGACCACCAATAGCATGGTCTCAGCACGCACCACTGGGAACTCAGCACGCTGGTGCAGAGGAGCACAAATACACATGCATTTAATTTATCCAAATATTTAAGTACAAAACACAGATAAATGTTGAAAGTGTGTGTGTGTGTATGTGCGCCTGTGTGACTGGTGGGGATTACCCTCTGGTGCAGCAAGTTGTGCAGGGAGCTTACGTGGATCCTCTCAAACAACAGGCAGACCCTTAGCAGGTCACTGGAGATGCCCACTACCATCAGCTGAAGCAGGTGGGGATGTAACAGCTGGCTACAAACAGACAGTCACACTGCAGTTACTGGGTTAGGCCCTATATCCCTAGACGACAGCATCAATAGCACTGAAGTGACAGGTGTGATTTAGGTAAAAGACTATCATTTGGAGGAACACTAGAGAAAACTCAACGCAACAGTTAATTCGTTTTTTCTTTAAGGGGTTTAAAACAGTTCAAACTGATTTTGTTGTCGTCTTCTCACCTGGAGAACTCCAGCTCAATGAGCAGCAGATACCGGTAGTAAAGCCCTGCACAGGCATGAATTTTAAGCCTGAGCCCTACCCATGCCCGTGATGTTCAGGCACTACCCTACCCAGGCCCGATTGCGTTTGCCAAATTTAAGGCCCGGCCCTGCCCAAAACCCGAAATCAGAAATAACTTCCTCCGTTAGTAAATCTATTAGCTGCTCCTCTCGGTCTGTCACTCGCTCCCTTCGTACAGCTCGCTCTGCATGCGCTCTGCTCATGGCGGCGCTGAGTCTGTGAGTCTCCATAGCAACGGCTCCGCTTGGGCTGCTCCGACAAAACTCAAGGAACATGATTATTTTCTGTTAAATAATCGCTCCTGTCTTATATTTGATGAGGTTGAAGCACTTCTGACACCATGTTATGATCTTAGTCAGATATGACTGTACTGAGCAGCAGAACACAAGCAAATGGCTCAGCTTCAAAATGTTAGTGATCAATTTAGTGATACCTGAGCCCTGCCTGTACTCTAGTTATTTATGAAAAAAAACAGGCCCTACCTGGCCCTAACCCGATGTATGTCAAGGCCCATTGGGCTTTGGTCGGGTAGCAAAGCTCTACCAGGTAGGCCTCTTGGCTGCGGAGAGGGACTGCAGCTCCTTTAAAGTGACCATGCAGCCCTTCCAGCTGTAACTGACAGATGGAACAACCAGCTTAGTGGACAAAATCAAAGACTGTAGCTTCTTAATTGATGCAATCCCATATGAGTTATAAATTATAAGACGTGGTTCCAGTGGTCTTTCTTGGTCATGGTAATAAAGGAGCCACAGGTGAAGGAGAGGGGTTTGTTGTCCACCTGCCCTAACTCACTCTCCCTAATCACAGGCAGGGAGGCCAGAAGGCCCAACGCATGCCCCGGCTTATCTATAGACAACTGGGCCCAGCAAGAAAACACACAGTCACTGACTCTCATCCAGATACACAATACTGCCATTCCAAAACATTACCACGCTATATGCAATTTAGCAGACGCGTTTATCCAAATAAACTCAAACACTATCCGATATATGACAGTTTCATGATGATGATATAGGGACAAATCCTAATATGACATGTGGGCACGATGCTACTTTTTTGGTCTTAAATCGACATCACTGATTTAGGCAAAAGTTTGATCTTGAGCCAGCGTGAATCCATGTTTGTACCGGTATGTTCCTTTCCGAAGCTAAAATATTGAACTGTGTCAAAGACTTGGTCATCTTTCTGTTGAGGTGCAGGTCAGAGCCACTGCAACATGGGAGAAATGGGGAAAAGTTGACTTCAGAAAACAAACCCTAAAAAAGGGGTGTATCAATGTAGGATTCTCTCCTGGCTGCTCACCCGGACATAAGGAGCTCTAGTAGAGTGCGGGGGAGTGCAACAGGGTGGAGGAGAGGGTCCGGCGCAGCTCCCTTGGCTGGGGGGTCTGAGACAGGCTGTGCATGTGGGACACACAGTCCTTCAGGAACTCAAGCATCTGAATGACAGAGAGAGAGAGAGTTTAGTAGTGCATACAGCATGTATCTGATCATTTCTCCATGATAAATGTACCCTGACTCTGTGACCACTAACCCTGGCGCTGTGCTCCTGAGCCCCAGCCTCGGCCCAGTCTCGGGGGCTCCTGCCTTTGTGGTCGTGGAGCCTCAGGTCCTCCCCTGCGTCCAGCAGGCCAGGTGTTACAGGAGAAAACGGCAGTGTGGACGAGGGTGCTCCTGTTTTCACAGCGACTACACAGGAAAAAGGTCACTTAAGAGTATGGTGCCATGCAAAACACATAAAACGTGCTGTACTAAAACGCTTATTAGCATATTATAATTTCTACTACACAACTTTGAAGTATTTATTTTATGTCTAAAAGAGAGGAGACATGAGAGAGTATTTATGTGCAGTGTGTGAATGACTTGTCAGTCTTACTGGTTAGGGTCCGCTCCATATTGCAGTAGCAGCTCAGTGACACCTGCCAGACCCAGGCAAGAGGCACAGAACAGAGGTATCTATCCCAAGTGATTGACACAGTCCACATCCACACTTATAGCACAGCATCAGAACAATTGATGAATGATAAACTTAATTAGGAAACCATTTATTCATAACTGCCAAGCTCACTGGGTAGGTACTAGTAGGTAGGGATGGAGAATGCTTACTCATCATCATGCATTACTTGTGTTATTGTTTTGTTTTACCTTTCTTGAGCAGCTTCTCCATCTTGTGCAGATTATTTTCCATAGTGTACCTGTGCAGCTGAGCAGGTAAACTTCCATTCTTCACAATGCCTAATCGCACTGGGCAGGGTACAGGCAAAGCAGCCATCCTGCTCCAACTAAAGATACCACCAGGGGGGTCGCTGCAGTTAAACAAGATGTACTGAATGTCAGTTAGCTGGCTAGCTAAAAACAGCTGTTTTTTATTCTGGGGAATCCAGACAATACATTATATAAAGACCTTGTAAAAAGTACAGTGGCTTGTACAGTATTCACCCCCCTTGGCATTTTTCCTATTTTGTTGCCTTACAACCTGGAATTAAAATTGATTTTGGGGGGTTTGTATCATTTGATTTACACAACATGCCTACCACTTTGAAGATGCAAAATATTTTTTGTGTGTGAAACAAACAAGAAATAAGACCAAAAAAACGGAAAACTTGAGTGTGCATAACTATTCACCCCCCCAAAGTCAATACTTTATAGAGCCACCTTTTGCAGCAATTACAGCTGCAGATCTCTTAGGGTAAGTCTCTATAAGCTTGGCACATCTAGCCACTGGGATTTTTGCCCATTCTTCAAGGCAAAACTGCTCCAGCTCCTTCAAGTTGGATGGGTTCCGCTGGTGTACAGCAATCTTTAAGTCATACCACAGATTCTCAGTTGGATTGAGGTCTGGGCTTTGACTTGGCCATTCCAAAACCACTCGAGTGTTGCTTTAGCAGTATGCTTAGGGTCATTGTCCTGCTGGAAGGTGAACCTCCGTCCCAATCTCAAATCTCTGGAAGACTGAAACAAGTTTCCCTCAAGAATTTCCCTGTATTTAGCGCCATCCATCGTTCCTTCAATTCTGACCAGTTTCCCAGTCCCTGCCGATGAAAAACATCCCCACAGATGATGCTGCCACCATCATGCTTCACTGTGGGGATGGTGTTCTCGGGGTGATGAGAGGTGTTGGGTTTGCGCCAGACATAGCGTTTTCCTTGATGGCCAAAAAGCTCGATTTTAGTCTCATCTGACCAGAGTACCTTCTTCCATATGTTTGGGGAGTCTCCCACATGGCTTTTGGCGAACGCCAAACGTGTTTGCTTATTTTTTTCTTTAAGCAATGGCTTTTTTCTGGCCACTCTTCCGTAAAGCCCAGCTCTGTGGAGTGTACAGCTTAAAGTGTTCCTATGGACAGATACTCCAATCTTCGCTGTGGAGCTTTGCATTTCCTTCAGGGTTATCTTGGGTCTCTTTGTTGCCTCTCTGATTAATGCCCTCCTTGCCTGGTCCGTGAGTTTTGGTGGGCGGCCCTCTCTTGGCAGGTTTGTTGTGGTGCCATATTCTTTCCATTTTTAAATAATGGATTTAATGGTGCTCCGTGGGATGTTCAAAGTTTCTGATATTTTTTTATAACCCAACCCTGATCTGTACTTCTCCACAACTTTGTCCCTGACCTGTTTGGAGAGCTCCTTGGTCTTCATGGTGATGCTTGCTTGGTGGTGCCCCTTGCTTAGTGGTGTTGCAGACTCTGGGGCCTTTCAGAACAGGTTTATATATACTGAGATCATGTGACAGATCATGTGACACTTAGATTGCACACAGGTGGACTTTATTTAACTAATTATGTGATTTCTGAAGGTAATTGGTTGCACCAGATCTAATTTAGGGGCTTCATAGCAAGGGGGGTGAATACATATGCACGCACCACTTTTCAGTTATTTATTTGTTCGAATTTTTTTTAACAAGTTAATTTTTCATTCCACTTCACCAATTTGGACTATTTTGTGTATGTCCATTACATGAAATCCAAATAACAATCCATTTAAATTACAGGTTGTAATACAACAAAATAGGAAAAACACCAAGGGGGATGAATACTTTTACAAGGCACTACTGTACATACACTACTGTTCAAATGTTTGGGTCACTTAGAAATGTCCTTGTTTTTGCTTTTTCACTGAGGTGTTAGAAACTGGTTCAATGTATCAAGCAAATTATCATTAATGGCAAGTGGCATGCTAGCTTTTTAATTTGTCTGCCTGTGTCAATCTCATTCAAGTCGTGAAACGGGTAAGAAAGAGAAGGTTGCAGAGGGCTGTGTCGAGCTACGCCTTTGCACCGTCTGTCAAAGTGAAACTGCTAAATTCTGGGTTTCATTCTGCTGCAGACCTGTTTGACTTGCAACCTCCAACTAAGCAAAGGTAGCCAACCAGTCACTGTTGTTGTAGTTGTTGATGTATCATTATTACAGTAGTAGGTTATAATACAGTTACAGGACATCAACTGGGTGAAATGCATTACACCTAAATAACCCAAATATATTGTTTTTGTCAATATGTGGTTCCAGCTAACTTAATTTCCCAATGCGTCTTACAGTGCATTAACATTTCTATCTCTCCCCTTCAAGCTTGTCTATCTTATCCTCTTCAGCTCCATCCCTGTGTTTGTATTTGTAGAGGCTGGCATCTCCCAGGAGGAGGCAGTAGAGGTGCTGTGAGGTGTGAGCCTGGCCAGGAGAGAGCAGCAACAGGCAGGCTGACGGAGAGAGAGCAGTAGCTGGGCACCATCTTCACCTTCTGCTCAGCGCTGGACACAGCCCTGGGAGAGGGCCTGCCGGTGGGGAAGACCACTGAGGTCTGCGGAGCGCCTGGGGTGGGAAAGACCCAGCTCTGGTAAGCTCTGGTACCTCTGTGTGGAAGAGTTATCTGGACACAGCCCTGGGAGAGGGCCTGCCGGTGGGGAAGACCACTGAGGTCTGCGGAGCGCCTGGGGTGGGAAAGGCCCAGCTCTGGTAAGCTCTGGTACCTCTGTGTGGAAGAGTTATCTGGACACAGCCCTGGGAGAGGGCCTGCCGGTGGGGAAGACCACTGAGGTCTGCGGAGCGCCTGGGGTGGGAAAGACCCAGCTCTGGTAAGCTCTGGTACCTCTGTGTGGAAGAGTTATCTGGACACAGCCCTGGGAGAGGGCCTGCCGGTGGGGAAGACCACTGAGGTCTGCGGAGCGCCTGGGGTGGGAAAGACCCAGCTCTGGTAAGCTCTGGTACCTCTGTGTGGAAGAGTTATCTGGACACAGCCCTGGGAGAGGGCCTACCGGTGGGGAAGACCACTGAGGTCTGCGGAGCGCCTGGGGTGGGAAAGACCCAGCTCTGGTAAGCTCTGGTACCTCTGTGTGGAAGAGTTATCTGGACACAGCCCTGGGAGAGGGCCTGCCGGTGGGGAAGACCACTGAGGTCTGCGGAGCGCCTGGGGTGGGAAAGACCCAGCTCTGGTAAGCTCTGGTACCTCTGTGTGGAAGAGTTATCTGGACACAGCCCTGGGAGAGGGCCTGCCGGTGGGGAAGACCACTGAGGTCTGCGGAGCGCCTGGGGTGGGAAAGACCCAGCTCTGGTAAGCTCTGGTACCTCTGTGTGGAAGAGTTATTCACCTTACTCAACTGTTCCAAATAATGTAATAATAACATAATAAAATAACTGCACGACACATTCACACCTAAACCCCTCGTTCTGTGTCCATAAGTATCCAGTTGGCAGTAGATGTGCAGATCCCTATGTGTTTTGGGGGGCTGGGAGGCAAGGCTCTGTACATAGACACGGAGGGCAGCTTCTTGGTCCAGAAGGCTGTGGACCTACCCAGGCAGCCGTGGACGACTATTGGCTGCTAGCAGAGGATGCACGTAACTAAGTAGTACAGGACAGAACAAAAACAATGAGACTGAACGTTTATATATCATCCATCATATAGGATGACTTATGACTGATTTGTGAAGCATCTATTTAGTGCTCATGAAGATTTCAAATATTGAACGTATTTGTTACATTGGTAGTTATCACTACATTATCATACACAGGTAATAAATGTATACTAGGCTATGAAGAAAATTGTTTACTGATGAAATAGTATTGTTCTGGTATTTGGTAAATGCTCACATATGGGGATCAACAGTACTGTTGCATGCATTCAATCACTGCTTGGTCGTTTCGTCACACCTTTTAATCGCTACTCTATGTGTGAGCCATGACAAAAATTGACAAAACTACAGATGGTGTAGAGAAAAAAGGGTTCCATCTTAGATTTAAGCTTAATTAGAGAAATGTTTTACTTCACTGTCTCTGATTTCTTTTTCTTAATTTTTTCCTTCTCCAGAGCAGCAGGGGGCCTTGAAGGAGCTCACTGTGGAAACAATCCTCTTGTGGAAACAATCCTCTCCAACCTCATCCTCGTTCGTTACCATGACTACATGGAGTTGTTGGTGGAGAAGTACCTCCTGGCTGACTTCCTTGCTCAGCACCCTGAGGTACTAATCCCCACCAATACTGTCACTGATCCCAAAACATCCTACCAATAAAATCCAAAGGGGTTATTTCTACAACCTCCATTTTGGTTTGGGCTCCGTTCCATTTAAATTCCAGTCAAATTCAAGTAAAGAGTCTAAATGGAATTCCTTAACTTAAATGCTCATAGAAAATTATGGCTAGATTTCTGGATTGGCTGGAGCGAGATAGAATAGTAGAAACAATTTTTACATCGAAACAGCAAAGACAGCAGCAATAAAATACTTTGCTTGTGGCTTTTGGACAGTAACTTAGGCCCCTGTATTGGTCCAATCCAGGTCCAGCTGGTGGTGATTGACAGCAATGCCTTCCTGAAACCATGCTCGCCAGACTTGCGTTGTCTCTCTGTCCTTACTCTGTGATGAGGTGATGTTGAAGGAGTCAGGCGCAGGAGGGTAAATCACAGAATAACAGGCTTTATTCCGCAACCACAGAGTTACGCAGGAACGTGTCAAAACACTCCAGTGCACTGGAAAATACAAGGCACACAGGAAAATATCCTG
Source organism: Coregonus lavaretus (assembly GCF_964263955.1). Lineage (NCBI taxonomy): Eukaryota > Metazoa > Chordata > Actinopteri > Salmoniformes > Salmonidae > Coregonus > Coregonus lavaretus. The sequence continues at coordinate 27,360,159 of NC_139997.1, forward strand.
GCGATACAAAATACAAGGAGCTCCACCGAGCTTCACTACTCTCCACAATAAACAATCACACACAAAGACAAGGGGGCAGAGGGAACACTTATACAGGTACTGATGAGGGGATATGAACCAGGTGTGTGTAATAAACAAGACAAAACAAATGGAATGATGAGATGAGGAGCGGCAGTGGCTAGAAGGCCGGTGACGACGACCGCCGAAGCCTGCCCGAACAAGGAGAGGAGGCAGCTTCGGAGGAAGTCAAGACATACTCATTATTTACAACCTCCCATCTCTGGTCACAATCCAACCGTGCATCTAGACTAAGCACTCTCATCCCAAGAGATAAAAAGGCTCTTATTAGTGCAATGCTGATTTAAGCGGCCAGGGAGATTGGGATCTAAACGGAATGGCCGCTCCATGCCAGGATGGCGCTGCACAGTTTTTAATCAGCAAAATAGTTATCTTATGAACCCTGGAGCAAATTCACTTTGTTCTAGTAATTTGTTGGTTGGCGGCACTCAGGGACCCCTTGGAGGACACAAAAACAACAGAGCCGGTGGACAGGACAACCTGTTCCAATTTGAGCCCCACGTGTGGGGGGGGGGGGGGGGTCCGTGGAGGTACTGCAGGGGGTCAGCGATGTTAGAGTTTACACTTCCTTTTCCAATTATATGTGGGGAGGTCAAAATAATGATAAGCTGTCTACCAAATCTATTCATTAAAAAATGGTCATTACTTCTCCATGCCATTATCATTCACCTGATGATAAGACAAGGCATGTGACATTTTTTGGTGGGCTAACGTATGATGGGGCCCCTGGGTCGCCGGTTTGCCTGGGAGGGGGTCCCTGGGCAAGAAAAGGTTGAAGACCATTGCTGTACAGACATACCAGTAATGATCCTCTGATTGTGGAGAGCTGGAGTTACTTTCTGCTGCTCTGCTGTAGAGAGGGAGAGTATGACTCATCCTGATGTAAGCCCACAGGACCTGTCTCTATGTTTGCTGAGTACATTCCTACTGTATGTCTACCAATACCTAAGTTGTTGTGTTACTCTGTGCCCAAGTCCACATAATAACCTAGTCTAAATTACATCTCCACTGTCATCTCTTAGTCTGAAATGACAATACAGCATACCGGTTGTATTGCTGATGGATGGAGCATCAACACATAGGCAGGAAATTATAAACACCTCAATAATTTTTGGGACCCAAGCCTCACAGCTGTAAGGGACAACAATTGAAGTGGAAAAAAGAGGGTGCCGATAATAATGCGTTGTTAAGGAGGGATGTGTTTCATTGATCACCAAACTCTTCTTTCCTCAGAACATAACACTGCATCAATGAGACTGAAGAGGACTTTTAACCTTTACTTTTTCTCTCAGGGTGAAATGATTAACACAATAAATATTGCCTGGTGTCTTATTTTTGCCTCTGTCATGTTTATGCGGAAGCCAGTTTCCTTTAGATGAACTTTCATTTCCTTAATGTTTAGGTTGTTCTTACCAATCAGGTGACTACAAAGGTTTGGAGTGGCCAATCAAAGCTTATTCCTGCCTTTGGTGAGAAGGACTGTTGCGATGGACTGACTGTAGATGCTACAAATGACAATAAAAATCGTACCTCTCCTTAAACTGTACATCAAAGTTATTTAACAGAACTGGTTCGGGCCAAGTTTTAATGCACATTTTGCAATTCAGCCAGTCATATACCTCACCCACTTTAAACCCTTTATATTTAACATACTGTACCATTAGCTTTACTCTGTCTGCCAATGGCTCATAAATATTAGTTAAGTGTCATGTTTGTTTGTGTGGCTGTGCTAAGTGACTGTGTGGTTAAACGTTGATGCATGGGGTTAGGTCACTGTGATTGTAGATGTGGTTAACATGGCTCTGTGTGGGTGTCTGTGCTCTTGTCAATCTGCAGGTGAGAGCTGAGGGCACACACAGGTACCTGTACTGTACTGTACTAACACCCCTTCACATGGATGGTCTCTGGAAGGAAGCCTACATTAGGGCTGGGCGATATGGCCAAAATATCATATCACAGTATTTAAAATGGATGGTTTGACGGTATTTTATGTTTTTTAATAATAAAAGTTCAAAATTTGCTTTATGAGTAGTACGTGACCCAAGGGTGGCAACACATACATTCTAAGTGATTTCAATGTGTCACGTCTCCTCCCGTTGCTCCCCTCCGGCGCTCTGATTCGCCGGTCTACTGAGCCACCGGTCTGAGCGCACCCTCTCGGCAACACCGGAATGGAAACCCAACGCACCCTAATCACTGCCAGCGCACCTGCACCTCATCATCACCCCTGGACTGTTCAGTGTTGCGTCGTGTGTGATTGTTAGTGTCATGTCGTGTATTCGCGCGCTGTTGTTCTCTTGCTCAGTGTTAAGTAAACCTTTACATTGTTGATTCCTGCCTCTTCGTATCCTCAGTACTCGTCACACAATGGGTCTTTCTCCATTCTGATTGTTTTATACTGTTAAATTAAACTTCAACCCAAAATAATTTTCAGCATTTTCATCAATTTCTGCATTTCCTGCACTGATTTGAGATCATTTCCACACTGCCACGTAGAGTTGCACGATATGGGCAAACAACCTAGGCCTTATTTTTAACCAAATGATGCAATTGCGATTTTACTTGCGATTTAGAGCAAACACTTGGAATCATGGAAATATAATGATTATTCCAATTCTATAGTTAGAATATAACTATAGTTAGAATATAATAGTGGCACTTTGAATACTGTATTGTTTGACATGACAACGAATGAAAATGCCAGGAAGGAGTTATTGTGACAGGCTAGGAACCAAAGTGTTGACAAGTGTTTCCTAGGGGACTATTATCTTTGGCTACATTGAATGTTTTCTCTTAGCTAGTTCATGTAGCTAACATAATCATGCTTCGCGTTTTCCTCTTTGATTTAAAAGATACTGTTGCACAAATAACATGCTGATTTAGGTCTACACCATCACTGGTATTATCAGGCTGTATAACTAATTACGTTTGCTCTGACTCAGTACATTTATTAGCATTAGCGGTTAACAAGATTTAGGCCCAACTAAGAAAAGACAAACTAGCTGTTTGCAGATGTAAGAAACACAAACGAAATGTGTAATTATAGAACACTAGGGGATTTATATTAAGAAGCAAAGTTAAAACAGCATCCTTGTCATCAACATTGTTGCATGTGCTGCATTGACCATGCAGACTGAACGCTAGTGTCTTGTAGTCGAGGAACAACCATTGCGCTCCTTGAGTGACTGGGCTAGGTCTGTGTGGAAAGCGACATGGACAGAGAGAGAGCAGAGAGAGATGACTCAAGTAGCGAAGTAAACTATAAAAATAAACGTTACACACGGCGTATCCCATTAAACAAACCAAACATTCAAATACCATTATAGAAAGTAAAGTAAAAACCCAAACCAGTCTGTGCATCAATACCGGTATATTGTAAAATACTGTATACCGCCCAGCCCTAGCCTACATGCTACCGCAATGATGTGTCCCTACAGGCACAGGGATTTCTTCTCTTTGTCAACCATTTTCCAAGCCTTACATAAGAGAGGCTGCTCTACTTTTTCTCTGACAGCTCAAAAGCCCCCCCAAATACTGTACAATAACAGGAGACACTGTCATAAGTTATTCTTCAGATTTGTTTGTTTTTCATAAGTGTAGTTCAGTTCCGCCTGCTCTGAAAAAAATTACTTTCATATTTCAAGCTTTGGTCCAGAGCCAGTGCAATCCCCGCCTGACAATTGTCGCCTGTCCTTTCTTACTACAATTGCTGCTGCCTGCCTATCAGTCAGTGGAGAAAAGCTCAGGCGGAGAGGCACTCTCTGTCTCTATAAAACCCAAGGTCTCTTGGTTGCCGGTGGCACAGCTTTTTGTTAGTGTGTCATTGTGCACTGTAGTTTGTCCTCACTCTGTTTGAATGGCAGCACACACTCACTAACCTCTCTCCCTGCCTCTGTCCAATAAACAATAAATAGGCCAGAGCGAGAGAAAGGGGTAAAGGAAGACTAGCAGCTGACTAATGTCTTGTTTTAGAGGAATGGCTGTCTTTATGAGGTGTTGACGTATGTCTTGCCCTTGTGAAAGACTGCATCTCCTCACCTCTGTTTCCTCCTTGACTGGCATCCCTGTACAAGTCGCCCAGCCAAATAGAGGCCACAGTACCTTACCAGGTCACTGTGCTTACACAACACTAGCTGCCTCCCAACACTCTCAAATAGATTCCTTTCCCCATCGCCTGTCTTTCATTATCAGTTATAGGGGAAAAGATTGGATAGTCCACTTCCACCATATTGCTTTTACCTGTCTTGTCCTTCCAAACCAGTGGTCATGAAGGAAAGGAGTTGTCCAAAATTCAATCTATCAATCAAACCTGGATGTTTATGCAATAACTTTGTGTACAAACTATTGAGCACCCGGAATGTTCCTGGAATGTTTACAGCCCCTAAAACCATTTTGTGATGTAATTTGATTACTGGGGGAAAATATGTTGATGTATGACTATGTATAATAAATACTGCAATGCCAGCAGGTGTGATTGAATTTGACTATTTGAATATAGGCTCATCCATCTCCACACACCCCTATGATCCAACACTATAGACCCTACTTTGGTATCTGTCCTCCTGTTAGCTGTGTCATGTGTTATGAAAGCAGCCATTTATCAGGGGCTGTGTGGTAGTAATCAGGTTGTACTAATGGACAAGCTCTGCCCCACGTGTGCTGGTCATTCTTGTAATGCCAAGCAAGGCCACTTGTGGTGAGGTTGGCAAATTGTCTGCTCATTTCAACAACTATTGGCTTTGTGACCGAGTCCCCTTTTACAAGACGCCCATTCTGTTGTACTGCAATCATGTGGAAAGAAAGCCAGGTCTACTTGGAGTCAATTAGAATTCTATTATCATCCTGTATCGAGAGGACAGTTGAAAGGTGCTCCTTCATAATCTGTCTAAACCTACTTGGTGGCAAGACTGAAAATGGCCATAATGGGTGGTCCTCTGTAGCTCAATTGGTAGAGCATGGCGCTTGTAACGCCAGGGTAGTGGGTTTGATCCCCAGGACCACCCATACGTAAAAATGTATGCGCACATGACTGTAAGTCGCTTTGGATAAAAGCGTCTGCTAAATGGCATGTTATTATTATTACACACAGAAAATAGTCTGTGGCGGTCCAAGCTTAGACCCCACCTATAGTGAAATGTTATGTAACAGCCACATAGAGCGCTATTAAAGTTTCATAATATATTTGACATTGCTTAAGGTTGTCCATGTGAGATATTACTTTCAAAACCGATTTTTACATGTCTGTCAAGAGTTTTATCTTAATATATTACGTTATGCACCTATACATATACACTGAGTGTAAAATACATTAGGAACACCTGCTCTTTCCATGACAGAGACTGACCAGGTGAATCCAGGTGAAAGCTACAGTGGGGGGAAAAAAGTATTTAGTCAGCCACCAATTGTGCAAGTTCTCCCACTTAAAAAGATGAGAGAGGCCTGTAATTTTCATCATAGGTACACGTCAACTATGACAGACAAATTGAGGAAAAAAAATCCAGAAAATCACATTGTAGGATTTTTAATGAAATTATTTGCAAATTATGGTGGAAAATAAGTATTTGGTCAATAACAAAAGTTTCTCAATACTTTGTTATATGCCCTTTGTTGGCAATGACACAGGTCAAACGTTTTCTGTAAGTCTTCACAAGGTTTTCACACACTGTTGCTGGTATTTTGGCCCATTCCTCCATGCAGATCTCCTCTAGAGCAGTGATGTTTTGGGGCTGTCGCTGGGCAACACGGACTTTCAACTCCCTCCAAAGATTTTCTATGGGGTTGAGATCTGGAGACTGGCTAGGCCACTCCAGGACCTTGAAATGCTTCTTACGAAGCCACTCCTTCGTTGCCCGGGCGGTGTGTTTGGGATCATTGTCATGCTGAAAGACCCAGCCACGTTTCATCTTCAATGCCCTTGCTGATGGAAGGAGGTTTTCACTCAAAATCTCACGATACATGGCCCCATTAATTCTTTCCTTTATACGGATCAGTCGTCCTGGTCCCTTTGCAGAAAAACAGCCCCAAAGCATGATGTTTCCACCCCCATGCTTCACAGTAGGTATGGTGTTCTTTGGATGCAACTCAGCATTCTTTGTCCTCCAAACACGACGAGTTGAGTTTTTACCAAAAAGTTCTATTTTGGTTTCATCTGACCATATTACATTCTCCCAATCCTCTTCTGGATCATCCAAATGCACTCTAGCAAACTTCAGACGGGCCTGGACATGTACTGGCTTAAGCAGGGGGACACGTCTGGCACTGCAGGATTTGAGTCCCTGGCGGCGTAGTGTGTTACTGATGGTAGGCTTTGTTACTTTGGTCCCAGCTCTCTGCAGGTCATTCACTAGGTCCCCCCGTGTGGTTCTGGGATTTTTGCTCACCGTTCTTGTGATCATTTTGACCCCACAGGGTGAGATCTTGCGTGGAGCCCCAGATCGAGGGAGATTATCAGTGGTCTTGTATGTTTTCCATTTCCTAATAATTGCTCCCACAGTTGATTTCTTCAAACCAAGCTGCTTACCTATTGCAGATTCAGTCTTCCCAGCCTGGTGCAGGTCTACAATTTAGTTTCTGGTGTCCTTTGACAGCTCTTTGGTCTTGGCCATAGTGGAGTTTGGAGTGTGACTGTTTGAGGTTGTGGACAGGTGTCTTTTTTATACTGATAACAAATTCAAACAGGTGCCATTAATACAGGTAACGAGTGGAGGACAGAGGAGCCTCTTAAAGAAGAAGTTGCAGGTCTGTGAGAGCCAGAAATCTTGCTTGTTTGTAGGTGACCAAATACTTATTTTCCACCATAATTTGCAAATAAATTCATTAAAAATCCTACAATGTGATTTTCTGGATATTTTTTTCTCAATTTGTCTGTCATATTTGACGTGTACCTATGATGAAAATTACAGGCCTCTCTCATCTTTTTAAGTGGGAGAACTTGCACAATTGGTGGCTGACTAAATACTTTTTTTCCCCACTGTATGATCCCTTATTGATGTCACTTGTTAAATCCACTTCAATCAGTGTAGATGAAGGGGAGGAGACAGGTTAAAGATGGATTTTTTATTGAGATATGGATTGTGTACGTGTGCCATTCAGAGGGTGAATGGCCTTTGAACAGTGTTTGGTAGTAAGTGCCAGGCGCACCGGTTTGTGTAAACTACTGCAACGCTGCTGGGTTTTTCACGCTTAACAGTTTCCCGTGTGTATCAAGAATCGTCCACCACCCAAAGGACATTCAGCCAACTTGACAGAACTGAATGTGAAATATTGTTTTGTTTTGAAAGGTAATATACTTAGGAGAACAAAAACCCAGTATACTGTGTTGCTAAATACTTTGCTCAACACTGTACTGAGTTGAAGTACATTGTTTACCTTTGTCAATAGCTGCCCTGTAGTTACTGCATTTCACAGATTACATTTGTTTTGGATTACACTATATACAGTACCAGTCAAAAGTTTGGACACACCTACTCAATCCAGGGTTTTTCTTTATTTTTACTATTTTCAACTTTGTAGAATAATAGTGAAGACATCAAAACTATGAAATAACACACATGGAATCATGTTGTAACCAAAAAAGTGTTAACCAAGTCAAAATATATTTTACATTTGAGATTCTTCAAAGTAGCCACCCTTTGCCTTGATGACAGCTTTGCACACTCTTGGCATTCTCTCAACCAGCTTCATGAGGAATGCTTTTCCAACAGTCTTGAAGGAGTTCCCACATATGCTGAGCACTTGTTAGCTGCTTTTCCTTCACTCTGCGGTCCAACTCATCCCAAACCATCTCAAATGGGTTGAGGTCGGGTGATTGTGGAGGCCAGGTCATCTGATGCAGCACTCCATCACTCTCCTTCTTGGTCAAATAGCCCTTACACAGCCTGGAGGTGTGTTATGGGTCATTGTCCTGTTGAAAAACAAACAATAGTCCCACTAGGCACAGACCAGATGGGATGGCGTATTGCTGCAGAATGCTGTGGTAGCCATGCTGGTTAAGTGTGCCTTGAATTCTAAATAAATCACAGACAGTGTCACCAGCAAAGCACTCCCACACCATCACACCTCCTCCTCCATGCTTATTGGTGGGAACCACACATGCAGAGATCATCCGTTCACCTACTCTGCGTCTCACAAAGTCACGACAGTTAGAACCAAAAATCTCAAATTTAGACTCATCAGACCAAAGGACAGATTTCCACTGGTCTAATGTCCATTGCTCGTGTTTCTTGGCCCAAGCAAGTCTCTTCTTCTTATTGGTATCCTTTAGTAGTGGTTTCTTTGCAGCAATTTGACCATGAAGGCCTGATTCACACAGTCTTCTCTGAACAGTTGATGTTGAGATGTGTCTGTTACTTGAACTCTGTGAAGCATTTATTTGGACTGCAATCTGAGGTGCAGTTAACCCTAATGAACTTATCCTCTACAGCAGAGGTAACTCTGGGTCTTCCTTTCATGTGGCGGTCCTCATGAGAGCCAGCTTCATCATAGCGCTTGATGGTTTTTGCGACTGCACTTGAAGAAACGTTCAAAGTTCTTGAAATTTTCCAGATTGACTGACTTTCATGTCTTAAAGTAATGATGGACTGTCGTTACTCTTTGCTTATTTGAGCTGTTCTTGCCATAATATGGACTTGGTCTTTTACCAAATAGGGCTATCTTCTGTATACCTCCCCTACCTTGTCACAACACAACTTATTGGCTCAAACGCAATAAGAAAAATGTATGCACTCACTAACTGTAAGTCGCTCTGGATAAGAGCGTCTGCTAAATGACTAAAATGTAAAACGTAAGAAGGAAAGAAACTCCACAAATTAACTTTTAAGAAGGCACACCTGTCAATTGAAATGTATTCCAGATGACTACCTCATGAAGCTGGTTAAGAGAATGCCAAGAGTGTGCAAAGCTGTCATCAAGGCAAATGGTGGCTACTTTGAAGAATCTCAAATATAAAATATATTTTGATTTGTTTAACACTTTTTTTGGTTATTACATGATTCCATATGTGGTATTTCATAGTTTTGATGTTTTCACTATTATTCTACAATGTAGAAAATAGTAAAAATAAAGAAAAACCCTGGAATGAGTAGGTGTGTTCTAACTTTTGACTGGTACTGTATAAAACACAGGAAAATCACGTGTTTGATTGCACTGGGCCTTTAATGGTCTTCTGATAGACCTCCTTTTCACAATGCAGTGGCACACTCTAGAGCAACTCGGACACCCAAAATTAATCCTTGCACTGTGCACCCACACCATTAAGTAATTGGGACTGTCAGTTTTGGGCAGTTCTCTGCAACCAAACTATATTGAGATGCCTGAGTGCATCTCTCCTGCTCTGCCACAGATATTTCATCCAGCGCCAGTCAAGTGGCTTTGAGAGAGGCCTGGTGATTCATCTCTGTAATGAAATTTTACACTTTAGAGCTGGCCTCTGCAGCAGTGGGAAGGTAGGTGAAATATGAACACCTTTGTTCACATTGACATTGCTCGTTCTGATATGTCTTAATTTCTTGATATTTTTTAAACTTTTGGATTATGTGTGTATTGTTATTGTATTGCTAGATATTGCTGCATTGTTGGAGCTAGATACATAAGCATTTTGCTGCACCTGCGATAACATCTTCAAATCTGTGTACGCGACCAATAAACGTTTATTTTATTTGGACCTCATTTCATGTGGACAAATCCTCAGCATGAACGATGTTCAGCTCACAGTTTTATGTAAAATACTGCGTCCATGATGACATTGGAAGTAAGGTGAAATACAGAACTCTCAGTTGGATGGTATGCTGTTCTTGTGCACACACACACACACATGAAATTGTCTAGTTCGTGTTTTGTGTCAAGCCAAAATTCGGCCAAGATCTTTTTGGCATTTAATTAGAGCGTGAATGTTCTTCAGCAACATTGACAGCAGCTGCTTCCAAGACACACACACACTCAGGGCCGGCTCTAGCCTTTTGGGGTCCCTAAGCAAGATTGCTTATGCCTGGACTTGGCCCTGCACACATTGTGCACACACACACTCACACTGTCCACACACTCACACACACATGACTAGAGAGCAAATCAATTAATCCTGTTCTGAACCCAGTAAGTAGCCTAAGATGTTTGCCATTACTTCATGAAAACCTCTCATGACCTTCTCCAAGTAAACTTAACCTATGTGGTATTGATTCCTCGGGTCAATGTTACATTTGATCATTTACAACAAACCAAAGTAGGTAGTAGGTGCAAAATTAGAACAAGCACTTCCTACAAAATAATGCTAGATGCATTGAACCTCACTCTGCTTAATGTGCCCAGATATGTCTTTAACCCACACCAAGAACAATATATTTTTCTGAAAAATATGTGTATTCAGCCTCAGTATAGGTCATAATTAAATAATGTTTCTTTGCATGACTTAAACTTTGATAGATAATGCATTGCAAAATGTATCGCAAACAATTAGAGTAATTTTGTATTGGAATTTGCAAAGACTTTTTAAATCATCAAAAAAATATACATGAATTTACATTGTCTGCTTCATTTACTTATAATGGAAGATAGGCCTAGTTAAATGAGGACTGATATCAAATATTAATAAAATATGATACATTTGCATCAGAATATGAATATCAGATTGCAGATTGCATGTAAATTAATGCGTTTACAATTTATATGCTTAGAATATCAGTAGAATGACATGTACTGAATGAAATTGGGAAACATAGTGCAGATAACAGGCAGACAGTGAATAATTATATGGATTTGAAAGGATTTTGGTATTTGAAAAGACAAAAAATCCTTTAACAATATTTCTCCATTGTCGATTTTCACTAACTTTGACTTAATAGCATTCCTTTAATGGCCAACTCAACTGCCTGGTAGAGCATACAGTGAGGGAAAAAAGTATTTGATCCCCTGCTGATTTTGTACGTTTGCCCACTGACAAAGAAATGATCAGTCTATAATTGTAATGGTAGGTTTATTTAAACAGTGAGAGACAGAATAACAACAAAAAAATCCAGAAAAACGTATGTCAAAAATGTTATACATTGATTTGCATTTTAATGAGGGAAATAAGTATTTGACCCCCTCTCAATCAGAAAGATTTCTGGCTCCCAGGTGTCTTTTATATAGGTAACGAGCTGAGATTAGGAGCACACTCTTAAAGGGAGTGCTCCTAATCTCAGCTTGTTACCTGTATAAAAGACACCTGTCCACAGAAGCAATCAATCAATCAGATTCCAAACTCTCCACCATGGCCAAGACCAAAGAGCTCTCCAAGGATGTCAGGGACAAGATTGTAGACCTACACAAGGCTGAAATGGGCTACAAGACCATCGCCAAGCAGCTTGGTGAGAAGGTGACAATAGTTGGTGCGATTATTCGCAAATGGAAGAAACACAAAAGAACTGTCAATCTCCCTCGACCTGGGGCTCCATGCAAGATCTCAACTCGTGGAGTTGCAATGATCATGAGAACGGTGAGGAATCAGCCCAGAACTACACAGGAGGATCTTGTCAATGATCTCAAGGCAGCTGGGACCATAGTCACCAAGAAAACAATTGGTAACACACTACGCCGTGAAGGACTGAAATCCTGCAGCGCCCGCAAGGTCCCCCTGCTCAAGAAAGCAGATATACAGGGCCGTCTGAAGTTTGCCAAAGAACATCTAAATTATTCAGAGGAGAACTGGGTGAAAGTGTTGTGGTCAGATGAGACCAAAATGGAGCTATTTGGCATCAACTCAACTCGCCGTGTTTGGAGGAGGAGGAATGCTGCCTATGACTCCAAGAACACCATCCCCACCGTCAAACATGGAGGTGGAAACATTATGCTTTGGGGGTGTTTTTCTGCTAAGGGGACAGGACAACTTCACCGCATCAAAGGGACGATGGACGGGGCCATGTACCGTCAAATCTTGGGTGAGAACCTCCTTCCCTCAGCCAGGGCATTGAAAATGGGTCGTGGATGGGTATTCCAGCATGACAATGACCCAAAACACACGGCCAAGGTAACAAAGGAGTGGCTCAAGAAGAAGCACATTAAGGTCCTGGAGTGGCCTAGCCAGTCTCCAGACCTTAATCCCATAGAAAATATGTGGAGGGAGCTGAAGATTCGAGTTGCCAAACGTCAGCCTCGAAACCTTAATGACTTGGAGAAGATCTGCAAAGAGGAGTGGGACAAAATCCCTCCTGAGATGTGTGCAAACCTGGTGGCCAACTACAAGAAACGTCTGACCTCTGTGATTGCCAACAAGGGTTTTGCAACCAAGTACTAAGTCATGTTTTGCAGAGGGGTCAAATACTTATTTCCCTCATTAAAATGCAAATCAATTTATATCATTTTTTACATGCGTTTTTCTGGATTTTTTTGTTGTTATTCTGTCTCTCACTGTTCAAATAAACCTACCATTCAAATTATAGACTGATAATTTATTTGTCAGTGGGCAAACGTACAAAATCAGCAGGGGATCAAATACTTTTTTCCCTCACTGTATTCCTACATTTGTAAAACAACAACATATTAGTAATTTAATCATTCTTAAATTATGTTTTAGAGGTCAACAACATTTTACAACATTGTAATTTCCCATTTTATACACAATTACACTGAACAGAAATATAAACGCAACATGTAAAGTATTGGTCCCATGTTTCATGAGCTGAAATAAAAGATCCCTGAAATGTTCCATATGCACATTAAGCTTATTTCTCTCAAATTATGTGCACAAATTTGTTTACATCTCTGTTAGAGCATTTATCATTTGCCAAGATAATCCATCCACCTAACAGGTGTGGCATATGAAGAACCGGATTAAACAGCATGATCATTACACAGGTGCACCTTGTGCTGGGGACAAAAGGCCACTCTAAAATGTGCAGTTTTGTCACACAACACAAGTTTTTTAGGGCGCGTGCAATTGGCATGCTGACTGCAGGAATATCCACCAGAGCTGTTGCCAAAATCAACATCCTGATCAGCTCTATGCGAAGGAGATGTGTCACGCTGAATGAGGCAAATAGTGGTCACAACAGATACTGACTGGTTTTCTGATCCACGCCCCTACCTTTAAAAAAAAAGGTATCTGTGACAAACAGACGCATACAGTGGGGAAAAAAAGTATTTAGTCAGCCACCAATTGTGCAAGTTCTCCCACTTAGAAAGAGGCCTGTAATTTTCATCATAGGTACACGTCAACTATGACAGACAAATTGAGCATTTTTTCCCCAGAAAATCACATTGTAGGATTTTTTATGAATTTATTTGCAAATTATGGTGGAAAATAAGTATTTGGTCACCTACAAACAAGCAAGATTTCTGTCTCTCACAGACCTGTAACTTCTTCTTTAAAAGGCTCCTCTGTCCTCCACTCGTTACCTGTATTAGTGGCACCTGTTTGAACTTGTTATCAGTATAAAAGACACCTGTCCACAACCTCAAACAGTCACACTCCAAACTCCACTATGGCCAAGACCAAAGAGCTGTCAAAGGACACCAGAAACAAAATTGTAGACCTGCACCAGGCTGGGAAGACTGAATCTGCAATAGGTAAGCAGCTTGGTTTGAAGAAATCAACTGTGGGAGCAATTATTAGGAAATGGAAGACATACAAGACCACTGATAATCTCCCTCGATCTGGGGCTCTACGCAAGATCTCACCCCGTGGGGTCAAAATGATCACAAGAACGGTGAGCGCAAAAATCCCAGAACCACACGGGGGGACCTAGTGAATGACCTGCAGAGAGCTGGGACCAAAGTAACAAAGCTACCATCAGTAACACACTACGCCGCCAGGGACTCAAATCCTGCAGTGCAGACGTGTCCCCCTGCTTAAGCCAGTACATGTCCAGGCCCATCTGAAGTTTGCTAGAGTGCATTTGGATGATCCAGAAGAGGATTGGGAGAATGTCATATGGTCAGATGAAACCAAAATAGAACTTTTTGGTAAAAACTCAACTCGTCGTGTTTGGAGGACAAAGAATGCTGAGTTGCATCCAAAGAACACCATACCTACTGTGAAACATGGGGGTGGAAACATCATGCTTTTGGGCTGTTTTTCTGCAAAGGGACCAGGACGACTAATCCGTGTAAAGGAAAGAATGAATGGGGCCATGTATCGTGAGATTTTGAGTGAAAACCTCCTTCCATCAGCAAGGGCATTGAAAATGAAACGTGGCTGGGTCTTTCAGCATGACAATGATCCCAAACACACCGCCCGGGCAACGAAGGAGTGGCTTCGTAAGAAGCATTTCAAGGTCCTGGAGTGGCCTAGCCAGTCTCCAGATCTCAACCCCATAGAAAATCTTTGGAGGGAGTTGAAAGTCTGTGTTGCCCAGCGACAGCCCCAAAACATCACTGCTCTAGAGGAGATCTGCATGGAGGAATGGGCCAAAATACCAGCAACAGTGTGTGAAAACCTTGTGAAGACTTACAGAAAACGTTTGACCTGTGTCATTGCCAACAAAGGGTATATAACAAAGTATTGAGAAACTTTTGTTATTGACCAAATACTTATTTTCCACCATAATTTGCAAATAAATTCATTAAAAATCGTACAATGTGATTTTCTGGAATTTATTTTCTCATTTTGTCTGTCATAGTTGACGTGTACCTATGATGAAAATGACAGACCTCTCTCATCTTTTTAAGTGGGAGAACTTGCACGATTGGTGGCTGACTAAATAATTTTTTTCCCCACTGTATCTGTATTCCCAGTCATGTGAAATCCATAGATTAGGGCCTAATTTATTTATTTCAATTGACTGATTTCCTTATATGAACTGTAACTGAGTAAAATCTTTGAAATTGTTGCATGTTGTGTTTTATATTTTTGTTCAGTATAGTAAAAGAAATTGTGGTAAATGAGGTTCAGTTTTGCTCACGTTCACTTCCTGGTTTTCAACTATCTTTGAATGCATGTTTCCATTAAAAAATATATGGGAGTCCGATAATGAAAACCACATGATAATTTTACTAAATGGCATTGGTTTAGATGATAAATATGCCAAACAAAATTTATGTTTAATTTATTTAAAAATTGGTTGTCAAAGTTAGCTTAACCGCCTAGTTGAGCTGCCTGTTAAAGGGTTAAAACCACTTATTATTGCACATGTAGCTCAACTGAACAGCTCTGCAGGTATTGAAATGGTTAATTCTCATTCTGAGTGAAATCCACTACAGTGGATATTTTTAGCATGGGTGCTTGATGTCCTATATACACATTTAAGCCATGGAATCTCACCATTGGTGCTAAGCTTCTGATGAACACTAAGAGTGCTGTTTTATCATGGATAAAGGCCCTGTCCATATATACTGAACAAAATATGAACGCAACATGTAAAGTGTTGGTCCCATGTATCATGAGCTGAAATAAAAGATCCCAGACATTTTCCATACGCACAAAAACCTAATTTCGCTCAAATTTTGTGCACAAATTTGTTTAAATCCCTGTTAGTGAGCGTTTCTCTTTTGCCAAGATAATCCATCCACCTGACAGGTGTGGCATATCAAGAAGCTGATTAAACAGCATGATCATTACACAGGTGCACCTTGTGCTGGGGACAATAAAAGGCCACTCTAAAATGTGCAGTTTTGTCACACAACACAATGCCACAGATGTCTCAAGTTTTGAGGGAGCGTGCAATTTGCATACTGACTGCAGGAATGTCCACCAGAGCCGTTGCCAGATAATTGAATGTTAATTTCTCTACCATAAGCTGCCTCCAACGTCATTTTAGAGAATTTGGCAGTACGTCCAAACGGCCTCACAACTGCAGACCACGTGTAACCATGCCAGCCCAGGACCTCCACATCCTGCTTCTTCACCTGTGGGATCGTCTGAGACCAGCCACCGAGACAGCTGATGAAACTGAGGAGTATTTCTGTCTGTAATAAAGCCCTTTTGTGGGGAAATTGCTCCCCAGTGGGTGGGCCTGTCTCCCAAGTGGGTGGGCCTATGCCCTCCCAGGCCCACCCATGCTCAGTCATGTGAAATCCATAGATTATGGCCTAATGAATTTCTTTCAATTGACTGATTTCCTTATATGAACTATAACTCAATTTTTGCATGCTGCGTTTATATTTTTGTTCAGTATAATATGTTAACCAGGTGTCATGCGTCTGGGTGTAGCGGTAGGATGGAATCAGGCGCAGGACACAGAACTATAATAACGAAGTTCTTTACTGGAACAAAAATAGCAGAGCAAATCCTCCACGCAGGGAAGAGCAAATACCAGCTCACCAAAAGACATCAAAACAACGAACAATCACGCACAACACCATGAGGGAACCAGAGGGTAAAATAGGGAAACAAATGAACATAATGGGTAACAGGTGGGATCAATACAGACAAGACAAGTGTAACACAGAAAACATCGATCGGTGGCAGCTAGTACGACGAACGCCGAAGCCTGCCCGAGCAAGGAGGAGGGGCAGCCTCGGCTGAATTCGTGACAGTACCCCCCCCTTGACGCACGGCTCCAGCCGTGCGTCGACACCGGCCTCGGGGACGGCCAGGAGGACGCGGAGCAGGGCGAGTCGGATGACGACGATGGAACTCCCTCAACAGGGAGGGATCGAGGATGTCCCTCCTGGGAACCCAGCTCCGTTCCTTCGGACCGTACCCCTCCCACTCCACGAGATACTGCAGGCCCCCCACCCGACGCCTCGAATCCAGAATGGAACGGACTGAGTATGCCCGTGCCCCCTCGATGTCCAATGGGGGCGGAGGAACCTCCCGCACCTCAGACTCCTGGAGCGGACCAGCTACCACCGGCCTGAGGAGAGACACATGGAACGAGGGGTTAATACGGTAATCAGGGGGGAGCTGTAACCTATAACAAACCTCGTTCAACCTCCTCAGGACTTTAAAGGGCCCCACAAACCGCCGACCCAGCTTCCGGCAGGGCAGGCAAAGGGTCAGGTTTCGGGTCGAGAGCCAGACCCGGTCCCCCGGTGTATACACCGGAGCCTCACTGCGGTGGCGGTCGGCACTCACCTTCTGACGCCTGATAGCCTTTTGCAGGCGTACATGGGCAGTGTTCCAGGTCTCCTCCGAGCGCTGAAACCATTCATCCACCACAGGTGCCTCGATCTGGCTCTGATGCCATGGTGCCAGGACCGGCTGATAACCTAGTACACACTGAAAGGGAGACAGGTCAGTGGAGGAGTGGCAGAGAAAATGTTGTGCCATCTCTGCCCAGGGGATGTAAACTGACCAATCCCCCGGCCGGTCCTGGCAATATGACCTCAGAAACCTACCCACATCCTGGTTTACTCTCTCCACCTGCCCATTACTCTCGGGGTGAAACCCTGAGGTCAGGCTGATCGAGACCCCCAGATGGTCCATGAACGCCTTCCAGACCCTTGATGTGAACTGGGGACCCCGATCAGACACTATATCCTTAGGTACCCCGTAGTGCCGGAAGACGTGTGTAAACAGGGCCTCTGCAGTCTGTAGGGCTGTAGGGAGACCGGGCAAAGGAATGACAGGACTTAGAAAACCGATCCACAACGACTAGGATCGTGGTATTCCCTTGTGACGGGGGGAGGTCCGTAACAAAGTCCACCGATAGGTGTGACCACGGCCGTTGTGAACGGGGAGAGGTTGTAATTTCCCTCTGGGCAGGTGTCTAGGTGCCTTGCACTGGGCGCACACCGAACAGGAGGAAACCCTCACATCCTGAGCTAAGGTAGGCCACCAGTACTTCCCACTAAGACAGCGCACTGTCCGACCGATACCAGGATGACCAGAATAGGGTGACGTGAGCCCAATAGATCAATCGATCATCAGACGGAACGTACACACGACCCACTGGACACGGGGGGAGTGGGCTCCGTGCGTAACGCCCACTCAATGTCCGCATCAACCTCCCATACCACCAGACAAGACGCCGGAAGTATGGGAGTGGGCTCCCTGGACCGCTCCTCTGTGTCATACAGCCGGGACAGTGCATCTGCCTTAGCATTCTGGGAACCTGGTCTGTAGGATAGGGTGAAATCAAAACGCGTGAAAAACATGGCCCACCTTGCCTGGCGAGGGTTCAGTCTCCTCGCCGCCCGTATGTACTCCAAGTTGCAGTGGTCAGTCAAAATGAGAAAAGGGTGTTTTTTCCCCCTCAAGCCAATGTCTCCACGCCTTTAGAGCCTTCACAACAGCTAACAGCTCCCGGTCCCCCACATCATAGTTTTGCTCCGCCGGGCTGAGCTTCTTTGAGAAGAAAGCACAGGGGTGGAGCTTTGTGGGCGTACCCGAGCGCTGAGACAGTACAGCTCCTATCCCAGCCTTGGACGTGTCCACCTCGACTATGAATGCCAAGGAGGGATCCGGATGAGCCAGCACAGGAGCCGAAGTGAACAGTGCCCTCAGGTGACCAAAAGCCCTATCTGCCTCCACTGACCACCGCAGGCACACCGGTCCCCCTTCAGCAAGGAGGTAATGGGAGCCGCTACCTGACCGAAGCCCCGGATAAACCTCTGGTAGTTGGCAAACCCTAAGAATCGGTGCACCTCCTTAACCGTGGTTGGAGTCGGCCAATTACACACGGCTGCAATGCGGTCATTCTCCATCTCCACCCCTGACTCGGACAGGCGGTGTCCTAAGACCTTTCTCAGCCTTGACGTAAAGGTCATGCTCCAACAGTCGACCAAGCACCTTGCGCACCAGGGACACATGCTCGGCTCGTGTAGCGGAGTATATGAGAATATCATCTATATACGCCACTACACCCTGTCCGTGCAGGTCCCTGAAAATCTCATCGACAAAGGATTGGAAGACTGAGGGAGCATTCATCAACCCGTACGGCATGACGAGGTACTCATAGTGCCCAGAGGTGGTACTAAATGCCGTCTTCCACTCATCCCCTTCCCGGATACGCACCAGATTGTACGCGCTCCTGAGATCCAATTTGGTGAAGAAGCGCGCCCCGTGCAATGACTCCGTCACACTAGCAATGAGAGGTAGTGGGTAACTGTACTTCACAGTTATTTGATTGAGACCTCGATAGTCAATGCACGGGCGTAAACCTCCATCCTTCTTCTTCACAAAAAAGAAACTCGAGGAGGCAGGGGAAGTGGAGTGCCGAATGTATCCCTGTCCTAGAAATTCGGAGACATATGTTTCCATAGCCGCCGTCTCCTCCTGTGACAGAGGATACACGTGACTCCGAGGAAGTGCAGCGCCCTCCCGGAGATTTATCGCACAATCCCCCTGTCGATGGGGTGGTAATTGAGTCGCCTTCTGTAAAGGCAAAAGCCAAATCGGCATATTCGGGGGGAATGTGCATCGTGGAGACCTGGTTTGGACTCTCCACCGTAGTTGCACCTACGGAAACACCTACACACCTCCCCGAGCACTGACGTGACCATCCCTTGAGAGCCCTCTGTTGCCACGAAATATTGTGGTCATGAGTGGCTAACCAGGGAAGCCCCAGCACCATGGGAAACACAGGAGAATAGATCAGGAAGAGACTGATTCTCTCCTCATGACCCTCCGGCGTTTCCATCCGGAGTGGAGCTGTAACCTCCCTAATCAGGCCCGACCCTAAAGGGCGACTATCTAAGGCATGTATGGGGAAGGGCACATCAACAGGCACAATAGGGATCCCTAATCTACGTGCAAACAGATGGTCTATAAAATTCCCAGCTGCGCCGGAATCTACGAGCGCCTTATGCTGGGAATGTGGGGAAAACTCAGGAAATCTAACACACACACGTGACCAACAGGGAGCTCTGGGTGAGTTGGGTGCTTACTCACCTGGGATGGTCCACCAGGGCCCTGCCTGCTGTCTCGACTCCCTGAGGACCCTTTCCAGCACTGACAAGCAGTGTGTCCTCTGCGGCCACAGTTGGTGCAGGAAACAGTCCCCTTACATCAGCACCTCCAAGCTCCATGGGTGTAGGTTCGGAAGTGCTGGGGGATGGACTGGACGGACCCTGATCCGGACGTCCGCGGGTGGCCAACAGGTTATCCAGCCGGATTAATAAGTCTATCAACTGGTCCAGGTTAAGAGTGGTGTCCCTGCAGGCCAGCTCCCAACTAACGTCCTCCCGTAGGCTGCATCGTAGTGGTCTATCAGGGCCCTCTCGTTCCATCCTGCGCTGGCTGCCAAGGTTCTGAAGTCCAATGCGAAGTCCTGTGCGCTCCTCTTCCCCTGTCTGAGGTGGAACAACCGCTCTCCCGCCACTCTCCCCTCCGGTGGATGATCGAATACAGACCGGAAACGGTGGGTAAAGTCCTCATAGCACACAGACTCTGCATCTATACCTCCCCACTCCGTGTTGGCCCACTCGAGTGCTTTCCCCCGACAGACAGGAAATGAGGGCGGACACGCTCTCGTATCCCGAGGGAGCCGGGTGGATGGTTGCCAGGTAGAGCTCCACCTGGAGCAGAAACCCCTGACACCCGGCAGCTGTTCCATCATATGCCCTCGGGAGCGAGAGCCGAATCCCACTGGCACCAGTGTTAGAATGGGTGGACAGCGATGTGGGGGGAATTGGAGGAAGAGGAGATGTTGGGAAACCTCCTCTCTCCCATCGCTCCATAGTATTCAGGACTCGATCCATAGCTGTGCCCAAAGTTTGTAGCATGGTCGAGTGCTGCTGGATGCGTTCCTCCACTGAGCTTGAAGGAATGGAAGTGCCTGTTGACTCCATTACAATGGTGCGTGATTCTGTCATGGGTCTGGGTGTAACGGTAGGATGGAATCAGGCACAGGACACAGAACTATAATAACAAAGTTCTTTACTGGAACAAAAATAGCAGAGCAAATCCTCCACGCAGGGAAGAGCAAATACCGGCTCACCAAAAGACAGCAAAACAACGAACAATCACGCAAAACACCATGAGGGAACCAGAGGGTAAAATAGGGAAACAAATTAACATAATGGGTAACAGGTGTGACCAATACAGACAAGACAAGTGTAACACTTGTCTTGTGACGACGAACTCGTGACACCAGGGTTGGAGAGTAACTGATTACATGTCCATCCTACATGTAATCAGTTACAGGTTACATGTAATCTGATTTACAAAAAACATTATAAAAATATTATAATCAGATTACAGTTTGAAAAACTAGATGATAATTTATTGGATTACATTACAATTCAGTAAGGATGTTTGAGAAAAAATACATTATGGCACCTTTCTGTTTTCTCAATGACATTCAATTCAGCATTGAAAAAAGGCCTAAATTTAAGGTTGTTCCATCTGAGCGAGTCTGACCACAAGTAAGACCACTATGATGACATACCAAATGTGTTTGATGGATTTTTTTGTCAGTAATCAGATAACTTTTGGATTAACCAAACTCATTAAATGAATGTTACTAATGACTATTTTGGACAGGTAACTAGTAAATGTAACGGATGACATTTAGAAAGTAACCTACCCAACCCCGATGTTAACCTATCATAGGCTTTTTATATTTTTTAAATATAGTTTTGGATTAGTCATAATAACATGTCCTATGCACAAGGAGAATGTCTTCTTTTTTTAAATACGATATTGCCATTAGTTGTTACAGTTCTTCCACAGTGAAGGCAATTTGCCCACCTTTAGTTCAAAAAGCACGTATCGCATGTGAGGGGGCATTGTGCGTGCGCGTTCCCGAACCTGACACAAACCTGATGCTTCTCCCGCTTTCTCAAAATTCCCTCCCCTCTCTTGTCATCATCCACCCACCCTCTCCTGTGATTGAGCGAAAACCTTGTTCACGCGCGCGCGTTCCCATCCGGCGCGAGTGGGGAGCTGTCCAGCAAGCGATTTGAAGTAATCTTCTTGCCCGGCTAGTGCGGTCTCTTATCTGTCCAGGAATGAGAAGTGATGGCCGGCTCAGCAACTGAGGAGAAAACCTTCCGAAGGTTCTTGGAGCTCTTCCTCCGAGAGATGAGACCACCACTCCAGGAGAACGACCCTGTCCCAATGCGCCCTTTGTCGGACCTCACCTCGGAGGACGAAGTTGAAGGGGAATGCCTCGATATGTGTCTTCAGCACCTGTGCAAATAGTAAGTACGCTACCGATTTGATGTTATAAATTGTTTTGTATGCAGCGTCAACTAATGGTTTATGTTTGTCTTTGCAAGACAATTTCAGACGAGAATAGGAATAGAATAGAATAGGCATTTGGAGTCATCAAAAGTGAAAGCTAATTTAGCCGGCTATAGATATCTTACACTAATTGGCATGACTTTTTTTGCGCAAACACAGTTAATATAAATGATAAGCTAAGTAGCCTTCTACGTTCAGTGAGCAATTCGGAATTGGTTGTTACAGAATTACTGTCCTGTCCGTTTTGCCGCTTATCCTATGAAGCCACTCTCAAATTCTGTAACAGAGGGAAGACAACCGTCAAATACATTTCAGCTGTATGCCGGCTCCTCTCTGTTTCCATTCGTTCATGTTCCTCCATCCCACTTATCCGATGTCCGGTTAATGTGAATTTCCCCTCTCTTTTGCGTCGCACGACGTCATTTCATTCGTAGGAAGGAACGATTGCATTCCTCATAGTAACCATGGCAGGCTATTCTCATAAGAGATGCTTTCCGATTCATACAGTGTAGTCGTTGTAGGCTAATTTGCATGACAACAATACGGGCACACTTTGTTCACCATGTCCTGATTTTTCCTCTTTGTTCCCCATTTCAGTGTATTTGCAACCATTCTAAGCGCACTTGCGCTCGTCGGCGTAGGCTCCCTAGTAAATTCAATTTATAGCTAAATGTGTGTGGGAAGGGTTGAGCATTTTGAGATATATTACGTCACACTCACATCCATAAATAGTACATCTAACCACTGAAGACACCCAGAAGACAATAGTGAATTTCTCAAGCGTGTCGAGGATGATTGCAATTTGATAGGTCACATGTAATTGTGAGATCAACACCACCAATAAACGACCCTACAAGAAGCAAACACAGCCAGTCTAAAATAGAGCCATTTAAGGGCTTGGAAATAATTCATTCTTGACCTTGAAAATGTGAGCTTACGATTTACTATATTTGCTACAGTGCATTTGGAAAGTATTCAGACCCCTTCCCGTTTTCCACATTTTGTTATGTAAGTGCTTGGAAAGAATTCATTCTTGACCTTGAAAATGTGAGCTTACAATTTTTGCTACAGTGCATTTGGAAAGTATTCAGACCCCTTCCCGTTCTCCACATTTTGTTACGTAACAGCCTTATTCAAAAATTGATTAAATAAATAAAAATCCTCATCAATCTACACACAATACCCCATAATGAAAAAGCGAAATTAGGTTTTTAGAATTGTTTTCAAATTTATTAAAAACTAAAAAACGTAAATACCTTATTTACATAAGTATTCTGACCCTTTGCTATGAGACTCGAAATTGAGATCCGGTGCATCAGATTTCCATTGATCATTCTTGAGATGTTTCTACAACTTGATTGGAGTCCATCTGTGGTAAATTAAATTGATTGGACATGATTTGGAAAGGCACACACCTGTCTATATAAGGTCCCACAGTTGACAGTGCATGTCAGAGCAAAAACCAAGTCATGAGGTTGAAGGAATTGTTCGTAGAGCTCCGAGACAGGATTGTGTCGAGGCACAGATCTGGGGAAGGGTACCAACATTTTTTTGCAGCATTGAAGGTCCCCAAGAACACAGTGGCCTCCATCATTCTTAAATGGAAGAAGTTTGGAACCACCAAGACTCTTGGGCCTTGGTCAGGGAGGTGACCAAGAACCCGATGGTCACTCTTACAGAGCTCCAGAGTTCCTCTGTGGAGATGGGAGAACCTTCCAGAAGGACAACCATCTCTGCAGCACTCCACCAATCAGGCCTTTATGGTAGAGTGGCCAGATGGAAGCCACTCCTCAGTAAAAGGCACATGACAGCCTGCTTGGAGTTTGCCAAAAAGGCACCTAAAGGACTCTCAGACCATGAGAAACAAGATTCTCTGGTCTGATGAAACCAAGATTGAACACTTTGGCCTGAATGCCAAGTGCCACGTCTGGAGGAAACCTGGCACCATCCCTACGGTGAAGCATGGTGGTGGCAGCATCATGCTGTGGGGATGTTTTTCAGCGGCATGGACTGGGAGACTAGTCAGGTTTGAGGGAAAGATGAACGGAGCAAAGTACAGAGAGATCCTTGATGAAAACCTGCTCCAGAGAGCTTAGGACCTCAGACTGGGGCGAAGGTTCACCTTCCAACAGGACAACGACCCTAAGCACACAGCCAAGACAACGCAGGAGTGGCTTCGGGACAAGTCTCTGAATGTCCTTTTGTGGCCCAGCCAGAGCCCGGACTTGAACCTGATCGAACATCTCTGGAGAAACCTGAAAAAAGCTGTGCAGCGAGGCTCCCCATCCAACCTGACAGCGCCTGAGAGGATCTGCAGAGAAGAATGAGAGAAACTCCCCAAATACAGGTGTGCCAAGCTTGTAGCATCATACCTAAGAAGACTCGAGGCTGTAATCGCTGCCAAAGGTGCTTCAACAAGGTACTGAGTAAAAGGTCTGAATACTTGTGTAAATGTAATATTTAAATTTTTTCTAAATTTGCAAACATTTATAAAAACCTGTTTTGCTTTGTCATTATGAGGTATTGTGTGTAGATTGAAAACAATTCAATCCATTTTAGAATAAGGCTCTAAAGTAACAAAATGTGGAAAAAGTCAAGGGGTCTGAATACTTTCCGAATGCACTGTATATGTGTTTACTCTACTTAGAGCTAGTAAATCAGTACTGAACCCAATGTTGAATTGGAAGTGTTATGTTGGGGTTCGTCATGTCCCACATAGTCTACAGGGCATACAACAAACAGTATTTTGATGTTCACCCCTGCCCCATTTCAAAGACCTAAACTTGTTGTGTCAATATCACCAATTCCCAGTCTTTGGGAAGAGATGGCAGCGTTGAGAGGAGGGTTGTAGCAGTGTCAGTCTGCTAGATCTGCTCTGCACAAAGAGCTTATTGTCTGTGACTTTGCACACAGCTCTGGATGCTGCCAAGGCCCATACTACCAGAACATATCCATACCTACAGTAGTGTTCATGTATTGACAGTTATCAAATGTAATTGACCCCATGGATAAGCCTAAGTATATCTAAGAAGAAGAAGGACACACTCACATATTATGCATTTATTACACAAGAACAATTTCCATTTATGGATATTTGCAGTGGTTCCTGGTTCCCTCTCTAAAGCGATCATAGTTTGATTGATTATTTGTTTTCCATGGGATCATTCCTGCAGCGCTAATTATAGTCTTTTTAAAGGAGAGCAATGTCTTAATTCGGCACAAAGTGAGACCCATTCTCAGACTCAGTGCTGCGAGGATCAGGTCCTTCCGTTGTGTTTCAGCTGAACGTGTGATCATTTTGTCTCTGGGTTGAAGATCTAATAATAGACCTGGGAGAGAGGTGGAGATCTCCTTTGCCGCTCTTCCTGAATGGAAGTCCCTGTGTATATGTGTGTGTGTGTGTTGCAACGGTGCTGTATTGATGGGTAGGAGAGGCTCACAGTGTGGGTATGTGTGTGTGTGTGTAAAAGGTGGAGATGAATGCAGATTGTGCAGATCTGGACTTGTGTGTATGTGTGCAATGACGACAGTGTGAATAAGGTTCCCATCCCTGCCTGAGGTATCAGAGGCACACATTTGAAAGGCAGAGAAAGCAGCAAGGTTCACACTCATGGGGGAGGGGGGGGTGACATGGTACGCCCCACCCAGTGTCAGCCGGCTCAGTGTGTGGGTGAGACGCAGCCCTCCTCTTAAACTGTCATGGCTGACGCGTAATGATACTTCTGGAGGATAAGGGAATCACGACACAGAGATAGGGCTGTCACATTTAATGACAACTCACTTTTGAATTGAACCCAAAATAGTAGGGTATGAAAAAAATAAAAGCAGTACTGTCATAAGCAATGTGTATAGAACACAGACCTCACTCAGTTATCGCTAGCGAGTGGCCACCTCTCTCCCCCTATAGCAGTACATTTCCTGGGAAGTGTGTGTGGTGTGTGTGTCAGACATGGGTTCAAATACATGTGTATTTTAGTATCTGGTATTTAAAATACTTTTTTTCTGTGTATTTGAGAATATACAAATACACAGCCCAAAACAAATACTTTTATTTGAGTATTTTAATGGTTTGTAAAGTCCAAATAGTCTACCAAATTGTATTTGAGAGTATTTTCAAATATTTATTTCAAATACTATTTTCAAATACCTGGGTCAAATGCATGGAAGTGTATTTGAGTCAGTGTATTTGAGTATTGTCAAATACTTTCCAAGTATATTTCCAAATACATTAAAATATTCAACTTTTCAAATAAAATATATCTGAATAATTACTTTGAATGTATGTGAAAGTAATTGAGATATTTTAAATAGTATTTTGTGTGTGTGGGTGTGTACGTGTGTGTTCAGAGCAGCTCATTAATAATCTGATAACAATTCTAATGCTGAAAGCAGCTCGGCGTTGCAATCCCATTCGGCTCATGTGTGAAGCCTTCACCTGAGGCATGCAATCGTGGCCTCCATTTCTTCTCATCTCTTCATCATCTGACAAGGCAGGTAGAAAAGCTGCTCTGTTTGTCCAGCTTCAAAGTGTCAGGCTTTCTTCACACCCCTTAATGATGGCTGTTGACTAGGGAATGAGAGAGAGAGGAGCATAATGGATGCAGGCATACGTGTCAGCAGGCTCATTTGTCCTCGCTCACAATCCCACCATGTCATTATGACGAAAAATAACCACAGGAGGAGCCAATGCAATATACAGTATGCAATGCATAATTCAACACATATGCTGTGATGGCTAAAAATAGACATCGCTTACTGCCTGACTTCACTCTGTGAGTGTTTTCAGAGCTCGTTCTGTTGGGAACGGCTGTAGAGGCCATCTTGAGGATGGGTAACAATAGAGGGAGGGATGGATGGAGGAGAGCCATGACTAAGCCTCCTTCCTCCTTCACTCCCTCCTACCCCCATTCCCTCCATCCCCTTGTTTCCCACTGCCCCCGGTACCTCCACTGTGAGCGCTGATAATTGAGAGAGGGGAGCTCTCCTAAATCTCATTAAACAGGCACGTCTCCCACAGCTGTAAACCACCACGCGCACATCCGGATTCCTCCAAGACACACACACACACGCACGCACACACACACACACACACACACACACACACACACACACACACACACACACACACACACACACACACACACACACACACACACACACACACACACACACACACACACACACACACACACACACACACACACACACACACACACACACACACACACACACACACACACACACACACACACACACAGTCTGCTTCCGCACACTGCTGGAGGAACAGTGTGTGGTGTCGGAAGCGCTGCAGCTGACGGCTGCGTTAATGAGCACTGCTGTGCGACCGGATTGGACATCAGAGGAGCAGGGGAGAGAGACATTTGCATGTGACACACTCATCTCCCCACATCTCCTAATTCATAACACAACAGGAAGAGAAGGGGTCATCTGTGCCCTCACCCGAAAGTGCCTCAGTCCTAATGGACTACGACAGTGTCGCACAGTTTTACCGGATCAAGCATTGCTGTCCATTCACATCTTAATAACTACAATGTAATTACAACGTTAATGCGATCTTGCACTTGCTAAGGGTTAATGATACAAAATGTAACCTGGCCTACAATTTGTCCATCTCATTTTGACACAGACACACAAAAGATTGATGAGATATGCGCTGTTCTAAATGATCAATTCCACACATTTTTCAGCTTTCACACCAAAGAGTGTTGCTTTACATGAAAACAAATAATTGATTTATGCACAAGAGAGCCCTGATGAAATTTTCCTGTTCGTCTTTTGTGTCAAGCCAAAATTTGGCTAAGAGCTTTTTGGCATTGAATTAAGAGTGTGATTGTTCTTCAGCAACATTGACAGTTGCTGCTTCCAAGAAACACACACACACCATAATCCGTTTTACAGTAGACACAGAGCAGACCTCTGATTCAGAGAGAAAGAGGGCATCTCTCAGCCTCCCTCGTTTGTCATAAATCTAGAGACGAGATACAGGATAAAAGACAAAGACAACCTTTCCTTGTTTGAGTCTGACATTGCTATTTGGGTGTGTCTAGCAGTTAAGGCAATGTTACACCACCTGCAACTCCCAATAGACTTATTTGGCTGTAATTTGGGATTTTTGCAAATCGAGACATTTAATTGATTTAGACCCCTAAATTACCCTCAAGTTTTACTTATAACTTACAGACTGGGGCACTATAGAAGACCAGATGAATTGTTGACACTTGAGCCCAGTGAGAATTGATGGATAAGAGCGACCAAAACATTTGATCTCAACAAACCACAAATCAATATGGTGAGATCACGACACATTACCTCAGCAGAGTGAGGTCATTAGTCCCCAAGATTTACAACCAGGGTTCATCTCCACTACACTCTTTTCCAATTAAAGATGCATTGCTTAATGGGAGTGATAAATCAAAGAAACGAAGCACTAATGGTCATGCTAGGCTATGTCATACCTTGACCCATAGCAAGAGTTTTTTTTATATCCTTCTTAAAAAAAAGTCCCAGCAGTTCAGGCTGAATCCTTGCCTTGACTTGCCCAGGACACAGGCGGTAGGCGTGAACACGTCTCCTCAATGCCTGTTTTTACTGTAGCCAAAGGCACAACTAACTGCCTTTCACACTTGCAATCGATGCTACTCAATTTAGAATGCCCAGCTAGGCTAAACAAGGGCAACAGAGAGACAGAGAAAAGGGATCTGCAAGGATTCACAAGTCATTACTTCCAAATCAATGAAGATGTCCTCTGCTTATATACTGCCATGAATGATCTTGTTCCCCGAGGAACAAGTCTGGGGTCAGAGGTTTTTGCCTGCTGTGTCGTAGCTCCTAGAGAACAGTGTCCCTCTGTCTTGAGGGCCTCTTCCCAGAACCTCTAGTGGCATGACTGATATCTGGTGATCATTCTGACTAAGCATATACCACTATATTTGTTGCCTTGTCTTTAATTTACTCTGTGTCAGACCTTTTGTTGGCATCTATTTTTCACTTCCAAGTATATTTTGGCCTCTTGTGCTTACTGAAGAAGCAGGGGAGCGTTAAAGACATCAGTTGCACATGCTGCTAAATTGAGCGGCAGGTTTGCTGCATGCCTCAAACATGACCCTAGAAGGACACTTATTTGGCAATTGGCCCTCACTTACAGTAATTGCTATAGTAATCATCAGCGAGCACTTAAATTAGTTTAGTAAACAGGAAAATATAATTACAGACTGTTATGGTTGTTGAACATACCCAGGAACCTGCTATCATTCAGAGCAAAACTGGGAACTGTCATAGACATACAGCAGCTTAAACAGAGAGTTGGTAAGGGTTCTGAATTCATAGGTAGGTAACCTATTTTCCACAGAGAAGGGTGAGTTTGGGTGATGACTGTATCTGTCAGTAGGTCTATTAAAGGCTCTGATGTTTGCAGATGAGAAAAGAGATGACGTAATCGGCATCAGGGTTGGCATAAACAAGGTTTGTCTATTTAAACAAGCTAAAAACACCTAGCACCTGGATGCGCCTTACGTAAGAGCCGCAGACCGCAAAAAGCACTCTGCTTCAAAGTGTTGTGCAATGCACTCTGTTTTATAATAACTGGCAACTCTACAGACAAACGGACGCCCTCAGGGTCCTCCAAGGTTGTCTCCCCCCCAAGCTTTTCATTTGTGTAAAAGAGGTCTGTCACCCTCTCTGCAATGCCTGGCTAGCTAATTGGATGAAAATATGATTGATTTGGCACCTCCTGCCCGCCACACAGCAATTACTCTGAGTGTATTTGACGCCAGTTTCCATCTATACATCTTCCACAGGTCAAACATGGTCCCGACGTTCAAGATTTTGCGCTTCAATTAGAATGTCGAAGGTCACTCCCAGGCCCTCAGTGCAGCATACATTTGAAATATCAAATATGATTTAAAAGCAGAACAGAAAGTGCATTCAGATATTAGGGCAGAACCAGTGATCTATCCTTTGTGATACCTAGATAAGGGGCTTGCCTTACTTTACCCAGCTTTTACTAAACATGATCTTCACAGACAAAGTAAACTCCTTTCAATAAGCAGTGCATATCAAGAACAATTAATTTACTGCAGTTGATTATTATTTTGGCATTTCATAGCAGACTAATCAGAACATTCACTTGAGTCCCTAATGTACTGTTTCAGGATGATCTGACCTCTTTTTGCATTGAACTAGTTTCAGAATCTAAAACAATGGATGTACCCTCATCACATTTGTAAAAGTTTAAAGCGGCAATCAGCAATAGAAACAATAACCAAACATTCTCCCTGTCCTGTTTCGGTAAAAAGGGGCTGGAGAAATGTAGCTACTCTCATATTCATAGACAGAGCTATGGATGCAAGGACTGACCATCCATGATATCAACATTATAGTTGTAACCATGTTTTGAGGCTATATAGTGTCTGTTTACATTTACTTTGTTTACAAACATTGGAGTAAAACCATCTTATATTTTGGGTTCTGATGACGTCGGACAGTTGAACTAAGCTCATGAGGCATTTATAAATAATATTCTTCAAGAATCAATGGGTATATATAATTAATAAGTCCAAACAATGAATTTATATCATAATGTTGTTGTCAAAGATAAGATCATATTGAAATGGTCTCCCACAGTAGCACACAACCCAAATTGTACATTCTTGATGAAAATTCACACCCAATGTGTTGACATTAACATCAGTTCTGCAGATTACACAAGACCTGAAGGTAAAACAATGGGGTGATGAAGAGTTCAAGCATGGTGAGCAATGTGGCAGTTGTTGCTCTTCCACCATGGCTGCTTGCAGTTCAATGTCCAAAGCAATGACATGAAACTTCTGAGGCCTCATTGTGCACACATCGATCAACTCACATTTTCACCCTCTTCAAACATCCCATTTGAAGCTGTGGCAGGGATATTTCAGCACACCCGGTACTACTTGGTCTGCTGTAAAGAAGTTGGCACAGAAAAATTCTAGAACACGCCACCGCAAATTGAAGCTGCACAGGTCCCATCGGCACCTGCCTCCCCTTAGAGGTTCTCCTGTCCCTCAGAGCTCTCCTATCTTAGTGCTATTTAGGCCGCTACACTACCGGACAAAAGTTTTAGAACACCTACTCATTCAAGGGTTTTTCTTTATTTGTACTATTTTCTACATTGTAGAATAATAATGAAGACATCAAAACTATGAAATAACACATATGGAATCATGTAGTAACCAAAAAAGTGTTAAACAAATCAAAATATATTTTATATTTGAGATTCAAATAGCCACCATTTGCCTTGATGACAGCTTTGCACACTCTTGGCATTCTCTCAACCAGCTTCATGAGGTAGTCACCCAGCCAGTGCCCTGTCCTCACTGGCCACTTAACCCCTCAGCGGCAGGAGCACAGCACAGTGCCTTCACATGGCAGCAGGCAGGGCCCTCCACCGGTGGCCTCCAGCTCTGGTTTACCATGATCTCATAGCTCTGGTAAAAACCCCAAGGAGCTTCTGCCCTTTAGGGAATAGCATTCATGTTCATACATGGGTATACTGAGTCTAAAGACCATGCATATTTCACTAAAACATCTGACTCTTCTCTACCTGTGCTGATGTATATATCTTTACTTGGGCTCACTGTTGTTGAGTTAGTTATGAGTTAATAACGCGTTGGCAGTCTGGGTCATTACATTTGTTTGAAGATTACATTTCAGTCCAGTTTGGTCTCAGTTTGGTCTCAATCTCTGTTTATCCTGGCTATTCCAAATGTCAGTCTTATAAAGAGGAATGCCAAAGGCAGTAAGCACAGTTAATCTCCGTTAAGCCCAACATTTGACGTTACCAATCTGTCCTTTCTAAACACGCTTGTAAATAACCCACTGGGCACAGACGTCAGTTCAACGTCTAGTTTTTATTTACATTTGGTTGAGTTGTCAACTAACGTGAATTCAATGCGAATTCAATAAAAAAATCAATGTAATTTGGATTTAGGTTAAAAGTTGGAGGAAAAAATACTAAATGGCCTTACGTTGATGACTTTTTGCAAATCCAATCAGTTTCCATGTTGGTTCAATGTTATCACATAGATTTTGGGGGTTAAAATGATGTGGAAACAACGTTGATTGAACTAGTTTTTGCCCAGTGGGAAATCACAACCGTTGATTCTCAGCCAAGCCTTGCTTTTGCACTGTCTTGATTGAAGAATTCAACACTTGTTTGGTGCCACTGCCTTAAGGCTTATTTGGTAATTGTGGGCACATTTAACACCAAATGTGTTAAACGCCCGGAAGTTTATAAGAAATTCCGCTACGCCCTCCAAACAACCATCAAACAGGCAAAGCGTCAATACAGGACTAAGATCGAATCATACTACACCGGCTCCGATGCTCGTCGGATGTGGCAGGGCTTGCAAACTATTACAGACTACAAATGGAAGCACAGCCGCGAGCTGCCCAGTGACATGTGGTTTCTCATCCAGAGGCGGCGCTCCTTGTGGCCGGGGACTTTAATGCACTTAAATCCGTTTTACGTCATTTCTACCAGCATGTTAAATGTGCAACCAGAGGGAAAAAAACTCTAGACCACCTTTACTCCACACACAGATATGCGTACAAAGCTCTCCCTCTCCCTCCATTTGGCAAATCTGACCATAATTCTATCCTCCTGATTCCTGCTTACAAGCAAAAACTAAAGCAGGAAGCACAAGTTACTCTGTCAATAATTAAGTGGTCAGATGAAGCAGATGCTAAGCTACAGGACTGTTTTGCTAGCACAGACTGGAATATGTTCCGGGATTCTTCCGATAGCATTGAGAAGTACACCACATCAGTCACTGGCTTCATCAATAAGTGCATCGATGACGTCATCCCCACAGTGACTGTCCATACATATCCCAACCAGAAGCCATGGATTAAAGGCAACATCCGCACTGAAAGGGTAGAGCTGTCTCTTTCAAGGAGCGGGACTCTAACCTGGAAGCTTATAAGAAATCCCGCTATGCCCTCTAACGAACCATCAAACAGGCAAGGCGTCAATACAGGACTAAGCTCGAATCGTACTAGTCCGGCTCCGATGCTCGTCGGATGTGACAGGGCTTGCAAACTATTACAGACTACAAAGGGAAGCACAGCCGTGAGCTTCCCGATGACACGAGCCTACCAGACGAGCAAAATTACTTCTATGCTCGTTTCGAGGCAAGTAACATGCATGAGAGCATCAGTTGTTCCGGATGACTGTGTGATTACGCTCTCCATAGCCGATGTGAGTAAGACCTTTAAACAGGTCAACATTCACAAGGCCGCAGGGCCAGACGTATTATCAGGACGTGTACTCCGAGCATGCGCTGACCAACTGGCATCTTCACTGACATTTTCAACCTCTCCCTGTCTGAGTCTGTAATACCAACATGTTTCAGGCAGACCACCATAGTCCCTGTGCCAAAGAACACTAAGGTAACCTGCCTAAATGACTACCGACCCATAGCACTCACGTCTGTAGCCATGAAGTGCTTTGAAAGGCTGGTCATGGCTCACATCAAAGCCATTATCCCAGAAACCCTAGACCCACTCCAATTTGCATACCACCCCAACAGATCCACAGATGATGCAATCTCTATTGCGCTCCACACTGCCCTTACACACCTGGACAAGAGGAACACCTATGTGAGAATGCTATTAATTCACTACATCTCAGCGTTCGACACCATAGTGACCTCAAAGCTCATCACTAAGCTAAGGACCCTGGGACTAAACACCTCCCCCTGCAACTGGATCCTGGACTTCCTGATGGACCGCCCCCAGGGGGTAAGGGTAGGTAACAACACATCCGTCACGCTGATCCTCAACACGGGGGCCCCTCAGGGGTGCGTGCTCAGTCCCCTCCTGTACTCCCTGTTCACTCATGACAGCATGGCCTGGCACGACTCCAACACCATCATTACGTTTGCCGATGACACAACAGTGGTAGGCCTGATCACCGACAACGACGAGCCTATAGGGAGGAGGTCAGAGACCTGGCCGTGTGGTGCCAGGACAACAACCTCTCCCTCAACGTGATCAAGACAAAGGAGATGATTGTGGACTACAGGAAAAAGAAGAGGACCGAGCACACTCCCATTCTTATTGACGGGGCTGTAGTGGAGCAGGTTGAGAGCTTCAAGTTCCTTGGTGTCCACATCACCAATAAACTAACATGGTCCAAGCACACCAAGACAGTCGTGATGAAGGCACGACAAAACCTATTCCCCCTAAGGAGACTGAAAAGATTTGGCATGGGTCCTCAAATCCTCAAAATGTTCTACAGCTGCACCATCGAGAGCATCCTGACTGGTTGCATCACTGCCTGGTATGGCAACTGCTCGGCCTCCGATCGTAAGGCACTACAGAGGGTAGTGCGTATGGCCCAGTAAATCAATGGGGCCAAGCTTCCTGCCATCCAGGACCTCTATACCAGGCGGTGTCAGAGGAAGGCCCTAAAAATTGTGAAAGACTCCAGCCACCCTAGTCATAGACTGTTCTCTCTGCTACCGCACGGCAAGCCGTACCGGAGCACCAAGTCTAGGTCCAAGAGGCTTCTAAACAGCTTCTGCCCCCAAGCCATAAGACTCCTGAACATCTAATCAAATGGCTACCCAGACTATTTGCATTGCCCCCTCCCCCTCCCCCTTTTACGCTGCTGCTACTCTCTGTTTATTATCTATGCATAGTCACTTTAATAACTCTACCTACATGTACATATTACCTCAATTACCTCGACTAACCGGTGCCCCCGCACATTGACTCGGGTACCGGTACCCCCTGTATATAGCCTTGCTAATGTTATTTTAAAACTGCATTGTTGGTTAAGGGCTTGTAAGTAAGCATTTCACTGTAAGGTGTATTCGGTGCATGTGACAAATACAAGTAGATTTGAATTGATTTGAGTTGTACACAACAGTTTCCAAACACTTGACATTGTGTTTCTATCAGAGGTTGCTGTGTCTCAGTAGGTAGGACTGGGTCTGGGAAGCACAAGCCTCCCTCTGTAAAATGGTCCAGTCAAGGGCATACAAAGTGGACCAAACTTGAGCGATGCACATGACCTGCTCTTGTCTGCGAGTTCTCTTCCTCGCCGGCTGTTCTCTACCACCGCTCCTCAGGCAGTGAAAAGAGGACTGTGTGGAGGCGGGAGATGGCTGCCCTACATTCATAAGCAGCAAACGCTTCCTGGGAGCTGTACCTTCACGGCCATGCCTACTTTCCCTAGCCTCTCCTGGGTTTTGAAAACATTCTTTTTTTAGCGCCTCTCTGCCAGCGTCTGGCTTGGAGCTTCCAGTTCTCCCCCTTCAACCTCCATTAGACTCACTAGTGGCTTCCTCATAGATGCTTGAGTGTCTCATGTCCCCTGAGAGGCCTAAAAGCAAAGGGCTGGTTGGACAGCCAGCATGTGGGATGAACGATGTGATTCTGTGGGCAATGATGGTAGATTTATTAATGGGATTTTTTTGTTCATATGGTCCCATAAATCAGACACATGCTGTTTGTCCAAAAGCTACTCCTGTAGAAGGGGAATGTAATGATTCCATCACCTTTGAAACAGTAGTTATATCACAGTAGGTATTTTCCTTATTTGTTGTGCTAAAATCCTAGCAATCTTTTAAATATTAATTTAAGTGTTGAGTCCAGGTTATTTTCTTTTGTAAAATGTCAGCTCTGCAGGTGCCCCAATTGTGGAAGGAAAATCAACTTCAAAACTTCCTGAACTGTATGTCCTCTTTCTCCTCTTGTCTCTCTCCCTGAAACAATATTATAAATACATGTGCAGTTTTTCCTGTCTGCTCTTGGCCCGTATATCCAGCCGCTTTGTTTATGAGCAGCCCATAGTCAAATGTTGAGTCATATGTTTGCAGCAGAAGAAGCAAATGCAAAGCAGTTGCTCCGACTGACAAACTTGAATCCCTACTTGCCCACCTAGTGCTCCGTCTACCCTGGCAGAATGCAAATGATTGCCATTGAATAGAATGCAAAAAGAGGGAGACTGCCTCCAGCAGTTAATATGCCAGTGCATGTACGAATCCAATCATGAGAGAAATAACACATTATTGCTCTTAACAGAAATGCATAAAAACAAGCCATACCTGAGGTGAGATCAAGTAAGCAAGTTTCTTTAAGAAATACAAACATTGAATATCACCCGTGTCTTAATGCCGCAATCAAAACAACTGGGAACTCGAAAAATATGAGGTCAAATCATGGCGTCAGTGATCTTCAGGTCAAAAAGTCAGAGCTCTAGAAAGAGGCCAGAGTTCCCGAGTTGGAATTCCGAGTTGGATGACCGTTCAAATCGTTTTTTTCCAGTCGGAGCTCGTTTTTTTTTTTCACACGTCAGACTAGGTAATGTGCACATTCAAAATATATTTCTGCGGATTGTCTTTCTGCTGCATCGCTCATTTTTTCCAAGTTCCCAGTTGTTTTGAACGCACTGAAATCGGAAGTCGGAGATTTCCGAGTTCCCAGTTCCCAGTTGTTTTGTACACAGCATAAGCAGTCATGCATTATAAGTCTGTCAAGACGGGTTATTAGCTCATCCATTTTAGATGGGCTTAAGTGCCCAATTAACTACAGTGCATTACTGCTTCAACAATATGTATTGTGTCGTTTCTGTAGAAACACATTTAACAAAACACCAATTTCAACCGACCTTATGACTTGACAACAAAATGAGCGATGCAGCAGAAAGACAATCCGCAGAAAGATATGTTGAATGTGCACATGACCTAGTCTGGCCCATTGTGTTAGATGGCAGTGGTCTCTTATCCAGTCTCTAAGCAGCTTTACCCTCTATCCTTTTCTGTGGGGCAGACAGACATGGCTGAGGCCTTGTTTGGTATCCTGGCTATGCCACCACAAAACGGGATGGAGAAAGTCAGTCTGCATTATTGAGACAGCTTCCACCTAGGCCTACATATTTAACAGAGATGCTGTGCTATTAACTCACAGCGCTCCCTCGCCCCCATGACGAAAAGTTAAGACCCCTCATTTAGTTCTCCTTGCTGCATGGTTATCAGGAAGTGTGTTTTTCCTTGGGGCTCTCATTATAATTGCCTTGTTTGTTCTTAGATCCAGTTCATTGGATCTGCAGGATTTATTTAATTTGTGAACAAAGGCGATTTAGTGATAATGTTATGAAACCAACAACTAGCCTGCTAATATTGCAGTCGCTAAGTCGAGGGGTCTTAGGCCTAGTTAACTGGTCTGTAACCTGATTTAAGATGTGCATCTATGTGAGAAATCATCATTTGAGGACCGTGTTGGATGCACATTGTAACGGTTTTGACTTGAGGTTATTGTTTCTTAGGGGTGCCAGGTAGGTCACGCCTACCAGAGAAATGTTTGATTTCTCCATTAAGTTTATGAGTCGGTCTCATCTGTCAGTCATAGTCTAGACCAATACAAAGGACTCATGAAAAAGTCATAAACCCTTAAAAACATTAGAAATAACTTCAAAACAATGGTTCTTTTGCATTTTTTGTATTATACAAAATAAATTCTCACACAAAGAATAGTCACAAAATAATAATATAAGTTACTCAGGAAAAGTCCCGTACCTCGGACATAAAAATAGTCCGGCCCTGTAAATGATTCAAGTGAATCCAAGTGACCTCAGTCACTCAATGTTTGTTCATAATGTGAGGCGTAAAACCAGATCACTCCAATCTCCCGTTCCACACAACAAATAAAGATTATCAGGACTCACATTACTCTTCCCCAACAATTGAACACATAAACCAACCCAAAATAAATGAAAAACCGCTTAGAAAAGTTGTTAGTCAGTCGGTTAGTCAGTCAATCCAATCCGCCAACAGATCTCTGGCGGAGAAAGGCCATGGAGAACAGCGGAGACCACTGGAGATGTGCAGTCCAACAATAGAAATGAGTGGATCCGATCCTTGTTGATCTTGCGACACAGCTACAATGCACACTTTTAAATAGAACAAAAACAAAACGGAGTAAAGGAGCTTCGGAACAGAAGGTTTGAACTTTGTCTCTCACGCCACGTCATCCCCTTTGCGCAGCTGATGCCAGCTATTTAATGGGAAATTAAAGGGGAAGCGCAGCATCGGGAGGAGAAGCTCTTGGTCGTCCAAGCGGATCTTTGTGTGTTCAGATGGTGCCGAAAAGAAATGTATACAAAAAGGAAACTACAAACAGGCATGCCCAAACTAACGTGTGAAATAATCCATGTTGGCTTGGACAACCTCTGAAAATTGCATGGCTAGGGTAACACAGGTATGTGGCAAGTTGCTATGTGGCACACAGACAGACCTGTGAGGACCCCTCCGGTCTTTTGCTGGGCTGCACACGCTGAACATGAGCCCACATTATTACCCCACCTCTGCAGTGGCCTTCACATTGTCAGCACCCAGAGAGAGAGCGAAAGAGAGGTAGCAAGCTTGCTGTGTGAGGGCTGAGTCACAATAGGCAGTGTGCTGACAGGCTGAGCCGCTCCAAAGCCCAGCGATTAGCTGCTTCGCTTTAGTCAAGTGAGCTTCTCATCCACAGAAGCCATGAGTCACCGGTGAATAACGGGAGACATGTCCCCCAGGTATTGGCAGTGATTCAGTGTGGCCTTCGCTGGCTTTCTCCTCAGCAGGGCCAACAGTGCCTACTGTTTTAGGGGCTAACTAACACCCTAGCCTCGTCTCTGTCCACCATCCACCCTGTCTTTCTATATCCCCCTGGTAACTATAGGCCTACCAGCACCATTGGATCCTTTTCTTATGCTCTGATAGGATTATGTCAAGTGATAGTGTGGGGTAGGGCTGATAAGATATTATCACAATACTTTGGTGACGATGCGGTATGTATTGCGATTCTCACGATTCTATATGCATTGCGATTTGATGCTGAGATTTTATTGCGATTCAATGTCCCAAACATATTGCTCACTATATGTCTGCTGCAGAGGCACAAGAGAGCGAGTCATGAAGTTTTGATCAGTCATGGAAATAAAAGTGCTGAATTTGTTTTACTGCCTATTTAAAAAGAAGATGGAGAACAAGCTATGAAGGAAAAATACTGGAGTTTTGGTGCAGGTAAAGCCAACTAGCACAAAAGTAATATTGATAAATTGTCAAAACTATACGATACGATATATCATCAACAATAAAATCCCCATATGTAACCGTATCGATTTCCCCACATCACTAGTGTGGGGTCAGGACCCAGGAGTAAAGGAGCTATTCAAGAGTCCTTGCGATTAGGCAGGCCTCGGACACGTTCTAGCTACCCCTTAGGCTATTATGAAACAACTGATCTGCCAGCTGGTGGATTACATAATACTAACTTGAAGCTCTGTGTAGAGCTACACAGAGGTCGCTCAAATGCCTCCAAGCGAAGTACATTTAAGTTCCCAATCTTGCCTGGTATGGGAATGAGTTTTGCTGGATCATTGATAGGGGAAACTATGCACTCTTGTGTGAGGTCTAAAGCTACAATATTCACTGAACAGAAATATGAACGCAACATGTAAAGTGTTGGTCTCATGTTTCATGAGTTGAAATAAAAGATCCTAGAAATTTTCCATACGCACAAAAGCTTATTTCTCTCATTTTGCGCACACATTTGTTTACATCCATGTTAGTGAGCATTTCTCCTTTGCCAAGATAATCCATCCACCTGACAGGTGTGGCATATCAAGACGATGATTAAACAGCATGATCATTACACAGGTGCACCTTGTGCTGGGGACAATAAAAGGCCATTCTAAAATTAGCAGTTTTGTCATACAACACAATGCAACAGATGTCTCAAGTTTTGAGGGAGCGTGCAATTGGCATGCTGACTGCAGGAATGTCCACCAGAGCTTTTGCCTGAGAATTTTATGTTAATTTCTCTTCCATAAGCCACCTCCAACGTCGTTTTAGAGAATTTGGCAGTACGTCCAACCGACCTCAAATCAAATCACATTTTATTGGTCACATACACATATTTAGCAGATGTTATTGCGGGTGTAGCGAAGGGCTTGTGTTCCTAGCTCCAACAGTGCAGTAGTATCTTAACAATTCACAACAATACACACAAATCTAAAAGTAAAAGAATGGAATTAAGAAATATATAAATATTAGGATGGGCAATGTCGGATTGGCATTGATTAAGATACAGTAGAATACAGTATATACATATGAAATGAGTAAAACAGTATGTAAACATTATTAAAGTGACTAGTGTTCCATTATTAAAGTGACCAGTGATTCAATGTCTATGTACATAGGGCAGCAGCCTCTAAGGTGCAGGGTTGAGTAACCGGGTGGTAGCCGGCTAGTGATGGCTATTTAACAATCTGATGTCCTTGAGATAGAAGCTGTTTTTCAGTCTCTCTGTCCCAGCTTTGATGCACCCGTACTGACCTCGCCTTCTGGATGATAGCGGGGTGAACAGGCCGTGGCTCGTGTGATTGATGTCCTTGATGGTCCTTTTGGCCTTCCTGTGACATCGGGTGCTGTAGGTATCCTGGAGGGCAGGCGGTGTGCCCCCGGTGATGCATTGGACAGACCGCACCACCCTCTGGAGAGCCCTGCGGTTGCGGTGGTGCAGTTGCCGTACCAGGCGATGATACAGCCCGACAGAATGCTCTCAATTGTGTTGCTGTTGCGCCTTCTTCACCACATTGTTTGTGTGGGCTCCCGAGTGGCGCAGTGGTCTAAGGCACTGCATCTTAGTGCTTGAGGTGTCACTACAGACCTCCTGGTTCGATTCCAGGCTGTATCACAACCGGCCGTGATTGGGAGTCCCATAGGGCGGCGCACAATTGGCACAGTGTCGTCCGGGTTTGGCCGGTGTAGGCCGTCATTGTAAATAAGAATTTGTTCTTAACTGACTTGCCTAGTTAAATAAAGGAAAAATAATAAATAAATACATTTCAGATTGTCAGTGATGTGTACACCGAGGAACTTGAAGCTTTTCACCTTCTCCACTGCGGTCCCGTCGATGTGGATAGGGGCGTGTTCCCTCTGCTGTCTCCTGAAGTCCACGATCAGCTCCTTCGTTTTGTTGATGTTGAGGGAGAGGTTATTTTCCTGGCACCACGCCGCCAGGGCCCTCACCTCCTCCCTGTAGGCTGTCTCATCATTGTTGGTAATCAGGCCTACTAATGTTGTGTCGTCTGCAAACTTGATGATTGAGTTGGAGGTGTGTGTGGCCACGCAGTCATGGGTAAACAGGGAGTACAGGAGGGGGCTGAGCAAGCACCCTTGCAGGGCCCATGTGTTGAGGATCAGCGTAGTGGAGGTGTTGTTGCCTACCTTCACCACCTGGGGGCGGCCCTTCAGGAAGTCCAGAACCCAGTTGCACAGGGCGGGGTACAGACCCAGGGCCCCGAGCTTTATGATGAGCTTGTAGGGAACTATGGTGTTGAAGGCTGAGCTATAGTCAATTAACAGCATTCTTACATAGGTATTCCTCTTGTCCAGATGGGATAGGGGAGTGTGCGAGTGCATCGTCTGTGGATCTATTGGGGCAGTATGCAAATTGGTGGGTCTAGGGTGTCAGGTAAGGTGGAGGTGATATGATCCTTAACTAGCCTCTCAAAGCACTTCATGATGACAGAAGTGAGTGCTACAGGGCGATAGTCATTTAGTTCAGTTACCTTTTCTTTCTTTGGGACAGGAACAATGGTGGACATTTTGAAGCAAGTGGGGACAGCAGACTGGGATAGGGTGAGATTGAATATGTCCGTAAACACTCCAGGCAGCTGGTCTGTGCATGCTCTGAGGACGCGGCTATGGATGCCATCTGGGCCGGCGGCCTAGCGAGGGTTAACACGCTTAAATGTCTTACTCACGTCGGCCACGGAGAGTGGGCCGCATCAGTGGCATCAGAAGGTGTTTAGCTTGTCCGGGAGTAAGACGTCGGTGTCCGCAACGTGACTGGTTTTCCCTTTGTAATCCGTGATTGTCTGTAGACCCTGCCACATACATCTCGTGTCTGAGCTGTTGAATTGCAACTCCACTTTGTCTCTGTACTGACATTTTGCTTGTTTGATTGCCTTACGGAGGGAGTAACTGCACTGTTTCTATTCAACCATATTCCCAGTCACCTTGCCGTGGTTAAATGCGGTGGTTCGCGCTTTAGGTGTTGTGCGAATGCTGTCATCTATCCACGGTTTTTGGTTTGGGTAGGATTGAATAGTCACAATGGGAACAACATCCCCTATACACTTCCTGATGAACTCAGTCACGTGTCCATGTATACGTCAATGTTATGCTCAGAGGCAACCCGGAACATATCCCAGTCCGCGTGATCAAAACAATCTTGAAGCATGGATTCCAATTGGTCAGACCAGCGTTGAATAAACCTTAGCACGGGTACTTCTTGTTTGAGTTTCTGCCTATAGGAAGGGAGGAGCAGAATGGAGTCATGATCTGATTTGCCGAAGGGAGGGCGGGGAGGGCCTTGTAGCCATCCCGGAAGGGAGAGTAACAATGGTAGAGAGTTTTTGAAGGACGAGTACTACAGGCAATGTGTTGATAGAACTTTGGTAGCGTT
This sequence comes from Coregonus lavaretus, assembly GCF_964263955.1. Taxonomy (NCBI): domain Eukaryota; kingdom Metazoa; phylum Chordata; class Actinopteri; order Salmoniformes; family Salmonidae; genus Coregonus; species Coregonus lavaretus. The sequence goes on from NC_139997.1 coordinate 27,402,790, forward strand.
TTCCTCAAATTTGCTTTGTTAAATTCACCAGCTACAATAAATGCGGCCTCAGGATATGGGGTTTCCAGTTTGCACAAAGTCCAGTTTAGTTCCTTGAGGGCCGTCGTGGTATCGGCTTGAGGGGGAATATACACGGCTGTGACTATAACCGAAGAGAATTCTCTTGGGAGGTAATACGGACGGCATTTGATTGAGGTATTCTAGGTCGGGTGAACAAAAGGACTTGAGTTCCTGTACGTTATCACAATCACACCATGAGTAGTTAATCATGAAACATACACCACCGCCTTTCTTCTTCCCGGAGAGTTCTTTATTCCTGTCTGCGCGATGTACTGAGAACCCAGCTGGCTGTATGGAAGGGGACAGTATATCTGGAGAGAGCCATGATTCCGTGAAACAGAGTATGTTACAGTCCCTGATGTCTCTCTTGAAGGAGATCCTCGCCCTGAGCTCGTCTACTTTATTGTTCAGGGACTGAACATTAGCGAGTAATATACTCGGAAGTGGTGGATGGTGTGCATGTCTCCTGACTTGGACTAGAGTTCCACTCCGAATACCTCTTCTCCGCCGGCGGTATCTTGGAGAAGGCTCTGCGATGTTCAATTCCATGGGGGGTACGAACAAAGGATCCAATTCGGGAAAGGCGTGTTTGTGACCGACCGGCTCGATTCGGTCTTATGTAGCAAAATTTGAAATTCTGTTTGTTACATTGGATAAGTAGATAAGTAGAGACTCAGAGCTAGAAAATGATATATCATATACTACAGTTGAGGAACAATGGGAAAGTAATTCTGCTTTGAAAGTTGATAAACTTGTAACCTCACTTTTTAGAAAATGGCCCTTGAATGTTTTGGTAAACCTACTGGAGAGCTCTTATTTGTCTACACCCATTCAGCATCGTTCACACCCTCTTAAGCCTTAGCCCCACCCATCTCTTTAAGGATTCACATGTGAGGCCATGTACTAAACAACCAAAGATTTCAAGACCAAAGGCTGGTTTATACTACGTCTATCGACAGTTGTTGCAGTGACATCATGAACATTCTATTGTCGTCCGACATCAAATTTGTCGTTGTCGTTATGAAAAAGTATAAACACAAAAACTACAGGCTGCATGACATCAGCAGCCTGGTGGTCCAAAATATCACAACTAGTGTATTTTAACACCAATAAATCCACCTGTTTAAAAATGAATTTAATATATGTCAATCTAGCAAACCAGGCAACTAAAAGCAACTTTATAAACAATGTTTTGTTTCTAGCTTGTTAGCTAGCTAGCTAATGTTAAGTTACCTGGCTAGCCAGTTCAAATAATGACCATATCATATAGCTGACAAAGTCTTCACTTTAGCTCATTTGTCTTCATTATTACAGGAAATTAAACTCACAAAAATATCTTTATTTACAAGTTAATGGCGAACCAATTACAGAAAATAGCTTACGGTTGTGAGTGTGACGAAATAAAAGCAGGGCATTCTACCGGAGGATTTTAGAACTTGGACACTGTCTCGTTGGCCTAACGTTATATCCTAATTTGACTTTGGTGCAGGTCATGTTCTTCACATTACCATCTCTGGTAAACACATAATATATCAAATAAAATCAAAGTTGATTTGTCACATGCACAGGATACAGAAGGTGTAGTAAAATGTTTACTTTCATAGTAGAGTCTTTTGTTTAGACATGTAGCTAGCTAGCTAGCTAAACAATGAACCATAATCCCAACTCATAAAGTTACTACCCTGCATGAATCTGCAGGTAGCTAACCAACCAGGTTCAATGTTAGCTAGCTAGCTAACATTAGGCTATAACTAGCAATGCAAATGGATCTGAGATACAAATAATATTATTACACAGATCATACACGTAACGTTAGCTAGCGAGCCAGCCAGCTAACGTTAGCTAGCTAGCTAACAGTACGCTTTAACTTGAAATGGAAACGACTTTCTGACAAACTTAGAAACGTATAATATCTGAAAATGTAGCTTGCTAGACTATTTTACCCAATATACATGGAGGACGCTTCTCCCTCTCTGTCACAGATGCCATAGTTGCCCTTAGCTTGAAGATGTAATCCAGAGACAGGTGTTTTATACAACAGCCTTCTGTGTGTTCAATTTTCAACTCCCTCTGCATATTTGCAATCAAATGCCAGAATTTTCTCCATCTCCTTAGCTATCATACTCTAATTCCACCGGGCATTCCACTGATTTCAAAACTTGGTCCTCCAGAAAGTGGAGAACAACACTTATGCAGTTCTACTAAGTGATATCTTTCAAAAAAGTCACGTTAGAAAGGATTACCTACACATAATGACCAGCTCATGTTATAGACAAAAACGTGCTACATGGCAGACCAATCCGATCTCGTCTCTCGGGATGTCCAGCCCATCCATTATCTCTGCCAATCATGGCAAGCTGGAAGGTTCCTGTCTTTTTCTGTGGCTAAACCAACTAGGCTCGTAATATTGTTTTTATATATATATATATATTTTTTTACTTTTTACCTCCCTTTTCTCCAGAATTTCGTGATATCCAATTGGTAGTTACAGTCTTGTCCCATCGCTGCAACTCTCGTACGGACTCGGGAGAGGCGAAGGCCGAGAGCCATGTGTCCTCCAAAACACGACCCTGCCAAGCCGCACTGCTTCTTGACACACTGCTCGCTTAACGCGGAAGCCAGCCCCACCAATGTGTCAGAGGAAACACCATACAACTAGCGACTGTGTCAGCGTGCATGCGCCCTGCCCGCCACAGGAGTCGCTAGAGCGCGATGGGACAAGGACATCCCATCCGGCCAAACCCTCCCCTAACCCGGACAACGTTGGGCAAATTGTACGCCGCCTCATATGTCTCCCGGTCGCAGCCGGCTGCGAAACAGCCCGGGATTTCAGAAGGCATAACTGCCAAAAAAACGCATTTTGATTTTTAAAAAACGTTTATGTTAAAATGCCTCTCCTGTGAAGTAGTTTCCTGAAACGAGTCACATTTCTGGTCGGAATGCTGGTGAGTTACCGCCGTACTGATATCCAAAAGTTGTTTCAGGCTGTATGTAATAACACAAATGTAAGGCTGTAATGTAAGAAATAACACACAAAAAAATGAAATAATGCAAAGTTGCTTAGGAGCTTGCTTTTCTGCACAAACTGTCAGAAACCAACTCCGGGAAGCTCATCCGCGTGTTCGTTATCCTCACCAGAGTCTTGAACTGACTGCAGTTAGGCGTCGTAACCGACTTCAGTGGGCAAATGCTCACCTTCGATGGCAGCTGGCACGCTGGAGAAATGTGCTCTTCACGGATTAATCCCAGTTTCAACTGTACCGGGCAGATGGCAGACAACGTGTATGGGGTCATGTGGGCCAGCCGTTTGCTGATGTCAGTGGGGTTATAGTATGGGCAGGCATAAGCTACGGACAATGAACACAATTGCATTTTATCGATGGCAATTTGAATGCACAACGATACCGTGACGAGATCCTGAGGCCCATTGTCGTGCCATTCATCCGCCACTATCACCTCATGTTTCAGCATGATAATGCAAGGCTCCATGTCGCAAGGATCTGTACACAATTCCTGGAAGCAAAAACATTTCCCAATTCTTCAACGGCCTACATACTCACCAGACATGTCACCCATTGAGCATGTTTGGGATGCTCTGGATCGACACGTACGACAGCGTGTTCCAGTTCCCACCAATATCCAGCAACATTGCACAGCCATTGAAGAGGAGTGGGAGAACATTCCACATGCCACAATCAACAGCCTGATCAACTCTATGCGAAGGAGATGTGTCGCACTGCATGAGGCAAATGGTGGTCACACCAGATACTGACTGGTTTTCTGATCCACGCCCCCATAGCCACAGGAAGTAAGTAAGTGCTGCAGCACCCCCTGATTTTTGTTTTCAACTAGTCCTGTATTAGCAAACTGATATAGCCGTTGACAATACAATTTAGAGTACAGTAGACACAGCATCGTGAACGGCTAGCACACTGAACGATAGCATCCACCAAGGCAAACTCAGTGCCTTCGGAAAGTATTCAGACCCCTTGACTTTTTCCACATTTTGTTAGGTTACAGCCTTATTCTAAAATTGATTAAATTGTTTTTTTCCCCGTCATCAATCTACACCCAATACCCCATAATGACAAAGCAAAAACAGTGTTTGCTAGTTTATAAAAAAAAAAAAAACTGAAATATAACATTTGCATAAGTATTCAGACCCATTATTCAGTACTTTGTTGAAGCACCTTTGGCAGCGATTACAGCCTCGAGTATTCTTGGGTATGATGCTACAAGCTTGGCACACCTGTATTTGGGGAGTTTCTCCCATTCTTCTCTGCAGATCCTCTCAAGCTATGTCAGGTTGGATGGGGAGCGTCGCTGCACAGCTATTTTCAGGTCTCTCCAGTGATGTTCGATCGGGTTCAAGTCCGGCCTCTGGCTGGGCCACTCAAGGACATTCAGAGACTTGTCCCGGAGCTACTCCTGCGTTGTCTTGGCTGTGTGCATAGGGTTGTTGTCCTGTTGGAAGGTGAACCTTCGCCTGAGCACTCTGGAGCAGGTTTTCATCAAGGATCTCTCTGTACTTTGCTCCGTTCATCTTTCCCTCGTTCCTGACTAGTCTTCCAGTCCCTGCCACTGAAAAACATCCCCACAGCATGATGCTGCCACCACCATGCTTCACCGTAGGGATGGTGCCAGGTTTCCTCCAGACATGACACTTGGCATTCAGGCCAAAGAGTTCAATCTTGGTTTCATCAGACCAGAGAATCTTGTTTCTCATGGTCTGAGAGTCCTTTAGGTGCCTTTTGGCAAACCCCAAGTGGGCTGTCATGTGCCTTTTACTGAGGAGTGGCTTCCGGCTGGCCACTCTACCATAAAGGCCTGATTGGTGGAGTCCTGCAGAGATGGTTGTCCTTCTGGAAGGTTGTCCCATCTCCACAGAGGAACTTTGGAGCGCTGTCACCTCACTGACCAAGGCTCTTCTCCCCCGATTGCTCAGTTTGGTGGTTCTAAACTTAAACTCCATTTAAGAATGATGGAGGCCACTGTGTTCTTGTGACCTTCAATGCTGCAGAAATGTTTTGGTACCCTTCCCCAGATCTGTACCTCGACACAATCCTGTCTCTGAGCTCTACAGACAATTCCTTTGACCTCATGGCTTGGTTTTTGCTCTGACATGCGCTGTCAACTGTGGGACCTTATATAGACAGGTGTGTGCCTTTCCAAATAATGTCCAATCAATTGTATTTACCACAGGTGGACTCCAATCAAGTTGTAGAAACATCTCAAGGATGATCAATGGAAACCGGATGCACCTGAGCTCAATTTTGAGTGTCATAGCAAAGGGTCTGAATACTTATGTAAATAAGGTATTTCTGTTTTATTATTTTAATACATTTGCAACAATTTCTAAAAAACAGTTTTTTCTTTGTCATTATGGGGTATTGTGTGTAGATTGATGAGGAACATGTTGTATTTAATCAATGTTAAAATAAGGCTGTAATAACATAACAAATGTGGAAAAAGTCAAGGGGTCTGAATACTTTCCGAATGCTCTGTACATATTGAAGAGTTAGGGTTTCAGATGTTTTCAGAAGATGGGCAGGGACTCTGCTGTTCTAGCTTCAGGGGGAAGCTGGTTCCACCATTGGGGTGCCAGGATAGAGAAGAGCTTGGACTGGGCTGAGCGGGAGTTGCCCTCCAGTAGGGGTGGGAGGGCCACGAAATGGAGTGCTCAGGTTGGGGTGTAGGGTTTGAGCATATCCTGAAGGTAGGGAGGGGCAGTTCCTCTTGCTGCTCCGTAGGCAAGTACCATGGTCTTGTAGTGGATGTGAGCTTCAACTGGAAGCCTGTGGAGTGTGCGGAGGAGCGGGGTGACTTTGGAGAACTTGGAACGGTTGAACACCAGGCGGGCTACAGCATTCTGGATAAGTTGCAGGGGTTTGATGGCACAAGCGGGGAGCCCAGCCAACAGCGAGTTGCAGTAGTCCAGACGGGAGATGACTAGTGCCTGTACCGCTTCCTGTGTGAGGTAGGGTCGTACTCTACGGATGTTGTAGAGCAGTGGTCAACAACCTTTTTCGCAGTTAAAAAGCAAGCCGAGATCTACTGCTCAGATTTTTTTTTAACATTACTTTAGAAATGTAACATTAACCTAATATAAACAGTTTTGTTTGTGCAGTAGGCCTAATACATTATCACAGCATATTGGCATACATGCTTGGTCTGTCAATATTGTTCTTCTCAGACCATATTATATTCAAAGCTCGAGCTTTGATAACAAAATAGATCAGTTGGTGTAGCACTTGCGAGGCAAAGCTGAGCATAAATTTAAATAATTTGCAAATAATGTGCTTTTTTATTTTTACTGGACTGATGGTACCTGCATCTGTTATGGTGCTTTCAAGACAACTGGGAACTCAGAAAAAAACGATGTCAAATCATGACATCAATGATCTTCAGGTCGGAAAGTCAAAGCTCTAGAAAGATGCCAGAGTTTCCGTAATGGAATTCCGAGTTGGATGACCGTTCAAAAATATTTTTTCCCAGTCGGATCTCTTTTTTTTCTCAAAGTTCCCAGTTGTCTTGAAAGCACTGAAGTCGGAAGTCTGAGATTTCCGAGTTCTCAGTTGTTTGAACACGGCATTAGTCTCAGCGGAGGGAAAAAGAGAGCAGCAGAGGATCCACCTCTCATGGTTGCTGCTCTTTCCTTCCTTTCCTTGGGTGAGACTGACCAGAGAGAGGGGGCACCACTTTTCACCTGATGGAGTCGCACCGCCTCTGCATCATGTACAAATTCATGTTGTTCCTGTGACCAGAGGAAGTGAAATATTTCTCGATATTAAAATAGACACGACCAGCTGCTAATAATAAAAACACAGGCATATCGATACACTTGGCTACTCATTCATTGCAGCTGCAGCACGAGTGTATGTAGGAAGAAGCACGTTTTATGTTTTGTAATAGTGTTGAATAAAAACTGTGTTGACAGTGCTGAATAAAAACTTAAACATGAACTCACTCATAAAAACAGCAGTTATTTGTTGTATTCTTTGACAGTCTCTCTCTGGTCATGGTTTTAAAAGTTATGAAATCTCACGTACGCTATCAAACTTTGCTGTGGCCGGGTCATGGAAGCTGTAGGCACGGTGATTTGAGCTATCCGATTGGCCAGTGCAACTCAATTTAGCCACAGATCTCCCGGTCCGCCGGGTAGGCAGGGTTTGTCTTTTCAGACAAATGAAATGGTTCAAAATGGGAACACTTTGCCTATCCGGTGCGCAGGGCTTCTGAATCAAGTACAACTACCGCCAACAACGCAACACGAAAAAAAGAAAAGGAGCGCAAGCCTCTATCATTGGCTTTTCTACAGAAATGTTTGGTGATCGACTAGGAATGCCTTGAGTGATCGACTAGGAATGCCTTGAAATCGACAAGTCAATCGCAATCGACCGGTTGGTAACCACTGTTGTAGAGCATGAACCTGCAGGAATGAGTTACTGCTTTGCTGTTTGCAGAGAACGGCAGAGTGTGTCCAGGGTCACGCCAAGGTTCTTTGCACTCTGGGATGGGGACATCGTGGAGTTGAAGAGGTCTTGGAGTGGGCATGCCTTCCCCGGGAGGAAGACCAGATCTGTCTTGTAGAGGTTGAGCTTGAGGTGGGGGGCCGACATCCAAGCTGAGATATCTGCCAGGCACACAGAGATGCGTGTCTCCACCTGGGTGTCAGAAATAGGGAAAGAGAAAAGTATAGCAATGATAGGAGAGGCCATGTGAGGATATGATAGAGCCGAGTGACTTGATGTATAGAGAGAAGAGAGAGGGCCTAGAACTGAGCCCTGGGGGACACCAGTAGTGAGAACGCATGGTGCAGACACAGATCCTCTCCACGTCACCGGGTAGGAGCGTATCTGCCCTCTCATTGGCTAGAATGGTCACATCTGATCTCGCCTCCTTCTGCCTGCCTTCCATCTTTGAGGACATGTATTTCCATTGTTAGAGCGGTCACTTTAATATCTTGTCAATACAATAGACAATCTGTGATACGGCTGATTATGAAGTGGTCAGAAGTGAAAGAGGTGAACCAGCAGCAGGGTCTTGGGATGACGAGTGTTTCCTAGCTCTGAGTCAATGGTCCTCCTGACGACGTTCCAGTGAACAACAATTAAACTAGCCTGCTGCCTAATGACAGTCTCTGTAGTGTAATTAAGAAAACACAAGTGGGTGCTCCAGAGAACACAATAACTGATGAAGGAAGGAATTAGAGGCAACTGAACCAGTCAGGGGACTGAAGCTAGTGGAATGAAATCATGTCAGTGCACATCCTCCCTGACAGTTAAAGGGACAGCCATGGGTGTGTTTTTGTGTGCCTGCATGGTGGGTGATGGTTAATTTGTATTTCAGCCTTAGTTACTATACACAGAGTGTACAAAACATTATGAACACCTGCTCTTTCCATGACATAGACTTAACAGGTGAATCCAGTTGAAAGCTAAGATCCCTTATTGTTAAATCCACTTCATTCCGTGTAGGTGAAGGGGAGGAGACAGGTTAAAGAAGGATTTTTAAGCCTTGAGACAATTGAGACATGGATTGTGTATATGTGCAATGCAAAGGGTGAATGGGCTAGACAAAGATTTAAGTGGTCCTCTGTAGCTCAGCTGGTAGAGCACGGCGCTTGTAACGCCAAGGTAGTGGGTTCGATCCCCGGGACCACCCATACACAAAAATGTATGCACGCATGACTGTAAGTCGCTTTGGATAAAAGCGTCTGCTAAATGGCATATTATTTATATTATTATTATTTATTATAACAGGGTATGGTAGGTAGTAGGTGCCAGGTGCACTGGTTTGTGTCAAGTACTGCAACACTGCTGGGTTTTTCACGCTTAACAGTTTCCTGTGTGTATCAAGAATGAATAAAATCACAGTATTGAATTGCAATACATATAGAATTGAGAGAGTTGTGACCAATATTGAAAACTCAATGCTCCCTTTGCTAAAAATATTTTCAGAATACCAAAAAATCTCAGAATATAAAATGTATGTGGAAAAAAACAAAATAATGGCAATAGGAAAAATAAGAAAATAACTCACGATCTACAGCAATGCTTTAAGTGGACCACAAAATGTTTTAAATACTTAAGATGCTTAATAAGTGTCACGATCGTTGTAAGAACCGGACCAAGGCGCAGCGTGATAGGCGTACATCTTTTAATGAGTACTTTAACAGTAACAACAAAACGATACGTGAAGTCTAAAGGTTAAACACCACAAACCTATACAGATCAAGATCCCAGTATGGTTCCCAATCAGAGACAACGAGAATCAGCTGCCTCTGATTGGGAACCACCCTGGCCAACATAGAAAACAACGATCTAGAACAGAAACCTAGAAAACTAAACATAGAAACTAACACCCTGGCTCAACATTAAAGAGTCCCCAGAGCCAGGGCGTGACAATAAGTGACAACAAACAACAAATATATAAAGATAACTTTATCCCATTACTCAACAATATGAAAGCAGATCTAATTAAATCTTCCCATGAATCTTAAAGGTAGAATAAACCTCTTTAGAATGGCGTGGCTCCCAAAGTTTTTGTATTTATTTTCAGTAATACCAATTACCCCACTGAAGACATTCTTTAAAAAAGTATAACAGACTTTATGTGGGCAAATAAAATTCATAGAATAAAAAGGAAATCTTCCTAAGTCTGAGGTGGTTTTAACCTTCCAGACTTGGAATTGTATCAACTCGCTACCCAAGGCTTTTATTTGTGACATATAGTTAAATGCACTAAAGAGGAACAACGGGTACATATTGAAGATGTTTATGCTCATGCCCAGAATCTTTTTACGTGTCTGTTGTTACATTAACAACTTCATAGTTAAGAACACTATAACAATACGGAAGAAAATGAAACGTATTCTACAAGAACCAATATCTCTCCCTAAAAACACAACCCTATGGAACAATCCTTAGATAGCTTTTCAGAATTCACAGATAAATTGGTCCACATGGAAAACTGAAGCCATAGAAACCGTAAATGACTTCGTAACAGGAAAATACATTTATTTCCATGACAGAATTAAAAAGTAATTTTGGACTGACCAATGTAGATAGTTTCAAATACATGCAACTTAAAAGTTACATATCACGAAATGTCTATTTGAAATCTTTTGGACATCAGAGCAACCTTGAGGGAATCTTATTTGAGTCAGAAAAGGATGTTCATATGATAGGGAAGATACTGTATACAAAACCTTGCAGAGAGCATATCCAACTGACAATCTCTTAGAAAAAAATATTTAGTATTGGAACCAAGACTTAAAAAGAACTGATGTTGGCACAAGATGGAGGGAAAGTTGGAGCATAACTAACGATATTACAGTTAACGAAAATGTACGCTTAGTCCATTATAAGCTAATGTATATTATTCACAAATTCTACAGCACAACGGCAGTCATGTCTTAAGTGTAAAACGAATAATGACTCAATAATCCATGCTTTCTGGGAATGCTATAAAGTCCCAAAGTTGTGGGCGGAGCTAGAAAGTTGGCTGACAGAAGTATTACAATGTAAACTTACTTTTAATCAGTCAGTCTGCATATTTCAAGACATGGCATATGGGGGTGTAGTGAGATACTCGATGGGTTCTCTTTTCATCAATCTTGAAAAAAATGTATACTAAAAACGTGGAAATCAATCACTCCGCCATCATTAACACAATGGAAAAATCGAATGATTTATTATTTAAATATTGAAAGGGTGTGGGCTACGGAGAGAAACAAAATTGTGCAGTTTCAGGCCATGTGGCAGAAAGTGATGCGGGCGCTGGAGATGGGGGTGTGTGCTAGTGGGTCTGGGCAGGTGTGATGTAGTTGATGTTTGTATGATGTTGTCGTTTGTATGGGTATGTTTAGTATTGTTTATAAAAGATAAAATACAATCTTACAAAAAAACAAAAATAATTGTGAGAATCGCAATATATATCGTATTGCCACCTAAGTATCGTGAAAATATCGTATCGTGAGGTCCGTGGCAATTCCCAGCCCTAGTTGTTTGTGCATGTTTGTGTGGCGGAGTGTTTATGAGTGTGCATGATGCCTTTGGCCCGTGACAGCTGGTTGACAATTTAACCCTTTGAGAAATTCCACAATGCCTAATGTCTGATAAGGCAGACTGTCAGTGGGAGAAAAGTACGTACTATTATGCTCTACAATCTACATCAATGTGACATAGCTCATGAACAGTAGATTTATTATGCTTTTCATCCAACAATTGTGTCATTATGAAAAAAAGGCTATCAGACTCAACCTTCAAAATGCCTTTTCTCAAACTACTCAATACACACATACTAGGGTTGGGCAGGTATACGATAATAACGCAGGTATGATTCCTATATTTTTGGGGGACATTTTCTTTGTTGAAAAAATGAAATTTAGGTCAATTTATTAGGTTAATGTCTATGGTAGTGCTAGTGGGAGTGCTAAGGAAAATTGTGGATTACACAGAAGTAAAAAAATAAATGCATACCAGATCTACAACCAAGATACAACCTACATTGACTCTGTGTCTCTATCATGTTCAACGCTTACGGTGCAGTCATGACTCAGTCACTTCCCAGTGTTTGCGCTAGACACTTCCGTTACGTAACTTCTGTCTCTGAGGAGGCAGGCAGGGGCATGACACTGTTTCAGAAGCTGATTACTTCCCAGGCCAGCAAAAGTCAGAATTTGCCATTGGAATGGAAAGCGGGCGATGCAGTGGTGGAAAACAGTACGCACCATAATCCCAGAGATTAAACCTGTAATCCCAGGCCGCGACACAGAGGAAGATATTGCCCCATTGTGTGGCTGATTTGTTTCCTAGAAACCCAGCAGGCTACTCAGCACCTGAGCGCTATCTAAAGAGTCACCTCTGTCATTATGTTTTAGTGAACCATATTCACATTTTCTAATACATTTCCACACGCACACAACTACCATGTCAATTGTCCATGTTAATGGATCAGTCTTTGCATGGTAATATCTGTAGCACTAGAAATATGATTCACTCCTTAACTATGTGTAGATATTGCCTCTCCAGAGAGTTCTTTGATAGACAGAATAATATCATAGAAATAGACTGATAGTTTGGTATCATTCCATTCCATTCTAGTAGTCCTCCATTTGTGGCAGTGCTCTCAATGCTCAGAGCTGCTTCACATGGGATTTTCCAGAGCCACTTGGCTCAGTGTTCCCCGCTGTGCAAACACTCTCTGGAGAGGCTTTTAGTGGTGAATAGAGCGGAGGGAAATGAGTCTAACCCACACTAACAGTAACAATACAAACAACCCAATGAAGAGCCACTGAACAATGGCTTATGCAGGTGAGAGGAAAAACCTCCCTGCTTTCAGATGCTGTTGTTGCTGGGCAATGTCCATTAGGGCTCAAAATGACCCAAAATGGCTCTGAATAGATTTGATTGTTGCGTGTTTGTGTTGTGCGGTTCCAGCTGGTTTCTCAGATTCAAGCTCCTGTTAACATCCGACAGCACAGGGCACACTCTTATTAGGCTTATAACCTGCAGCTCTTCAGACATTGTTATTATATATGGAGGTAAAATGGCTGTCATGCCTGGAGTCAAAGATAAAGAACATCAATCTTGCCAAAGGCCTCAAGGATCTTCAGTTTCATTCTGAGTACATTCCCTAGCTGTCTTTCATCATCAGCCTCCATTCCTCACCACTACACGCCATCGACTGACGAGATTATCCGCCCATCCAGGTAAAATGGGGAATTGTGTGTGTCAGATCAGCAGTGATGGAGTTTTCCAATGTGGGCTTCACATGAAAGAGCAGATCGACTGATTGAATTAATGTGATCTGTAGAAAATTCTGACCTCTTGTTTACTCTGAAAATATCCTAAAATTAGAGAATAATTTGAAAGAACTTGGCAGATAAAAATGACAAAGATGACTAACTGTTGGCTTCAGGCATTCTAGTTACCATGACAACCTTATATTTTACCTGTGATGGCTAGTTCTTCAGAAAGAACAAGTGCTTGGGCATAACAATAAAGCAAACCTTGGTTCAATGTATGACTCATGTACCAAGTACTGCAGAAGAGTACTTGGTAATTGTATTCCTCTCTAAAACACCTCATAGTATTGAAGCAATTTCTCTCAATTTTATCAGTACAGCCTGTCAAAGCTCCCTGCAATATTGTGGCCAAATATAGCAGTTGATGAAAGTAATTGATGAAGGACTGAAACAATTAACAGTGGATGCAGTTGGAAAACAAACAAATGAACTCTGACCCTGTCACTATGCAGTTTTAAACAAAATAATTAGGGCATTTCTTCCCAGTGCAGTTTGTCTTCCAGAAAGCCGGGCATCCTATTTGACTATACAATGAAAGGTGGACTGAAACTATCAGCTTCCCTGACCCCGGCATACAGCGTCACTAAATCAACTCAAATGTATCACATTTTATTGGTCACATGCACATATTTAGCAGATGTTATTGCGGGTGTAGCGAAATGCTTGTCTTCCAGTGTCACTAGTACTAGCCCAGAGCTTGTGTGACCTTACAAATATTGCTTTCTCTCTTTCATATGACAGTATGTAAACATTTGTTTTAGTCTTTGTGTGAGTTTGACTGGAAATTAATAGAGGCAGCTATTTCAGGCTTCTATAGCTGCAGGATAAATATCCACAAAAAAAAAGGTAGCGAACTTGGAATGTCTCTCAAGATCTCAAGATTATGTAACTGCTTCACCCAAACCAAAGTAGATCACAGATAATTCCTATTCTACTTAAATGAAGATGCAAATATCCAATTAGGGCACTATCTTAGACCAACTGTGTGTGAAGAGAGATTTGAGATGAATAAATGAGAACAGACTACATGGTACGGGAATGGTTTTGTCAACATTATGGTATATAATTAATATTATTTAGATTCATATCATGTTCATGAATCATGACTGACATTATAAACAAGTAAAGTTGAGTGAACTTGCTTTGAGGTATAGTCAATATAGAATAAATACATTCAACCCCAGTTAATCTGTTCTCCATACTGCAATCTCTGTTTAGAGTATGTCAAAATCAGGCCCACCCTATATGGTGTGTCACTGCTGTATAAAATGCAGCTATGATTGTGATGCATAGGGATTTTCGACCAGCCTCTTTCCTTAAGTGCCGAAATACCGGGATGCAGAGCTCCTCGTCCTTCAATGTCGCAACAGCCCAAATAACTGTCATCTTTGGCCCAGCTAAGTCACCCTCTCATAAATAGAGCCAGTCTCACTGCTCGGTTAATCTCAGAGCTGACACGTCTCACCTTGTTTACCCCTTCACTACTCTAGAAAAACGACTCAACACATATAATGTGAAGTATTTAATTAATCCGGGCGTTTATTTACTTAAATCACTAAACACAACAGGCGCTTATTAGAGTCAGGCTTCTATTTGATGCACACAGCTTTTGCTCATTTGCATAGTTAATTGTTTAATTCCAGCATTCACTTCCAGCGTTTTAATCAATTTCTTCATTTCCTGCACTAATGTGTTATCATTTACACACTGTGTCACGTTTCTTTTGTCATAGTGTGCCTGTATTTAAAAAAAATTATAATAATTCCTTGACAGAATAAATATTCTCCTCTGACTGCATTTTCGGCAGTTCTTTGTTTCGCCACTAGATGGCGATCAGACGATTTCTAGGGTTCTGTACTCCCGATGTTGTTGACCGCTTTCGTGCTTGCCAATTAGTTAGCAGTTCACAGCTCTTAGCAGCCAATGCCTAGCAGTTTCTTACTGCCAATAAAAACGGATGATTGCCATTATTTTTTGATGTAACAAATCAAACGTTAAACCTCGTACATTATTCATGGTAACCTCGTAAACAATTAATTTAGACCCAGCTTTTATTTGAAACAGGCGTTTATTTGCTGAAAAGTGTGCCGTTGCCCATCTATTAAAAGGTACAGGCGGCTATTTGAGACTGCGTTTAATTGAAGTTTTACAGTATTCACACTTGGCTCCAAAGCTAACATTACATCTTTGTTTGTCTATAATGACATGTTGGTGTGTCCTCTTCCTAGCATCACTTTCATTTCAGCCTAAATGCTGCTTTTACTAATTGGAATCAGAGTTTGGTAACAAATTCGCTGTGGGCCCAAGCAAATAATTTAGAGGCGAGTGAGACAAGAAATTTGTCCCATTAGTTGCCATTGTTTTGTCACACTTGAACCAAACATGCATCCCCACCACAACACCAATGCAAAACCAGTGTGCTCTTGTACGGCTCATGGTTCTTTGTTGGCTGATCTTCTGAAGTGCAGTGTAGGAATAAGCACCCTATCGTGGTTTGCAACCATAAGCCTGGCTAATACTCAACTCAACCTTTCACCCGTAGTAGGCAATGTTTAACCTTCTTGATGGTCTTACTGCCACAGGGTATCAATGTATTGTTCCAAAGATAATAGCTATGTGACCTGTCCTATACAGTTCTAGGATCTTAATTTGAGCCAGTTTGCCACAGCAGGAAAATAATCCTGCAGCAACAGGAAATTTGAATTATTATGTGGATTATAATTAATGGACATTTTTCGTAAGGGGAAATAAAGTCTGACATTTCAAAGTGGAAATTACAAACTTCAGAAGGCTTTTTAAACCTCAAATACACTACAAGTTTAACATTTCCTGAATTGCAGGAAAGTTCTCCTGTAAGAGGGCGATCAAATTAAGATCCTACATCTGTAACCCTTGATGAAGGAACATTTCCATTTCTAATCCATGAGTATCTTGAGCAAAGATAATTGCTGTGGTATCTGAACAGAGTATTACATTCAGTATTACGGCCCCTCGTGATCTACTCCCGAGCTTTCAGCAAAGCTAGCTCTGGGCCTGTGATAGCTCTATCATACGATGTACTGCTTAATGAACAAGATGACCTTGGCTTTAAGCTTTCATCAATGGACTCCATCTGATTCCTACTATTCAAGTGGCCCTTAAAAATGATGACATTTCCAGGACATATATTGACAAGATGTTCATAAAGATGTTGAAGAATAGGCCAAACATTATTTTATTTTTTTGCTCCGAGATATCTTCCTTTTCCATGATCAATCTAATTCACACTGTATGCTGTTTCACTGCATTCCAGGGACAAACATCAACTCCCTAGATTAGAATATCAATGCTCATCTTATGGGTGGTGATGTATTTCCAGTGTTCTGACCTTTTGTTAAGAAAGAAAGAGGAGGGGGGTTAAAGGGACGGCTGTAGAGAAAGAGAGAATGGCTTGCCATTACGAGGAAAAATAGCCATTTGCCTTCAAGAGTTGCTGCATTTCGATATGATATAAGAGTGAACCTCCTGTATTCGGAAGCATTTGCAGATGATGCCGTCACTACCGTCACAGCTGCTACCCTTTAATATGTGTATCCACATGGGTGGTCACAGGACCAAAATACTGTATATAAGATAGCACATGGAGTTAAGCCAGCCCATATCACTAACAAGCAGGTCACATTTCTTTCCCAAGCCACAATGTCAGGCAATGAGCTTACTTGTCCTTGTTTTATTACCAAAGACTGTGTTAGACAAGATGCACAAACGAATCCCCGCAAAGTGATCAGCACTTTCTCTTTGGTCTGGCTTTGGTTTGGCTATGTTGTAGGGGAGAGTGGGGTAAGTTGAGCGTTTTTTACATTCTCCATCACTCCGTCAAGAGAAATGTAGTATTCTTTCTAACAAAGATATCTACATATGTTTCAGGATGTTGTGTATCCCTGGAAATAATCAGAATTAATCTAATCATTACAGTTTTGAAAACATAGCTTGTCCAAAAAAGTGATCTCTTGGCACTTAGCCTGGGTATGGGCAGGACAGGGTAAATTAAGGTGTCTTCACATTTCTGTACTGAATGAAATATTATCACTTCCTTTTTAAAACAATTTCTATCTTTATTTCCCAAACACAATTAAACATAATCACATTTTAACCATATTTTAACACAGGCTTAACACCTAACAAATCTTTGTACTTTTTTTTTTACACTTTTCATATAGGCCAGGCCCTGTTGTCACCTCATATCCCAGTGAAAATGCCTTGTATTACACCTGGGAAGAAAACACTTCAATTTGTTCAACTTGTCATTGGCTAATACAATGACAAGTTGAGCCCCCAAGGCAAATATTTAGACTATATTAGCCCACACAACTACAAGGATGCACTTTCATGCTAGGTTAGGACCTCATATTGAAGCTTATAGAGACCCCAACTTCTTAAAATGATATAATTTGATTTAGATACATCATAAAACCTCTAACACAATAAATTCATTTCACTGATGAAAATCAGTTTTTTTGACCTAATTTGCTTACCACTTTTTCTATGTGGTTTCTTCCTTCACAGACTCCATAAAATGATGACCTCTTCCTAAATATTTGGTCAAATGATACATTTTGTGTATAGTTTCCTAGAAACAACTTGCCCCACTCCCCCCTATTGATGAATGCTACAGTTGAAATATTATTCACTAATGGGAATGAAATCCTTACATTCAGTGAATTATTACAATGTCTATCGCTTTGAAGAAGAGCTCATGTAAATCTATGAAGCCATCAACAGTAAAGACATTTAGGGAGTGGCAGGGAGTGATGCTGAAATCATTCACCCCACTAGTTTTAGGGGACCACCATCATTGAGAGACTGAGAGTCCATCCTCAGCCAGACTATTAGAGCTGTCTATTCCAAGTGCCAGGAACACAATTACTTCCATTTTGGTTGTGCCTGAGTCAAAGCATAGCTCAGTCTCCTTTTCATTTACTTTCAACACATAGCCAGTTGCCAGAGCCTTGATAGAGTCCCCCAGCCATGTTACAGGATCATGCTAGACTGTAAAGTAGCCAAGAAGACGCTCACTTCACAACCGGATCCGTTCAAACAAAGCTACTGTCACTGATTAATAGTCGGACATTATTATTATTATTATTTTTTAGGAGGAATTGTAGCACAGTCCGATTAATGTGGATCATGGCAGTTTGCTTCTCCACAGGAATGTCCTCTTTGAGGCTCAGGCCACCGTCATGCGACGACGATGGAGGTGCTTTCGTTCCGCCAACTTTAACAAAACCCCTAGGGGCACCTCCTTGATACGAGGCATCCATAACAATGTCTACTCATTGTGCTTGCCAGCTCCTTCCACATGGATGGATTCATGAATTACTTAATGGCGCTGTGCTTGGAGCTCAATGGCATAATTAGACTGACAAAACCACAACACACATACAGTCCATAAAACGAACCAAATCTAACCATGTCTACATGTAGTGGTTTTATGTGATGTTGACAGAAAGTGTTATGGCCCAAAGTTGTTCACTTGTCATATGTTACCCCAATACAATAAGTCAAGAAATACGAGAAGTCTGATCGATCTTCTCCCACCCACCTTGTCCCCAGCCGAGTCATAGCTGTTTCTAAAAGAAAATCACACACACCCCTGCTGTAGATAACCTGCTCAGCTAAGGGAACACAGAGCCCCCCAAACCCCATGTGACTCGGAGGGGAATTCATGAGTAAAATAGATCAAAGAGAAAAACTCAGGTTAGCAAGAAAGAGAGAGAGAACACACTGACGCAAGAGAGGGATAAAGAGAGAGAGTGAGAGATGGAGAGAGTGTGTATGTGAAGGAGAGGTGGGCGTTGTGACGTTAGCTGTGGTCTGCACTGTGAACAGCATCACAGCCGCACATCAGTGACGTCCAGTGGACATGACTGTGTCAGTTACAGTTCTTGCTAGCAAGAGGGGAGGAGGACAGCCCTAAGTCAAGATAGCCCAGTATATTTAGCTCTGGCCTTTCTAATTACTGTGGGCGGGAGAGGCAGAGTGATGGACAGAGTGGATGGATTTAGAGGCATCCTTATCCTGCATCCTGTATTCCCTACAACACACAGATACAGGGAGAGAGGAGGAGAGCCTGTGTGTGTGTGTGTGGGTGCGCGCACACACACTCACAGTGCTGTATGTATGGGAATTTGTATTGTCATAAGATGAGTCAAGGTTTGGATAAAGCTCTCTATACAGGTAGGTCATAGAGAGAACACTATGTAAGGACAAACTTTCAGGCTGCAGCGTGTGAGTGTGTAGAGATCTTGGCAAGCCTCTGCCAAGGACAGTTGAAAGTTAATGTAGGAACAGGAGCCCCCTGAGAGATGGGTGTGACGCAATGTTGCAGGGATGGGTCTGAGCTCAGGCACTGCCTTCTCACACACAGTTGCCTGTGACACTGTTGCTGGGATCACTCTGTACTGAGACTCAATGCCTCAAAATCAGCACCAATGCAACTGACACATACCCAATCACACAACTGCCCTCTCTTCAATACACACTCAACTGTCTGACATACAGGTATGCCTATGACTTCAAGAGATCCTCATAGCATTAACCTTGACAATGAAGAGATAGTAACCTGCTACAGGATTCACTGGGATCCTAGTTATGTGATGTTCATTTTCCAATGAGAGACGTCTCTGGGAGACTAGAACACTAAACAATGGAGCTGCCAGCAGTCTTCTCCATTAGTTTGAGAAATACGCTGTAGAGAGAACTACTTGTTTATCAATCAGAGGGTATGCTGGGTCTCTCTCGCTCTATCTTTCTCCCACTGTCTCTCCTGCTTCCTGTCTCTCTCGTTCTGTCTCTTCCTCCCACTATGCAGTAGTGAAACCGGGATTTGCCTCCTCTCTCTCAGTATGACGTCAAAGCGAGGCTCCCCGACCCAGATCTCTCACTTCCACAGACAGCAGCTGCAGTAAGCTGCAGTAAAGCCCTCTACGCTATGCTCTGTCTCTCCCAGCCTCACCGTTACGCTATGCATGTCAATATAGACATGCAAATGCTAACATCACCCATGATGATAACGAAAGGGTGTAAAGCTGCTCGCTATAGGCTAGCTGGCAGATGGAGGGGAAGAAAAAATACACTATCCACGTGTGTGTGTATTTTCTGTAATTTATGTCATTCAGGGCTCATCTGTAAAAGAGACATTGGTCTCAGTATGACTCCCTGATAAAATAAAGGTTAAATAAAATGTCTACATTTTCTCAAGGCTTAAAAATCATTTTTTAACCTATCTCCTCCCTTTCATCTACACTGATTGAAGTAGATTTAACAAGTGACATCAATAATGGATCATAGCTTTCACCTGGTCAGTATATTTCATGGAAATGTTTTGTACACTCAGTGTATATGGAATATACTGTATATATAGAAATAACGCAGTAAAGGAGTCAGCCAATAGATGAAAAATACTGCAAGCTGTGAAGCTCGAACGCATTGTGAGTATCTGTTGTCGTCACTATAAAAGCAATGTGCGTTGTTAGGTTTGTAAAATAGAATTCACAAAGATAGCCGTGTGAAAAAAGCCTGTTTCTCCTCCTAATCCCCATTCCTCACACTGATCTGACTTCACTGTGTCGCACAAGTAGAGGGGGGACCTTATTGGCTACCGACGGGTGTGCCGGAGTTCCTCAGCCAATGAGGGCTCCCCACCTCGGCACCCACCCATCTTGGGCAAGCAGTGACGGAGTATGTGAGCTAGTGAGCGTGAAAAGAGGAGAGTGAGAAAAAGAGAGAGGAAGACAGAGAATTTCTATGAATGGAAATGTGGAGGAGGAGGAACAGCGCAGAGTGCAGCCCAGCCATTGGCATGGCAGCTGGAGACCAATGAGGCTGTTAGCATCTCTCTCTCTCACACACATGCACATGCAATACTGTACACTCATACCCACCCACGCACACACCTCCCACCACACACCCTCAGGCCATCTACCCACTCACTCCCTGTCCTCTCCACATCCCCTCCTCTCTACTGATTCAATAAAGAAGTTATCAATTAGTAGAGAACCAATGATCCAGGTACATTTCAGTCTGCTCTTTGATTGCATTTTAGTCAGATCAAAAGTTGAGCATGAACGGAGAACTGCAGAGAGCACTTTTACTTATTGTGTATTGTGTACCTTCATTAACAACCTATGAACTATTGAAATGGAGTCGGTTAATAGGGGCATAACATTCAGATAGAATAGTATTTTTTATGAGCAAGTGAGTCCAACTGGGAAGAGGGTGGTTTAAGAGTTAGATAGTTGCTGAATTAAATGATACATTTACATTTTAGCAGACACTTTTATCTAGAGTGACTTACAGGGGCAATTAGGGTTAAGTGCCTTGTCCAAGGGCACATCAACAGATTTTTCACCTAGTCCGTTCTGGGATTTGAACCAGCGACCTTTCGGTTATTTGCCCAAAGCTCTTAACTGCTAGGCTACCTGCCACCAGAGAGGAATCGAAAATGTGTTCAGTCAAAATAGATTTTGTACTGTGTTTTAAATGGACTCATCTCAGCACTCAACATGCATTGAAATCGTGACTCTTTTGAAAAACCACCAGTGGTAGAGTAGGCCCTATGTTAATCTCCAACTCGTAAGCGTGTGTGGGTGTCAGAAAAGCTCTCTGTGTCTCTTGTGCAGCTCTCTACATGTACACACCACCAACTTTAAACCCCAGAGAATATCCTACTTACTGCTCTCTAGTAACACAGGAGTTACATAAGCACTGATAGTAGGGTTGTACAGAGTAAACTCTTCTTAATAGGCTGTGCCATCTGCTTTCTGCCAAGCTAGGCTACTTCACTCAGACCATGAGAGTCTAGTACACAATCTTTATTTAGAATACAACCAGAATTCAGTCAAACAATCTGTGCCTGAGTTAATTTAATTGGCTGTAGTAATCTAATTATAGGTTTAAGATCAACTTTAACTCATTTTTAACTTCTCTATCTAACTTAGATTATTATGCAGTTAAAGATAACCTGTGACCTTGCTATCAAATGTATTTAATGTAGCTGCACTTTCAACATTACCTACATTTCAGAGGATGCTGCAAAATGTTTAACTTTGTATTCTCTGCCGAAAGATAAGATAACTTGTATCATCAACTTCCCTGATCATGATTGTTATAATTGACCAAATACGTTAAACAGGTATTGTAACTAGACTGGTATCGCTAGTTACCCGCAATAATATGGAATGGTGAACGTGGTTAGAGCAAGAGCAAATTTGCACATAGAGCAAATTAGCATGTTATCTGAAATAATTTATCTACTCATGTTCATTTGAGTAGTCTTCTTATAGAGTAACTAGGCCGTGTTACCTTGGTTACCTCATAAGTATCATAAGAATTCACCCCCCTTGGATTTCTTAAAATTGTGGGATTAAAATGGATTGAATTGGATTTAATTGCCTTTCATCAACAATCTACACAAAATACTCTGTAATTTAAATGAATGAAAAATAAAACACTAATATACCCCCTGCTGTATATGCACACACGCACACACACACAATACCTGTAGCCGTCAGAGGCATGCCGCCTGCCCGATGAACCCCTGTACCTGCTGTCACCGCCAGGCAGTGCAGTTGTCATGTCGACCCCGTCATCAGCTGTCAACACACTGGGTGCCTCATGTTACCATGGGTACAGGAGCTCAGTGCCACAATGGTGTATAATCTGCCCAGATGAAGGCAGCACCTGGGCCAAGGTCATGCCTCAGGCTCCCAGGGTGCACCTGAACACATAGTTCCACTACACCTTGTCAGTGCTGAGCAGTTCTATTTGCAGGCGAGGCAAGTATTGGCATCAGTGCACTGGAATGTTTGAGCTTAGGGTGAGTAGGAATCAGGGCTAGGGGTCATATTCAATCCGATCACGTTTTAAAGGCAATGTTAAACTCTATGCACGTTCTAAAGGCAATGTATTGGCATCAATTAACTGGAATGTTTCAGCTTAGGGTAAGTAGGAATCAGGGCTAGGGGCCAGATTCAATCCGATCGCATTTTAAAGGCAATGTTAAACGCTATGCACGTTTTAAAGGCAATGTTCGCGGAGACCACATTCACAGTAAATGCTGCATATGTTGTCACAATCCGAAAATGACCTTTAAATGTCAATCTCGTTATATATTAAATCTAGGCCTAGGTATCTTTGAAGGGAGCACATTGATGTACAGTACATAAGCTAGAGAGTACCCAGATGTAGAAATTTGAACGGTACACTCACGATTTCCCTCTAACCATTGCATGGTTTTGAAGGACAAATGAAAAAATGTCTGGTCACCATAACCACAGTTCCATGGGGAGGTCTGATAGCTCAATAGTAGCTACTGACAGACTCAGAATCACTCAATGAATTTTCCCTCCGACAGGGACATGGATTGAGTTTAGACCAACAGATCTATACTGGCATATCTCTGGAGAGGGAGAGTATTTGTCAGACTCTTCTCATCTGATTTGTCGCTTATCTTTTCTTATTTGTGTTGGACTATTGTAACAAGATAAAGAGGACATACAGTTGAAGTCTGAAGTTTACATACACTTAGGTTGGAGTCATTAAAACTCATTTTTCAACCACTCCACAAACTATAGTTTTGGCAAGTCGGTTAGGACATCTACTTTGTGCATGACACAAGTAATGTTTCCAACAATTGTTTACAGGCAGATTATTTCACTTATAATTCACTGTATCACAATTCCAGTGGGACAGAAGTTTACATACACTAAGTTGACTGTGCCTTTAAACAGCTTGGAAAATTCCAGAAAATGATGTCATGGCTTTAGAAGCTTCTGATAGGCTATTTGACATAATTTGAGTCAATTGGAGGTGTACCTGTGGATGTATTTCAAGGCCTACCTTCAAACTCAGTGCCTCTTTGCTTGACATCATGGGAAAATCAAAAGAAATCAGCCAAGACCTCAGAAAAAAAATTGTAGACCTCCACAAGTCTGGTTCATCATTGGGAGCAATTTCCAAACACCTGAAGGTACCACGTTCATCTGTACAAACAATAGTATTGTCACGCTCTGGCTCCGGGACTTTGTATTTTGAGCCAGGGTGTGTTCGTTTTGGTTGTGTTTTGTTTGGTTGGGTTGTCATTGGTTGTGTTTTCCTTGTTTGGTCAAATGACTCCCAATCGGAGGTAACGAGTGTCAGCTGTCGGCTCGTTATCTCTGATTGGGAGCCATATTTAAACTGTCTGTGTTCACCTTGTGTTTGTGGGTTTTTGTTCCTTGTCAGTCATTGTCTGAGGACGTTACGTATCGTTTATTGTTTTGTATTCGTGTTTGCACTTTACTATTAAAGTATGTTCGCTCAACACGCTGCGCCTTGGTCCTCTCTAACCAACGATCGTGACAGAAAAACCCACCAAGACCAGACCAAGCAGCGTGTCCAGGAGCCATCGCTAATAGATCTCCGTGGCAGCTTCGACTGGGTCAAGCCCATTGAGGAGCTGAGTGAAGAGGGTTGGAGACAGAGGAGCGAGAGGTGGGCGAGAATGTTGGAGGCCTGGTCCACGGGGAGGAGAGACCCCCAGAAATTTTTTAGGGGGGGGCTCACGACGTCGGGGCAGCAGGAGGCCGCTATGGAGCGGTCCAGCGGGGTTGCAGAGGAGGCCGCCAGGTTACGGGGGCCACTGGTAGAAGAGGGGATGGAAGGCGTAGAGGCACGGCGAGAGGTACTGGCGTGTGTTGCCAGTCCGGTCCGGCCCGTTCCAGATCCCGGTGTAGAGCCAGTGGTGTGTGTCCCCAGTACGGTCCGGTCTATTCCTGCTCCCCGCACCAAACCTACGGTGTGCGTCGACAGCCCAGCCCGGCCCGTTCCTGCGCTCCGCACCGAGTCTGTGGTGCGCGTCGCCAGCCCAGTTCGGCCCATCCAAGCTTCTCGCATTAAGTCTACGGTGTGCGTCGACAGCCCTGCCCGGCCGGTTCCTGCTCCACGCACCAAGTCTACGGTGTGCGTCGACAGCCCTGCCTGGCCTGTTCCTGCTCCTCGCACTAAGCCTGCGGTGTGCGTCGCCAGCCCAGCCCGGCCTGTTCCTGCTCCACGCACGAAGCCTACGGGGTGCGTCGTCGGCCTGGTCCAGCTCGTTCCTGCTACTCGCACCAAGCCAAGGGTGCGAGTCGTCAGCCTGATCCAGCCCATTCCTGCTACTCGCACCAAGCCAAGGATGCGAGTCGTCAGCCTGGTGAGGTCCGTTCCGGCTCCACGCACCAAGCCAAGGGTGCGTATCGTCAGCCAGGTCCGGTCCGTTCCTGCCTCACGCGCCGAGCCAAGGGTGCGAGTCGTCAGCCTGGTCCAGCCTGTTCCTGCTACTCGCACCAAGCCAAGGGTGCGAGTCGTCAGCCTGGTCCAGCCCATTCCTGCTACTCGCACCAAGCCAGGGATGCGAGTCGTCAGCCTGGTGAGGTCCGTTCCGGCTCCACGCACCAAGCCTAGGGTGCGTATCGTCAGCCAGGTCCGGTCCGTTCCTGCCTCACGCGCTAAGCCAGGGGTGCGCGTCGTCAGTCCTGATCCAGCCAGCTGGGTCAGATCGGATCGGGGCCATTACGGGGGGATTGAAGTAGGGTGGTGGTCAAGCCCGGAGCCGGAGCCGCCTCCGAGGAGCAACACCCACCCAGCCCTCCCCTATTTGGGGTTTTGAGGCGCGGTCGCAGTCCGCGCCTTTAGGGGGGGGGGTACTGTCACGCTCTGGCTCCGGGACTTTGTATTTTGAGCCAGGGTGTGTTCGTTTTGGTTGGGTTTTGTTTGGTTGGGTTGTCATTGGTTGTGTTTTCCTTGTTTGGTCAAATGACTCCCAATCGGAGGTAACGAGTGTCAGCTGTCGGCTCGTTATCTCTGATTGGGAGCCATATTTAAACTGTCTGTGTTCACCTTGTGTTTGTGGGTTTTTGTTCCTTGTCAGTCATTGTCTGAGGACGTTACGTATCGTTTATTGTTTTGTATTCGTGTTTGCACTTTACTATTAAAGTATGTTCGCTCAACACGCTGCGCCTTGGTCCTCTCTAACCAACGATCGTGACAAGTATGCAAGTATAAACACCATGGGACCGTGCAGCCGTCATACCGCTCAGGAAGGAGACGCGTTCTGTCTCCTAGAGATGAACGTACTTTGGTGCGAAAAGTGCAAATCAATCCCAGAACAACAGCAAAGGACCTTGTGAAGATGCTGGAGGAAACAGGTACAAAAGTATCTATATCCACAGTAAAACGAGTCCTATATCGACATAACCTGAAAGGCCGCTCAGCAAGGAAGAAGCCACTGCTCCAAAACCGCCATAAAAAAGCCAGACTACGGTTTGCAACTGCACATGGGGACAAATATCGTACTTTTTGGAGAAATGTCCTCTGGTCTGATGAAACAAAAATAGAACTGTTTGGCCATAATGACCATCGTTATGTTTGGAGGAAAAGGGGGTACGCTTGCAAGCCGAAGAACACCACCCCAACCGTGAAGCACGGGGGTGGCAGCATCATGCTGTGGGGGTGCTTTGCTGCAGGAGGGACCGGTGCACTTCACAAAATAGATGGCATCATAAGGAAGGAACATTTTGTGGATATATTGAACCAACATCTCAAGACATCAGTCAGGAAGTTAAAGCTTGGTCGCAAATGGGTCTTCCAAATGGACAATGACCCCAAGCATACTTCCAAAGTTGTGGCAAAATGGCTTAAGGAGAACAAAGTCAAGGTATTGGAGTGGCCATCACAAAGCCCTGACCTCAATCTTATAGAACATTTGTGGGCAGAACTGAAAAAGCGTGTGCGAGCAAGGAGGCCTACAAACCTGACTCAGTTACACCAGCTCTGTCAGGTGGAATGGGCCACAATTCACCCAACTTATTGTGGGAAGCTTGTGGAAGGCTACCCGAAACGTTTGACCCAAGTTAAACAATTTAAAGGCAATGCTACCAAATACTAATTGAGTGTATGTAAACTTCTGACCCACTGGGAATGTGATGAAATAAATAAAAGCTTAAATAAATCACTCTCTACTATTATTCTGACATTTCACGTTCTTATAATAAAGTGGTGATCCTAACTGACCTAAGACAGGGAATGTTTACTAGGATTAAATGTAAGGAATTGTGAAAACTGAGTTTAAATGTATTTGGCTAAGGTGTATGTAAACTTCCGACTTCAACTGTATCTCTCAGTCTAGTTTGCATAAGGAGCTTCTAAATGGATGTGTTATTTCACGTATTTCAAGTAGTTTCTTTGTCTTTTGCTGTTTTCTCATCAGTCCAGTAAGGATTTCAGGACTGCATGGTTATATACTGTCTTTAAAAAGCATTGTACTTTTAGCACTGATAGTATAACGACACTTCAAAATTTGATTTTTTCCACTATGTCTCTGAGCCAAGTTGCTATGGGGACTAGCCCCAATGTGACTCCTGCAGTATAGAAATCACGTTGGGGCTAGTTCAAGGGCCTCATTAATATTTTGATTGCAATATAAGATTTCACTGAAACAGTTTGACATTGCCTTTGAATCAATCCAGGTGCTTCATCCTTGTTAGCTCACCAAGAAAGGGCTACTGTATGGAACTGTATTTTCCCCTACGTACATATCCCAACAAGGAGCCATGGATTACAGGCGAAATTAAATTCACACTGAGCTAAAGGATAGAGAGGCCACTTTCAAGGAGCGGGACACTAATCCGGACGCTTATAAGAAATCCCGCTATGACCTCCGACGAGCTATCACACAGTCAAAACATCAATACAGGACTAAGATCAAATCCTACTACACCGGCTCAGAAGCTTGTCGGATGTGGCAGGTCTTGCAAACTATCACAGATTATAAAGAGAAACCCAGGTGCGAGCTGCCCAGTGACGTGAGCCTTCCAGATGAGCTAAATTCCTTATATGCTCGCTTCGAGGCAAGCAACACTGAACCATGCATGAGAGCACCAGCTGTTCCGGACGACTGTGTGAACATTCACCAAGGAGACGGATTACCAGGACGCGTACTCAAAGCATGCGCTGACCAGCTGGCAAGTGTCTTCACTGACATTTTCAACTTCTCCCTGACCCAGTCTGTAATACCTACATGTTTCAAGCAGACCACCATAGTCTGTGTGCCCAAGAACGCCAAGGTAACCTGTCTAAATGACTATTGCCTCGTAGCACTCACATCTGTAGCCATGCAATGCTTTGAAAGGCTGGTCATGGCTCACATCAACACCATCATCACACACTATGGACCCACTGTAATTCGCATACCGCCCCAACAGATCCACAGATGACGCAATCTCTATTGCACTCCACACTGCCCTCTCCCACCTGGACAAGTGGAACACCTATGTTAGAATGCTGGTCTTTGACTATAGCGCAGCGTTCAACACCATAGTGCCCTCCAAGCTCATCACTAAGCTTAAGACCCTGGAACTGAACACCTCCTGCTGCAACTAGATCCTGGACTTCCTGACGGGCCGCCCCCAGGTGGTGAGGGTAGGCAACAACACGTCCGCCACGCTGACCCTCAACACAGGGGCCCCTCAGGGGTGCATGCTTAGTCCCCTCCTGTAATCCCTGTTCACCCACGACTTCGTGGCTGCACACGACTCCAACACCATCATTTAGTTTGCTGACAACACGACGGTAGTTGGCCTGATCACTGATGACGATGAGACTGCCTATAGGGAGGAGGTCAGTGACCTGGCATTGTGGTGCCAGGGCAACAACCTCTCCCTCAACGACAGCAAGACAAACGAGTTGACCGTGGACTAAAGGAAACAAAGGGCCGAGCACGCCCCATCCACATCGACAGGGCAGTAGTGGAGCGGATTGAGAGCTTCAAGTTCCTCTGTGTCCACATCACTAAACAATTATCATGGTCCACACACACCAACAAAGTAATGAAGAAGGCACGACAACGCCTCTTCCCCCTCAGGAGGCTGAAAAGATTTGGCATTGCCCTCAGATCCTCTAAAAGTTCTACAGCTGCACCATTGAGAGCATCTTGACTGGCTGCATCACCGCTTGGTATGGCATTACTGCTTGGCATCCGACCGCAAGGCGCAACAGAGGTTAGTGCGTATGGCCCAGTACATCACTGGGGCCGAGCTCCCTGCCATCCAGGACCTCTATACCAGGCGGTGTCAGAGGAAGGCCCTAAAAGTGGTCAAAGACTTCAGCCTCCCAAGTCATAGACTGTTCTCTCTGCTACCGCACAGCAAGCGGTACCGATGCACCAAGACTGCTAAATAGTTAGTTGAATAGTTAACCAATAGCTACCCGGACTATCTGCATTGACCCTTTTTGCACTCTTTTGATTCATCACATACACTGCTGCTACCGTTTATTATATATCCTGTTGCCTAATCACTTTATCCCTACCTAAATGTACATATCTACCTCAATTACCTCGTACCCCTGCACATCGACTCAGTACTGGTACCACGTGTATATAGCCAAGTTATCGTTACTCATTGTGTATTTATTATTTTTGCATTGTTGGGAAGGGCCCGTAAGTAAACATTTCACTGTTGTTTACAAAGCATGTGGCAAATACAATTTGATTTGATTTGGACCCTTATAAATTATGAAGCCTTTATGTGCTTTTTCTGAATATATAAATGCTAAAAAATTCACAAAAAGTTACGTTAGCTGATGAAGATTATCTCATAGAACCAAACGAAAAGATCTCCTAAGCCTGTGTTTACCACAGACATTATTTTTGGCGTTTATCCAAAAACCGTACAAAAACAAAATTTCCCCATATACTTTTTCCAACAAACCATGGCAGAGTTAGTGCCTACAAAAAGATGCCATTACTATTGCCATTATTATTCACCTTACCTGCGCCTTACGCCTGACAACAAGAGCGTGGACATTTTCTTGTGATTGTTTTCTTACTTCCGGCAGCGTTCCTCAGAACTTGCATGCCAATTGAATAGCGCACTGCCATCTAGCGGCGCCATCTTTTACTAGATGCTAACTAGCTAGCTAGCTATCCGGCGCTGTTAACCTAAAATGGAAATCAACTGCGTTCGATCAGGAAGTAGGTCAAGTGGGCGGGGCATCATACGTGAATACACAACTAAAAGACCCGAAATGGAGTGGTGGCAGAACAATGCTCAGGATCCCCCACCAGTGTTAGGAAACTCCCACATTGGATCCCAAAGGTTGGTTGTGTCACTCATCCCACAGTGGAGAAAACAATCTGTTAAAAAACAAGCATTTCGGGGCCTCCCGAGTGGCGCAGCAGTCTAAGGCACTGCATTGCAGTGTTGCGGCATCACTACAGCCTGTGGTTCGATCCCAGGCTGTGTCATTACCGGACGTGACCGGGAGTCCCATAGGGCGGCGCACAATTGGCCCAGCATCGTCCGGGTTAGGGGAGGGTTTGGCCGGGGGGGCTTTACTTGGCTCATCGCGCTCTAGCGACTCCTTGTGGCGGGCCGGGCGCCTGCAGGCTGTCTGTCTGTCCTTTGGCATGAGACAGGCCTGTTAATTCTCCACGTTCCAATCGCCTGCAGGCTGACTTTTCTTGTCAGTTGAACAGTGTTTCCTCCGACACATTGGTGCAG
This sequence comes from Coregonus lavaretus, assembly GCF_964263955.1. Classification (NCBI taxonomy): domain Eukaryota; kingdom Metazoa; phylum Chordata; class Actinopteri; order Salmoniformes; family Salmonidae; genus Coregonus; species Coregonus lavaretus. The sequence continues at coordinate 27,433,219 of NC_139997.1, forward strand.
CTGGCTTCCGGGTTAAGCGAGCCGGTGCTGAGGCGCGGTTTGGCGGGTCATGTTTTGGAGGACGCATGACTCGACCTTCGCCTCTCCCGAGACCGTTGGGGAGTTGCAACGATGAGACAAGATCGGAATCACGAAATTGGGGAGAAACATTTCTAAAATAACAAACATTTGTTTCATCACAACAGCTTTTCTCCTCCGCTGGACTGAGTCATGACTGATAGAAAAGCCTTGGTGGCCAAACCAGGAGCGATTGGAACGTGGAGAATTAACAGGCCTGTCTCATGCCAAAGGACAGACAGACAGACTTCTGCTCTGGGATTGGTTAAAGCTGCTCAATGGAGGGAATTACTTCAGTGAAATTAATTGATGGTAGGCCTAATGGTTGAAGTGAGAGCTGGTCATTGAGGACTGTAGGTCTATAGGCTGGTCTCATTGGAGTATGATAACTCAAGTAAGGTTGATGGGGATGTTACAGCCACAACCTAGCACACTCTCTCTCTCCATCAGTCTCTCTCAATCTCTATACTATATGACTGTTATATCTGGTTGCTATAATCATCCTATACCTCCTTCCCTCTATTCCTCCTAGGCTTTCATCTCACTTCCTCCCTGGTGTTGAATGGATGTTATAACCCCTCTCATTCTCTTTTTTCTCTCTCTCCTACAGTAACTGCCCCTTCTCCCTGGCGGCTGCCCTGGCGCGGGCTACAGCAGACAGTGTTCTGCAGAGTGACCTCTCCATCTACCACATCCAGAAGACCGTTGAGGATGGAGTAGAACCTTTCCCCCGTGAGTCCCCTGTCAGCCTGCGCATGACATGCAAATCAGGTCATGTACTGACCTAGCTAGGCTACTGTAAGGACAGAGTTACTTTTTATTCAATATATTGGCTTAAAGCCTTTATCATTTCAGGTGTTGTTTCATTCAACACCGTGGACAAATTAGAAAATCACCAACTTTAACACAAACACATTGTGTTTGTGGCACAGCTGCTACAATTTCTTAGCATTAAAACAGTTGCACTTCCTGGTTCACTTTTTTTATACCACAGATTGATGTCAACCGCTGTCACTTAGAATTCCCTTTACTTTGTTAGTAATCCTTCTACCCCCCCTTACCCCACCCCCCCAAAAAAAACACACAAAACAAACATTGTAAAGTGGTTATCCCACTGGCTATAAGGTGAATGCACCTATTTGTAAGTCGCTCTGGATAAGAGCGTCTGCTAAATGACGTAAATGTAATGTAAATGTAAAACAAAGCACTCTGTGGAGCGAGCGAGTGAGAGCAGAGGTCTTTTAGAAGAGAAGGGAACAGCAGTGAATAACCCTGCGACACTCCATCTTTAAGATCTCTGTGTTCTTATCAGAGAGAGAGAGAGAGAGAGGCATAAAGAGAACGCAGGGGAAAGATAATTTTGGCTCTGGTGATTTGTGTGACGGGGTTGCTGTCTTGGGACGGAGGGTGGGTTGGTGAATGTCAGGTGGGCGGTAAGGGTGGGTAAGAACAGAGGATAGCAGACAGCCTGGCCGTCGAGGCCCAAGGCAGAGGAGACACACAAACACACCCACACACCCACACACACAGCTCATTGACAGGGCTCTGAGATGGAATGGGAGGTTAAATTTAACTACAGAGCCTGGGGAGCTAGGGAGAGGAGGAGGAGGAGGAGGAGGAGGAGAGGAACGGAGAGGAGAGGAGAGGAACGGAGAGGAGAGGAGGGGAAGAAAGGAGAGTGAGGAGGAGTGGGGAGTGGAAAGACCAAGTCCTTAGTTCCACTAGGTGGAGCAGAGAATTAATTCAAAATGACCTTGTCCAGATATTCATTACAAGGGCTATGGAGTCTTAAAGGGATACTGCAAGATTTTTAGATTTTGGTTGTTTTTCTACTTACCCAGAGTCAAATGAACTCATGGATACCATTTTTATGTCTCTGCGTGCAGTTTGGAGATAATTGAAGTTAGCATATAGTTAGCTTAATTGCTGGAAGTCTGCAGCTCCTCTCAAAAGCAGGGAAATAGACTACTCCAAAGCTGGGTGGTTGGTCATTTATAATATGTCTTACAAAGCTATACATAATAAGAAACAAGATTCTATCAACTTCCTCATTCTGTCCCGCTGTCGCATCTGGCCACTGTGTTGACTTGAGAGGTCACGCACAGCGGTGCCCACGGCGGGTCCGTGTGCCCACGGCGGATGAATGAAATGCGTACTTCAGAGAAAATAGTAAAGTAAAAATGCATTTAAAACATTATTTTATTTTAAATATTATAGTTTCATATGGACTTGTAAACAATACATAATACCAAGTGCTAACCACCAAGCTTTGGAGTAGTTAGAAGGTCTATTTCCCTGCTTTTGGGAGGAGCTGGCAACTGTACTTGGAGACTACCAGCAATTGTGCTAGGCTAACGATATACTAATTTAAATTATCTCCAAACTGCATGTAGATACATAGAAATAGTATCCATGATTTCATCTGACTCTAGGTAAGTAGAAAAACGACCTACATCTTGAAATCTCACAGTATTTATAGGATTATAGGTATCTATAGTAAAATATAGGACTCTATAGGAAGCATCAGAGCTTCTTAAGGCAAATTATAACCGCTACTATTCTGTAAGTTACAAATTAACAATAAGTGAGCCCTTTGCAACAAACAGTAAAACCACAAGTTTTCTTACGAATGTCAGTCACCCAGTTAATCCTCCCTCACAACAACCAAGGTAACTAGGAAACAGAGTACTTAGAGATGTTTATCTATATTTCAGGTTCAACAAAATAAAAACAAACACTTTAACATTGTCTCCTGAGTCCCTCTCTGTTGCTCGACTCACTGTGACAGAGAAGTAAAAGGCTAAGGGCTTGATTCAATCCGTAGTCCTGAAGAGCTGCGCTACAGCACGATAGAAGTTTAAAGGCAGCGCGCGCATTTGGGCACAGGAGCACATTGGTGTGCCTTTCTCTGATTACGTGTGTATGGTTTCATGTGAGTCTACATGCATGTATATTATTTTGCACATTATTTTAATGTGAGCAAATGTGAATATACAGTGGGGAGAACAAGTATTTGATACACTGCCGATTTTGCAGGTTTTCCTACTTACAAAGCATGTAGAGGTCTGTAATTTTTATCATAGGTACACTTCAACTGTGAGAGACGGAATCTAAAACAAAAATCCCAGAAAATCACATTGTATGATTATTAAGCAATTAATTTGCATTTTATTGCATGACATAAGTATTTGATACATCAGAAAAGCAGAACTTAATATTTGGTACAGAAACCTTTGTTTGCAATTACAGAGATCATACGTTTCCTGTAGGTCTTGACCAGGTTTGCACACACTGCAGCAGGGATTTTGGCCCACTCCTCCATACAGACCTTCTCCAGATCCTTCAGGTTTCGGGGCTGTCGCTGGGCAATACGGACTTTCAGCTCCCTCCAAATATGTTTTATTGGGTTCAGGTCTGGAGACTGGCTAGGCCACTCCAGGACCTTGAGATGCTTCTTACGAAGCCACTCCTTAGTTGCCCTGGCTGTGTGTTTCGGGTCGTTGTCATGCTGGAAGACCCAGCCACGACCCATCTTCAATGCTCTTATTGAGGGAAGGAGGTTGTTGGCCAAGATCTCGCGATACATGGCCCCATCCATCCTCCCCTCAATACGGTGCAGTCGTCATGTCCCCTTTGCAGAAAAGCATCCCCAAAGAATGATGTTTCCACCTCCATGCTTCACGGTTGGGATGGTGTTCTTGGGGTTGTACTCATCCTTCTTCTTCCTCCAAACACGGCGAGTGGAGTTTAGACCAAAAAGGTCTATTTTTTCTCATCAGACCACATGACCTTCTCCCATTCCTCCTCTGGATCATCCAGATGGTCATTGGCAAACTTCAGACGGGCCTAGACATGCGTTGGCTTGAGCAGGGGGGCCTTGCGTGCGCTGCAGGATTTTAATCCATGACGGCGTAGTGTGTTACTAATGGTTTTCTTTGAGACTGTGGTCCCAGCTCTCTTCAGGTCATTGACCAGGTCCTGCTGTGTAGTTCTGGGCTGATCCCTCACCTTCCTCATGATCATTGATGCCCCAAGAGGTGAGATCTTGCATGGAGCCCCAGACCGAGGGTGATTGACCGTCATCTTGAACTTCTTCCATTTTCTAATAATTGCGCCAACAGTTGTTGCCTTCTCACCAAGCTGCTTGCCTATTGTCCTGTAGCCCATCCCAGCCTTGTGCAGGTCTACAATTTTATCCCTGATGTCCTTACACAGCTCTCTGGTCTTGGCCATTGTGGAGAGGTTGGAGTCTGTTTGATGGAGTGTGTGGACAGGTGTCTTTTATACAGGTAACGAGTTCAAACAGGTGCAGTTAATACAGGTAATGAGTGGAGAACAGGAGGGCTTCTTAAAGAAAAACTAACAGGTCTGTGAGAGCCGGAATTCTTACTGGTTGGTAGGCGATCAAATACTTATGTCATGCAATAAAATGCAAATTAATTACTTAAAAATCATACAATGTGATTTTCTGGATTTTCGTTTTAGATTCCGTCTCTCACAGTTGAAGTGTACCTTTGATAAAAATTACAGACCTCTACATGCTTTGTAAGTAGGAAAACCTGCAAAATCGGCAGTGTTTCAAATACTTGTTCTCCCCACTGTACATCTGGAGGCTATAAATGATGCACTTATGCACGCATACATGCGTGTATAATGTATATGTGTGAGCCTGTGGTCTGATCACATGCCATTTGTGTGTGTATGTGTGTATGTACGTGTGTTTGTGCGTGTGTTTGTGCGTGTGTCCTCTTTTAGAGATTGAGTCGGTGGCCTTTGCCCGGCTCATCTTCAACAAGCTGTGTGAAACATGCTGCCTGTGGCTGAAAGACTTCCCTTACCGCCGCCGGCCTCAGCCCTACTACGAGACCTCCATCCACGCCATCAAAAATATGAGGCGCAAGATGGAGGACAAACATATCGTCATCCCCGACTTCAACACTCTCTTCAACATACAGGTAAGCATGAACAGAGTAATCCTTAACCGCAGGTCTAGGATCAGTTCAACATACAGGTACGGATGACTCCAGCATGTCGCTAGGTTGATGAAGAGAGCAGCCTTCAACCACAGATCTAGTATCAGATTACCCTCCAGTTCTAACCATAACCATTAAGGGGATATGGACTTGACTCTTTAAATTCAATTACCATTGATTGGCGTTTCTGGTAAAAGCATAAGAGGAGAGGGTGGGAAAGGAGGGCTTGAGTACTACTGTAGCCCTGCCCTATGGCTTCTCCCTAGTAGCCTAGGCTTGGGTGATATACCGGATACCGGGGTATTTAGACATACCGACAGTATGATTTTCAATACCGTTACAAAAAATATATATAGATATAAAAAATGTGGGTTGGGAAGCCCCCCGCCTCTCGTGGGCTGCGGGGGGGTGTTCACTTCCGGTAATACCGTATACCCCGGTATGGTACAGAAACGGTATGAAGTAATGAAATCTGGATACCGCCCAACCCTATAGTGGCCTTAAAAGTGCTTACTCTAAAAGAGCTCTCTGGAAACCCCAAGACACAAGACAGATGGCATCCTAATGACCACAAAATCAGTACCTTGTTCTTGGCCACACTCAAAAGATACCCTCCTATCAAAGACTCCAGGATGTCTGTCATTGTTTGAATGTTTCTTAGCAACATTTGGCCTACCACTTGATGCAAGAACAATAATACACAGTATCACCACGTGATATAGCACATTTCAATTCAGTCAATTTAGGAAGTAAACTGAAATTCCAATTCCAAATTCTGAGAAGAATTCAAACAATGACAGACATCCTGGAGTCTTTGATAGGAGGGTATCTTTTGAGTGTGGCCAAGAACAAGGTACTGATTTTGTGGTCATTAGGATGCCATCTGTCTTGTGTCTTGGGGTTTCCAGAGAGCTCTTTTAGAGTGAGAAGCATTGAGGGAAATTGGAGTTGGAATTTCAGTTTACATCCTGAATTGCCTGAATTGAAATGGAATTGACCCCAACCCTGTAGAGGCACTCTTCAAAATCGCTGCCCTCTGGCTAAAAAGAGACTTAATTCTTCTATGTATATCAACTAATTAAGAGATCCCCCACTGAGTGGGCTAACCCGGCTGGGAAGCTACCGACTCACTTCACTATTGGGGGGAGATCAATAAAACTCCCCTAGCCGAGTTATTCCCATTACAACCCCAATGAGAACAGTAAATGATAGCACAGTAGGTAGCTGATGTTGAATGAAATGCTTCTAATAGCATTATTGGCTACAGCACTCTAACGGGCTCCCTCGGGCACGAGGGAAATTATTTAAATGAAGCTGAACAACTCACACACACAGACAGACAGATAGAACTGGAGCAAGAAATATAAGCAATTCGCTGCACCTGCGATAACTGCAAAATATGTGTACGCGACCAATCAAATTTGATTTTATTTGACAGACACACACACACACACACACACCAGCCTGATAATGGCATGTTATCTGAGCCACACAGAGTCAATATCCTTATTATTTTGCCAGTCATCCCCAACGATTATGGCCCCTCCCCTTACGTCCCCTCTGAGACAACTGGCCAATGAGACGTCCCAGGGACAGACAGGCAGAGCCACAAGCTCAAGGATCCTGAGATAATTATTCAGTTGAATCAAATGTTTATCCAATTTTATTAGCTAAGCATGCTAGTGGCGGGTAAGCCTGCTAATTGGCATTAAACCCCAGTTAATTAAAGCAAATAGATGGAGACGCAAACAGGTTATATTTGGATTTGCATATTTGTGACGAGGCACTACTACGCATTCCATTCATGGAAAACACACAACGTCACAAGAGTGACATGCAACTAACTATGCTGTAGAAGATATTGTAATTTAGAAAACATTACTATGATGAGTTAAGTTTGTTTATGGAAGCTTGTTGTAAAGATGTTTATGGAACTTGTTCTCAACTATCTTACCTGGTTAAATAAAGGTAAATTAAAAAATTTTAAAAAATAAGATTATTGACATTGGACAGATGAATGCTTTGCATTGCTTCATACTCTTGATGAGAGTCTATACATTAATTACTATCATGTTAGAACAGGTGATGACTCCAATGAAGTGAAGAAATAAGAGTGCTTCCTGAAAGTATTGAAGCTCTAAGACATTGCAGGCTCACCCTCTTGTCATACTGTTTTGACCTTTGACCTGTGTGTGTGTTTTCAGGACCAGGAGGAGCAGGCCTTCTTCGCTGTGTTCGATGGCCACGGGGGCGTGGACGCCGCCATCTACGCCGCCAACCACCTTCATGTCAACATGGTGCACCAGGAGTGCTTTAGCCAAGATCCGGGGGAGGCCCTGTGTCGCGCCTTCAGAGTCACCGACGAACGCTTCATCCGTAAAGCTAAGATGGAGGTAAGGGCTCAAATTGGTATAGTATGGACATTTTCGTTCAAATCAAATGGGGTGCGGTCAAAAACTGATTGAAATCAAATGGAATGACCCAATAGACATGTTACCGGACATTCATATACGTTTCTATGTCTAAATGTGTGTGTGTGCTTCCGTCCGTCCGTCCGTCCGTCTGTCCGTCTGTCTGTCTGTCTGTCTGTCTGTCTGTCTGTGTCTGTGTGTTACAGAACCTGCGCTGTGGCACCACGGGGGTGGTGACCTTCCTGAGGGGGCGGACCCTGTATGTGGCCTGGCTGGGGGACTCTCAGGTCATGCTGGTCAAGAAGGGCCAGGCTGTGGAACTGATGAAGCCTCACAAGCCTGACAGAGAGGTCACACGCACACACGCACACACACACATACAAAACACACTCCTTTAATCACTGTTCACTTCACACACAGGGGTTAACATCACTTGAGCAGAGAAATCTGTCTCATATACAGTGAGGGAAAAAAGTATTTGATCCCCTGCTGATTTTATAAGTTTGCCCACTGACAAAGACATGATCAGTCTATAATTTTAATGGTATGTTTATTTGAACAGTGAGAGACGGAATAACAACAAAAAAATCAATTTATAACATTTTTGACATGCGTTTTTCTGGATTTTTTGTTTGTTATTCTGTCTCTCACTGTTCAAATAAACCTACCATTAAAATTATAGACTGATCATTTCTTTGTCAGTGGGCAAACGTACAAAATCAGCAGGGGATCAAATACTTTTTTCCCTCACTGTACAACCACATGCCATTATACATAATACCATATTTATCTCTCTCTCTGCAGGATGAGAAGCTGCGTATTGAGGCTCTGGGAGGCTGTGTCATCTGGTTCGGCACGTGGAGGGTTAATGGCAGCCTGTCCGTATCCAGAGCCATAGGTACACAAACAATCACTCTATGCCTTGTATTTATACAATTAGCATATAGAGTACAATTTACAGACTGTACAGTAGCTGCTGTACCATGCCTGCTGCTGAATCCTCCCTGGACCTCCTCTGGTTGGAGTTGATATGGCTGTTGTGACCTGGCTGTGTGTGTGTGTGTGTGTGTGTGTTGCCTTGGTCACCGACTGAATGAGAGGAGTGTTGACACTATTGAGAGGTCAGCAAGAGGTCGGAGTGTGTCATGCAGAGAGTGTGTGTGTCGTGCAGAGAGTGTGTGTGTGTGTCAAGCAGAGAGTGCGTATGTGTGCAACTCACCACTCAGCAGGAGGCCCATAATCAATCTAAACTATCTTGGCGATTGAGTGCCAGAGCACAGAGGTCATGACATAGTCTTAAAGGCCACAGCCAAGGGTCAGCTGACACAGTGCTGAGCGGGAGACAAATAGAACCCAGAAGTGGGGGTTGCCTGTACCTTTATGCATACACAGGTGTACGTAACTTTAGGTTAGGTGACCAGTCTGATTTCCCAGCAGGTATTTAAAATCCTAATGGGATTAGATGGAATAATCTCACAGCTCCAATAATACATCACAATAATACTGTTGTTCTCTTGAAAACAAATGGCCTCTACATTGGAATCCACTGTAAAGACTGCCTTAGAATCCAACTGTACCTATTTACATACACAATAGGGTTGGGGTCAATTCGAATTGAAGTCTATTTAGGAAGTTATTTTATTTTATTTTATTTTATTCCAAATGAAAATAACTGACCTCAATTCTAATTGACACCTTACCCTGATACACAAGGCAACTTGAGACTAGCTTCTAGTCTTATTTCCTGATGGTTATTTTAGTGGTGGCTAGTGAGGAAGCCCTACTGTGACCTGCTGTTCCCAAATCCAAAAACTCCAATAATCTGATATCAAAACAACCGCTTCCTCGACAGCAAATGGCTGCTACATTAGAACGGTTTAATTCCTGCTGCATGAAGGAGAGGAGAAATGACAGATATTGCAATACTGATATTCATACATAAAAATAAATACATTAGTCACAGGTTCCCGAAATTACGCCATTCTTACACACGCCTTTCCTATGCACTTCTCAGTAGTTGGTATTCAAACTTACCTTATGAAGGTGCGTAACAGGCTTTGCAGGTGTGGTTCCCTTGCGCGCGCTGAATAAATGTAATTAATCAGCTGAAAACCCTCCCACATGCTGGCCAACAGATTTTCTTGTGGAGTTTCCATTCAATAGGGTTTACAGTACATTTATCTTAAGCCATCCCTTTAAATACGGTGTACCTTTTATTTTGTCGACAGACTAGAATACATCAAGAGAACGGGTTCAGAAAATAAGGATCAATGAAAGAAAGCCATCTAAATATATGCATATTCGTCTCAGTTTCAACACCAACTGGTGTTTAAAATTACTCAATCAACTGTTACTAATGATACTCAGCAACAACCACACGGCCGTGACGGCGTTTACAGAGGAAGCAAATGAAGGTAAACTAAACAATGTAATGAAATGGAATGATAATGTAGGCTATACCAACTGAGGGGAACTAACAGTAAATTGCCAGTTGAATATGTGTTGTTATTAGGCCTACTGACGGTCGATACTGATAGTGGCTAATATTTATGATAGAAATAGGAAACAGAGAAAGTTCGTGTAGCCTATAATTAAGACTGTCGAGAGTACCCATCCCTGCAAGTTAAAAGGCTGTACAATTACAATTCTACATAATGGCACAGTATTTCATAAACTTTACTGTGGGAATGTTGATATGCTTCAGTTTGCTGCCATATGACTGGTTTCACACTTGTTTCCAGCGATTATAAGGTAATACAATCCCCTTATCCAAAAGGATTACTTGTTTACCTAGCTCTTATCAATAGCTCTTATCAAGTTAGAAATTACAGTGCATGGAGAATGCTGTTATTTCTATCAGAAAAAAGAAAGTGGAATTATGAAGGAATTAAGTCAAGGTCAGACACACTATCTGTAGACACACCTCCGCCACACCTTCATTTCTTAGATCTCCATCCCGAACGAATAGCAGGTGAATAGCATGAATATGCAAAGAGAGAAAAGTGCATAAAAAGGGAATAACATTTACGCGCTCTTAACTCTGGTCGGAATCGGGGCCAAAGTGCTGAACAACAAGTCTAGGTGACAAGGCGGCAAGCAGCAGATACAGTGGGGAAAAAAAGTATTTAGTCAGCCACCAATTGTGCAAGTTCTCCCACTTAAAAAGATGAGAGAGGACTGTAATTTTCATCATAGGTACACGTCAACTATGACAGACAAATTGAGATTTTTTTTCTCCAGATAATCACATTGTAGGATTTTTAATGAATTTATTTGCAAATTATGGTGGAAAATAAGTATTTGGTCAACTACAAACAAGCAAGATTTCTGGCTCTCACAGACCTGTAACTTCTTCTTTAAGAGGCTCCTCTGTCCTCCACTCGTTACCTGTATTAATGGCACCTGTTTGAACTTGTTATCAGTATAAAAGACACATGTCCACAACCTCAAACAGTCACACTCCAAACTCCACTATGGCCAAGACCAAAGAGCTGTCAAAGGACACCAGAAACAAAATTGTAGACCTGCACCAGGCTGGGAAGACTGAATCTGCAATAGGTAAGCAGCTTGGTTTGAAGAAATCAACTGTGGGAGCAATTATTAGGAAATGGAAGACATACAAGACCACTGATAATCTCCCTCGATCTGGGGCTCCACGCAAGATCTCACCCCATGTGGTCAAAATGATCACAAGAACGGTGAGCAAAAATCCCAGAACCACACGGGGGGACCTAGTGAATGACCTGCAGAGAGCTGGGACCAAAGTAACAAAGCCTACCATCAGTAACACATTACGCCGCCAGGGACTCAAATCCTGCAGTGCCAGACGTGTCCCCCTGCTTAAGCCAGTACATGTCCAGGCCCGTCTGAAGTTTGCTAGAGTGCATTTGGATGATCCAGAAGAGGATTGGGAGAATGTCATATGGTCAGATGGTAAAAACTCAACTCGTCGTGTTTGGAGGACAAAGAATGCTGAGTTGCATCCAAAGATCACCATACCTACTGTGAAGCATGGGGGTGGAAACATCATGCTTTGGGGCTGTTTTTTTGCAAAGGGACCAGGACGACTGATCCGTGTAAAGGAAAGAATGAATGGGGCCATGTATCGTGAGATTTTGAGTGAAAACCTCCTTCCATCAGCAAGGGCATTGAATATGAAATGTGGCTGGGTCTTTCAGCATGACAATGATCCCAAACACACCGCCCGGGCAATGAAGGAGTGGCTTCGTAAGAAGCATTTCAAGGTCCTGGAGTGGCCTAGCCAGTCTCCAGATCTCAACCCCATAGAAAATCTTTGGAGGGAGTTGAAAGTCTGTGTTGCCCAGCGACAGCCCCAAAACATCACTGCTCTAGAGGAGATCTGCATGGAGGAATGGGCCAAAATACCAGCAACAGTGTGTGAAAACCTTGTGAAGACTTACAGAAAACGTTTGACCTGTGTCATTGCCAACAAAGGGTATATAACAAAGTATTGAGAAACTTTTGTTATTGACCAAATACTTATTTTCCACCATAATTTGCAAATAAATTCATTAAAAATCCTACAATGTGATTTTCTGGATTTTTTTTCTCATTTTGTCTGTCATAGTTGACGTGTACCTATGATGAAAATTACAGGCCTCTCTCATCTTTTTAAGTGGGAGAACTTGCACAATTGGTGGCTGACTAAATACTTTTTTTCCCCACTGTATATTATTTACTATTATTTGTTAAATTAACATTTATTCTTTGTTTTTCTCCACCATGATTTCAAAACAGAGATGCATAGCCTGGTGGACTTGACAGATAAAGCAGCACTGAATATCACATGATATTGTTGTCAGCTCTTTGGGGGTTTAAATGTTTTTATAAAAAGTGCTTCAATGAGAAACATTTTACAATATATAGAATATATGATTTGTTTCCCTCGTTTCTTATCTCTCTTTGTCTTGGTGATTGACAGGCGACAATGAGCACAAGCCCTACATCTCTGGCGATGCCGACCAACACATCGTCCCATTGGACGGCACGGAGGACTACCTGATCCTGGCCTGCGACGGCTTCTATGACACAGTCAGTCCCGACGAGGCAGTGCGTGTGGTCAGCGACCACCTGACAGAGAACAGCGGCGACAGCACCATGGTGGCCCACAAGCTGGTGGCCTCGGCCCGTGACGCCGGCTCCAGCGACAACATCTCAGTCATTGTGGTCTTCCTCAGAGACCTCCGCGCGCCCCCGCCGGGAGAGGAGGACAAAGAGGGGGAGGAGGGAAAGGACAAAGAAGTGGCGGAGGTGGAGGAGGAAGGTCAAGGAGAGATGGGCTGCCAGGACGGGGGCACCACAGATGTTGGGGGGAAGGGTCACTGTTTCCTGCAGCAGTGCTCAGCTCCAGCTGACCTGGGCTATGAAGACCGCACGGACTCGTTGACAGACAGAACCAGCCTAGGCCTGCTGGGGCCCATGCTGGGAGAGGATGGTCGGATCAGGCTCCCCCCTGCCTGCTCACACCCTCCCGCCTCCTTAGCCCTCACCCAGAACCTCATGCCTGCCGAGGGCCATGGGGCGGCCTGGTTGCCCTACCTAGAAGAGGGGCTCCAGGGCTCCAGGCACAAGCCCCAGCCTAAACCCTGTGTCCCCGCCTGCCAGGAGCCCAGCTCAGACGGACAATGGCCCCTGGCGGCCGCCCTGTTTGGGCACGCGGGGAGGCGCACCCGGAGGATGGAGTGCGTGAGCCCCAGGTGGGGGAGGGTGTCCTGGCGTTGGGGCCGAGCCCCCAGGGAGCTCCCCGGCCTGCTGCACTCCACCCGTAGTGTGCCCTACCCCCAGCGCTGCCCCGAGAGGAGGCCCGGGGTAGCCCTGCCCCACCTGCCCCACGACAGCAGAGTCTGATGATGTGACCTAATCTCCACTAGCTCCTCGCTCTCCTGACCCTTCCTCTATCTGACTACAGTCATTAATTCATTCATCCAGCCATCATAAATTCCTCATCCAGGACACTGGCACCACACCCTTACCGCCCCCGCCCACACCCCCTCTCCATCTGCACCTACCCCTCCCTATACCCTCACAGCCCCATTCAGGAGGCAATCTACCTACCCCACCCCATAGCCACACAGCCCCATTCAGGAGGCAATAACATTTCCTGCTCCTGGCCCGTATTGCAAACACACACTGTACTGTACTTTCCGATTCATAATGGAAAACACATTATCCGCCCACTCCATCTACATAGATGGGAGTACTTAATACAGGATTATAAGATTAGTGGTCACTTACCTGAATAAATCCAACATATATGGACTGATATGTGTTCCAAATGGGGGTACAATAGAGGATAATGGCATCTAGGAGGGATATTAATAAGAAATGATATTCTATTTATAATTTTGGGGATGACATCATCTAAGAGCAGACATTAGTCAGTCCTTGCCATGCCTGTCAAATTGAGTTAACGTTTACATACAACTAAACACGAGATGTGTTCTCATTGACAAGAAGTCCTTCCCAACAGGCTGGGTGTGAATAAGTGCCCTAGCAGGCGTTGTCAGACTTACTGGGCCAAGATAGTTCAGACAACTCAGCAGAACATGTTATGGGAATTTCAAGCCTCAGTCAACAGAGACCCTTCTAGGCTTCCCATTACAATATGGACCCATGTGCTTCATATCGCTTACAGGGGCTACTTAACCAACAACTATGCTGCTTTGTAATTTCACTAACAACAATAGAGCATAAGAATGATGAATGTCAAATACTTCATCTCTTGTTTGACAAATATAATAAATTAATCTTAATCTCACCATCCTTTCAAATGTGAATGTTTTTTCTATTGAAACTCCATAGAAGATGCTATATAGCAATGACTAGATTCTGTAAAATGTGCCTCCGTTCTTCTGGCCCAGACAACCATTGTTTAATATATATGAACGACAGTTCAGTTGGAAAAACTCACCATCTTTTCACCTTTAAGAAAACAGGAATTGTTTGTGCCATTCCTGACATTTTTAACTCTTACTAACACATTGTGCCATTTCCATAAATACAAAAATTTAAACACACCCCCTCCTGCCCTCCCCAATCCCACTGAGTTCCCAGGAGCAGGAGACAAGGACACATGGTATGAGTGGCCAAATCCCCTCACTAGCCCACAGTCACACAGAGAAATACCCCCAGCCAGTCAGTCAGTCAGTTCCCAGTCACTGTCATTGCTTACTGCTACCCTGAAACATCTAGCAGTTGGTCGCCTGGTGGCCTCCCCACTGAAGAACATGGTGGTCATTTACAGAAGGCCATTTGGACAGTCATCATGAAGCAGCCCCAGAGAGTAGATGTATTCCAGTTGTAGAATGTACATGGAGCCCTCCCGGGACCTTCATAGACGGGCCAGTAGGACTGAGACAGTAGTGGGGTTTTGGACTGTGGATGTAAGACAACCATTTCTGGATGCAGTACACCTGGAGGACACACTATTCTGGAGGTGTTTGTTGATCGTGGGATAGGAAATAATGTACATGTATACTTTAGCAGCTATCCACCGTATCCTCGCGAATCTGAGCATTCTATCCTGGTGTTCCACTCTGAGAGAGCAGGATGTGGATCAGCACACCGACTCTTGGGCAAAAATATGTCCATGCTTCTGTATCTTTCCCTTTGCGTAAGCAACACCTGCATTTTGACTCTTGGAACAGCGGACCACACCAATTGCCATTTTCTGACCAATTATGAAAGACAACCATAAAGTCGAATATATAAGGGTAGTTATCAAATGCCCAGAGTCTCCCCAACGTCATCCCCAGCCCCACCCCCACCCACATCACCTGCTTTTTTAAAGCTTTCTGCTTCTTTTTGAGAGCAAAAAAAGCGCACATCTTTCCAATCCTAAATGTTCCTCGCACGGGGCACCAATTGCTTATTGGAATTTATCGTAAATTCACATATGAATGTGTGCAGGCGTACGTGTGTGGGTGTGTGTATACGTGTTGAGGGTATTCATGTGGTCTGTCTTATAAGTCTACTATTTAAAATCACCACTGTAAGGTCAGCAGGATGGCAGCACAATATTATGTGTTGATATCAAGCCTCACAGCCCCCAGGATTGTAATGTACTTTTCATGTGACACCTTTGGAAGTAGAGGTGTACTTTAGCAGTGCTTGAGTGACAAGGGAACATGGGAATTCAAATGGTGGGCCACATTTCAAAAGCTCAACAAGGACCATCCACTGAAATGTCAAAATGGTCCCCCACCTCGCAGTCCTCTATAGCTGCAGTTGTTTATAAGACGCTGAACTTTCAAGCCATAAACAGAAAAGTGTATGCTATAATTCCCCAGCTAAACTTGCTTGCTCACATATCCCATAGTTCCTCTCTCTCTCACCCACTTCTGCGGTATGACCCTTCCTTTTTACCCCATCATGCCAGTATGACCCTTCCTTTTTACCCCATCATGCCAGTATGACCCTTCCCTTTTACCCCCCCATGCCTATATGACCCTTCCCTTTTAACCCCCATGCCTATATGACCCTTCCCTTTTAACCCCCATGCCTATATGACCCTTCCCTTTTAACCCCCATGCCTATATGACCCTTCCCTTTTAACCCCCATGCCAGTATGACCCTTCCCTTTTAACCCCCATGCCAGTATGACCCTTCTCTTTTACCCCCCCCCCCCCATGCCAGTATGACCCTTCCCTTTTACCTCCCCATGCCAGTATGACCCCTCCCTTTTACCTCCCCATGCCATTATGACCCTTCCCCAGCCGATAGAAACAGACCAGGTAGTTCAGGTCTGTTCCCCTCTCTCCCCTTCTTTTTCCTATGCCACTCCATTGCTCTCCATGACTCTGCACTGTGTGTCCATGTACACAAAATGCTTTGTTCCTGTAAGCAATAATGAATCTTTATGAGTCGCGCGTGGAAAGGCTTTTGTTCAGAGGGTTTGTCTTCACAGAGCAAGGCAGAGTGAGCTAGAGCCAGATCAAACTAACAACAGCCACCCTCCTAAACTCTTACCAGTGCTCACATTCACATTGATGGGCACACACAACTTTACTTCTGCTCGATGGTAGTATGGGACACAATCTATGATGTACCCCTTGGACAGTTGTCAGTGTATATAAAACACTACCACGTTTGACGGCCATATTGAATTAGTCTCAAAGAGAAAAACTACAAAGTGTCTCTATGCTTGGCCAGCCTCCTGTGACAGGGTGGTTCAAACTCTGTCCTCCAGACTTCCCTGAAGACAAACCCATGACCAGCTCTTCCCCAACATGCAGGTCAGGTAAACCAGTAAAAAGTTTCAGTATCTCTATCTTCTGTGTTGTTCTCGTAGTATACAAATGTGTATCTTAACGGTGACTATTATCATGTATAAAGATTAGACCAAGTATTTTGCCTAAAGGGTTTTATTTGACCTCTTCTACAACCGGATGGATTTTAATTAGGCGTACTGAATGTTCCCAAACAGTTTTGGGGGTGTTACTCTCACTATTGGCGTGTGTGTAGGCCCATGTGGCAGCTGCCCTCAGGTGTGTGCTGTGGCTCCACCGGCTCCACCTAGAGATCCAGAGGACTGAATTAGTGTGGCTTCAGCCTCCACCTGTCAAGCCCTGGCAATAGAACAGCCATATTTAATTAACTACCCAAGATGCTTTTTAATCAAGCCCTCCAACTGTCCTGTGGTGATATGCACATATGCGCATGTAAAGTTGAAGTCGTAAGTTTACATACACCTTAGCCAAATACATTTAAACTCAGTTTTTCACAATTCCTGACATTTAATCCTAGTAACAATTCCCTGTCTTAGGTCAGTTAGGATCACCACTTTATTTTAAGAATGTGAAATGTCAGAATAATAGTAGAGAGAATTATTTATTTCAGCTTTGATTTATTTCATCACATTCCCAGTGGGTCAGAAGTTTACATACACTCAATTTGTATTTGGTAGCATTGCCTTTAAATTGTTTAACTTGGGTCAAACGTTTCGGGTAGCCTTCCACAAGCTTCCCACAATAAGTTGGGTGAATTTTGGCCCATTCCTCCTGACAGAGCTGGTGAAACTGAGTCAGGTTTGTAGGCCTCCTTGCTCGCACACACTTTTTCAGTTCTGTCCACAAATGTTCTATAGGATTGAGGTCAGGGTCCATTTGGAAGATTCATTTGCGACCAAGCTTTAACTTCCTGACTGATGTCTTGAGATGTTGCTTCAATATATCCATATAATTTTCCTTCCTCGTGATGCCATCTATTTTGTGAAGTGTACCAGTCCCTCCTGCAGCAAAGCACCCCCACAGCATGATGCTGCCACCCCCGTGCTTCACGGTTGGGATGGTGTTCTTCGGCTTGCAAGCATACCCCTTTTTCCTCCAAACATAATGATGGCCATTATGGCCAAACAGTTCTATTTTTGTATCATCAGACCAGAGGACATTTCTCCAAAAAGTACGATCTTTGTCCCCATGTGCAGTTGCAAACCGTAGTCTGGATTTTTTATGGCGGTTTTGGAGTAGTGGCTTCTTCCTTGCTGAGCGGCCTTTCAGGTTATGTCGATATAGGACTCGTTTTACTGTGGATATAGATACTTTTGTACCGGTTTCCTCCAGCATCTTCACAAGGTCCTTTGCTGTTGTTCTGGGATTGATTTGCACTTTTCGCACCAAAGTACGTTCATCTCTAGGAGACAGAACGCATCTCCTTCCTGAGCGGTATGACGGCTGCATGGTCCCATGGTGTTTATACTTGCGTACTATTGTTTGTACAGATGAACGTGGTACCTTCAGGTGTTTGGAAATTGCTCCCAATGATGAACCAGACTTGTGGAGGTCTACAATTTTTTTTCTGAGGTCTTGGCTGATTTCTTTTGATTTTCCCATGATGTCAAGCAAAGAGGCACTGAGTTTGAAGGTAGGCCTTGAAATACATCCACAGGTACACCTCCAATTGACTCAAATGATGTAAATTAGCCTATCAGAAGCTTCTAAAGCCATGACATCATTTTCTGGAATTTTCCAAGCTGTTTAAAGGCACAGTCAACTTAGTAAACTTCTGACCCACTGGAATTGTGATACAGCGAATTATAAGTGAAATAATCTGTCTGTAAACAATTGTTGTAAAAATTACTTGTGTCATGCACAAAGTAGATGTCCTAACCGACTTGCCAAAACTATAGTTTGTTAACAAGAAATGTGTGGAGTGGTTGAAAAACGAGTTTTAATGACTCCAACCTAAGTGTATGTAAACTTCCGACTTCAACTGTATGTACATGATGGCCAGTATTCACAGTTAAAGGAAAACTCCACCCAAAAACTATATTTTGGTATTTGTTTCATTAGTCTATTACTGATATAGTCCCACAATGTTTTGCATGTCAGCAATCAAGTTTTCAAGATATGTAACTTTCAAAATACAGAAATATGGCCCATATGATGGAAAGTTGCATATCTTGAAAACTTGATGAAATCCAATTTAATTGGTCACATACACACATTTAGCAGATGTTATTGCGGGTGTAGCGAAATGCTTGTGATTGCTGACATGCAACAAATACCAAAATACAGTTTTTGGGTGGAGTTTTCCTTTAAGGCAATGCCAACACCCTGTAAAGTGCATCAAGCATTCTTAAGATAGAGAATACAGATGGCAAGCTACAGCGTTTTGATCTAATATACTAGAAAAGGAAGAGGGCATTCCCTTGTTAACATTCAAGCAGAGAAACGGAAACATTGCTATGTTTTTATTTCACCCTCCAGGTGGAATTAATGGTGTGCAGTCAGATGTCCATTTCTCTGTTCTCTGGTATCATAAAACATTAATCATCATTACTTATTAATGTATATCTTTTTCTTTTTTAAAGCATTCTACGTCAAGAACACTTCACAAATCCCAACTGAATTTCGGAAACATCTTTTCAGACTTAGTAAGTAAAAAGTTTGTGCTCCACATAGCACATATGGTATGGTACACTATTTACAGACGGAAATGCTGTGCAGTACCTGCTTACACCTTGACCAAAGCGGTGCCGCTGTTGATTTTGTCTATCCCCACCAGACGCGTTCATGACACGCAGGTTAAAATACCAAAACCAACTGTGAACCAACTATATGAATTTGAGGACAGGTCGAAACACACATGAAACATTCATGGACATTTAACTAGCTTGCTGTTGCAAGCTAATATGTCCTGGGGATAAACATTAGGTTGTTATTTTGCCTGAAATGCATATGGTCCTTTTTTGGCTGGATCTTTGTAGAATTTTGACCCATTTTGAGTCATACAAAATCGTGTGTTCTCTACAATGACAATCAATCCACAGATAAAAGGCTAAACCTAGTTAGTTTTTAGTTTTCTTTGAATAACCTCTCCTCGTTCATCTTTCAATCACCCATGTGTGTTAGTATGCTTGTGAAAACTGGTGAGTAGATGGGCGAGGCAGGACTTGCAGCGTGTCAAGCGTCTGAAATAGAAACAAGTTTTAGACCCTGGCTACGCAGACGCCCGTTGACACGCGCAAGCAGTTTGGATGAAATTATTGAATAACATGTATGTGTACATTTATTTTGCAATGCTCGCGCACCCAACGTCTCCGGTCTAGTCAGCATGTTAGTCTATATTTTTACATGATGTAGCAACACCACAGCTGAGCTTTTGCTCATGATTGTATGAAGGCAGTATTTTTTTTGCTGCAGGCCACGTCATGTCATGCAAAAACGGAATTCTGAAAGATTCAAATTTAGACCATTGTGCAGGTATGTATGTAAAGGTTTAAGGCACACTCAAGTAATGAGTAATGTTGTTCATCAGCTTGAGGACACTCACACACTACTTAATTACTATGCGGTTTAGCGTCTGACATAACAGATGAGTGTGCGTTAATATCTACTAGGGTTCACAGAGAATTGTGTTCCAAATGTAATCAAGAGGCAACCCCACAGGAAAAGGCAGGGCTTTAATCGATGAGTCACATTAGTGATCAATTAAAGGACATTTAGGGCATCAAAGAC
Source organism: Coregonus lavaretus (assembly GCF_964263955.1). Taxonomy (NCBI): domain Eukaryota; kingdom Metazoa; phylum Chordata; class Actinopteri; order Salmoniformes; family Salmonidae; genus Coregonus; species Coregonus lavaretus. The sequence goes on from NC_139997.1 coordinate 27,453,637, forward strand.
CGAATAGCCCCATTTTCTCATTTAGGAGAGTGCTTTCAAATAAGGGTGGAAGATGTACAGTGTTGCGAGAGGGTCATTAATCGAAGGCTGTAATAGGGACCACTTCAATGGAGTCTGGCGTGACACAAAACACTGACAGTCAGAGCTGCTCGGTTTGGCAGTCCTCGACAGACTCCTGTCGCTATAAAAAGACTAATCAGCTTCAACACTTAATCTGGATTTATTCAATCCGTCGTTCTAGTTGGGTGAAAGCAATGGGTGATGAAATTCAGGGGGAAGGGAGAGAGGGATTACAATAAATAAATTTTGAGAGGAAGAGCTGAGAGGCGCTTCCTGAACATAACCTTAGCAGATAAAAACTGTTGTAACATGATGGTAAGAGACCTTACAGTGTACATTATGACCTGTAAATGATGTGGCCTTAACTGTGACAAAGATTGAAGAAAAGACTTCACACTAACCAAACTATACACTGGTTTAATCTGCCTAGAAAGCTGTTAAAATCCATCAGCAGTTCGAAACAACTTATTAATGAGGACTGGAGATCAAATTAAAACTAATGTGAGCTTTTAACCAAGAAAAAGTGTGTGGAGGTGGAGCATTAGTGATGGAACTTAATGGCATTACATATTAAATGAATCATAAAGCTTAAAGTAGTGTCTTCACATGTTACATCTCAGTTGGTAATGTGAATAGATATACTTGAATCATGCCAATTCCTATGGGGCTTTCTGGGCTGCAGACTAATATGCAACATGTCCTCCTCTCCAACCCTCCTAAATGAAGCCCTGCTTCCTGGCATGGTGGCCCTCTGAAAGAGGGGAGTGTTGGTGGGGACCGGATGCAAGCAGGACATGGCCAGTGCCAACGTTCACTTACCCAAGTAATCTCTGCTGAGCTCTTGCCGCGCCAACCTGGCAGACTGAGCCCCCACCCCCTTCCAGACCAGACCAGACACGTTTATTTGTATAGCTCTTTTCAATACAAGTAACAAAGTGCTTCACATCATAGAATAATAAAATAAAAGTACTAACAAAGAAACAAAGACAAGATGGCTAATTAAAATCATACATTGAAATACACATTAAAAGGTATGGTATTTGGTATTGGTATTTTATTAGGATGCCCATTAGCTGTTGCGAAAGCAGCAGCTACTCTTCCTGGGGTCCACACAAAACATGACAAAATACAGTACATTAATATACAAGAACAGCTCAAGGACAGAACTACATACATTTAAAAACGGCACACATAGCCTACATATCAATACATACACACAAAATATATACAGTGGCTTGCGAAAGTATTCACACCCTTGGCATTTTTCCTATTTTGTTGCCTTACAACCTGGAATTAAAATGGATTTTTGGGGGGTTTGTATCATTTGATTTACACAACATGCCTACCACTTTGAAGATGCAAAATATTTGTTATTGTGAAACAAACAAGAAATAAGACAAAAAAACAGAAAACTTCAGCGTGCATACCTATTCACCCGCCCAAAGTCAATACTTTGTAGAGCCACATTTTGCAGCAAAATTACAGCTGAAAGTCTCTTGGGTTATGTCTCTATAAGCTTGGCACATCTAGCCACTGGGATTTTTGCCCATTCTTCAAGGCGAAACTGCTCCAGCTCCTTCAAGTTGGATGGATTCCACTGGTGTACAGCAATCTTTAAGTCATACCACAGATTCTCAATTGGATTGAGGTCTAGGCTTTGACTAGGCCATTCCAAGACATTTAAATGTTTCCCCTTAAACCACTCAAGTATTGCTTTAGCAGTATGCTTATGGTCATTGTCCTGCTGGAAGGTGAACCTCCGTCCCAGTCTCAAATCTCTGGAAGAAAAACAAGTTTCCCTCAAGAATTTCCCTGTATTCAGCGCCATCCATCATTCCATCAATTCTGACCAGTTTCCCAGTCCCTGCCGATGAAAACATCCCCACAGCATGATGGTGTTCTCGGGGTGATGAGAGGTGTTGGGTTTGCGCCAGACATAGCGTTTTCCTTGATGGCCAAAAAGCTAAATTTTAGTCTCATCTGACCATTGTACCTTCTTCCATATGTTTGGGAAGTCTCCCACATGCCTTTTGGCAAACACCAAACATGTTTGCTTATTTTTTTCTTTAAGCAATGGCTTTTTTCTGGCCACTCTTCCGTAAAGCCCAACTCTGTGGAGTGTATGGCTTAAAGCGGTCCTATGGACAGAAACTCCAATCTTCGCTGTGGAGCTTTGCAGCTCCTTCAGGGTTATCTTTGGTCTCTTTGTTGCCTCTCTGATTAATGCCCTCCTTGCCTGGTCCGTGAGTTTTGGTGGGCGGGCCTCTCTTGGCATATTCTTTCCATTTTTTAATAATGGATTTAATGGTGCTCCGTGGGATGTTCAAAGTTACTGATATTTTTTTATAACCCAACCGTGATCTGTACTTCTCCACAACTTTGTCCCTGACCTCCTTGGTCTTCATGGTGCCCCTTGCTTAGTGGTGTTGCAGACTCTGGGGCCTTTCAGAACAGGTGTATATATACTGAGATCATGTGACAGATCATGTGACATTTAGATTGCACACAGGTGGACTTTATTTAACTAATTATGTGACTTCTGAAGGTAATTGGTTGCACCAGATCTTATTTAGGGGCTTCGTAGCAAAAGGGGTGAATACATATGCACGCACCACTTTTCCGTTATTCATTTTTTAGAATTTTTTGAAACAAGTTATTTTTTTAATTTCACTTCACCAATTTGGACTATTTTGTGTATGTCCATTACATGAAATCCACATAACAATCCATTTAAAATTACAGGTTGTAATGCAACAAAATAGGAAAAACGCCAAGGGGGATGAATACTTTTGCAAGGCACTGTAGACTATCAAGTATTTCACACATATTATTTAGAGACTGACTGTTAGCACTTGGTGGCCTATAGCAACACCCCAAAGAATAGGCTTTAGATGAGGCAGTTGAACCTGCAACCACAGCACTTCAATAACACTTTACATGAGATCTTCTCTAAGCATCACAGAGATACGGCTCTGAATATACATAGCAACACCTCCCCCATAAGCATTTCTGTCTCTTCTATAGATGTTATATCCAGGGGTGCACATAACTGGTACGCAGGTACGCAAGCGCGACAAAAATCAGGAATGCGTAATGCCACTTGTGTTACTACGCGCCTTTGCGTACTTGACCGATCTTCTCATCTAACCTTACACATGACATGTTGCTTGTCAACTACTGTCAGGGATGTCCAAAAAGCAACAGACATTAAGCAGCTTCTTTGGCGTTTCGCCACCTACAAAGAAACGCCAACTGGAGCCAGAGCCGAAGAAAATACTTTTTTCGGAAAAGTGGCTCCAAGATGTGCAGTGGCTTGAAGCTAACGATGAGCGCACTGAAATGTGGTGCAAGATTTGCCACTCAAATCCACATCTAGCAGACAAAACAGGTGCATTTTATAAAGGCTCAAAGAATTTCAACCATCCTTTATTTGACAAACATGAAAAGAGCAAGGAGCACACGAATGTAGCGCAAGCCATTGCTAAACAAGCTAGCCGATAATAAATGTCCAGTCGCCCACTTGCCAGATGGCGAGACAAGCTGAATGAAGAACAGCGGCAAGCTCTGTTTAATATTTTTCTCCTCGCCTTCCATAAAGCTAAACACGCACGTCCCATGTCTTCCTATTCTGAGGATGTTCCTTTACTGAAGCGGCTAGAAGTAAATGTCGGAGGTGCATATCATTCACGTGAAGAGGGCACACGGATCATGCAGAGCATCGCTCACACCATCAGCAGGGAGTTACGAGCCAAGTTGCAGTCTGCTGAATTTTGGGGGCTGCTTTTTGATGGATCTGAGGACATCACAAAAACTGAGCAGGAAATCGTTTACAGTCTGTCTGTGTCCAGCAACGGAGAGTTTACTTCGGACTTTATTGGACTGATTGAATTGGGTGCTGACCGAACCGCACAGGCCATAACAGACGGACTTGTGAGACTTTTCCAGGACACAGGCTTGGATGACTGTGACACTGTGACAGAATGGATGCGCTTAAAGCAGGCAGGAAAACGCCTGGGAGCCTCTTCTGTGTATGACTTGGTCCAAATAGTAAGTACAAGTAACCCAGATGCTTATTCCAACATCAACAAGGTGGTTAAGCTGTCTCTTACACTGCCTTTAAGCAGTGCAGCTTGTGAGAGGGGATTCTCACATATCAACATTATAAAAACCAAGTACAGATCTTGTCTGTCACATGCTCGTCTCTCAGCACTGATGCACATTCACCTGTCAAGGCAGACCACAGAGACATTTGACCCAAAGCCTGCTGTTGACCTGTGGATGGAGACAGCTAATCGGAGGCTCAACCAAGGACAGGGAGGTGCATCTGCAGCATCTTCATCATCTACCATGCAGGAAGCTGAAGCAGAGGACAGTGGTGGTGGCACTGAGGAGGACAGTGGTGGCAGCACTGAGGAGGACAGTGATGGCAGCACTGAGGAGGACAGTGGTGGTGGCACTGAGGAGGACAGTGGTGGCAGCACTGAGGAGGACAGTGATGGCAGCACTGAGGAGGACAGTGGTGGCGGCACTGAGGAGGACAGTGAAGAAGACTGCACTTATTAAGACCACGCTACATATATGGTGAGTACCAAACACCATCTGCTGGTACTCACCTGAGTAACTCACTGAAAAAGTTATGTGCACCCCTGGTTATATCCTTGTATTGCTACTGCTGTATCATCAAAGGAATGATCTAAGCTAGTCTCAGAAATGGCTAACATATGAATGTTCGTTATGATATTAGCAAGTTATTGATTTCATGAACCTTATTTCCAAGGCTACATACAGTGGGGAGAACAAGTATTTGATACACTGCCGATTTTGCAGGTTTTCCTACTTACAAAGCATGTAGAGGTCTGTAATTTTATCATAGGGGCACTTCAACTGTGAGAGACGGAATCTAAAACAAAAATCCAGAATTTCACATTGTATGATTTTTAAGTAAAAATTTGCATTTTATTGCATGACATAAGTATTTGATCACCTACCAACCAGTAAGAATTCCAGCTCTCACAGACCTGTTAGTTTTTCTTTAAGAAGCCCTCCTGTTCTCCACTCATTACCTGTATTAACTGCACCTGTTTGAACTTGTTACCTGTATAAAAGACACCTGTCCACACACTCAATCAAACAGACTCCAACCTCTCCACAATGGCCAAGACCAGAGAGCTGTGTAAGGACATCAGGGATAAAATTGTAGACCTGCACAAGGCTGGGATGGGCTACAGGACAATAGGCAAGCAGCTTGGTGAGAAGGCAACAACTGTTGATGCAATTATTAGAAAATGGAAGAAGTTCAAGATGACGGTCAATCACCCTCGGTCTGGGGCTCCATGCAAGATCTCACCTCGTGGGGCATCAATGATCATGAGGAAGGTGAGGGATCAGCCCAGAACTACACAGCAGGACCTGGTCAATGACCTGAAGAGAGCTGGGACCACAGTCTCAAAGAAAACCATTAGTAACACACTACGCCATCATGGATTAAAATCCTGCAGCGCACGCAAGGTCCCCCTGCTCAAGCCAGCGCATGTCCAGGCCCGTCTGAAGTTTGCCAATGACCATCTGGATGATCCAGAGGAGGAATGGGAGAAGGTCATGTGGTCTGATGAGCTTTTTGGTCTAAACTCCACTCGCCGTGTTTGGAGGAAGAAGAAGGATGAGTACAACCCCAAGAACACCATCCCAACCGTGAAGCATGGAGGTGGAAACATCATTCTTTGGGGATGCTTTTCTGCAAAGGGGACAGGACGACTGCACCGTATTGAGGGGAGGATGGATGGGGCCATGTATCGCGAGATCTTGGCCAACAACCTCCTTCCCTCAGTAAGAGCATTGAAGATGGGTCGTGGCTGGGTCTTCCAGCATGACAACGACCCGAAACACACAGCCAGGGCAACTAAGGAGTGGCTCCGTAAGAAGCATCTCAAGGTCCTGGAGTGGCCTAGCCAGTCTCCAGACCTGAACCCAATAGAAAATCTTTGGAGGGAGCTGAAAGTCCGTATTGCCCAGCGACAGCCCCGAAACCTGAAGGATCTGGAGAAGGTCTGTATGGAGGAGTGGGCCAAAATCCCTGCTGCAGTGTGTGCAAACCTGGTCAAGACCTACAGGAAACGTATGATCTCTGTAATTGCAAACAAAGGTTTCTGTACCAAATATTAAGTTCTGCTTTTCTGATGTATCAAATACTTATGTCATGCAATAAAATGCAAATGAATTACTTAAAAATCATACAATGTGATTTTCTGGGACAGTCTCTCACAGTTTAAGTGTACCTATGATAAAAATTACAGACCTCTACATGCTTTGTAAGTAGGAAAACCTGCAAAATCGGCAGTGTATCAAATACTTGTTCTCCCCACTGTATATGGGCTATTTTCAGCCTTTTCCTGGGTAGCTTCTCAGAGATAGACATATGGAAAAGAACAAACAAAGCAAGAGAAAAAAACTAAAAACATTCAGCAGTCCATTAAATCAGTTGGTGTGTGTAAGTGTGTGTGTGCTGCAGGGTTGAAACTACAAACCCATAGGCTTGTCGCTCTGATCCCTTCCATGCTTTTGGGAGGGAGGGTGGACAATGAGTCTGTTATAGGGGATGTAAGCAATGGCAGCTTTCATGGCTGGGATAAGTTCTTTCCTCTTCTGGTGCACAGCTTCAGGATAGTCCACGTTGAGGAAGATATACGTTCCTCTCAAGTTCTTGGCTCTTTCCAGAACAGCTACCTTGTCCTTGAACCTCAGGAACTTGACTACTATCAGCCTGGGCCTGTCACCTGGGCCAGTGGTGGGTTTTACAGTCCTGTGGGCGCGCTCCACCTCAATCTTCCTGTGGTCCATCTTCAGTTTCTCAGAAAACATTTCCCTCACTTTTTCCTCAGACTCCGTCCAGGTCTCGTGGAGATTCTGCATTTCCATCCACAACAATGTTGTCCCTCGAGATAATCTGATTTATCCATCATTGTTATCATGGATTCACATACAGGACTAAATGTCCTCAATGACATACAGAATGTTGTCATCTTGCCGTTTTCCTATTTAAACTCATCGAGCTGACCCTGGGAGAACTGCAAGCTGTTCTTCAGGTCCTGGACCTTTCTGGTCAGGCCGTCCATTATTTTATTAGTTGACTCTACCAGTATTTGGACACAACACTTGAAGCTATTTTCATGTTGGTTGTAGAACTATTTTTGTTCGTTTAAAAGATCCTTCACCTGTGATAGAGAGACACCACTGTCCTCAACTGTACTCCCACCGTTCTTTGGTCTTTGTCATGGTAGCTAGCAATGTAGGTTACGCTGTTACTCCTCACAGTTCCAGACAGGGCAGGTCACAGGGAAGATGGAAACAGCAACAAACAGCAGTGACCTAGACAGTCACAAGCCCGGGACAACCCGTGGTCCCAGCCACAAGGACTAACTGCGTCGCGGGCTGCGTTCAAGCCCTCAAGGAAACCCCGCTAGCTTGATAGGCAGCTAGGCTAGCTGCTATGCCAAGCAGCTCATCAGAGCCCTTGGTCGGCAGGATCCCTGGACCAATAGCAGCAGTCCCAGAAACTGATGCCAACCGCATCGCGGGATCCAAACTCAAAAAAGGTAGCTAACTGGAAAGAGCTGCAGCGTTTTGAACTGTGAATCAAGTAATTTCTGACTGAGACAGGTAGGTATAGAAAGAGTTACAGTAATCCAGGCATGAGGAAATAAAAGCATGTATATGTTTCTCCAGATCAGTGACTGAGATAAGACTTGACTTTAGCTATATTTCTTAGATTATAAAAACAGGACTGGACAACCTTTTTTTTACATGCAGCTCAAGGTTTAGGTCAGGGTCAAAGAAGACAGCAAGGTTTCTGCCTGTAGGCTTTACATTTGTGGACAAATGACCAAGGTTATCTATCATCTGAGTTCTAGCCAGGTGGGGGTCAAATACAACCTCAGATGTTTTATCATTGAGGTGGAGAAAATTGTCAGACATCCAACATTTTATGTCAGCAAGACACTTGTGAAGGGTAGCTATACTAGCTTGGTCACTGTCTGATTGGTAAATAGAGCTTCATGTCATCCGCATAGCAGTGAAACTGAATGTTATGATTGCAGATGTCACCAAGGGGAAGAATATACAGGGAAAAAAGGATGGGGCCCAGAATTGACCCGAGGTACACCGTAGGGCCCGATTCAGACTTCACGCCTTTTGTATGCATGTCTTTCCTATGCAATTCTCAGTAGTTGGTATTCAGACTTACCTTATGCAGGTGTGGTTCCCTTGCGCACACTTAATACATTTAATTCAAACACTGAAAAGCCTCCCACTTGCTGGCCAAGAGATTTTCTAGTGGAGTTTTCATTCAATAGGGTTTTCAGTATATTTATCTAAAGCCATCCCTTTAAATTTGGTGTACCTTTCATTTATATTTTCTCGACAGACTCACTACAATATTTTGAGAAAAGGGTTCAGAATATAAGGGATCAATTAAAGAAAGCCATGTATTGTAAATACACCCATGTTAGTCTCCCTTTCAGCACCAATTGGTAGATTTAAAAATACTCTGTTGTAGTACATTATTTAGGGTTAGGAAAGTATATATGAATAATTTAAAAAAACAGGTTTGGAGAGCCTTTACGCATGAAATATATTGGTGAATCAAAAATACAGTGGTTTGATTCATCCTGAAAGTTGCCATATTCATTGGTTCAATATTGGAGGAGAGAAAAGCGTACAATATGGCTTGAACACTAGTCCTATAAATCTACACTAATAATCCTCACTAATCATGAACTGTGATGACAACTGTCCAGTCGTCAGGTAACCGTGCGCCAGGCTCAAGACTTAAACTGCTATGTATGGTCTGCGTTTCATATAGGTTACATGTCCCATATTATTGCACTTGTAATACGTTAGCCTAATGATCCACTATTGCTAGCGATCCTCAGGAACATGGAGGAAAGAAAGGTCAACTAACAATGGAATGGAATGATGCAAAATGTAAGGAAACTAACACTAAAGTGACAGTTGTAAATGTATGTAGGGTATAACTGACGGTGGCTACCGATAGTGCAGTGTTAATTTTGGCACTATTTTTATTTGTTTAGTGTAGTCTTAGTAATTTTGACTAAAATATAATTAACGCGTAGTCACATTTTAGTCTAGTTATTGTCAAAATGACGAAAACAGTGGGCCATTTTAGTCACATGACATTTGTATTGCCTCATTAACCTACAGTACATTCGGAAAGTATTCAGACCTTCACTTTTCCCACATTTTGTTAAGTTACAGCCTTATTCTAAAATAGATTAAATAGTTTTTTTTCCCCATCAATCTACACACAATACCCCATAACGACAAAGCAAAAACAGGTTTTTAGAATTTTTTGCAAATGTATTAAAAATAAGAAACTGAAATATAACATTTACATAAGTGTTCACACCCTTTACTCAGTACTTTGTTGAAACACCTTTGGTAGCGATTACAGCCTCGAGTCTTCTTGGGTATGATGCTACAAGCTTGGCACACCTGTATTTGGGAAGTTTCTCCCATTCTTCTCTGCAGATCCTCTCAAGCTCTGTCAGGTTGGATGGGGAGTGTCACAGCACAGCTATTTTCAGGTCTCTCCAGAGATGTTTGATCGGGTTCAAGTCCGGGCTCTGGGTGGGCCACCCAAGGACATTCAGAGACTTGTCCCGAAGCCACTCCTGCGTTGTCTTGGCTGTGTGCTTAGGGTCGTTGTCCTGTTGGAAGGTGAACCTTCGCCCCAGTCTGAGGTCCTGAGCAGGTTTTCATCAAGGATCTCTCTGTACTTTGCTTTGTTCATCTTTCCCTCGATCCTGACTATTCTCCCTGCTGCTGAAAAACATCTCCACAGCATGATGCTGCCACCACCATGCTTCACCGTAGGGATGGTGCCAGGTTTCCTCCAGACGTGACGCTTGGCATTCAGGCCAAAGAGTTCAATCTTGGTTTCATCAGACCAGAGAATCTGGTTTCTCATGGTCTGAGAGTCCTTTAGGTGTCTTTTAGTGAGGAGTGGCTTCCGTCTGGCCACTCCACCATAAAGGCCTGATTGGTGGAGTGCTGCAGAGATGGTTGTCCTTCTGCAAGGTTCTCCCATCTCCTCAGAGGAATAGTGACCATCGGGTTTTTGGTCACCTCCCTGATCAAGGCCCTTCTCCCCTGATTGCTCAGTTTGGCCGGGCAGCCAGCTCTAGGAAGAGTCTTGGTGGTTCAAAACTTGTTCCATTTAAGAATGATGGAGGCCACTGTGCTCTTGGGGACCTTCAATGCTGCAGAAATGTTTTGGTACCCTTCCCCAGATCTGTGCCTCAATCCTGTCTCGGAGCTCTACGGACAATTCCTTCAACCTCATGGCTTGTTTTTTGCTCTGACATGCACTGTCAACTGTGAGACCTTATATAGACAGGTGTGTGCCTTTCCAAATGATGTCCAATCAATTGAATTTACCACAGGTGGACTCCAATCAAGTTGTAGAAACAGCTCAAGGATGATCAATGGAAACAGGATGCACCGGAGCTCAATTTCGAGTCTCATACGTTTTCAGATCCTTTGCTAACTAAGGTATTTCTAAAACCTGCTTTTGCTTTGTCATTATGGGGTATTGTGTGTAGATTGATGAGAATTTTTATTTATTTAATCCATTTTAGAATAAGGCTGTAAAAGGGAAGGGGTCTGAATACTTTCCGAATGCACTGCATATGAAGTAGTTCTAAAATTCCAGACGAAAAAATTAATTGGAACCATTAGCGGGTTTTATGATGCGTCCACTGTAGGTGCTATTGGTGCTGGGAATGATACTGAACCACCCATGCTCACGGAGAAACATCTGCCACAAAGATAGGACCTGAACCAGTTGAGGACAACGCCAGATTCCCACCCACCTTTCCAGCCGGTCAACAAGGTTGTTATGATCAAGGGTCAAATGCAGCACTGCGATCCAAAACAACTAGATAGAGCATTCACCGGCAGCCAACATAAGGTCATTACTAGCTAGGTTTCCATCCAATTGGTGACAGATTTAAAATGCAAATAGCTATTGGGAAAATGCGCATATGGCGTTTCCACCTAATGGACTTGTTGCAGATAAAAATCAGTGCGTGATGAGGTAGTGCACACGAACATTTATTTTTCGCTCAAATTTAAAATGTGCCGAATAAAACACCAAAAGTTAAGTGTTTCCATCGTATTTTCAACTACAAAAACTGTTAAATAGCTAAATGTGCCTACTCCGGTTTTGGCAAGTGAGCTCAAACCAACCACAGCTCGCAGATACAGTGCGGTTAGGATGTGCAGTTAGGCTTGTCTACATGTGATTATTATAATAGCGAAAATATTTTTCTTTGTCAAACAGCAGTCAAGTATCGATCATGTCACCAGATAGACCCTCGATATTTATTGGAAAGGATCATCAAGCTCATCACCAACGCCGTGCACTTTCACTACCCTGTGAAAGCCATCATAATTTATTTCATCTGTAGCCTAATAAACTGCATGGTTTCCCGAGTGGTAGTGGGAGGCCCACACACACACACCATTTCATCACGTGACTCAAAGTTTACTTCGATATGTTTTATTATAGCAATATTTGAGCATTTTTACGTTTCCACCGCCATTTCTCGCATAACATTTTACCAACACAAAAAGATCCCACAATGTCAAGCGAACAAATTATCGGCATTTATGAAATTGTAACGAAACTTCCTGTTTCCATCAAAGCCGTCGTGATTTTTCTTTGTACAGTATGATGACTTCAGGCTACCTGCATAAAAACCGAGGATGGAAACGTGGTTACAATAAAGCAGTTTCCGTGCTGTGAAGTGAGCGGAAGGCCGACTGGAATTTTTAAGTTGTGCATTCTCAAATGAGTCACCATTGCTTGAAGACCACTTTCTAAAATCCTGGATTTAAAAAAGTTGAGTAACCCCTCATCTGCAATTGATCTCTCATGCAGTTGGTGTTCGATAAAACAAACAAACACAGGATTTTCGTTATGTTATATAAATTCAGCCATTTGACAAGTATTTCCGTATTTAGGTTACAAATAGACACATTTGTTCCATTTCAAGAAACCATACAATTTTTTTATTTGTTCATGTCATATTCTATAAGTTCAAAAAAAAGATTAAAAAAAGACATACCCAACATAAATTCCCACTGCATTCTGGGACAATACAAAATAAACTCAGACACAACAAAGGAAAGCATGAACACTCAAACACATCTAATCACCCTCTTTCTAGTGCCTTTCCTCAGCCAGCCCTTTCCCACTCAGTCACACACACACCTCAAACCTGGGCAGTAACAGAAATGTGCATAGTGTGCACACACAGAAATCGATACAGATACAATAAGACCATATCAGGATGAGTCTCGAGCTGTATATACAAACACCCTTTCAAGGGCACAAGAGGTTTTACACATATTTTCTACCCTCTGTCTGCCTGTTCAACCCCATTGAAGCCATGTGGTTTTAGGCACACGATGGAACATTAAGAAGATCTGCAGCTGTAGGTTTAGCATCAGGCATCCTATAGCTGACATATGAAGATATTAACAGCGTTAACCACTCAGCTATTTAGAACATATTTCCTTATTAGTCAATGGACATTAGTATACTTTGAGACATCTTACATGTCTCCCTTTCAAGGGATAAGGGATAGAACTGTTTACCGGTTGGGTCACCACCTTTTTTCAATGAACTTCTTTGCCAGTGTTCATTGTTCTACATGGTGCAAAGAGCAACTACAGTTTCTATTATGATGTCCATGTGGATGCTAGTGTGGTCTTTAGATTTCTTTTTCAAGGGTTAAAAGCAATAAAATGGTACTGTTTAAAGAAAAATGGTCCACGGTCATAGAGCAAAGCTAAACTTTAAGGCAGAAATGGCACCCTCTGATGGGCAAAAAGGAAAACATGCAAAGGAAATGGGTCCTTTACACACTTTTAAAAAAATATTCCCATCATTGTTGGGGAGCCTTTGTACAAAACAAACACTTAATTACACACCTCTCAGTCAAACAAATGAATTTGCAAATTAACTCAGTCAAAGATTGCGCAGAAAATAAGCAAAATAAAATCAATCTAGACCCAAGAAGATGGAATGTAACATTTTAATCAATTTAAGACCATGTTTGAATAGGGAAAGGAATCCACTGAGTTGTAACCTAAATTGCATCTGCTTCATAGAAGTCAAAACCTGTGAATTTGTGAATTAGCATGGACCCATTTTTCAAAGTCAAGCAGAACTGTGAGGAGTTGCTCACACAGCACAGGGAAAAAGTTAAGATTGTACACCACCTACACACGTGCCTATGTTACAGAGCTCATCTTGACAAGAACTGCAGAAAACACTTATTCATGAAAGAAAGAACCCTGTATGTACGGATAATGTACGTCAGCTTTGATGTGCAATGAAGAGACAAGGTCAAAGAGCACTTGAAGCCCAGACCGTCAACGAATAATTGTTAATGATCAATTCGGTCAGAATCCACTCAATACTGCGAGCAAGAGTCATGCCTATTTCTCTACTAAGAATTCTCTCAATACTAATTCAAAATGTAGCGATCTTCTACACATGCCAGAGGGGACGTACCACTGATACACTTCAATGTCTGTCTACACAGCAGAAAAACTGGTTCTTGTTCTAAATGATTTACTGGGGGAAAAGCAACTCCAATCTAACAGGAGAAGTTGATGAAATACAGTAGTTTACATTGACAAGATTTACACAGAGGGGACTTCTGGCAATCTTTCCTCATGTTTCAGCCCCGCGTTTCCTTCAGTTAACGTAAAGGGTACCTCACATCTTTTAAGCGATGGTGATACAGGAATGAAGGTTCTAAATGCGTCCACTTCATTTCAAGGCATTCGCTTAGACTGTTAACCAGAATTGAGTGTTCATTACAGCACTGTGTGATACCTGCCTGACTGTGGTCCTCCACACAAATACATCAATAGCACCTCATTGAATCAGAAAGGCAGAGAGCTTTTGAGGTTCTCGTTCTGTTGTGAAGCAGGTGCACCGTGCTTATTTCTAAAAATTCACCTTCGCTCATGATGCCCAGACCAAAGCCCAATCTGAGTATGTAGACGTTGCAAACATCAACCATGACCTCATTAGTTACATATTATAACTGTTCTTATTTTAGTTTTCACAACGACAGCCTAAGGAATATATGTCTCTCGCAAATATATTGTTCCTCGCCCCATACAAACTCATATTTAATCTATGTAAATGTAAATGAAACAATTAATACAAGTGACCAAATATATTGTGACATTTTGCAGTCAGTCATCAAGGTGCTTACTTAGTGAGTTGTAGCATTCTCATAGCATTTGGTGTTGCCAGTGACTAGAATGAGTTCATGCAAGTGTCTACACAGATGCTCATGTGCATTAAAGTTATATACCCTGCAGTTCAGTACCCCACACGGCAATTGCCACTGTTAGACCGGCTGTGGTGGCCATATTGGAGAGGAATCACCTCTCGGTGGTCTCTCCTGTGGTGAAGCTTAGGTCATCAGAGATCAACTGGTCCCCTGGGAGGAAAGAAGAACAGAAGCATTTAAACAATCTTAGCAATCATTCCCTTCCACAGTACTAGCAAACTGATTTGAGGCTAAATGTGTGTGGACAATGTGCAGAACTGGAACCCCACACTAGGGTATGTGTGTTTTTGTGTGAGGGGGTTACACAGCAGGTAACAATATTGACCTGCGCAGGGCAGTGCCTGGGCGTCATAGCGACAATCTCCAGCCTCCAGGGCCACCACCTCGTCCTCGTTCTCCGTGTCACAGTCGATCTCACTGTCACTGCTCATACCTGGCAGCAGTACCACTGTCCGCTTCTGGACAACATGACCTGACAGACAGAAAGATAGAGGGACACACAGGATAAGGGAAAACAGAATGACAGGGAGAGAGTGGGAGAGACAGGCAAACAGAAAAGGGAGAGAACAGCACATTGGTAAACAAACAGTTTGGGGGAGACAAAAATATCCTTATAGCGAAGTCTCACAGGTAAGGGGAACACCATCAGTGCCAAGAGCACACCTCTCATTCTGCACACAGTGCCAAGTAAACACCCACTCGCTCTCTCTACAGACACACTCATCCCAGAGTTCATTAGGAGTAATGCTGCAGGATAAACATCTTTTAAAAATACCCTTCTCAAAGAAGCTGTTAACTCTACCTGCAGTATGGTATTAGATTACAGTATATTCTATCCACTTAAGATGAAAAGTGGAGCTCAATCCTTAGTGCCATCACATCAGCAATCCTCCATAGAGGAGGGTGGAATGAGAGGTGGAGGACGGGAGGGGTGTAAGAGCAGTGAGGGCTCACCTTGGTTGGGGCATAAAGAGGGTTCCTCTGCCAGGGAGAGCAGTGACTGGCGGATCTCAGCCGTCTCCTCCGAGTCACAGTCCAGAGAGCTGTCCGTCAGCAGGCCGGCCCTGAGGGAGGGGAGGGGGAAGAGAGGAGAGAGAGAAGGAGGGTGTCAGTTTACACAATTCCCTTGTCACAAAGCCTCCTGCACAACATCACCTCAGATAATCCCCATGGCCACAGATGTGTCCACTGCCAAGACCTTTTCACACTGCTCCAAGAGTGGTCCATCAATGACTAAATGGCCATCCACACAAAATGCTGGACAGGAGGAAGGTAGATCTGCCACTCTTGTTTTAAGCACAAGTGAAATTGTATGATTTGAATAGACATGGGCATATTTTTCTTCATTTCTTTCTAAGGTATTGTTGAGATTTATGATTTGCATTCGTATCACCATTAGCTGTTAAAGAAGCAGCAGCTATTGTTCCTGGGGTTCACACAAAACTTGACAAAATACAGAACACTGATGGATAGGATCAGCAACATTTTGGCAAGAGAGAAAAAGTTAATAAATACACCACTCTAGTAGCTGGTTCATTCCAAACCTAAACAATTATTTTAGAGAAAGCTCACTCTCAGGCCTTCTTGGTCCACTGGGAGGACCAATTGTAATACTAAATAGGGTGCCACATAAATACCACTGAGTCTACTTAGCTATAACAGCAGCAGCAAATACTTTATTTTCACTTATCCGGCCTTCTTTTAAAACCCAGCCAAGGTTGGCACAGTAAAGTAATTTTAAAAAACAGTAGCACAAAACAAATATGACGCCAAAAAAGCAAATTGTTAAATTGGAGGCTTTGTCAGGAGCTAAACACTTGATAAAGGAATAATAACCAAAGTGTTGGTTTAAAGCGATCCATTAAAAGATTGTGGAGCAAACAGAAATGTTGTGTGAGGGAGTTTATTTTCTCAACTGTCAAGTACACTTTTCAATTATCAAGTGCCATTCTCCAAGCACCTGGACTGTATACATTTATTTTATTTTATTAAACGTAATAGAATTTCAATCCAATCACTTTGGATCTCCACAAATGCATAGGGGCTAGGGTTGGATTTGGATTTAGGACAGGGTGTTAGTTTTACCCCATGGGCTGGGTCCTGGGTCGTGTCATCGTGGCGGTCGAGATGCCGCTGAGGCACCCCAGAGCGTACAAGTCGGCCACGCAGAGCTGCTCCTGGTCGTGTTTGGAGCTGCAGGGTTTGTTTTCGGAGCAGGACGACGAGTTGCCCAGATAGGGAGGGGAGCTGTGGGCGCTGCGTGGCTTCAGGGCTCCTACAGTATGACACAGCACAGGGAAACACTGGTCAGTCAGAAGTCATCAGCTGACAATCATTCATTTGGGAACATAGGTGGAGCCATGGTGGTCTAAACACTGATAACCCCACCTCTACCTGGCTTTACTACTGACCCTCTGATCCATTGGAGGTGTCCCTGGGAAAGAGGCCTTGGTCGCTGGACAACTCTCCATCGCTCTGGCCTCTCAGCTCCTTCTCAACTAGGTCGGTGGCCCTCCTCAGGCCCAGCCCACTCCCCTCCTGCTTGTGAGATGAGGCCTTCTTCCCTCCTGCCACACAAACCACAGATAGATAAACATCTGACTGAGCAGTCGATAGCTCCCCAGCTGCCCGTCTAGAGTCTTCAAAAAGAGTTTGACAGTAGAACGTGCTGTACTGTGAAATGCTATCCAGTTCCACAGATTGTAGTGTGTGTGTGTACAGCAACACTCACCAGAGCGACAGTGTCTGGAGGCCCCAGGTCCTTTCCTTATCAGATCTAGCTCTGTGGGCTTCCTGCTGGGCCCTAGGTCTGAGTGGTAAGATGGCCCCTGCTCCACCCCTGTGGCCCCGCCGGAGGGCCCTGCCTTGGTCTCCCCCCGTGCTTCCAGCT
Source organism: Coregonus lavaretus (assembly GCF_964263955.1). Taxonomy (NCBI): domain Eukaryota; kingdom Metazoa; phylum Chordata; class Actinopteri; order Salmoniformes; family Salmonidae; genus Coregonus; species Coregonus lavaretus. Next base: position 27,470,980 of record NC_139997.1, read on the forward strand.
GACACTTGACATCCGACATCTTACTGCGCACCTCGGCCATCTGTGCCTTGAGCCGAATCAGGACCCCCGAGTCTGGGGCTCCCCGCCGCACTGTCTGAGGCCTGCGCTCACCCCGCTCCTTCCTGGAGTGGACTTGGACTGGCAAGAGAGAGAGTAAAGCGAAGAATGAAAAGAGGAGATGACTAGATTAATTGGCTATTAGCGCTTGTCCTAATGTTTCCCAGAGAGGGAGTGACTGTGCCCTAGCTTGGCTACCCAGTACAAAGTAGGAGGCTGTGAAAGAGAGACCCTACCTTGGCTGTGCAGCAGGGAGGCAGGGGGTCTGGGCTGAAGGCCCCACAGTGACTCCACACTGCTGCGCTCCTTCAGGTCCAGTAGCTGGATGAGGATGACGGGGTCAATCTCCAGCAGATCTCCAGCCGAGGGGAGACCACTACGCCTCAGACACCTGGCCCCGGGGTTAGAGCTTCCTGGGAGAGTGGTAGAGTCAGAGGTACAATGGTGAGGAAGGAAGGGGAGACCAAAAGGTGAGCTATACTGGATAAGCTTCTATCTATTGAGTGTTGGAGAAGTAGTAAAGGGAGTCAACTGACACTTTGAATGAGTTTGGAATAGGGCATATTGAATACTGGTTGCAAAAGGAAATCTTTATCTAGGTTTAACACAGAGCGGAGCGCTATGGTTACTAAACAGCCCACGCTGCATCTCCATTTGAAGTTACAGTAGACATTTACATTTTAGTCATTTAGCAGACGCTCTTATCCAGAGCGACTTACAGTTAGTGAATAAATCTTTTTTTTTATATTGGCCCCCCGTGGGAATCGAACCCACAACCCTGGCGTTGCAAACGCCATGCTCTATCAACTGAGCTACATCCCTGCCGGCCATTCCCTCCCCTACCCTGGACGACGCTGGGCCAATTGTGCGCCGCCCATGAGTCTCCCGGTCGCGGCCGGCTGCGACAGAGCCTGGATTCGAACCAGGATCTCTAGTGGCACAGTTAGCACTGCGATGCAGTGCCTTAGACCACTGCGCCACTCAGGAGTACAGTAGACCCTCTTCAGAAAAGAGAACTCCTGCACCAAGATTCAATTCAACTCTCCAGCCATTTCACTACAGTATTAAATGAGTCAGCCGGCGCACAGCTACGAGAGCAGCAGAAAAATAATTACGGTCTGCATACAATGAGCATTTAAAAAAGGCGAGAGATTAGATTGGAAAAACCACAACTCTGTATGAGGCAGTGAGAGTAATGGCGGCGGGGACGATAATCCACTTTGCAGCCAATGTTTAATGAATACATTTGAATTTGAATAACCTCCCTGGCTAACCCACTATTAGGCATTCGGGCATGTAATAATGGATATTTTCCTTTGAGGAGAGTCAGATATGAAGTAAAAGAGACTATCAACATGTCCAAGTTTAAGGACGGCCCATACTGAGTTGCTAAAGTTGAAATCAATTACCAAAATACCGAAGAGTAACAGGACAAGACTTAGATCTGCCAAAGAAAGGTGCATCCTAAACCCTACGTAAATTAAAGTAAACTGTGACACATGAATTACGTTCCTTCACTTCATGCATGCAAATTTAAGCATCGTTATGCAGCCCTTTACACTCCCCTTTGGCTTAACATGCACACACACAGTTTAAACGTTCCACATCAGCACCCATGACATCCTCTTTAAGCCCCATCACACTAACACGCACACACTAGAGAGATCTGATGAGAGAAAAAAAAAGGTTCCGGAAAGAGAGAGACACAGAAAGTATGAGAGGGAGAACTAGGGAGAGAGGGTGAGAGAGAGAGAGAATGGGATGGAGAGAAAAGAGGGGAGGGAGATGTAAAAACAGATGAGGGAGTAGAGAGAGAAAGAGAGACAACCTGCTGCTCCTGCCACATCGTCAGGCAGTTCTCCCTCCTCCATCTCCAGGTTCCCACTGAACTCCACGTCATTCTCCCCAGACCTGAGAACCAGAGACCATCAACTTCAGGACTGGGAACAACATTGTTACAATGTCACGGTCAAACAAACACTAAAACTTTAGCTGACAGCCAACACTAAAGCTGACTCACGCCCAAACCACACCAAGACCGGGAAAAAAGCCTACCTATCATTTCAAATAGCCTAGCTGTCATTTAATTTGGTCAACTGAGTTTTAGTTGATTGAGTTTCTCAATTGGTTTCATTGGCCGATTCATTGTTACAAGACAGTGAGATGTGACCATTTGGGGACATGGACATTTTGTTCCGTCCATGGACCTCTATGGGTATAGATCCTGTGCACGTTCAAGTCAACCCCACTTAAGGAAAATTGAGTTCCTTGGCCAATACTAAGGCTGGGAGACAGCATTATGAGCCAACTAATAAAATCAGCATCCGCAAGACCTTGGCTGGACCAGCAACTCTTAAATGAGAAAGTGGGTCCATGTCCAGGACTCCGTAAATCACAGAGCAGTGTTCCCTTACCAAAAAGCTTTTTAGGGTGATTAGACAGAAAGTGCTCTGTGTTGTAACAGACCAGCTAGTAGCTCTACTGATGAAATGGTTGGACCGTGCACTGCAATGTTCTCTCTGGAATGGTACAGCTTAATGATGAGTCGTGCTGTTATTTTAGCAGGGGCCCCATGGGATGTGCGTGCCCATTTGAGAGTGTGCAAGTAAGGGACTGTGTGCGTGTCCTTTGTGTGTTCGTATACCTCAGTCTGTAAGCTTGCCCTGTACACATTCCTTTAGGTATGCCCCGGCGGAGAACAGGGGATAAAAGGGGAAACATAGCAGCCCTTGCTATTGTATCAGCCCCTAGTACAACATGAGTCAGAGATATCCAGCAGAGCTTTTCTCACTCAGCGTATTTATAGACGTTGGAACGACACATCCCAGAGCATCTGGGAGGAGAAAAAGCCCTACCAGCCCTACAGCTGGGAGGAGAAAAAGCCCTGCCAGCCCTACAGCTGAGAGGAGAAAAAGCCCTACCAGCCCTACAGCTGAGAGGAGAAAAAGCCCTACAGCTGAGAGAGACAGCAAGCGAGAGATCGGGAAGTGCCTTGTGGGCGGAGAGGGGGATGACACTTGACTGTGGTTTCCCCCCACAGGGCCTGAGAGGATCCTTGTTAAAAGCAAACATGGAGCACTAACATGGATTTATTGAAGTGTTTCAGGAGAGGCATGGAGATTGGACAATGTGTGTGCGTACAGGTCTGTATGAAGACATGGGAAGCCCTTCTGTGAGTGTTTATGCATACAGTAAATGTGTGATAATGTCTATGTATGTGTGCAAGTGTGTGTGTGTGTGTGTGTGTGTGTGTGTGTGTGTGTGTGTGTGTGTGTGTGCGCGCGCGTGTGTGTGTGGAAGGAGCTGGTGAGCCTCGTGTTGGTTTTTTACCCTCAGCCAGCTAGGCAGTATGAGGAGCAATGATGACTCATGGATGGCTCATCTGGAGAGCTCACAATGAGGGGGTGGAGGGGAGAGAGAGAGAGAGAGAGCGAGAGCAAACATGCGAGGCTGATGCTCCAGCTAGTGCTGCACTCCACTCTCAGCCTCTCTGGTCGCAGGGGTTTGAAAACACATAAATTAGGTCTGCATACACTAGTCATATCAAAACTACACATTTTCTAAGTAGCACAACCCGGGTGGGGATGAGTGGGTGGGGGGGGGCAGAGGGAGTCTAACTGAATTGTACTGATCGGATGCAGATATAATATAATTTAATTTCTGCATTCCCCCCCCCCCCCAAAACGAGAGAGTTCGGTGGTTGGGGGCGACTGTGCCGGTGGGTCACTCACATGGTCTCCTCGTCGATGTCGTTCTCCTCTGTGTTACTGGTTGCCGTGGAGCTGCCTGAGGTGCTGCTGCCGTCCAGAGGGTTCACCTCCTCATCCCCCGTCAGACAGTCCACCTCCAAGTCCCCGTCAGACAGCTCCTGACCACACCACAACGTTGGCACAACATTTACATAACATAAGAGCCTTTAGTGCTGCTGTGCCGTGTTTTATCATCTGATACACCAATGAAATAGTACATGCTCAAGGTTCCCATCAGACAGCTCATGAACACACTTCAACATTAATGCAACATTAGCACAATGTTCAGACAACACGCAGCCTGGAGCTCAGCTCCTGACGCACCAAGTGTTTCCCCTCTACTGTGCCCCATCTCCTTCTTAAGACAATTTATGATAATGCACGCCGAGGTCAGCGCTTAAGACTAGAGACAATTAGTGGAAGAAAAGGTGGAGTGTTTCTGAAATCTAATTTAGTCCAGTGCTATAGACTATTGATGCGCCGTTTTTAAAATGACATACATTTTAATCTGAAACAAATATTAACCAAAATTATACGTTGTTGATTTTTTCTGGATTTTAATGTGACAATCTTTCGACCCCAGTGGTTATGAAGGTGACTATCGTATCCACACACCATTTAACCGTTTCGACCACTGAGCTTGAAACATACAGGTAACTGCCAAAAAGGAAACCAAAAAATAGTGTTTTTAATAGGGCATTGGGCCACCACGAGCCACCAGAACAGCTTCAATGCGCCTTGGCATAGATTCTATAAGTGTCTATAACTCTATTGGAGGGATGTGACACCATTCTTCCACGAGAAATTCCATCATTTGGTGTTTTGTTGATGGTGGTGGAAAACGCCATCTCAGGCACCTCTCCAGACTCCCATTAAGGGTGGGCGATATGACCAAAATATAATATTACGGTATTTTTTTTAAAGGACGGTATGAAGGTATTTTATGTTTCTAATAATAAAAGTTCTAAATTTGCTTTATGAGTAGTGTGTGACCCAAGGGTGGCAACACATACATTCTAAGTGATTTCAATAGTTTTTTCTCCATTCTGATTGTTTTATAATGTTCAATTAAACTCAATTTTAAAAAATTGTCAGCATTTTCATCAATTTCTGCATTTCCTGCACTAATTTGGATCATTTCCGTTACCCGATATGGGCAAACAACCTAGGCCTTATTCCTTACCATATGTTGCAATTGTGACATGACTTGTGATTTAGAGCAAAACACTTGGGTGAACTGTTGGAATCATGAAAATTGAATGATTATTCTAATTCTATAGTTAGAATATAATACTGGGCACTTTGAATAGAATGTTGTTTGACATGACGAATGAAAATGCCAGGAAGGAGTTGTTGTGACACGGTAGGACCTAAAGTGTTGACAAGTGTTTCCTAGGGGGACCCTATTATCTTTGGCTACATTTAATAAGTTCTCTCTTCACTACTTCATGTAGCTAACATATTCATGCTTCGCGTATTCCTCTTTGATTTAAAAGATACTGTTGCACAAACAATATGCTGATTTAGGTCTACGCCATCACTGGTATTATCAGGCTGTATAGCTAATTACATTTGCTCTGACTCAGTACATGTATTAGCTAGCTAGCCACCTAACTAGCGATTAGCATTAGCGGCTAACAAGATTTAGGCCCAACTTGCTAAGAAAAGACAAACTAGCTCTTTGCAGATGTAAGAAACACAACCGAATAGTGTAATTATAGAACGCTAGTGGATTTATATTAAGAAGCAAAGTGAAAACCGTGTCCTTGTCATCAACATTGTTGCATGTGCTGAATGGTCGAGGAAAAACAAATGCGCTCCTTGAGTGACAGGGGGCGGGGCTAGGTCTGTGTGGAAAGGTGGAGGATGACTCAAGTAGCGAAGTAAACTATAAAAATGGACGTTACACACGGTGTATCCCATATAACAAACCAAACATTCAAATACCTTTACAGAAGGTAAAGCAAAAACCCTAACTGTTCCGTGCATCAATACCGGTATATCGTAAAATACTGTATACCACCATGCCCTAACTCCCATAAGTGTTAAATTGGTTGAGATCTGGTGACAGACACACACAAACTTTGAAACCCCTCTATGCTCCTTTGATACCCCTCTTTTTAAGTCCCAGATCTCTTCTTCTAGCCATGGAAGCCACAATAATGGGCAACTGGGAATTTTTATACATGATCCTAAGCAAAAAAGGTGGTTGTCCCACTGGCTATCATAAATTGAATGCACCAATTTGTAAGTCGCTCTGGATAAAAGCGTCTGCTAAATGATGTAAATGTAAATGCATGATGGGATGTTAATTGGGGCGGCAGGTAGCCTAGCAGTTAAGAGTGAAAAATCTGTCGATGTGCCCTTGAGAAAGGCACCTAACCCTAATTTCTCCTGTAAGTCGCTCTGGATAAGAGCGTCTGCTAAATGGCTAATCTGTAACTGTAAAACGAATTGCTTAATTAACTCAGGAACCACCTGCTTTCAATATACTTTGCATCCCTCATTTACTCAAGTGTTTCCTTTATTTTCACAGTTACCTGTACATAGCTATAAAACTAAGAGCTTTAAATCAGTATAATCATGTTGTGTGTGCACCATCTTGAACCAAAAATATGAACCAATACAGTGATCATCTGTGGTCCTCATGAATATGATTACAAAGTGCGAATGTCTGAGTTACTCACATTGGAGTCGTGCTGAGTCTTCTCTTCGCCTTTGGTCTCGGTGGTCTGGCAGCCATCCTCAGCCACGGGGCACTTCCCTGAGCGGGAGTCTCTCTCCGAGGTCGAGGGGCCCAGGCGTCGGTTAGGAGGGGACGAGCTGCGAGACTGTTGCCTACGGAACAGCTCAATGGCCAGCCTCTGAAAACGGGTAGACATAATATGCAACGACAACACAATAATCCTTTTTGTTAGTCATTTGTGGTGATCTAAGCCAAGGTTTTCCAAACTCGGTCCTGGGGTCCCCCCTGGGTGCACGTTTAGTTTTTTTGACCTAGCACGGCACAGCTGATTCAAATAATCAAAGCTTAATGAGGAGTTTGTTATTTGAATCAGCTGTGTAGTGCTAGGGCAAAAACCAAAACATGCACCCGGGGGGGGGGGCCCAGAACCGAATTTGGTAAACCCTGATCTAAGCCCCCACCTCTTTGAGGTTGTTGATCTGCTGGATGTAGCTGGACTGGGCTGACTCCAGCTGGCTGATGTACCAGTATTGGTCTCTGCACTTCTGGAAGAAGGTGGGCGAACGCACCTGGTACCTGTTCAGGACAGAGACAGAGTCAACTCGGCAGCCAAACAAGACATCAATGAACCCCGAATTAGAACTGATAAAGACATGGCACCTTTCTGACTAATGTATAGTAGTAACTCACCTGTAGTGCTGAACGATAAATATAAAAATAAAAACACGAGTTAAACATGAGATATCAAGTCAAGAACTATGTGGGACCCTGGGCTGAAACCGAAACGCGGTAATTAACTACAATGACCATAATCCATTGCGCCTGTTCTTTCCGGCTTGGACAGAGATGGATACACTTTTACGCCTGCTACGTTAGGTTAGATACACGGACCGCATGAGAGAGGAATGTACACAACGATGAGAGCGAGGGAGAGAGACAGTTCGTGAATGTATGCCTTTTCTACTTTTAAGAACTAGTAAAATGATTTCGTCAGACAGCTCTGCAGCATGCTTAGGCAGGCTAACCTAGCTAAATATGATGACTAAAGACAAAATGGGGAGCACAGAGATAATGTCTGACTGACTGCTACTGCCTGAGCAGAGATGAGATGTTGACTTTAAGGAATGAAAAACAATAGTCATCAAATAAACATAGTAATATACACAACTGAAATATTTTATTTCATAGTAATTTCCTATTGATGTCAAAAATCGAACAGACCTCAAAAACCACTAATCGCTCAGCACTACTCACCTGAGGACTAGAGTGTCAGTCTGCATGTTGAGGTAGCCCTCGCTGGCCAGCAGGTCCAGTCTGAAGAAGCGGTTGTATCCCCAGCACTCCCCCACCTCAAAGTCTGATGCAAACTCCCTGATAATGTTCTTAGTGGGGTCGCTGGAGGCCTGGTGGACCATCTCCACGCGGTACTCGTACCTACAGACACAAACGTTAAAGGTGATATAACTAAAAGTTCAAACTTGATTGATAGAAAGAGAATGACAATAACTTGACAAAAACATACTTCGACGTTTCAGGGAGTCCTGCAGATAGTTCCAAGAAAACTGACAGGTAGTTGCCGCGCACCACACCGTTGCCATCCTGAAGGAAAAACAAACACACATAATGATGAACATGACCAGTTTTTCACAGATCTTCAATACTGACAACTTAGTTGTGACAAAGGTGACATATCAAATCTAGTAGTTAGAGTAAGATAGGATGAACATAAGAGCTAGTTGTCTAGTAGCAATTACTACTAGAGAACAACCAATTGTTGGAGGTGTATGTCTACTCCAGTGGAGGCTGCTGAGGCTCATAATAATGTCTGGAACAGAGGGAATGGAATGGCATCAAACAAATGGAAACGTGTTTGATGTATTTGATACCATTCCATTCATTCCGCTCCAGCCGTTACCACGAGCCCGTCCTCCCCAATTAAGGTGCCACCAACCGCCTGTGGTCTACTCACTGGGTAAACCTTGAGTCTCCAGCAGAGGCCAGATATCTGGAGTGGTGGGCTGTAGACAGGATCTGCCCTCTGTCTCAGGGTGCTGTAAGACCAACGGAACACACCGGCAGAAAAACAAGTCAGATAGGATGAACCCATTCATTAATTAAACAAGCCAATTTCAACTGAGTCTTGGTAAAGTGTCACAACGAGAGAGAAATTGCTCCTTATCATGGGCCGACATGTCCTTGGTTGCCTTAACGGCGCAAATCCCCCAACCGACTGGTGCTAATACATGATCAGTCACATGCTAATTAGCAGCTAGAGCATAAGCACTTAATCAGAGCCTTGGACCTAGCAACCTAAATTATTTTCCAAGAAACAGAAGCTAAAAGATGTTTAGTTTGTTGTTAAAAAAGACTGTCGATTTCTATTCCTTGTGCATACACAAGCTGAATTTCAGAACATTTTCAAGACTAGATACAGCGGAGGATTTTTTTACCTGAAGTTTGCCAGAACGAAAGTGCTTGAGTCATAGGCAGGAACCAGCTCACTACGTGTGTGGGGGGGAAAGAGAGATGTTCTGTAATTACAGCTCAATTTAATTAAATATCCATTAAAAGCATAAAAATATCTTGCTGCATTATGAATCATCCAAATGGAAATGTATATCTGAAAACACATAATTAAAACTGAACATCCATATTTAAAAGTGGACCCTCCTTTCTCTGACAACAATGTGAAAACACAGCTACAACAAAGTATAAAAAGAGGAATGTAGGGCATGTTTGTATTCTCAAGTTCTCTAGTTGCATGATCTGTGGTTTAGTACATTACCTAGGGAGTGCGGGTAGAATGGGTTTAGTGCAGTAGGGTTTAGTTAGTATATTACCTGGTGAAGTCTGGGGGGACTGGGGTGGTAACAAACGACTGCATGGGCTTGCGGTGAACCTGCTGGAACATGAGCAGGATCTCTGGGCTCTTGGAGATCAACTCGCTCTTACTGCAGGACCGCAGCTGTAGGACAGAACACCACACACAATTCTAGAGCTCTGCATGGGCAACACCTGACCCACACTCTCCCCCCCCCACCTCAATCTAACGCTTAACGTCATCTCATTTCACTGGCGGCATGACATATCAAGGTAAAGTTCCAAAGGCCATGGAAATCCCAAGGCTGTGACTTCAGAGGTGAACGTATAAGAAAACATCTGGGTGAAGGTTTGAAAACACCCATTCTCTCAGGGGGCTTATGACCTTCATTGAATTTATGCTCAGTTTTGAAATATAGGAATCTCTGGACTAAAAAGGGCAGGATTATCAACACCATAAAAACGTAGTTTCTCACATGAGTTTCAAATCAGTGCGAACGCACCTGGTTTCTTTAAGTTTCAAATGAGTTCTCTCAGAAAACAAAAAGTGAATCTCAATATTCTAAAGTGGCTTCCTAGCCTTTTATCCATTAATTTATCTGCACTGATGTGAAAGAACTGGACAGGTGAAAGCACATTGTGGTCCTGAACATCACTGCTTTGAACATCCTGTCTGTTCAGGCCAGTGCAGATCAAGGTTATAATAGTAAACTAAAACGAATCATGAAAAAACAATTGAGTAAACTGAAATAAAATGTACAAACCCATTTGAAAAACAAAAACTATTATCTTTGACTCCAAAACTAACTAAAATAAAAACCATCATGAATTATGTTCAGTTTTAGGTTTTTGGGCACAAATCGAATGGGAGTTTAAGCTTTTGGGGGATTTTCATGCTACTGAAGCTGGCTGGTAAATGCGGCCAGGAGATTCAAAAAGGCCTAGCATTTGCGTCACTATCACTTGCTAACAGGAAATGCTAACTTTATTCTTCATACTTGTACTACTAAAGTTATACTGAACAAAAATATAAAACGCAACAATTACAAAAACTTTACTGAGTAACATTTCATAAGGAAATCAGTCAATTGAAATAAATAAATTAGGCCCTAGTCTATGGATTTCACTTGACTGGGAATACAGATATGCATCTGTTGGTCACAGATACCTTTAAAAAAGGTAGGGGCGTGGATCAGAAAACCAGCGGAAACTGGAACACGCTGTCGTACAAGTCGATCCAGAGCATCCCAAACATGCTCAATGTGTAACATGTCTGGTGAGTATGCAGGCCATGGAAGAACTGGGACATTTTCAGCTTCCAGGAATTGTGTACAGATTCTTGCAACATGGTGCTGTGCATTATCATGCTGAAACATGAGGTGATGGCGGCGGATGAATGGCACGACAATGGGCCTTAGGATCTTGTCACGGTATCTCTGTGCATTCAAATTGCCATCGATACAATTTAATTGTGTTCATTGTCTGTAGCTTATGCCTGCCCATACCATAACCCCACCACCACGGGGCACTCTGTTTACAGTGTTGACATCAGCAAACCGCTCGCCCACACACTGCGGTTGTGAAGCTGGTTGGACGTACTGCCAAATTCTCTAAAATTACATTGGAGGCAGTTTATGGTAGAGGAATTAATATTAAATTATCTGGCAACATCTCTGGTGGACATTCCTGCAGTCAGAATGCCAATTGCACGCGCTCCTTAAAACTTGAGACATCTGTGGCATTGTCGTGTGACAAAACTGCACATTTTAGAGTGGCCTTTTATTGTCCCAAGCACAAAGTGCACCTGTGTAATGTTCATGCAGTTTAATCAGCTTCTTGATATGCCACACCTGTCAGATGGATGGATTATCTTGGCAAAGGAGAAACGCTCACTAACAAGGATGTAAACAAGTTTGGGCACAACATTTGAGAAAACTAAGCTTTTTGTGCATATGGAACATTTCTGGGATATTTTATTTTAGTTCATGAAACATGGGACCAAAACACTTTACATGTTGTGTTTCTTTTTGTTCAGTGTAGAAGACATTGGATTGGTGTAAACATGGGCTTTCTTCCATCCTATTTTTTGCACCAGTCTCGGTGCTATTCCTTTTAAATCCAAGTCACTGAGATTTACTTTATAATTTATACCTAAGCATAGCTCTCGAACATTTTAGTCATTTATAAGACGCTCTTAGAGTGACTTATAGGAGCAATTAGGGTTAAGTGCCTTGCTCAATGGCACAGACAGATTTTTCACCTAGTCGGTCGAGGAATCGAACCAGCGACCTTTCGGTTACTGGCCCAACGCGCTTAACTGCTGGGCTACCTGCCGCCATACAGCCATAGGGTTCCCATTTGAACAATTGACCACAGCGGGGCCAACGTGTACAACGCTCTGTCTAACCCTTAATAATCACAGCGTGCAATACGGTTTAATAAGTTCTACCTTCATATCATACCCACGGAGGTGTTTTGCATTTCACTTCCTGAGCTAATGGAAACTCAGGACGGAAAAACTAAAAGTCTGCTCGAAGCTGTGTTACACAATTAAAAAATAATAATCAGTGGTAAAAAAACAGCTAACACTAAGTGTATCTTTTGTATTTGTAAAGTGATTTTTGGATGATAATTAAAGTAACTGTCCTTTGAACTTTTAAAACGTTTATATTCTGTTAACACTCGTGTTATACTCTTATGTTGCCAAAGCATAAATTGGAGAAGAAAAAAAACAAACTTCAAATCAGACAGTTTAAAAAATGCTTGCCATTTCCTTATAGATTATGATGTCATACTCCTGAGGAGGATGAACTGGCCAATCAGCGCTCTACTCGCATGAATATTTTCAATGACCGCTATACACCCACACCATTCTGTTATTGGGGTACGCCCACACCATTCCAACAAAGAAAATGTGATTTTTCACATACTTAATTACCATTTTTTGGAAACACTGGACAGTTACTTTAAGTTGAGTGTTCAAGGTTTTAAAACCGTATCGCAATCAAGTATCAATTGTTTTTAGATAGTGTTTCACACTTGACCAAATCACCTCAGCTAATCAAAAAGGGACATGGAATGACTAATGTAGCATTGGAGTCATAAGGGCTAGCCTAACCTATGACCTGATCCATCACCTTATTTATTACTGCCCCCCCAGTGGTAAGTGACATCCCAATAAAACTATACAACCCAAATGGCTCCTAGCCTCCAACCCATGCTTTCTAAAACGAAATAATATAAAAACAAAATAAATATATTCATACAACTTAAAATAAAAAAGAACAAATCAGGTCTGAAAACTAACTGAAACTAAACTTAATACAAAACAAAAATAAATAAAAACTAATAGAAATAAAAACGAATATAAAAACACAAAACAATAATAACCTTGGTGCAGAGTAACAGGATATGAAAGGAGTGAAAGCCTCTAGACCATTGGTGGCTCAGTGCCTCCTCTCCCCCAGCTTCCTGCTACCCTGAGTGCTGTTCGGTGTGGCGTGCCAGACTGCCACTTGAAACACTTCACACTCTACTCCTAAACACCTGCCTCCACAAACCACAGGACAATACAGTATGTTCTGCAAGAAACACACCCTCAAGCAGGTACACCACGTCCAATCCACTTGTAGTGCCACCTTTGCTGTTATTATAGACTTTCGGTTTACTGGTGTTAAATGGTACACTACTGGTTTGGTACAAGTTCACACACCTGATGTTCCACCTCTTGCAGGAGAGACTCCAGTAGCTCAGTCTCTTGGGTGAGGGAGGTCTTCTGACCTGTTGTGAGAGGACATTTTCATGTAAGAATAATATTTCAGTGACATAGAAGGGCATTACAGTGACTAGAGAGAACCCGGAATGGTGTCACCAAATGAGCGTACCCATGAGGGTGAGGAGTTTGTTCTTGAGCTGGTTGTCCAGACGGGCGATCATCATCTCTACTGCATTACGGATCTCTCGCACTCGCTCGTCCTTGGCCCCTCGCACTGCTTCCACATTCCTCTCCTGAGAGAAACAGAAAACCATGTTGAATGAAGGCAGACTGTTGCAGAGTTGTAATGTAACTTGGTACAACGGTAACGTCATCTGTCATCACAGATGGATAGTGTGTAGAGGTCTCCTGTAGCTCAGTTGGCAGAGCATGGCGCCTGCAACGCCAGGGTTGTGGGTTCGTTTCCCAAGGGGGGCCAGTATGAAAAATGTATGCACTCACTAACTGTAAGTCGCTCTGGATAAGAGCGTCTGCTAAATGACTAAAATGTAAATGTAAATGTAGAGGAGGCATTCCATCACTACAGAGGAGAATTAGCTGTAGTGCCGTTGTGCCATCTAGTGGCTAAATTCAGCACTGTGCATTGGTGATATTGATACTTTTTTCTCATGTGTGCTTCTAACCAAGCTAAAAAAAACAATCCCATGATATGTCATAATATACAGAAACAGTGCCCCTCACCACTTCCTGCACCAGGCTGATGAGTTCCATGAGGCGGCGGCGGAGCTTGGCCACCTCCTCGTTCACCTTGGTCACGTGCTGCTCATAGATCTCAGCTAGAGGCTTGAAGGTGTGGCCGCCATGCTTGGGAAAGGGGTACATGTGGTGAACATAAAAATGGAGGGACGGACTGAGAGCACTTGTTGTGTTATACCAAACTGATGTGGGCTTGATTGAGAATACTCCTCTGTGGGTCACTTACCATGCCTCCCCACAGAGCACACTGGTGGCAGATGCACTTCTTACAGGTCCAGCAGAACACACTGAGCTTCTCATGGTGGTTCTCACACCTGTAGTCGAGCCACACAACTGATAAGACTGACACATCCAGACCCTCTGGAATATCTTTTCAACACATTTTCTATCATTAACCATGTTTCGATCCACAATTTTTATGCAAGTAAAGTCATACCGTATTTTTAAAAAATCATGACAGCTGTGATGGAAACAGGAAGTGTCTGTAAAATTCTATAAATGCAGACATAATTGGTTCATTCGACATGGTGGGATCTTTTTGTGTCTGTAAAATTAATCATGTGAGAAATGGCAGTGGAAACTACTTTATGCACAAATATTGATATAATAACCATCATATTGAAGTAAACTTCGATTCACGTGATGATATGGTGTGTGGTCCTCCCACTACCACTCGGGAAACCATGCAGTTTATTAGGTTACAGATAAATAAGTTATGAACTTCACAGGGTGGTGAAAGTGCACAGTGATAAGCTTGATGCGCCTATCCAATATCGAGGGTCTTATTCTGTTGACATGATGATCGATGCTTGACTGCCATCTGACAGAGTTGAAAATGTGATAAACACATTGAACTTTAGGTTTTCATTCGAATCATGAAAACGTAACACTGATTTTAATCCCCAAGTCAGTTTGGTGGAAACATCACTGGTGGGAAAATGCACATATTTTTGAATATTCGCATGAACATCTGTCGCAAACTGGATGGAAACCTAGCTACTGTCAGCAAAACAAGTCCCAAACAACCAGCCATTTATAAACTCAGCCCACATTAGAATGTGCTGGGCCTTTCAAATTTCCTAGCTGAAAGGACAAATCGTTCTAGGTTGCTTTTGCCTCATACTTCAGATATGGGCTGAATTTTGTTTAATGGGGTTCAGGTTAGGTTTTAGAGGTCTTCAGAAAGGGGTAGAAAGGGCAGAGAGAGACAGACAGAAAGATAAAGAAAGTGGTGGTAGTGATGATGAATGAGGCAACGGGTCACAGGGGAGCAATGGAAAGGGATGCTGGGGCTCACTTGTCCTTGTCGTTCTCCTCGTGTTTGGAGAGGTTGCAGAGCTGCAGGGTGTCCAGCTGCTGGGTAACTTCCTCAACCCAGCGGCAGTTCACCAGCTCCCGCAGTTGCAGTGGCGCCCTGGATACATAATAATATAATAATAATATGCCATTTAGCAGACGCTTTTATCCAAAGCGACTTACAGTCATGCGTGCATACATTTTTGTGTATGGGTGGTCCCGGGGATCGAACCCACTACCTTGGCGTTACAAGCGCCGTGCTCTACCAGCTGAGCTACAGAGGACCACCCATACAGAGGACATACATACATACATACATACACACACGTATAAGGTCACACACATGATCACTCTTGACATATAATGCCCCCTAAATGGTGGCTACAGCCTAGGTCAGGGGTGTCAAACTCATTCCACGTAGGGCCTAGTGTCTGCAGGTTTTTGTTTTTTCCTTTCAATTAAGACCTAGACAACCAGGTGAGGGGAGTTCCTTACTAATTAGTGACCTTAATTCATAAATCAAGTACAAGGGAGGAGAGAAAACCTGCAAACAGTCAGCCCTCCGTGGAATGAGTTAGACACGTGGCCTACGTCTATCCAAAAACATCTAATCAAACAATTTAGACAAAGGAAGTTACATACAGATCTCCAAGTTTAGTATGCCTTTAAGGATTTTTCAAGCAAGACCTCTTTAAAAACCGTGTTTCTTTTACCATCATGAATTGATACTGGCACTAGGGGGGGATCAATACTTAATTCCCTCGATTTACTCAACTCCGCTGCCTGAATTTAAAAAAAAATTGGGGTCGCAACCCATACTTTGAATAACACTGCAGTAGTAGGAGGAGGGCTTACCGACAGTGTGGGCATTGGGCTCTCTGCTCAGTCAACCAGCGCTGTCAATAGGAGAGGTTACATTACAGCATTGCAGATGAGGTTGTAACACTGTATAGATTTTTACAGGATGCCTAACACCCATGACTGCATCCATTTACTATATTTCTAGCCTGACAGTTCAAAGTAAACACTGAAATGATAATTTTTCTATACTTTAAAATCATTAGAAAAATTAAAGTGGAATATTGGATTTCCCTGGTAAACAAGACAAGTTTGTTCATGAAGCTTCTGCTTCATTCACCAATGCTGTGAGTTATAAGCATGATAGTCCAAACAGACTTTTTTAATATGCATTGTTGTAGATTTCGCCCTCACAACCCAGCTGTGCAGAGTTACGCTAACGAGCTGGCCTCATTTCCCGTGGCGACATGTCATCAGACTCACCCGTATGCAGCTGAAACAGCAGAGTTTGGAGCAGTGGGGGCAGAGCCGAGCGTCCCGCAGCTTCTCCATACAGATGAAACAACGAAACACCTCCGCAATACTCTGTGCAGAGATAGAAGGCTTTTAAATTATCAAAGCAAGACTGGAACCATTATAAATGGACAGGAATCAGTAGGCTCTTGAAATGTGGTGTATGATATATTATATTAATCCAGGTCTAACTGGAAATGTGATATATAGGTTATATATTTTTATACATTGATATTTTCTGTATATTTAGAAAGTCAATCTATCAAACAGTGATAAAAGCTCCCAGCACAATAATCACAGGGGGGCTTAGTCATGGACAAGCAAGCAGGAATCAATTCTTATTTGGTACAGTTGGGGCACAAACCGATGTAAATGACTGTCTGGTGGGGTGAGCTATATCTGGAGAAGATATCCCAGTCTAATGCAATTGGCATAAGGCCAATGTTGGCTGAGAGCAAAAGCTCTAGTCTAGTGATACGTCCTGAGCTCAGGAGTGCTTCCATCCATCCGTCTGTCAGCTGAGGAGATTTTCTAGTTAGAGCAGTGAGTCTAGTTGTCCACACAAGCAAGTCATATAGATGGGTATTTATCTAAAGCTACAGTGGGGTAACCAGTGACATACATGTGCTTTTATACTGATGTGCAAAATGGACCACACCTCAACACTTTGTTCATCCATCTCAGCCAGTTTAGTTTTCTTCAAGTGGAGGAAATTGTGTGAAATCTCAATCCAATACCTATTTTCATGGTGAGAAAGAAAACAGGGGTGTAATCATTAGTCCAAACAGTTGCATTTTGCAACAAAAAAAGAGTTTCTATTTGACAAATTCAGGTAGGCCCCCTCCCTGTTTCGTTCAGTTTATGTTTAAGAAATTGTTTGCAACAGAATCAACGTAATGAATACGCCCCTGGAATGTAATCATTACATTAATCAAAACATCCCTTTTGCAACGAAAACGAACTCAGCAAACAGGGCGGGAACTACCTGAATATGTCCAATAGAAATGCTAGTTTTCGATGTTTTGCAACTGTTTGGAGTTTGTAATCGATACGCCGATTCTGTTGCAAAATGTTTCGTCGAAACCGTTTACTCCAAATCGAAACGCAAACGACAGTTTATGGACAAATTCAGGTAGGTCCCTCCCCGATTAGTTCCGTTTGGTTCTTAAACGGTAGACTGTTTCTATAATGAACACACCCCAGTTGTGTCAAACGAATGCAGATAGAGGTTAAGTCAAAATTGTGGTTTCTTGTCATTTCCAACGCAGGAATGAATGAGTTCATGATTAATCTTTCAAACGAATATTGGTGTTAAATAACTTCAAGCTGAAAAAAGATTTTGGCTCTGTGACTGGTTAGCTAAGCAGTTAGTGACTTTGCTAACTAACACTGGTTTCCAAAATGTTGTTGAGTATATCCATCTATACACACACACACCACTACAATAATTGTAGTTTGACATGGGGTTGAACAACAAAGCTAGCTAACTAGCAACATAAATATAAGCAATGAAGTTGTGCATTGTTATGAGGGCAAATTCAAATACCAAGCTAACTAACGTTAGCTAGCTGACTATGCTAGTTACCTTACCTTAATCTCATATGCTTGCTAGATAGCTAGCTGGTTTAGCTATTTCTTCTTTCTTCAAAAAGGCAATGATAACAGCGCTGATGAAACACGCCGAAGTTCCACTATTATGTTGGATGTGTGGAATTTGTTAACTAGCTTGCTAGTTAGCGTCAGCTAGCCTGATTCCTAACATCCATTGCTGGCTAATAAACGAGTTAGCATCGAGCTTACTTGACCTAGCTAGCAGCTAAATTGCCTCAGCTGTAAATATCGAATTCATACAGTAAAGACAGGCTTCATTCAATGATACATTTGAACGCAAGACTAGCATCGTTTTTGCAATCCGTGACTACAGTTATTTTTCTTCCATGATGCAGGCTACATCATCATCAGTGCTGCAGCTACATATCACCATTGGAGACCATTTCACTGTTTATCGCGAGCTCTTCGGATATTGCTTAAACCAATGCAAAAGCGGTGGTAGGTGGGACATTTGTAACAGTTATCCAATGGCCCATATATCTGAGAAGGTAAGGCGACACACCCATTTTCTTATCGTAGATTCTGCACACACTACTGACTTTGAAATACAATTTGAGGTTAAAAAAAAGAAAAAAAAGAAAATTAACTGTGTGACTATGGTAATTGCCAGTGATGTAATTACATAGTTTTTATAACATATCTCCATAAGAAATTGGGGAGACAAACAGTAACACAAAATGTGAAATTGAAGACCTAGCTAGCTACATTATTTTATTATTCTCCCCATGCATTGCAAGTGCAGAATCAAAGTTACTTATATAAACTATGCCATGCTCAAAACTGTACTGAAATGTGGACTTTCCACCGAAAATGCCTTATTCTGAAGCATCATTTGGACCTGAGGGAGAAATTGACCCACATACTAAATACAGAAGGCCTGGAGAAAAGTGGAGTTGCCTTCTGTGGATGTGGGGCCAAATGAATGAGCCATTTTTAATGTCCCCAGTGAACCTGAATAAATGTAAGTCTTTCATTCAGGCTAGCCCCATCGAGACACCTCATCCCATTTTCAGGAGGATCCTCTGGTATCAAGCCTGGCTGCCTAGCTAACCACTGTGAGCCTTGATGAATATAGGCATCCATAGACACGCATAACAAAAGTACATCTTCATTTTCTTCTACTGTCTCCTTTCCTCCACCTGTTCTGATCTGAAAACATGTGATAGGTGAAAGCAATATGGTGGACGCCTGCAGGCAATCTACATACACGCGTGACCGGTCCAATTATATTAGATCAATGCAGATGAGGAAAAGAGACAAGGAGAAAGAGGCACATACAGTGAGGGAAAAAAGTATTTGATCCCCTGCTGATTTTGTACATTTGCCCACTGACAAAGACATGATCAGTCTATAATTTTAATGGTAAGTTTATTTGAACAGTGAGAGACAATAACAACAACAAAAATCTAGAAAAACGCATGTCAAAAATGTTATAAATTGATTTGCATTTTAATGAGGGAAATAAGTATTTGACCCCTCTGCAAAACATGACTTAGTACTTGGTGGCAAAACCCTTGTTGGTAATCACAGAGGTCAGACGTTTCTTGTAGTTGGCCACCAGGTTTGCACACATCTCAGGAGGGGTCTTGTCCCACTCCTCTTTGCAGATCTTCTCCAAGTCATTATTGTTTCGAGGCTGTCGTTTGGCAACTCGAACCTTCAGCTCCCTCCACAGATTTTCTATGGGATTAAGGTCTGGAGACTGGCTAGGCCACTCCAGGACCTTAATGTGCCTTCTCTTGAGCCACTCCTTTGTTGCCTTGGCCGTGTGTTTTGGGTCATTGTCATGGTGGAATACCCATCCACGACCCATTTTCAATGCCCTGGCTGAGGGAAGGAGGTTCTCACCCAAGATTTGACGGTACATGGCCCCGTCCATCGTCCCTTTGATGCTGTGAAGTTGTCCTGTCCCCTTAGCAGAAAAACACCCCCAAAGCATAATGTTTCCATCTCCATGTTTGACGGTGGGGATGGTGTTCTTGGAGTCATAGGCAGCATTCCTCCTCCTCCAAACACGGCGAGTTGAGTTGATGCCAAAGAGCTCGATTTTGGTCTCATCTGACCACAACACTTTCACCCAGTTCTCCTCTGAATCATTCAGATGTTCATTGGCAAACTTCAGACGGGCCTGTATATGTGCTTTCTTGAGCATGCAGGATTTCAGTCCTTCACGGCGTAGTGTGTTACCAATTGTTTTCTTGGTGACTATGGTCCCAGCTGCCTTGAGATCATTGACAAGATCCTCCCTGTAGTTCTGGGCTGATTCCTCACCGTTCTCATGATCATTGCAACTCCACGAGGTGAGATCTTGCATGGAGCCCCAGGCCGAGGGAGATTGACAGTTATTTTGTGTTTCTTCCATTTGCGAATAATCACACCAACTGTTGTCACCTTCTCACCAAGCTGCTTGGCGATGGTCTTGTAGCCCATTCCAGCCTTGTGTAGGTCTACAATCTTGTTCCTGACATCCTTGGAGAGCTCTTTGGTCTTGGCCATGGTGGAGAGTTTGGAATCTGATTGATTGATTGCTTCTGTGGACAGGTGTCTTTTATACAGGTAACAAATTGAGATTAGGAGCACTCCCTTTAAGAGTGTGCTCCTAATCTCAGCTCGTTACCTGTATAAAAGACACCTGGGAGCCAGAAATCTTTCTGATTGAGAGGGGTCAAATACTTATTTCCCTCATTAAAATGCAAATCAATTTATAACATTTTTGACATGCGTTTTTCTGGATTTCTTTATAGACTGATAATTTCTTTGTCAGTGGGCAAACATACAAAATCAGCAGGGGATCAAATACTTTTTTCCCTCACTGTACGACTACAATATGCATTAATCATGTCCTCTCTCCTCACTTTCATAGAGAATAGAAAGCGCTCCAGAGCCACAAAAAGCTCCAGAGCTGCCACTATTAAATAGTTATTGCTAGAAACAAAGAACACATCTTAACAATATGGTGATGCTAATGTCCAGTGAGCTTTTCTGCAGTTACAGTACAGCTTTTCTTCTTAGAAATTTGGTGTCAATGAATTTCTATCACAAATTCTGAGGCTGAATGTAAAAGTTTAGCTTAATTCCACCGTACTCATTTTATCTGTAGAGAGGATTCTCAGAATTGGGATATGGTTCCAAAGTAACCCTGACTGCTGTGCAGTGCCCAATCCTATCTGCTTTAGCAAAACTCTGGTCAACCTTTTCACCACAAGATGTCAGTAGCAAGTCATTTGCAGCAGGCAATGCAGACTACCCCACGTGATTTAGGCTAGATTTGAGTGTATTTACTGTTAAGGTGCAACATTTACAGTAAATTCAATTTGAACAAACACAACATCACCATTATGGGTGGAAATGGTGTGAGGGAGAAAAAAGTAACACAGCTGATGGATTTGAATTCCAGGGGTTTATTCCTTGAAAGGCAATTAATACACTGGCAATAGACACTGTAAAACAAGGGTATTCCTATAAGTTACATGTCCATAATAAAAAAGTGATGTGCCATTCAGTTTAAAAGTTGACATAAATATACACACACTTGTTTAGAAATCTCTTAGAGACTCCTTAGCAGTCAGTCACAGTTGATTACAGTGTTAAAGTAGAGTACCTGTTATGTCTATGTGTAACAGCGGAATGAGTGATGTTGACGCATTACAACCAGGGGCTTATTCAGGTGATTAAAACTTTAAATGGATTGCTGATAGAAAAGTCATGTAATAGAGCAAATACCATGCAGTAATCAGATCCAACCATTAAGAAGTGTCCCTTAAACAAAAATCTGCATTGTTCTGAGTTTTTTGCCCTACTGAACATTCCCCAGGTATTACCCATCTTTCACGATTATACAACATGCCACCTCCATACATCAGCAGTTCACTGGCATTTTGTACATAACACTGTAACTTGCGTCTTGGTCAACTTTAGGTTTCACAGATTGTACCACGATCTGAAGAATAAATGTTAGGATGGCGCTCCAAGATCTGTTGCAAAATTGAAAAGAAACAACATAAAAAGCGTATTGACTGAAAGTCCTCTATTAATCCTTTGTTTTACTAGGCTGGCATCCTCTGTTGAATATGTTACGACCATTTGAATGTGATTATAATCAAATTACAGGGCCCCATATTTTAGCAAGCTTATGGATACATTCTCACGTTTAGCTTAAGTAGTACCATTGCCTTGACTTTTCTTTACAGCCAGATAATTCTGCACCATCAAAATCGCAAAACAAATTAGAAATATAGCAGGTCGATTCCAAGCCAGCAGAAAATTGTTCTGGCAATTCTCACATAGGAACTTCATTGGCAGGAAGGATGTTTGACATGCTTTTTACATTTGTATCGCAAAACATTTTTGAGAAAATCATGATGAAAGTGGCCATTTTTGGCCGTTTTTAGACCTATACATGCCTCCTGTAAGACCCTATGATCTGTGAACCGTACATGATACACAACATCTTGGTGCCTTTATACTCCTTATAGTGTGCTCCAATAAATGGAGTATGTCTAGATTCTCTGGTACTTTTAATGATATGACCCATTTTATACATAGAAATTGACATTATAAGTGAAATAAATGTGAAAAATAGGTCATTAACCAATCACATCCCTTCTTTAGGCTTGCACATTTAGCAAATCACCTGCAGATGGAGTTCCCTTTAAATCCATTTTTCTCCATTCACTGTGTTGGTGGTGCTCATAAAATGTATTATTACTTCAGAATTAGCAGAGAGCCCACTCTGGAAATGTGATGTACTTGTAGAGTATATTGTTCCAAACAATTTGTCTTAAAATGAACAAAATCAAAAAGGGTAGTTTTGAGATATTTATAATAATATTTGTAATGTTGAATAAATTAGTGAACATTTGTATTTCAGAATCTAGACATAGGCTACTCCATATGTTAGAGCACACTAATAATTGTGCTGTAGCTCAGTTGGTAGAGCATGGCGCTTGCAACGCAAGGGTTGTGGGTTCGTTTCCCACGGGGGGCCAGTATGAAAAATGTATGCACTCACTAATTGTAAGTCGCTCTGGATAAGAGCATCTGCTAAATGAATAAAATGTCAAAAAAATACAAATACAAATATAAAAAGCATTTCAAACATCCTTCCTACTAATGAAATGTCTATGTGAAAATTGCCAGAACAATCTGAGATACCAACAATATTTTCTGCTCCCGCTGACTTGGAATCGCCCAGCAGCAGTGCACCAAGGAAGGCTTAAACAATTTAAAAGTATTTGTTCAAGTTACAAATGGTGACAGTGTTAATTTGGGAGTGTTATTATGGGCTCTGCCTCTCCTAATACCATAGGGAGATATCGTTTATCCAACGTTAACATGTTTAAAATGCAAACTGTTATCATTACACTGCCCCCCAAAAATATTGTTATTATCCCCCACTAATACATCTTATGTACCTGGGAGAAGAAATTCCCTTTTAATACATTGTTCATTTAGGAACATACAGGATAATTTCCCTATTGTAGTACTACACATTGTAGTTTACAGCACCAGCAAACCAGCGCCATGGTTCAACTGCCCTGCCCTGTGATTCCATGGTATAACAAGAAGCATCCTTCTGCATTACTATGCCTCATGGGCATACTACATGAGTAGTAACAGGAGTTTTCCTGGTCAGGTCACATATTCAGGAAATACTAGGTCCTTTAATACATACAGTAAGGGCTCTTGGCCCTACTACACATAGTTGAGATATAAAATGAATGAGAGAAGTTAAAAGTACCTTACCTAATTCTATATTAGCATTAGAAATATTAGTTGAGACCACACATTGGGGCATACTCACATATAAGAACCAGCTTTGGTTTTGGATGAAACGCATCCCTTTTTTCCCCCGTTGCGCACAATTAGACTGCAGCCGGGTCCCTTGCTGGAGACTCAAGAAGGCTAGGAGCAAAGCACATGCAAGCAGAGTATAGAATTCTGCAGAGTGCATACTGCAAGATGCAGAAGTCAGCATTTCCCAAATTCAGCAGAAGCTATCTAAAAATACATACCCCTTTCCTCTGCACTACAAGCTGGAGAAGTAATCTTACAGTATCAAGATGTGCCATCTGGGTCTGTGCAGCGTGGATGTAGATGAGTGCAGACTAGGGCCGAATGCCAACTCCGCCATACATAGTGTGAGGCCATCTGATATGAAGAGGGCTGGTCTAAAAGGAGTATGTGCATGCAGGAGCATTGTATTGGCTTGGCTCCATTTCAGTCCCTAAACTCTTTTACTCAAACTTAGTGCTTCCTTTTGATCTATTAATGCTTAATTTAACCAGGCTGAGATAGTAAGATCTGTGAATGCTATTGGGAAAGGGTCTAGCGGCCAAAATGGACCAAAGCCTACTTGGCTTACAGTGTGTGAGAATGTTTAAAAGGGTAGCAGTAGAGACAGGAGGGGGCTGCCACTTCCTGAACCTCACCATATTGAAGAGCCAATGACGGCTCAAACCATTAGAGAGGCGTGGTCATTTGTTCAAGAAGCCCTCTGTTGCCTCCGATTCTGGAGAGACATTACCCAGCAAACACCTGGGGCGTCAGTGGCGGCGGCAGCCGATCGTTTTCCACGTAGTCCGAGTCGATGGCGGAGGGTGTGGGCAGGCTGATCTCCATCGGGTACTTCTCCAGGATCTCCTGCATCTCTTGCTCCACACTCTCCTGCCAGGTGATCAGGTCGCTCTGCAGGCTCCGCGCCCCCTCCAGAACCCTGTCTTGTCGGCTCCCCAGGCCAGACAGGAGGTCCAGGTTCTGGTAGACCTGGGCCAGGGCGGGGCTGGAGGTGGAAGGACCGTGGGCAGGGTCCGTCTGGGGCCAGCTGCTTTCCACCTCAGGCCTGCGAGGGGAGGCCTGGCCCGACATGTAGCGCTCAAAGTCCTCAGGGTCCAAGTTGAGAGACTGGGCGTCCAGTTTCTCGATGAAGGCAACTGCACAGCACTAAACAGAGAGAGGACACAGGAGGTGAGCTATGAACAAAAAGAGTGTGTGCTTTGTTCTCATCAACTTGGTGTGGGCATGAGGGAGTGGTGTGAGGTGGCACAGAGACACTTACCAAGTTAGTAAAGTAGTATCCGTCTTCTCCAGTCATGAGCCTGCTGGGGTTGCAGAAGCGGGTGATGTACTGGATGTTGGACTGCAGGCGTGGAGGGTTGGCCTTCAGCACGATGTAGATTAGGGTGGGCAGGAAGTCGTCGGCCGAGGCTGGCTCGCTCTTGGTGATCTTGATTGCACTGAAGATGTGCTTGCTGCAGCGCGTGATGCACTCTAGCTTGTCCCGGGGTACCCGTTTGGAGTCCATCTCGATGACATCTGACGCGACACACACAATTCACAATCCTGTCCACACTAATAAGATTTCATTTACAGAGTTTATGAATGTTTGTACAACCGACTTATAGCATACTAAGGCAACACATTGCAGTGTCCTCTGACCACACTACCCATGTTTTGGTTGAGTCCTAATGCGGTCCAGTGTGACACCATCCATAGCTCACCTGTTATGGCTTTGACCACGTTGTCTGAAACCTCTGGGATCTCCTCATCCACTGGCACACAAAGCATCTGAATGTCCACCCAGTGTAACGCCCTGTACAACACACAGTGTGGTGGGTGAGAGTGAGACACCCACAGGGACACAAACAGGGACGCAAAACACCCACAGTGACAAACTCCCACGTGCCACCAACACCCACAGAGATAGACACGCAAAGGGGCATTACCACCCACAGTGATATAGTCACATAATTGCATGCATCTCTCTGTCCACAGTGGCAAATATCCCAAAACACATAAACACATAGATTAAACTGCCTGTCCTCAGACAGGATATGGTAGTTCTTACCGTATCCGGTTCTGAGTGGCCAGGTCTTTCTTCTCATCATCTGTGGTCTCGGGGCAGAACACACTCTTATACAGGCGAGTCATAATGTACTTCTCCACCTCGTCCATCACTCGCTCCACACGCTCTGAAGAGCCTGGAGGCAAAAGACACCCCATGAGGCTTTACTTTAGTCTTCATTACATCTAGCTTACATATAAACATTGTACAGGTTGTACATTGTACTATGGTAAAGTACCTTAGCTGTATGCCTATGTAGCACAGAGTGAGGAACAGATGAGTCATGGCAAACATATCCTAAACATCAAAGATCACAAAGTATCTATTTGGTCTAAAGGCCTGAAATCTCACAAACACGTTTCCCATATCAGTCAATGAGGACCAAGAGATAGGACTTTAGCCTTCGATATGAGAGAAAGGATTTAGAGTCAGTAGGCTTATCAATGTCATTCCTTTTATCCTCACTGGCCTCTTGGTGAAGTGCTTAGACCTCACTTGTATTAGTGTCAGAGGCATAGGCAGAAATTGCTGTGTGGCTGGGCCTGAGTAAAAGTGACTGGGTCAACATTTTCTAGTAAAAATACCCAGACATCAGTAGTGTAGTTGTGGTGTATGGAGAAGTACAGTGGGGAGAACAAGTACTTGATACACTGCCGATTTTGCAGGTTTTCCTACTTACAAAGCATG
This sequence comes from Coregonus lavaretus, assembly GCF_964263955.1. NCBI lineage: Eukaryota > Metazoa > Chordata > Actinopteri > Salmoniformes > Salmonidae > Coregonus > Coregonus lavaretus. Next base: position 27,497,511 of record NC_139997.1, read on the forward strand.
TAGAGGTCTGTCATTTTTATCATAGGTACACTTCAACTGTGAGAGACGGAATCTAAAACAAAAATCCGGAAAATCACATTGTATGATTTTTTTGTAATTAATTTGCATTTTATTGCATGACATAAGTATTTGATACATCAGAAAAGCAGAACTTAATATTTGGTACAGAAACCTTTGTTTGCAATTACAGAGATCATACGTTTCCTGTAGGTCTTGACCAGGTTTGCACACACTGCAGCAGGAATTTTGGCCCACTCCTCCATACAGACCTTCTCCAGATCCTTCAGGTTTTGGGGCTGTCGCTGGGCAATACAGACTTTCAGCTCCCTCCAAAGATTTTCTATTGGGTTCAGGTCTGGAGACTGGCTAGGCCACTCCAGGACCTTGAGATGCTTCTTACGGAGCCACTCCTTAGTTGCCCTGGCTGTGTGTTTCGGGTCGTTGTCATGCTGGAAGACCCAGCCACGACCCATCTTCAATGCTCTTACTGAGGGAAGGAGGTTGTTGGCCAAGATCTCGCGATACATGGCCCCATCCATCCTCCCCTCAATACGGTGCAGTCGTCCTGTCCCCTTTGCAGAAAAGCATCCCCAAAGAATGATGTTTCCACCGCCATGCTTCACGGTTGGGATGGTGTTCTTGGGGTTGTACTCATCCTTCTTCTTCCTCCAAACACGGCGAGTGGAGTTTAGACCAAAAAGCTCTATTTTTGTCTCATCAGACCACATGACCTTCTCCCATTCCTCCTCTGGATCATCCAGATGGTCATTGGCAAACTTCAGACGGGCCTGGACATGCGCTGGCTTGAGCAGGGGGACGTTGCGTGCGCTGCAGGATTTTAATCCATGACGGCGTAGTGTGTTACTAATGGTTTTCTTTGAGACTGTGGTCCCAGCTCTCTTCAGGTCATTGACCAGGTCCTGCCGTGTAGTTCTGGGCTGATCCCTCACCTTCCTCATGATCATTGATGCCCCACGAGGTGAGATCTTGCATGGAGCCCCAGACCGAGGGTGATTGACCGTCATCTTGAACTTCTTCCATTTTCTAATAATTGCGCCAACAGTTGTTGCCTTCTCACCAAGCTGCTTGCCTATTGTCCTATTGCCCATCCCAGCCTTGTGCAGGTCTACAATTTTATCCCTGATGTCCTTACACAGCTCTCTAGTCTTGGCCATTGTGGAGAGTTTGGAGTCTGTTTGATTGAGTGTGTGAACAGGTGTCTTATACAGGTAATGAGTTCAAACAGGTGCAGTTAATACAGGTAATGAGTGGAGAACAGGAGGGCTTCTTAAAGAAAAACTAACAGGTCTGTGAGAGCCGGAATTCTTACTGGTTGGTAGGTGATCAAATACTTATGTCATGCAATAAAATGCAAATTAATTACTTAAAAATCATACAAATGTGATTTTCTGGATTTTTGTTTTAGATTCCGTCTCTCACAGTTGAAGTGTACCTATGATAAAAAATTACAGACCTCTACATGCTTTGTAAGTAGGAAAACCTCCAAAATCGGCAGTGTATCAAATACTTGTTCTCCCCACTGTAGGTATATTCTAATTTTGCCAAGAATTCCCAAATGGCCTGCCTGGCGAATGAAAGTTACCCTGTGTGAAAAATATGAGAAACGGATGTAGGCTACTCTGAATGACCTAAAAGCATGGCAATGTGAAACATATCAACCATGATATCCAGAATTAAATAATAGGCCTAGCCCTTATGGCTGATATGTTAGGCTAAGGGACAAGATAAGGGTGGCGGTAAGACATTGAACAGATTTCTGTGGTGGTGTACCTACACTTCAAAGCAGCTGAAGGCTTGGATGCTAGTCGCTGCTGATTCATCTATGTATTGTGAGTTTTGCTAGAGGAGATTTATGAGTTACAAAAAAAGGCCTAGGCTACATTCAATTCCATACACCATGGTTTCCACATACAGTGCATTCGGAAAGTATTCAGACCCCTTCCCTTTTTCCACATTTTGTTACGTTACAGCCTTATTCTAAAATGGATTAAATAAATAAAAATTCTCATCAATCTCACACATTACCCTATATTGGCAAAGCGAAAACAGTTTAAAAAAAATTGTTTGCAAATGTATTACAAATAAAAAACAGAAATACCTTATTTACATAAGTATTCAGACCCTTTGCTATGAGACTCGAAATTGAGCTCAGGAGCATCCTGTTTCCATTGATCGTCCTTGAGATGTTTCTACAACTTGATTGGAGTCCACCTGTGGTAAATTCAATTGATTTGACATGATTTGGAAAGGCACACACCTGTCTATATAAGGTCCCACAGTTGACAGTGCATGTCAGAGCAAAAACCAAGCCATGAGGTCGAAGGAATTGTCCGTAGAGCTCCGCGACAGGATTGTGTCGAGGGAAGGGTACCAAAAAATGTCTGCAGCATTGAAGGTCCCCAAGAACACAGTAGCCTCCATCATTTTTAAATGGAAGAAGTTTGGAACCATCAAGACTCTTCCTAGAGTCTTGATGGTTGACCGTCATCTTGAACTTCTTCCATTTTCTAATAATTGCGCCAACAGTTGTTGCCTTCTCACCAAGCTGCTTGCCTATTGTCCTATTGCCCATCCCAGCCTTGTGCAGGTCTACAATTTTATCCCTGATGTCCTTACACAGCTCTCTAGTCTTGGCCATTGTGGAGAGTTTGGAGTCTGTTTGATTGAGTGTGTGGACAGGTGTCTTATACAGGTAATGAGTTCAAACAGGTGCAGTTAATACAGGTAATGAGTGGAGAACAGGAGGGCTTCTTAAAGAAAAACTAACAGGTCTGTGAGAGCCGGAATTCTTACTGGTTGGTAGGTGATCAAATACTTATGTCATGCAATAAAATGCAAATTAATTACTTAAAAATCATACAAATGTGATTTTCTGGATTTTTGTTTTAGATTCCGTCTCTCACAGTTGAAGTGTACCTATGATAAAAAATTACAGACCTCTACATGCTTTGTAAGTAGGAAAACCTCCAAAATCGGCAGTGTATCAAATACTTGTTCTCCCCACTGTAGGTATATTCTAATTTTGCCAAGAATTCCCAAATGGCCTGCCTGGCGAATGAAAGTTACCCTGTGTGAAAAATATGAGAAACGGATGTAGGCTACTCTGAATGACCTAAAAGCATGGCAATGTGAAACACATCAACCATGATATCCAGAATTAAATAATAGGCCTAGCCCTTATGGCTGATATGTTAGGCTAAGGGACAAGATAAGGGTGGCGGTAAGACATTGAACAGATTTCTGTGGTGGTGTACCTACACTTCAAAGCAGCTGAAGGCTTGGATGCTAGTCGCTGCTGATTCATCTATGTATTGTGAGTTTTGCTAGAGGAGATTTATGAGTTACAAAAAAAGGCCTAGGCTACATTCAATTCCATACACCATGGTTTCCACATACAGTGCATTCGGAAAGTATTCAGACCCCTTCCCTTTTTCCACATTTTGTTACGTTACAGCCTTATTCTAAAATGGATTAAATAAATAAAAATTCTCATCAATCTCACACATTACCCTATATTGGCAAAGCGAAAACAGTTTAAAAAAAATTGTTTGCAAATGTATTACAAATAAAAAACAGAAATACCTTATTTACAAAAGTATTCAGACCCTTTGCTATGAGACTCGAAATTGAGCTCAGGAGCATCCTGTTTCCATTGATCGTCCTTGAGATGTTTCTACAACTTGATTGGAGTCCACCTGTGGTAAATTCAATTGATTTGACATGATTTGGAAAGGCACACACCTGTCTATATAAGGTCCCACAGTTGACAGTGCATGTCAGAGCAAAAACCAAGCCATGAGGTCGAAGGAATTGTCCGTAGAGCTCCGCGACAGGATTGTGTCGAGGGAAGGGTACCAAAAAATGTCTGCAGCATTGAAGGTCCCCAAGAACACAGTAGCCTCCATCATTTTTAAATGGAAGAAGTTTGGAACCATCAAGACTCTTCCTAGAGCTGGCCGCCCGGCCAAACTGAGCAATCGAGGGAGAAGGGCCTTGGTCAGGGAGGTGACAAAGAACCCGATGTTCACTCTGTGGAGATGGGAGAACCTTCCAGAAGGACAACCATCTCTTCAGCACTTTATGGTAGAGTGGCCCAACGGAAGCCATTCCTCAGTAAAAGGCACATGACAGCCCACTTGGAGTTTGCCAAAAGGCACCTAAAGGATTCTCAGACCATGAGAAACAAGATTCTCTGGTCTGATGAAACCAAGATTGAACTCTTTGGCCTGAATGCCAAGTGTCACGTCTGGAGGAAACCTGGCACAATCCCTACGGTGAAGCATGGTGGCAGCATCATGCTGTGGGGATGTTTTTCAGCGGCAGGGACTGAGAGACTAGTCAGGATCGAGGGAAAGATGAACGGAGCAAAGTACAGAGAGATCCTTGATGAAAACCTGCTCCAGAGTGCTTAGGACCTCAGACTGGGGCAAAGGTTCACCTTCCAACAGGACAACGACCCTAAGCACACAGCCAAGACAACACAGGAGTGGCTTCAGGACAAGTCTCTGAATGTCCTTGAGTGGCCCAGCCAGAGCCCGGACTTGAACCCGATCGAACATCTCTGGAGAGACCTGAAAATAGCTGTGCAACGACGCTCCCTATCCAACCTGACCGAGCTTGAGAGGATATGCAGAGAAGACTGGGAGAAACTCCCCAAATACAGGTGTGCCAAGCTTGTAGCATCATACTCAAGAAGACTCGAGGCTGTAATCGCTGCCAAAGGTACTTCAACAAAGTACTGAGTAAAGGGTCTGAATACCTTTTGTAAATGTGATATTTCAGTTTTTAATTTTTTATATATACACATTTGCAAAAATGTCTAAACTTGTTTTTGCTTTGTCATTATGGGGTATTGTGTGTAAAACAATTTAAATCAATTTTAGAATAAGGCTGTGATGTAAAACAAAATGTGGAAAAAGTCAAGGGGTCTGAATACTTTCCAAATGCACTGTATTTCTACCCTAATATGACTATTCTTGTATAACTTTTCTAGGCTGTATTCTTTGCCACATGATTTCTGTAGGCCTAGGCTATATCGTCTATAAAGGAAATGGTGATCGCTACAGGATTGAGTCAGGGCCTAAACATCACAGCCTGTCCCTAAAGCTCTTCTATGGAGAAGCAAAACAAAGAGGCTAAACTGTAGAACTCATGAGACATGGGAATAAATGCACAATTCTCGTTGTGAATGCAAATATCAGAAGTCAGAGCGGAGAGCGGAGCTGTCCGTTGCTGAAATATTTTATCCTACTTTCACAGGCTCAGCCAGCGCCGGCCATGTTGCATTACCTGTCCGTGGTGCTGAATGATATAGGCCTATGCCAGGGCTCTCCAACCCTGTTCCTGGAGAGCTACCGTCCTGTAGGTTTTCACTCCAACCCTAATTTAGCGCACCTGGCAATCGCATGATTTCTCAATTGTACTACATAATTGACACGCCGTAAAACTTCACTCCACTACTTTGGATATGCATCAGCTGGGATTAAGAAGTGAGTATATGTAATGACCACTGATAAAAAGTGGGTATAACCTCCACTACACCACTGACCGACATATTTAAGTGAACTTTTGTGCAACCACATTGCATCATTTAACACATAACACGGGATGTGACCAAAAAACTCAAATTTCCCTTGACAAACAAGTAGATGGGCACTTGCGCTAATAACTACACAACATCACCACTGACAAAACAGGCTGACTGTCAGAGTCCGACAGTAAATAAATATATTGAAATACACAACATGTCTATCACCTACATATTCCGAAAGAGAGCGAGAAAGAGAGATTCTAAAGTGCAGTGATAAAATTAGAAAATGATAGGCCTACTGTAAAGAAATACGGATAATGGATTAAGTGTTCAGTCCGACCGTCCAACCTCATGAAATAATCAACCTATTATCAGATCTCCTACTCAAAGGAGCGATCTAGGATTGGAATTTGCGCAAATAGCTTATTGCACTACTGCACAAAGAAGCAAGGAAGAATGCCCGGAAAAGGGTTTTCACTTAGCCCAAAAGTGCACACTTTTTGCCATATGAAAACAGCCACACTCAATACAATACAAACACTTTAGGCCTATATCTTGAACTGTACGGCGGGTATGAAATGAATACCTCACTTTAAATAAGCAAACGCTACTGTAGGCATTCAAGCATGAAAACATGAAATCATCATACATTGCCTAATATCACGGTGGGTAGCTCACTTTGAATCAAACAAATATAGGCCTTGCCTACCAAGGCAGGCATGAAAACATTAGGCTAAATCATAAATAAACAGTCATTCTGAATTGTGTTTCACGTTTTACAGCACAAGACATAGACGCCTAGGCTTGGTGTTGAAGATGTAGATTATTTCATCACAGACCAAAGAGTCACAGAGTTCCCTTTCAAAGGACAACAGGGCTAAATTGTTCAGATGTACAGTCAGCATGCAAGATCTGATGGATGTTTTGATATGGCCTGTAGTGGGGAATAGTGTCTCAACAGTAGGCCTACATGAAGGCATAAGAAGGGTGATGATGGCCCTTAGTAGTCTATTGATGTTAAGGAAAATGTCAGGGCTGCAGCAGTCCTAAACTTCAATAAAGGGATGGGATTCCTGACCTCCCCAACGAAGGTGCTTCCAATCCTTATATTCTTCTCTAACAAAGGAGCCTTCCATAGCGGCCTTGGGAAAATGTGTACAAGTTCTACAGAAAACAGTGTCCCTTGTCGAACTGTATACCAGCCAAAAAAACAGTCCTTTGTTTTGCCATAACTTGTGACTAGCTAGCTAGTGCTATTTCAAATTAGCAAAGAATTGCAGAGGTTCAAAACAATTTGCCCCCTTCACGACTGTGTTGTGTAATGGACCATGATAGGACACCGAGGAACTTGAAGCTCTCTACCTGCTTCACTACAGCCCCTCTGTTTCCTGTAGTCCACAATCAGCTCCTTTGTCTTGCTGGTGTTGAGGGAGAGGTTGTTGTCCTGGCACCACACTACCAGGTCTCTGACCTCCTCCCTATTGTCTGTCTCATCGTCATTGGTGATCAGGCCTACCACCGTTGTGTCATCGGTAAACTTAATGATGGTGTTGGAGTTGTGCTCGGCCACTCAGTCATGGGTGAACAGGGAGTACAGGAGGGGACTAAGCACGCACACACTCCATTTATTTAATTTAGAATTTTATATTTTAAGCCATCCTGATTGGGTGGGCCAGTGTTCAATCTGGCAGGGCCTCGGCCTGGCCTGGCCCTGTTGTGGCTTCGCCTCTGAATAGTGTGGTTGCTGAAAGCAAGACCACTCTAGCACTCTTACATACTTATTTTTATTTGCTTTCTTCCGCCCGCTCTAGCGCTTAAACCGCTTAAGTTATCAAATATGCAGACTGACCCAACTTAGATTGCTTTTTGATACTATTTATAGTACAACCATATTTGCATAAAACACCATTCATTTCAATGGCCATAGACTTGAATGGTAAAAAATCGTACAATTCTAGACGCTACTCCTCTTTAAAAGTTTAAGTTATCAATTCCAAACCAAAGTTGAAATGTGCAGACTGACTCAAATTAGGGTACTTGCATACAGACTATTTATACTTTATAAATAGTTTATGCATACTTTTATGTAAAACAAAATTTTAAATGGGTTTGAATGACAGCCATCGGAATACAGTGGTAGCTATCCAAAATGGTCCTGCCCCTTGGCCATTTAAGCTACAAGACCAACTTTAAAACGTTCAGGCTATCCTCACTTCAAATTCTCTCAAACCTTAATAAACCTTACTTTTTTTTTTGGGGGGGGGGGGGGGGGGGTATAAATTACCATGAACCTTTATGGATTCAATGCCAACCATAAGAACACAGTGGTAGACATTTCAAATACTACTGCTCTTTAACCATTTCAGCTACAAACAAACATTATAACAACTAACATTTAAAAAAAGGCTTTAGCAGTAGCTAATAGGGATCCTAATAAAATACTAAATAACCCACCAACAATAATAGTAACTCTTGAACCATTCAAGCTAGAGACACCAACCCAACTTTCACATGTTCAGGCTATTCTATTCTATCCTATCAATCAATTGATCCTTCAAGACAAGCTTGCAAGCACACACTTCAGGAAAATGTTTCTAGTTACAGTAGATATTGGTAGATATTTCTATTTGCAAATAAAACCAAAGGCATTTGGTAAGCCGAAAAGACCAACAGAACACTTTATTGTGCAGTAGAACACACTATTCTCAGTTAGTTGAAACAACACATGTTTAGTCCATTTTTGTGAATCTAACAAATGCATTGTATTTACATTTTTGTGATGCATTTTGTACAGTGTGAGTTGTTGTATCCCTTTTTGGCAGGTTGCGTCATCATTCGATGACGTGGATGTCGATTAAGGCAGCCCCCCACACCTCTCTGATTCTGAGGGGTTGGGTTAAATGCGGAAGAGACATTTCAGTTGAATGCCTTCAGTTGTACAACTGACTAGGTATCCCCCTTTCCATTTCCTTTCATTCTTAATGTTGTTTGAACGCACCTTTAAAATGAGTCATGAGGCGGTCGGACAGGTTCTGGTAGAAGTCTTGGACACACTCAGACAGCTCGTCAGCACTCAAGTCCTGAGAAGTCAGAGGTCAAAGGTAATCCCAGGTATTTGTCAATCAGGAACTATATACCATAACAACTTAACATAGACAAAATTGCATGTTCCAGACAATATGTGTGACAGCTTGAAATAACTTTCTTACCTCATCACAACAGCTGTTTTTACTCTCTTCTACAATATATATACCATAGACAAAAGGGCTTTATACTGAAGGAAATTATACAGACACGGTTCTGTAAAACGATGTAGAACAGAACTACTGATTGTGAGAATGGCTACTACTGTAACAATACATTCTTGTCTAGCCAATAAATCAATAAAATCAATAACTTTTTCAAACAAGAGAACCTTGGAGTGTTTTGCCATATAAAATAGCAATATTTAATTACAAAACATACACATAAAAGCTATTCTTTCATTTGTCTTTTTCAGGGCTGACCTTTGTTGAAAGAACAGAAATACCTACACACAGTTGTATACAGTGGGGAAAAAAAGTATTTAGTCAGCCACCAATTGTGCAAGTTCTCCCACTTAAAAAGATGAGAGAGGCCTGTAATTTTCATCATAGGTACACGTCAACTATGACAGACAAATTGAGCATTTTTTTTCCAGAAAATCACATTGTAGGATTTGTAATGAATTTATTTGCAAATTATGGTGGAAAATAAGTATTTGGTCACCTACAAACAAGCACGATTTCTGGCTCTCACAGACCTGTAACTTCTTCTTTAAGAGGCTCCTCTGTCCTCCACTCGTTACCTGTATTAATGGCACCTGTTTGAACTTGTTATCAGTATAAAAGATACCTGTCCACAACCTCAAACAGTCACACTCCAAACTCCACTATGGCCAAGACCAAAGAGCTGTCAAAGGACACCAGAAACAAAATTGTAGACCTGCACCAGGCTGGGAAGACTGAATCTGCAATAGGTAAGCAGCTTGGTTTGAAGAAATCATCTGTGGGAGCAATTATTAGGAAATGGAAGACATACAAGACCACTGATAATCTCCCTCGATCTGGGGCTCCACGCAAGATCTCACCCCGTGGGGTCAAAATGATCACAAGAACGGTGAGCAAAAATCCCAGAACCACACGGGGGGACCTAGTGAATGACCTGCAGAGAGCTGGGACCAAAGTAACAAAGCCTACCATCAGTAACGCACTACGCCGCCAGGGACTAAAATCCTGCAGTGCCAGACGTGTCCCCCTGCTTAAGCCAGTACATGTCCAGGCCCGTCTGAATTTTGCTAGAGTGCATTTGGATGATCCAGAAGATGATTGGGAGAATGTCATATGGTCAGATGAAACCAAAATAGAACTTTTTGGTAAAAACTCAACTCGTCGTGTTTGGAGGACAAAGAATGCTGAGTTGCATCCAAAGAACACCATACCTACTGTGAAGCATGGGGGTGGAAACATCATGCTTTGGGGCTGTTTTTCTGCAAAGGGACCAGGACGACTGATCCGTGTAAAGGAAAGAATGAATGGGGCCATGTATCGTGAGATTTTGAGTGAAAACCTCCTTCCATCAGCAAGGGCATTGAAGATGAAACGTGGCTGTGTCTTTCAGCATGACAATGATCCCAAACACACCGCCCGGGCAACGAAGGAGTGGCTTCGTAAGAAGCATTTCAAGGTCCTGGAGTGGCCTAGCCAGTCTCCAGATCTCAACCCCATGGAAAATCTTTGGAAGGAGTTGAAAGTCCGTGTTGCCCAGCGACAGCCCCAAAACATCACTGCTCTAGAGGAGATCTGCATGGAGGAATGGGCCAAAATACCAGCAACAGTGTGTGAAAACCTTGTGAAGACTTACAGAAAACATTTGACCTGTGTCATTACCAACAAAGGGTATATAACAAAGTATTGAGAAACTTTTGTTATTGACCAAATACTTATTTTCCACCATAATTTGCAAATAAATTCATTAAAAATTCTACAATGTGATTTTCTGGAAATTTCTTTCTCATTTTGTCTGTCATAGTTGACGTGTACCTATGATGAAAATTACAGGCCTCTCTCATCTTTTTAAGTGGGAGAACTTGCACAATTGGTGGCTGACTAAATACTTTTTTCCCCCACTGTATCCCCCCATACCCATATAGTTTATTGAAAAGTTTCAGGTGGATGAAGACCTTCTGTTCGAAATGTTGCAATAATTTACACACAAGCATAAATTGTGCAGGTACAGTTGAAGTCGGAAGTTTACATACACATAGGTTGGAGTCATTAAAACTTGTTTTTCATTAAAACTTGTTTTTCAACCACTCCACAAATGTCTTGTTAACAAACTATAGTTTTGGCAAGTCAGTTAGGACATCTACTTTCTGCATGACAAGTAATTTATCCAACAATTGTTTACAGACAGATTATTTCACTTATAATTCACTGTATCACAATTCCTGTGGGTCAGAAGTTTACATACACTAAGTTGACTGTGCCTTTAAACAGCTTGGAAAATTCCAGAAAATGATGTCATGGCTTTAGAAGCTTCTGATAGGCTAATTGACATCATTTGTGTCAATTGGAGGTGTACCTGTGGATGTATTTCAAGGCCTACCTTCAAACTCAGTGCCTCTTTGCTTGACATCATGGGAAAATCAAAAGAAATCAGCCAAGACCTCAGAAAGATTTGTAGACCTCCACAAGTCTGGTTCATCCTTGGGAGCAATTTCCAAACGCCTGAAGGTACCACGTTCATCTGTACAAACAATAGTATGCAAGTATAAACACCATGGGACCACGCTGCCGTCATACCGCTCAGGAAGGAGACGCGTTCTGTCTCCTAGAGATGAACATACTTTGGTGCGAAAAGTGCAAATCAATCCCACAACAACAGCAAAGGATCTTGTGAAGATGGAGGAAACAGGTACAAAAGTATCTATATCCACAGTAAAACGAGTCCTATATTGACATAACTTGAAAGGCCGCTAAGCAAGGAAGAAGCCACTGCTCCAAAACCGCCATAAAAAATCCAGACTACGATTTGCAACTGCACATGGGGACAAATATCGTACTTTTTGGAGAAATGTCCTCTGGTCTGATGATACAAAAATAGAACTGTTTGGCCATAATGACCATCATTATGTTTGGAGGAAAAAGGGGTATGCTTGCAAGCCGAAGAACACCATCCCAACCGTGAAGCACGGGAGTGGCAGCATCATGCTGTGGGGGTGCTTTGCTGCAGGAGGGACTGGTGGACTTCACAAAATAGATGGCATCATGAGGAAGGAAAATGATGTGGATATATTGAAGCAACATCTCAAGAAATCAGTCAGGAAGTTAAAGCTTGGTCGCAAATGGGTCTTCCAAATGGACAATGACCCCAAGCATACTTCCAAAGTTGTGGCAAAATGGCTTAAGGACAACAAAGTCAAGGTATTGGAGTGGCCATCACAAAGCCCTGACCTCAATCCTATAGAAAATGTGTGGGCAGAACTGAAAATGCGTGTGTGAGCAAGGAGGCCTACAAACCTGACTCAGTTACACCAGCTCTGTCAGGAGGAATGGGCCAAAATTCACCCAACTTATTGTGGGAAGCTTGTGGAAGGCTACCCGAAACATTTGACCCAAGTTAAACAATTTAAAGGCAATGCTACCAAATACTAATTGAGTGTATGTAAACTCCTGACCCACTGGGAATGTGATGAAAGAAATAAAAGCTGAAATAAATAATTCTCTCTACTATTATTCTGACATTTCACATTCTTAAAATAAAGTGGTGATTCTAACTGACCTAAGACAGGGAATTTTTACTAGGATTAAATGTCAGGAATTGTGAAAAACTGAGTTTAAATGTATTTGGCTAAGGTGTATGTAAACTTACGACTTCAACTGTATATATATTCCTTTTTTTATTTGATTTTTTAGGGGGTAGATCAGCTTTAATATTGTAACTTCCATCAATGTAATTGTCTGCATCACTTCCAATCCCCCATATGTTTTTTTGTTTTTTTCCCTCGCATATATATATATACACACACATACATACATATACATACATTCCCTTTAAAAATATATATATTTCCCTTTATTACTTTCCAACCCCACCATCCCTTATTGGAGTAAACTAGTGAACAACAATGCTTAGGCCTCTACTTCATGCTTATACATACTATATACATTTTATGGACACAGTCAATAATTATATTTTGTTTGTTTTTACTCCTGAACTTCCTCCGATCATTTTCATGATGTCCATCTGGTATGCTTCTATATGCCATATCTTTCTAACTGTGCTCTTTCACAAAAGCTCACAATATATAACCTATATACTTATTATGGACACAGCATGTCTTACACTAGTTATCTTGTTGCTATTAGTTGTTGTTATTAGTCCCATCCTTCAGCTCCATTCAACACCTCCCATCTATCTCTTAACACCATCCATATTGGATTTCTATTTGCCATATATTTTTCAACTGTACTGTGATGTTTTACAAAAGTTCTGAGCCTTTCTATTCTCATTGTTTCTACAGTTTGTGAATTGAAAATAAACATTTTTGCTAAAAGTATTATTATATTATTGATCGATTGACTATGACTTTTCAGATCACCCAGTAGTGCTATCTGCAGGGTCAGCTCCATGCAAATATTGCAATCCTTCAGCCATTCCTGGACCTGTGTCCAGAAACAAGCTACAAATGGACAGTATCAAAACAAATGATCTAATGATTCTGTCTCTTCACAGCCAAATCTGCAGAGCTGGAAAGATTGTATCCCCCATACAAATCACATTCTAATGGTAGCAAGAATTTTATATAATAATTTAAATTGAAAATTTTGAAGTTTTGTATCCGGCGTCGTTTTGCGTATCAGTTCATAAACACTATGCCATGGAATCTGTACGTCAAAAATCTCTTCCCAACTATTTTGCAATCTATATGGGACGGCTGTCAATCTTTTGGTCCTTAACTGAAACTGGTAAACCTTTTTTATTTATCACAATTTTCTTTAACCAATTATGTTCTTTAATGCAAGGCCAACAGACAAGTTCCTAACTTTTTCCTCCTTCCACTTTCCTCTTCCATTTTTGCAGTAATGCTGCAATTATTTGGTTGTAATTTTGGGTAGAGCAGACATTTCCATATGTTTTTGTTAGCTGCACCATTCCTACCAATAATCTCATTTACGAAGATTATAGCTTTTTTTTGTTGTTGATTTTCTCAAAAAATTACGTTTTTTTAATCAATTAGTATATTTGAGTTTACCCACAATATTTCTTGCAATATTTGTTCTGTCATTTCTGTAGAATTAAATTGAAATTGCAACCAACTTTCTATGGCTTGTTTTAGAAATAGTGATATTTGGGAGATGATTTCCTTTTCAAATACCTGAAAGTGAGGGGTTGTAATCTGAATAAAGGGAAAAAGTCCCTTCTTGAACATTGGGTGAGACTATCTTACTAGTTTGCTAAAGAACCAGTTCGGATTTAAGTATAATTTTTGTATGACTGAAGCTTTTAGTGATAGGTCTAATGCTTTAATATTTAATAATTTCTGTCCTCCTAATTCATATTCATTATATAAATAGGCCTGTTTAATTTTGTCTGGCTTGCCGTTCCAAATAAAATGGAATATTTTTTTCTACTATAATTTTAAAAACTGTATATCTATTCCTTTCAGATTATATTGTTTTGTATCCTGCATGTGGAAAATCAATGAATGAGCATTCACAGACTCGTTTTCAACTGACCTTTTTGTTGGCCATGATCTCGATGAAGGCTCGGCTCTGCTTGTGGACCTCACGGCCGGGCTTATGCACGGTCTTCAGGAAGTCCACAAAGTCTCTGGAGACGCGGTCCGTCTCGATGCTTGACTGGCGGCTGATGGAGGGGCTGGGGGTCTTGCCCTCCTGGTTCTCTGATGGGGGGGACACTATGACTTGTGTTACTCTTAATGTTACGCCATGCCTTCCTCTTCATGGTTGCTCTCGCAAACTGACTGAGCCTCAGGTAAAGAAGGTAAACTGTCAGAAGTGTGCATCTTTACATATGAGCTGAGAAGAGGTCAGGAAAACAGACCCAAATATGAAATCATCAGTATTGCGTCACAACTTCAAATAAACCGATTATTTAGACCTGTTGGGACTTTCAGTGGACTATAAGGGACACTGTCAGTTTTGTCTATTCTGTAGAAGTGTATCTACAACTAAAGAGAAAATGACAGACAACCACCTCTGAGTCTTGCCACCAGTGCTGCCAGTATAATGACCATACGCAAGAGGGGGACAGTGAGATAATGAACGTTATGAGCAACATGAAAAGGGGACTGTTGTTGAACACACACAGATGCACACTACACATCAAACAAACTCAAAACCAACCGGAGCAGCGGAGTCAGTTTGATGGACAGGTCTCTCAGCCAATCAGACTGAGCAAGTGCCACTATGGTGAGATTATTGGTACATCTTAATGCTACCTGATTGGAGGGTAATTATAAGTCAACTACACTAGTTAAGCCCTTATGGGTTCCTAGTTGGTTTTAAAACTACAGGGATTAAAATGGGGGCGCTATCCAATGCAAATCTCCTCTGCAATGGTAGGAATGATTACCTTCAGTGGGAGAGCCCATTTCCCAAGGGGGAGTAAACATTCCTCTCCAGTCCCTGAGGCCTGTCATCTTCTCCTCTCCCACAGTGGGGGCTGAGAATGAGATGGTAGGGCCAAGTGGGGCCGCAGGGCACGGGGAACGGGGGTGAAGGGTGCCAGAATGGCATACAAGCGAGAATGAGTAGATGGGATTTGAGAGAGGTGGGTGAAGGTGGAATGGGTATGGAGAATAATGGACGACAATAAATTAATAAATTCATGAATTCATGGATCAACAAACAATGGCGATGACAGATAAGTGTGGAATGAGGGGATCAGACAAGAGAGGGAGAAGGAGGGGGGTTGTTTGGTTTGGGACCATTCTGTTATGATGAGAGAGGGTATCAATGAGATAGAAGGGGTTGGAAAGGATATGGAAAACGGTTAAAAACATGACCTAAGACTCAATGACTGTCAACCATGATCCCCACACTAAGATTAGGCAGAGGGCACCTATTTTTTTTTTCTGAAGAAAAAATATTGAAGTCCGCAAAAATAAAGGAACTTTTACGTTTGCACATTGTTCTCAATACCCTTGGGGCCATTGTACAGATAGGAGCGAGGGGAGCTTGCCTAACAGTGAGGCTCGTAGAGGGTATCACTTAATACACCTGGCTATAATAGGCTTGGTGGGCACAGAATACCTTCAATCACCATCATGCCCCGTCATGCCCTGCTTTAGAGCCTCCGGGGATCACCTCCAAAGAAGTGAGCTGATGAGACAAGTATTAGGCTGATACGCCGGGGTGGAAAGTGTGTGTGTGTGTGTGTGTGTGTGTGTCAAAAACTGCACTGGACAAATGCCAGTCAGTACCTTTCTTGGGGGCTGTCCGTGACGAGGGACTAAAAAACTTCTTCACAGTGGTCACCTTGCGCGTCTTCTCGTTGGTCTTCTTCTCCTCGAACTTGGAGAAGGGCACCAGAGAGGCCTGGGGCTGGGACGGGGGCTGAGACTGGGCCCCCTGAATGCTGGCATAGGCAACCTCCTCCTCCCTCTGCAGCCTGAGGTAGACCAGGGGGAACAACTGGTGATTAGACTGTTTAACTTGAGGCAATTACTTTTAACAAACAATACAAACCGCTGGTGTTGTGTTTTAATTACCATGTCATAGGCAGCACGGGAATAGGTTAGGGTATAGGCGCGTCCAATATGCTAAGCTTCCCCTAAAGTAAATTGAATTTGCCAAAATTATATAATTACTCCTGTCTATACAAAAATACATTCCTTCTAAACACTACACCAGAGAGCATGATTTTGCCACTTAAAAAAAATAGCTGTGGATTGTTTTAAATGGAAATTTCACCGCTGCTCTTTCACTGTACGTGTCCAATAATGTGTTATTAACATACACTACCAGTCAAAAGTTTGGACACACCTACTCATTCAAGGGTTTTTCTTTATTTTTACTATTTTTTACATTGTAGAATAATAGTGAAGATATCAAAACTATGATATAACACATATGGAATCATGTAGTAACCAAAGAAGTGTTAAACAAATCAAAATATATCAAATAGCCACCCTTTGCCTTGATGACAGCTTTGCACACTCTTGGCATTCTCTCAACCAGCTTCATGAGGTAGTCACCTGGAATGCATTTCAATTAACAGGTGCCTTCTTGAAAGTTAATTTGTGGAATGTCTTTCCTTCTTAATGTGTTTGAGCCAATCAGTTGTGTTGTGACAAGGTGGGGGGGGGGGGGGGGGGGGGTATACAGAAGATAGCCCAAGTCCATATTATGGCAAGAACAGCTCAAATAAGCAAAGAGAAACGACAGTCCATCATTACTTTAAGACATGAAGGTCAGTCAATACGAAACATTTCAAGAACTTTGAATGTTTCTTCAAGTGCAGTCGCAAAAACCATCAAGCGCTATGATGAAACTGGCTCTCATGAGGACCACCACAGGAAAGGAAGACCCAGAGTTACCTCTGCTGCAGAGGATAAGTTTATTAGACCAGCCTCAGAAATTGCAGCCCAAATAAAGTGAGATGTTACCCACTCAAGACAGCAGTGGCAGCTGTACAGATAACTCATCCAAAGGGCTTTGCCTTCTCAAACACGGTAGAAAGCTAACACTATATGATGCCCTGTCTCCTTATTAATTCAGCCACTTCCTTCGTTTAGATAACTAGCAAGTTAAACGTAGGGGTCGCATCAACGCAGAATTCTGAAAATTTCAGGCAGAAAAAATATATAAAAACGCATAAGAAATATCTTGCTGCATTTTGTAAACGCAGATCTAAAATGCTTCTTACTGTAATTTCTGCTCGGCATCAAACCTTATGCTTCGGATGAGAATTCACAAACGGCATTCTATCAGCAGACACCGGTCTGCCTTTTTCTCCTGCATTTTTCTCAGTAGCTAGGTTTCCAACCAATTTGCGACAGATTTTCATGCGAATATTCTAAAATCGGCATAAAACAACATGCACGTGTTTCCATCAAACTGACTTTTTGCGGATAAAAGGCTGTGCGTGATGACGTAATGCACATCAAAATAACTTTTGCAGTTAAATTCCCATGTACCGAATGAAAAATACAAGTTAAATGGGTTTCCATCGCATTTTCAACTCTACTGATGGTTTTGTCACAAACTGTTGAGTTAAATAGCTAATGTGCCCACTCTGGTCTTGGCACATGCGCTCTAGCCAACAGCGCGGTAGGCTACCTACATTATGAGATTATTATGGATAAGAGCGATATTATTTGTATTTGTTAAACGGCAGCCAAGCATCGATCATCATGCCACCAGAATAAGACCCTAAAAATGTATTGGAAAGGAGCATGAAGCTGATCACCTTGTACATTCACCACCCTTTGAATTTTATCATAACTTATTTAATTTGTAGCCTAGTAACTGCATGCTTTCCCCAAGTCGTAGTAGGAGGACCGCACAACATATCATAGTGTGACATTTCTCGCATTATTAATTTCACCGACACAAAAAGATCCCACCATGTCGAACGAACAAATTGTCTGTCGGCATTTATAAAATTGTACCGGCATTTAATATTTCCATCAGCCGGGTCGTGACTTTTTTTATGCGTCAGGTAATTAATTCACATGAAATGGGTGGATGGAAACATGGTTAGTGTAGCCTACTTTTCTCCGGTAAAATGCATGATGAACTTGAAGCAAAACATTAGGAAATGTAGCTGGCTATGATAAACATTAGAAATACCTTTCTTTTTCATTATAAACCCATTTAGCCTACTTGTGTGGCTGTCAGCCAAATAATGTTGCACTTCGGTTGTCATCTCGTGAAAATTAAGGTATTTTCTGCCAAATGTGTTGCACTAATGTATTTTCTGTTAAGGAAAACTATAGTTGCACGCCCCTGATCAATATATTGAAGTAGAAGGAGAAAAAAAGGTCACTACACAGCTGGACTCACCTGCTCCCACTTTCTTCTGTTGTGGTATTTACAAACAAACACGTGACTGGCTCAACTGCTCTGGGGAACTAGGGTAAGCTTCATAATGTAAAATAATGTGAAAGGTGAAATGAAGAATGCAATCTGCTTTATCTCCTAAGGTATTGCACAAGTTGACTGCAGGTATTTAAAAAGTAGCTACAAATATATATATATTTTAAAAAACTTACAAGAAATAGTTAACGGTATTGAAAAAACATCCTGTGACTATTTCCAAATATCCCGGTATACGGTTTATACAGTACACCGCCCAAGCCTAATTGGCACTATAGCGGAGAGCATCGGCCATATCCCCGGTGAGTGCGTATATTCACTGTCTATCATTGGGTGAGTGTGTTCCTGGAATGTTTTTTTAGGAGAATTTCCTCCTCCAAGCTAGACGGACGTCATAGCCTACAATATGTGTCTCCCCTTTTCATAACCGTCGATTAGATGGTTTCATTCAAGACAAGGTCGTTTTTATTGATGTCAGTGTCAGCAGAGTAGCCTTCCCTGTCATTTTTGTGGTATTAAAGATTCTGCTATTGTCTTCAGTCATGAAGAGTAAAGTGTCGTAGAATTGCATGAAATATGTTTATAAAAGGTAAAAAAATTATCGGATCCTCCTTTAAAATGGCCATCTAGCTGGGTCTGAGCTCTGGATGTGTGCACAGAAAGGAGGAGAAAAGCAGAACGGTCTTTTTTTGTGAACAGTGAGTCAGTTATAATATTAGCCTAATTTATGACTATCCAATCTACTCGACACATTAGGAATAGTAGGCTCTCTTGCATTGGTCTGCAAATGTGATACAGTGCCTTCAGAAAGTATTCATACCCCTAGACTTATACCACATTTTGCTGTGTTACAGCCTGAATTCAAAATGGATGAAATATATTTCTCACCCATCTACACACAATACCCCATAATGACAAAATGAAAACATGTTTTTAGAAGAAAAAAATGTAACTGATTGAAAATAAAATACAGAAAGCTCATTAACATAAGTATTCACACCCCTGAGTCAATACTTTGTAGAAGCACCTTTGGCAGCGATTACAGCTTGGAGTCGTCTTGAGTATGTCTGTATCAGCTTTGCACATATGGATTTGGGGATTTTCTCCCATTCTTCCTTGCATATTTTTTTTCATGCTCTGTTAAATTAGATGCGGAGCGGCGCTGAACAGCAATTTAAGTCTTTCCACAGATTTTAAATGGGATTCAAGTCTGGGCTTTGGCTGGGCCACTCAAGGACTTACACATTCTTGTTCTGAAGCCATTCCAGTGTTGCTTTGGCTGTATGCTAGGTGTCATTGTCCTGTTGGAAAGAAAATCTTCGCCCCAGTCTGTCTTTTGCACTCTGAAACAGGTTCTCATCAAGGATTTGCCTGTATTTGGCTCCATTCATTGTTCCCTCTATCCTTACCAGTCTCCAAGTCCCTGCATCTGAAAAGCATCCCCATAGCATGATGCTGTCACCACCATGCTTCCTGGTAGGGATGGGGTTAGACGGGTGATGAGCTGTGCCTGGTTTTCGTCAGACATAGCGCTTTGCATTCAGGCCAAACAGTTCAATGTATGTCTCATAAGACCACCGAATCTACGACAGAGCCTGGATTCGAACCAGGATCTCTAGTGGCACAGCTAGCACTGCGATGCAGTGCCTTAGACCACTGCGCCACTCGGGAGACTAAATCATGTCCAAACAATTTAATTGGCCACAGGTGGACTCCAATCAAGTTGTAGTGAAATCTCAAGGATGATCAAAGGAAATGGGATGCACCTGAGCTCAATTTGGAGTGTCATAGCAAAGGGGTGTGAATACTTATGTAAATTAGGTATTTCTGTATTTCATTTTCAATACATTGCTAAGATTTCTAAAAACATATTTTCACTGTCATTATGGGGTATTGTGTGCAAATGGGTACGAAAAAAATATATTTAATCAATTTTGAATTCAGGCTTTAACACAAAATAATTGGAATAAGTAAAAGGGTATGAATACTTTCTGAAGGCACTGTAGATGCATGCAATACTTTATCATAAAGGTGATTTTTTTCTAGCTTCCCCAAACTTGAAACTTACGCGCCGCCTATGCCATGTGTCCATTGTGTCAAGGGAGGGTTGGACAAAGCTAGTACAATTTGGACATTTCTTTAACATCCCAAAAACTCTTTCAATTATCATATACAGTGGGTATCATACAGTTGAAGTCAGAGGTTTACATACACTTAGGTTGGTGTCATTAAAACTTGTTTTTCAACCACTCCACAAATGTCTTGTTAACAAACTATAGTTCTGGCAAGTCGGTTAGGACATCTACTTTGTGCATGACAAGTAATTTTTCCAACAAGTGTTTACAGACAGATTATTTCACTTATAATTCACTGTATCACAATTCCAGTGGGTCAGAAGATTACATACACTAAGTTGACTGTGCCTTTAAACAGCATGGAAAATTCCAGAAAATGATGTCATTGCTTTAGAAGCTTCTGGTAGGCTAATTGACATCATTTGAGTCAATTGGAGGTGTACCTGTGGATGTATTTCAAGGCCTACCTTCAAACTCAGTGCCTCTTTGCTTGATATCATGGGAAAATCAAAAGAAATCAGCCAAGACCTCAGAAAAAGATTTGTAGACCTCCACAAATCTGGTTCATCCTTGGGAGCAATTTCCAAACGCCTGAAGGTACCACGTTCATCTGTACAAACAATAGTACGCAGGTATAAACATCATGGGACCACGCAGCCGTCATACCGCTCAGGAAGCAGACACGTTCTGTCTCCTAGAGATGAACGTACTTTGGTGCGAAGTGCAAATCAATCCCAGAACAACAGCAAAGGACCTTGTGAAGATGCTGGAGGAAACAGGTACAAAAGTATCTATATCCACAGTAAAACGAGTCCTATATCGACATAACCTGAAAGGCCGCTCAGCAAGGAAGAAGCCACTGCTCCAAAAACTCCATAAAAAACTCCAGACTACGGTTTGCAACTGCACATGGGGACAAATATCGTACTTTTTGGAGAAGTGTCCTCTGGTCTGATGATACAAAAATAGAACTGTTTGGCCATAATGACCATTGTTATGTTTGGAAGAAAAAGGGGGTAGCTTGCAAGCCAAAGAACTCCATCCAACATGAAGCACGGGGTGGCAGCATCATGCTGTGGGGGTGCTTTGCTGCAGGAGGGACTGGTGCAATTCACAAAACAGATGGCATCATGAGGAAGGAAAATTATGTGGATATATTGAAGCAACATCTCAAGACATCAGTCAGGAAGTTAAAGCTTGGTCGTAAATGGGTCTTCCAAATGGACAATGACCACAAGCATACTTCCAAAGTTGTGGCAAAATGGCTTAAGGACAACAAAGTCAAGGTATTGGAGTGGCCATCACAAAGCCATGAGCCTCAATCCTATAGAACATTTGTGGGCAGAACTGAAAATGCGTGTGTGAGCAAGGAGGCCTACAAACCTGACTCAGTTGCACCAGCTCTGTCAGGAGGAATGGGCCAAAATTCACCCAACTTATTGTGGGAAGCTTGTGGAAGGCTACCCGAAATGTTTGACCCAAGTTAAACAATTTAAAGGCAATGCTACCAAATACTAATTGAGTGTATGTAAACTTCTGACCCACTGGGAATGTGATTAAAGAAATAAAAGCTTAAATAAATCTCTCTACTATTATTCTGACATTTCACGTTCTTAAAATAAAGTGGTGATCCTAACTGACCTAAAACAGGGAATTTTTACTAGGATTAAATGTCAGGAATTGTAAAAAACTGAGTTTAAATGTATTTGGCTAAGGTGTATGCAAACTTACGACTTCAACTGTAAGTATTCACCCCCTTGGATTTGTTTAACATTTTGTTGCATTACAAAGTGGGATTGAAACATATTTAATTGTGATTTTGTTTGCCAAATACTCCATAATGTCAAAGTGAAAAGAAAATACTACAAAATATTAAACAACTAAAATATAGTAGTTGCATAAGTATTTACCCCCTTTGTTAAGGCAAGCCTAAATAAAATTTGGCTTAACAAATCACATAACTTACATGGACTCCCACTGTATGAAATATTATTGGTTGACATGATTTTTGAATGACTACCCCTTACTGTGTCCCCCACACATACAACTGCTGTAAGGTCCCTCAGTCAAGTATTGAATTTCTAGCACAGATAACTACAAAGACCAGGGAGCTTTTTGAAAGCCTCAAAGAAGGGTAGTGATTGGTAGATAGTTAACAACAAATCAGACATTAATATAGGAGCAACAACGGCTCAGCCACGAAGTGGTAGGCCACACAAACTCACAGAATGGGACCGCCGAGTGCTGAAGCGCATAAAAATCATCTGTCCTCGGTTGCAACACTCACCGAGTTCCAAACTGCCTCTGGAAGCAATGTCAGCACAATAACTGTTTGTCGGGAGCTTCATGAAATGGGTTTCCATGGCCGAGCAGCTGCACACAAGCCTAAGATCACCATGCGTAATGCCAAGCGTCGGCTGGAGTGGTGTGAAGCTTGCCGCCATTAGACTCCGGAGCAGTGGAAACGCGTTCTCTGGAGTGATGAATCACGCTTCACCATCTGGCAGTCCGACGGACAAATCTGGGTTTGGCGGATGCCAGGAGAACGCTACCTGCCCGAATGCATAGTGCTAACCTTAAAGTTTGGTGGAGGAGGAATAATGGTCTGGGGCTGTTTTTCATGGTTCAGGCCCCTTAATTCCAGTGAAGGGAAATCTTAACCCTACAGCATACTGAATGGAAGCAAGTCCCCGCAGCAATGTTCCAACATCTTGTGGAAAGCCTTCCCAGAAGAGTGGAGGCTGTTATAGTAGCAAAGGGGGGACCAACTCCATATTAATGCCCATGATTTTTGAATGAGATGTTCGACAAGCAGGTGTCCACATATTTTTGGTCATGTAGTGTATGTCTGTCTGATCATAATGCAAATCTATGCAAATTAACTATAACCAATGCTTCAAATCATGCCACAAGGTAGAGATTTAATTTCAGTCTCTTAAAAAACGTATAATTCTGTAATCAATTCAGGTCTGATTTACCTCCTCAACAAAGAGTCTGTGAATGACAATCGATTCCTGCGGGATGCCATTAAAGGGTTCATTAGAAACAATACAATAGCATTTGCTTCTGGTTTGAACAAGTCTCAACTAAAAAAAAATACGAACTGGAGTCCACGTTATCCTTACTTACTCGTCAACAGCAGAACAGTTTCTCCACCGAGATGGAGAGAAAATGATTCATCATCAAATCTGAGTTAAATTCCTTACTCAGATTAAGAGCAGAATTTCAAATTCATAGAGTCAGACAAACTGATTATCTGGACCGTAATAGACCTAGCTTCCTCTTAGTTAGTAAATTACGCAATAATTATAGTCTTGCTGACATTGTTTCCATTCAGTCTGACGATGGTGTTCTCTTGCATGATTCACCATCAATTAAATTAAACAAATTTAAATGTCTATGAAAAATAATACAGTTCTGAAGTACAAAATACCTCAGACAGCATGAGACCCTTTTTTGAGGGCTTGAATCTACCGCAACTCTCCTCCGATGATGCACACTCTCTAGATGCACCTATAACACTCAATGAACTGCACGATGCATTGAAAGATATGAACCGAGGTAAATCCCCTGGATGGGATGGCATCCCACCGGAATTGTATTTAACCATTTGGTCTGAACTTGGTCCGATATTATTAGAGATGTTACAAACATCTATTCAAATAGGCTTTTTCAATAGAGATGTTAATACTGTGTCATAACTGACAAAGAGAATCCAAATAGGTCAGATCAGGTTTGCAATTAATAAATTCAATCAGACCCCCTCTCACCCATAGAGGAGGAAGGAAAGAACTAGTGGGGATTAACAACTCACGTCCTGTTGTAAATCAAGGGAGAAGATCCAGGCCTGTGGTCACAAAATTGAGTTGATGGAACCATTTCAGACAATCAGAGCCTTACAAGCGTGCTGCGAAAGGGCCCAACCCCCTTTCCAAGGCTGCCCCGTTCACCGAGAGATCCCTGGCGAACCCAAGCATTTCTAGTAAATACATTTATGATTTCTTGCTCAAAGCGGGTGGCGGTTCGTGTGCAAAGTATATGGTTACTGTAGGTGAGAGTAGTTTCTGAATGTGGCAATGTTAAGTGTCTGTCCCGCTCCCTCCCTCTCTTCTTTAACTAGCATCCTGTTTTCAACGTATTCATTCTCTAGTCAATAACCAGTGCAGAGTGTGTGTGTGTTTATCCTGTGTTCCCATTTAATTAGCTAGTAAATAAATAATTAAACCAATTTGTGTAGTACTGAATCATAAGTAAGGCTCGGGTTTTTGCAGATGCAAGGAGGTTACGACTGTTCAGAATGATATGATACGAGGTTATGATTAATAAGTTGACTGTTTATAGATGTGATAGGTAAAGACCTTTTAGAGTTTAATCCAGGAGATGGTAACTCTTTAAAAGAACCGCTCTCGTGGTGCCCCAGATCCTAATGAGTTAATTGTTACATGATTCATTTAATTGGGTAACAATTAAACATAGTTAGTTAATTCGAGAAATAACAGTCTTCAGATTAATGTTAAAGTCAAGTCATGACAAATGCAATTATCTCTCTGTTACATAAAAAAGGTAAAGACACAACTCTCTGTTCAAGTCATAGGCCTCTCTCCCTCATTAACAGTGACATGAAATTGTACGCCAAGGTTCTAGCCAAACATCTTGAAACCATTTTACCAGAACTAGTTCAACCTACTCAAACAGGTTTCATCAAACAGACTGGCGTCAGACAATCTGAGACGTCTGCTACATATAATACACATTACACCTAATAATCACAGACTACAAAAGGAAAACCAGCCACGTCACCGACACCGACGTCTCGCTTCCAGACAAGCTAAACACCTTCTTCGCCCGCTTTGAGGATAACACAGTGCCACCGACGAGGCCCACTACCAAGGCCTGTAGCCTCTCCTTCTCCGTGGCCGACGTGAGTAAGACGTTTAAGCATGTTAACCCCCGCAAGGCTGCCGGCCCAGACGGCATCCCTAGCCGCGTCCTCAGAGCATGCGCAGACAAGCTGGCTGGTGTGTTTACGGACATATTCAATCTCTCCCTTTCCCAGTCTGCTGTTCCCACATGCTTCAAGATGGCCACCATTGTTCCTGTACCCAAGAAAGCAAAGGTAACTGAACTAAATGACTAACGCCCCGTAGCGCTCACCTCTGTCATCATGAAGTGCTTTGAGAGACTAGTCAAGGATCATATCACCTCTACCTTACCTGTCACCCTAGACCCACTTCAATTTGCTTACCGCCCCAATAGATCCACAGACGATGCAATCGCCATCACACTGCCCTATCCCATCTGGACAAGAGGAATACCTATGTAAGAATGCTGTTCATTGACTATAGCTCAGCATTCAACACCATAGTACCCTCCAAGCTCATCATTAAGCACGAGGCCCTGGGTCTGAACCCCGCCCTGTGCAACTGGGTCCTGGATTTCCTGACGGGCCGCCCCCAGGTGGTGAAGGTAGGAAACAACATCTCCACTTCGCTGATCCTCAACACTGGGGCCCCACAAGGGTGCGTGCTCAGCCCCCTCCTGTACTCCCTGTTCACCCATGACTGCGTGGCCAAGCACGCCTCCAACTCAATCATCAAGTTTGCAGACGACACAACAGTAGTAGGCTTGATTACCAACAATGACGAGACCACCTACAGGGAGGAGGTGAGGGCTGTGGGAGTGTGGTGCCAGGAAAATAACCTCTCACTCAACGTCAACAAAACAAAGGAGATGATCGTGGACTTCAGGAAACAGCAGAGGGTGCACCCCCCTGTCCACATCGACGGGACCGCAGTGGAGAAGGTGGAAATCTTCAAGTTCCTTGGCCTACACATCACTGACAAACTGAAATGGTCCACCCACGAAGACAGTGTGGTGAAGAAGGCGCAACAGAGCCTCTTCAACCTCAGGAGGCTGAAGAAATTTGGCTTGGCACCTAAAACCCTCACAAACTTTTACAGAAGCACAATTGAGAGCATCCTGTCGGGCTGTATCACCGCCTGGTACGGCAACTGCACCGCCCGCAACCGCAGGGCTCTCCAGAGGGTGGTGCGGTCTGCCGAACGCATTACCGGGGGCAAACTACCCGCCCTCCAAGACACCTACAGCACCCAATGTCACAGGAAGGCCAAAAAGATCATCAAGGACATCAACCACCCGAGCCACTGCCTGTTCACCCCACTATCATCCAGAAGGCGAGATCAGTACAGGTGCATCAAAGCTGGGACCGAGAGAATGAAAAACAGCTTCTATCGCAAGGCCATCAGACTGTTAAATAGCCATCACTAGCACATTAGAGGCTGCTGCTGCCTATTGAAATCACTGGCCACTTTAAGAAATGGAACACTAGTCACTTTAATAATGTTTACATATCTTGCACTTCTCATCTCATATGTATATACGGTATTCTATTCTATAATATTCTACTGTATCTTAGTCCATGCTGCTCTGTCATTGCTTATCCGTATATGTATATATTCTTAAATTCCATTCCTTACTAGATTTGTGTGTATAGGGTATATGTTGTGAAATTGTTAGATATTACTTGTTAGATATTACTGCACTGTCGGAGCTAGAAGCACAAGCATTTCACTACACCCGCAATAACATCTGCTAAACATGTGTATGTGACAAATACAATTTGATTTGATATACCGTCCCCCTGTGCAGTCCTGTCAGTTGATGCGGAGAAGGCCTTTGACCGTATCGAATGGTCCTACCTCTGGTATACTATGGAACGTATGGGATTTGGCTAAATGTTTAGAACTATGTTAAAAATACTGTATAGTAACCCCTCTGCGATGGTCTTGACAGGTAATAAATGCTTCTCACAGTTCCCCATCAAACGGGGAACTCGTCAAGGCTGACCAGCGTCCATCCTCCTATTTGCCCTATCATTGGAGCCTTTAGCTAAAAAAAAAACATAAATCCCAAGATTTAGGGCAAATATCAGTTAAGGACACGGTCCACCAAATCTCATTATACACAGATGACATATTATTTTACCTTGACAATGTACCCCAATCCCTTCCTAATGTATTAAGTGTATTCAGACAATTCAGCTGTATATCAAGTTATAAGATTAACCTCACTAAATCATCTCTGCTCCCACTTAACAAAGCAATGTTCACTCTCAATATAGAATTGAAGATACCAATTATGACCCATTTTAAATACCTGGGCATTGAAATGTTTCCCTCTCTAGATAAAATTATTTAGAAGAACTACAAACAAGTCACAACTGCAATTACAGCAGACCTCGACAGATGGTTTAATCTAACATTAACTTTATCAAGTCGAATTTTGATAGTCAGAATGTATTTCTTGCCTAGACTCAATTTCTTTGTTAGCATGCTTCCTTTGCCCACGCCATTAGGGTACTGGGAAAAGATTCAAAGTTCAGTCTTGAATTTTATATTTATATAATTTTTTAGTCATTTAGCAGACGCTCTTATCCAGAGCGACTTACTGTTAGTGAGTGCATACATTTTCCATACTGGAAAGGGAAACATCCCAGAATTAAAATGACTACACTCCAGCAACCCAAAGGTTTTGGGGGTCTAGGTTTACCTAACTTCAAGTTATATCCTTTGTCTCTAGTGCTCTGCCCACTTAAGAAATTGTTTGATCAAGATAAAGGTCTTCCTTGGTTGGAAATAGAGGAAAATATGTCACCATTTACATTGAAAGATGTACTATTCTCTTCTTTATCTCCTAAGTTTTGTCGAACTCAGTTTGGACCAATCATTGCCCACTCAATACAGACCTGGCAACCCAAACACCAATATTTAGAAATAACTCCTTACCTTTGGGAGGGAAACCTACAATTTTTAAACAATGGTCTGAGCATGGTATTCATAAACTTTCTGACATAATGAATATTCCAAAGTCTTCCCGAAATTTGAATCATCATCTAATACACTACAAATTGACATATTTTATTTGACTCCACAGAACCGCTGCCAATTTAAAACTTGCTCCTATTCCAAATTGTCTGTTGTGTTCTCTAGTAAATATTGGAACATACAGTGCATTCAGAAAGTATTCAGACCCCTTGATGTTTTCCACATTTTGTTACGTTACAGCCTTTTCTAAAATTGATTAAATAAAACATTTTCCTCAATCTATACAAAATACCCCATAATGACAAAGCGAAAACAGGTTTTTAGAAATGTGTGCTAATTTATTACAAATAAAAAACAGAAATACCTTATTTACATAAGTATTCCGAAACTTTGCTATGAGACTCGAAATTGAGCTCAGGAGCAACCGGTTTCCACTGATCATCCTTGAGATGTTTCTACAACTTGATTGGAGTCCATCTGTGGTAAATTCAATTGATTGGACATGATTTGGAAAGGCACACACCTGTCTATATAAGGTCCCACAGTTGGCAGTGCATGTCAGAGCAAAAACCAAGCCATGAGGTCGAAGGAATTGTCCGTAGAGCTCCGAGACAGGATTGTGTCGAGGCACAGATCTGGGGAAGGGTACCAAAACATTTCTGCAGCATTGAAGGTCCCCAAGAACACAGTGGCCTCCATAATTCTTAAATGGAAGATGTTTGGATCCACCAAGACTCTTCCTAGAGCTGGCCGCCCGGCCAAACTGCGCAATTGGGGGAGAAGGGCCTTGGTCAGGGAGGTGACCAAGAACCCAATGGTCACTCTGACAGAGCTCCAGAGTTCCTCTGTGGAGATGGTAGAACCTTCCAGAAGGACAACCATCTCTGCAGCACTCCACCAATCAGGCCTTTATGGTAGAGTGGCCAGACGGAAGCCACTCCTCAGTAAAAGGCACATGACAGCCTGCTTGGAGTTTGCCAAAAGGCACCTAAAGGACTCTCAGACCATGAGAAACAAGATTCTCTGGTCTGATGAAACCGAGATCGAACTCTTTGGCCTGAATTCCAAGCGTCACGTCTGGAGGAAACCTGGCACCATCCCTACGGTGAGGCATGGTGGTGGCAGCATCATGCTGTGGGGATGTTTTTCAGTGGCAGGGACTGGGAGACTAGTCAGGATCGAGGGAAAGATGAACGGCGCAAAGTACAAAGAGATCCTTGATGAAAACCTGCTCCAGAGCACTCAGTACCTCAGATTGGGGCGAAGGTTCACCTTCCAACAGGACAACGACCCTAAACACACAGCCAAGACAACGCAAGAGTGGCTTCGGGACAAGTCTCAATGTCCTTGAGTGGCCCAGCCTGAACCCAATCTAACATCTCTAGAGAGACCTGAAAATAGCTGGGCAGCAACGCTCTCCATCCAACCTGACAGAGCTTGAGAGGATCTGCAGATAAGAATGGGAGAAACTCCCCAAATACATGTGTGCCAAGCTCGTAGCGTCATATCCAAGAAGACTCGAGGCTGTAATCGCTGCTAAAGGTGCTTCAACAAAGTACTGAGTAAAAGGTCTGAATACTTACGTAAATGTGATATTTATATATATATATATATATATATATATATATATATATATTTTAATACTTTTGCAACCATTTCTAAAAACCTGTTTCTGCTTTGTCATTATGGGGTATTGTGTGTAGATTGATGAGGGAAAAAACAATTTAATCCATTTTAGAATAAGGCTGTAACGTAACAAAATGTTGGAAAAGTCAAGGGGTCTGAATACTTTCCGAATGCACTATATTGCACAATCCAGGTGTGGAAACTAAGCTCTTAGAGACTTACCTAAAAAGACTTAAAGCTGTAATTGCTGCCAAAGGTGTTTCTAACATGTATTGACTCAGGGGGGTGAATTCTTATCTAATCAAGGTATATTCGTTTTATTTTTCGTTAATCTTTTTAAATAATGTATAACTTTTCTTCCACTTTGACAATAGATTATTATTCATATGATGTGGGACTGCCCCAGTGTGAAGACCTTTTGGTCACCGGTTGCCAGATCTCTATCGAGCATAGTTGGTGTTCCCATTCCCTATCTCCCCAATATATTATTGTTGAACGATGACTCTTCACTATCTCTCACAGTACCACACAAACGAGTATGGTTGTCTGGACTGACTGCGGCAAAAAGGATGTTAGTGACCAGATGGAAGCCTCCACATAAGCTCAGCATAACTCAATGGCTACAAAACGTCCTTGACATTCTTTCACTAGAGCTCTCCTTAGCTCGTGTGAACAGCGCCAAAGAAACAACACTAGATACATTAAATAGAGCAGTCGAAAAGGTCAAAAGCTTATTATGAGTTAATGTAATGTAATCATATTTGAATTGATCAATTGTACTTTGAATATCTGTATCAAATATTGATGTATGCAGGATGATTCTATTCATGTGTGCCTTGGTCCCACAAACAATTTTACAAACATAAGATGAGTTACCCATGATGTTTTGTTTTATGCATAGATATTTCCACAACATGAGCCCGTGGGGGGAGGGAGGGAGTGAGGAAGGGGGGAATAGGAATGGGTCGCACCTACTGAGAAGGGGGGAAGGAGAGGGGAGATGGGACAGACAGGACAAATAATGCTTTTTATTTTGTTTTGTACTGTTTTTTATTCTTTATATATGTATTATTTGAATAGTATTGCCTGTCTGTGATCTGAACCCCTCACAAGAAAAAATTAAGAAAATAAATAATAAAAAGTTGGTCACAAAAAAGAAACTATCATGGGTCTCTAATATGGCTAGGATAATGCCTTTGGCTGCTGGACAATAAAATAATTGATTTGAAAACCAATAGAACATGAGAAAAACGCTGGTTTCAATGGCATATTGAGTGTTTAAAAAATAATTCCCTCAACATTTCTATGGTTGTATTTTGGCTAGGCTACTTTGAAACAAGGTAAGACATGCTTCATAAAATGACATAAAACGTCTAGGTTTTAAACAATTCAATTTATGGTTAAATAGTTTCAAAATCCTGACCACCACCACTCAGATTCAAGGTGGGTGATGTGCAGTGTGCAGCAAGCACTGTCCTTCACTCTCCGGTCTTGTGACCATTTGATCCGAACAAACTGTGCCTCGAGTATGTCAACAGAATCAAGCCTTTAGACATGAATGTTAATTATCCTTCATTATATTTATCAAACATGACTGGCGTTTAGCCTATACAGTGCTTTCAGAAAGTATTCACACCCCTTGACTTTTACCACATATTGTTGTTACAGCCTGAACTTAAAATGGATTAAATAGAGGTTTTGTGTCACTGGCCTACACACACAATACCCCATTATGTCAAAGTGGAATTATATTTTTAGAATTGACCTTTGTGTCCTGAATAGAAAGCGTTATGTTTGGGGCAAATCCAATACAACACATCACTAAGTACCACTTCATATTTTCAAGCATGATGGTGGCTGCATCATGTTATGGGTAAGCTTGTTATCGGCAAGGACTAGGGAGTTTTTTAGGATAAAAATAAACAGAATAGAGCAAAGCACAGGCAAAATCCTAAAGGAAAATCTGGTTTAGTCTGCTTTCCAACAGACACTGAGAGACAAATTCACCTTTGAGTAGGCCAAATATACACTGGAGTTGCTTACCAAGACAACATTGAATGTTACTGAGTGGCCTAGTTTCGGTTTTAACTTAAATCCGCTTGAAAATCTATGGCAAGACTTGAAAATGGCTGTCTAGCCATGATGCCCAACACCTTGACAGAGCTTGAAGAATTTTGAAAATAATAAAATGGGCAAATATTGCACAATCCAGGTGTGGAAACTAAGCTCTTAGAGACTTACCTAAAAAGACTTAAAGCTGTAATTGCTGCCAAAGGTGTTTCTAACATGTATTGACTCAGGGGGGTGAATTATTATCTAATCAAGGTATATTCGTTTTATTTTTCGTTAATCTTTTTAAATAATTTATAACTTTTCTTCCACTTTGACAATAGATTATTTTGTGTAGATCGTTGACAAAAATCAATTTTAATCCCACTTTATAACACAATAAAATGTTAAGAAATCCAAGTGGGTGGAAATTTATGATAGGCACATATCATCTACTCCTGCATCAAGCTATAGTAGAATACCATGTGGATAAGACAAACCAGCTTGACTGTTAACTCTGCTGGCCAGTGACCTGGAGTTTAATCTTGACATTCCCCAACATAGTGAGGCATCCCACATGAAACTTTGTGATGTAAAAGTATCTACCCTGCTACCTTTCATCCTACGTCATCCCACCAACCATCTATGGACCCCTCCATCATCACGCCCCACCCCCAGTTTGAAACCCATTGATCCAGGACTAGGAGTGTTTCTTCCTTACTTCTCAGCCAAGGCCCAGTCCTCCTGGATCTGCTTCTGCCGGGCCCGCTGATACTCCTCCCGCCAGCACTTGGAGCACAGGCCCTGCCAGGCTGCGTTGCCATAGTAACCACAGCCCTTGTTGCAGAGCAGCTCTGACTGGTCCACGTGGATCCCGCGGCGCTCCGTCCGCTGACTCATCTAGCTGCCTAGCTGGAGGGAACTCAGCAGAGCTGGCTGGCGGGGAAAGATGGCATGTTTATTGTTGTTCACACAGCAATGAAATTGGGGAAGACATTGAGACCATCTGGGACATTGAGCTAGGCCTAAATGTATAGGTATTTTTTTTTTACTCTTACACATTTACCACCTTCTCTAAGTATTGCATGGCCACAGCTTTGACAAGCAATCAGTCAATGCAGTTTTGGATAGAATTGGGCATTTTTACGCACTTATTCCAGTCCATGGGCTTTTCCCCATCCAACTAAACATATTATGACAAGATGAATCACCTCCCACAAACCCCTGATGTTCCAGCAGTAAGGAGGCAAGGACACAAGCCAAACCAGCCCAGAAACACTGAGAACATTCAGACCTAAGAACTGCTCTCCAATCAGGCTCCATTCCTGGATGGAAAAAATCAACCCCATGCCTTATGGAGGAACAAGGTGACATGTTACAGGGGGACCATATCCAGTGCTGCCCAGTATAATATGCACAATATGCACATACAGCAATAGTGACTTTTAGGTAACAGGACCCATCTCTACACAGCAGGAAGCAGACATTATAGCATCAATATTTCAGTGTGATGCTGCGGACACTGCTGTGTGAGCTCAGAGCCAGAGGACACAGTGTGGTCAGGAACAAGGATAGGGACTAGGTTAAAGAGAATGCAGCCTGAAGATAACAGTTCATGTGAATGTTTCCAAACCCATATAGACTGTGGACAACACGACTCACTGTGTGGTCAACTTTACATAAGTTATAGTGGAAGGAGACAGGGAGGTGCTTCCCAAGCTCAATGCATTGGGATTCTAAAAGTATGTTAACCTGCACTGAGCGTAACCTACATCTCTGTAGCAGATTGTTTTTACAACAGAGGTTAGGGTTGGCCATCAGCCTAGCTCTACCACTGCAAATACACAAGGTTTAGGTGGAGGTTGTTCCACCTCAAAAAGCACAAGAAAGAGGATTGACAGCCATCATCTCAGATTGTTCCGAAATTGTTTATGTTGTTAGAAACAGATACAATTAGCATAATGCAAAAATATTTTGTTGAAATATAATTGTATCTGTGAAAAATTAAGCTAATTGATTGCACCCAAAAAGCCATTTTAATTTAGGCCTATAGGATTCATATAATATTCAATAAATGTAGTACCCAACATCTGATTTGGACCAACATTTTTCTAACAATGAGTTAGACATGAGGAATCCAAGGAAATTGTCATAAGCCACCCATGGACTCCCCAACACCCCACCCCAATCCCACGCCAACAACGAGTATATAGCATCAGATCTTTATGTTTGACAAGTAGTATGGAGCTGCGGCTTTGAGTATTCTTTCTTCATCCAATGTAATGTATGCCCAGTGAATTTGGTGATGTTTTTTTCCCCCGTTCTGAGCAATTAGTAATTGAAGTTGTTAGGTTTATGTTCCAACCTACATCCTGATATTACCAGGTTCGGACCACTAGATGGTGCTGTTCCAGGTGTTTTTAAGGACCCAAATTCACAAAAAATACATTACATTGGATAAAGAAACAATACTCTGAGTCACAGCTCCATACTACTTGTCAGACATAGGGAACTGATACTGTATACTCGTTGTTGGGGTGGGATTGCCATGGGGGGTCCGTGGGTGGCTTTTGACCATTTTGTTGGATTCCTCAGGTCTTACTCATTGTTAGAAAAAAGTTTGGTCAAATCGGATGTTAGGTACTATATTTATTGGATATTATATGAATCCTGTAAATAATAATGGATGCAATCAATTAGCTTAATTTCTCTGAGCTCAAATTATATTTCAATAAAATAATGTTGCAAGAATGCTAATCTTATCGGTTTCTAACAACAGAAATGATTTTAGAACAATCTGAGATGGTGGGTGTCATGGATTGCTGAAATGACATGGAATGACCCGTTGGGACAATGGCACCTAGCCTACATTTGAGATGGTTTACTTGCTATTGTTATCACCAGAAAGCTTGCCTGGCAGTGACTGAAACTATATTGATACATCATCTCACTGCAATGCCATCAACGTACTTCACCAACCAAATAGAATAGCCCTTTAAAAGCTGTGTGTCATGTGCAGTTTGTGTGTAGCCTGTCTACAGATTCTGTACATCAAGTTGTGGCTCCTGAATATTGATTTTGTAATTGAACTCCAGTCACTGGAAATTTCCCCAGAAGAAATTGAGGTAGGCCAGCTTGTCCTTCAAAACAAAGAAACCATTCACCTGCAGGCTGCATCTTGAGGACTATGAGTGTGTGTATGTGCACTCAAAACAAGACTGTCAGTATATAGGTTAAACCCTGGTTTAGCCCCCCTCAAGCAGGAGGTGGATACCTCACCTATATATGACTGATTGGCTTAGCTAGTAGCTACATCAACAATAACATAGCAGGAGCTTGGCTGGTTATTTGGCTAACGTTATCATGTATGAAGCCTGCAACAACCAAAAATACACAAAGATAAGCCGGAGACAGGAGAGCGTGTAACATTACAGGTTACAACAAGCATAAATAGGGTTTCAGCATAAAGCGTTAGATTTTGTCAAACAACGTACCAACAATTCATTGATAACAATAGACAGCTAACGTTAGCTGCCTAGGCAACTAACTACAGTGCTACGGTAGATATGTATAACTAAAAATATGTATAACTGACCTAACTACCGTGTTAGCATGCTAGCTAACAGTAGAGTAGCTTTATGTCTAGCTAGCTAGCAAGCTAAAGTTAGCAAATGTGTACTTTTATTTTGGCTGTTGCAAACATAGCTTAGCTAACTGTTCAAGAACTAACTTTACAAGGCTTAATTCTCACCTTTTTCAGAGGATGAGACACCTTCTTCAGTAGCCACTGGCTGTGTGGCTGGGACCGGCTTCTCGTCAGCAACACAAAAAAATTACTTCAGGGTCACGGTATTTCGACAATTTTCAAAATAAAAGCTCCACACGTACTAGTAGAAAAGTCTAATTAACCTGTATTTATTCATGATATATGAAAAATTGTCTAAACATTAACAAAGATTCATATTTGTTCATATTTAAGTAAGGTCAAATAAATGCCCCCAATGAAATACACAAAATACATATTGTCTTATAGATAGAAAACTATTCTAGGTGCCAAAATAAAAGTGGGGTTGGGATTACTCACTAGGGTCTGTAGAATATGTATATGAAAATGTATGCACTCACTAACTGTAAATCGCTCTGGATAAGAGCGTCTGCTAAATGACTAAAATGTAAATGTGAAATGTAATGGGGGACTAAGGTCTAAATGCCCAGCAACACTTTCTCCTCTACCCACTCCATTCACTGCAGTTCAATACACCGTAGGCCTTTAGGTGATTAGGTACTTCAAAGACACAATGTAAACAATGATGGACTGGCATACCTGTTAACAACCTAGATTAACCTAATGATGATGAGCCAGTTGCGCTTTTTACACATTTAAATCAGCCCCAAGGCCAGCCTTGACCTGTGCCAAAACATGCATTTGGCCTGAAAAATAACGTCAAACGACTTAAAATGGAGCCATTAGACACTATACGGTACAAATATTGCACTGTAAATGCAAAACGATCGATTGTGTGTCCATAAAACCAGTGTCCAGTCTAATCACTAGAGTCCCTAGAATACAAAATAGCAAATCATTCCCCTCTTCAAGCCTATTGCTTCAAGTCACAGATGAGGTCCACCAAGGCCAGAACAGCAAGGCTCGGTAACAGCAGCTACTTCTAGGCTATGAGGTTGGCGAACTCATCTTGAGTCTAAATCATACTTCTGCACTGTCACTTTAACCCTGCTGACTGACTAATTTAGGACTATATCTAAATGACAAAACAATAAATTAACTATATTAGCTTTCTATTTGTTTTCTGTGTGAAATAAAACGCAATTCCATACCAGACTTGCACTCTTGGCTTGCCCTAGCAGGTGTTAGGTGAAAAGCTAACTGCTTCAAAGAAACAATGGAAAAAATGTCATCAGTAGATGGGGTGTTAACTGACTGGCATAGCTACCTGTAAATTACCTACATTATAGTATTGATGATGAGCTGGCTGCAGACGTTTAAATCAGACCAAAGCCCGCATTAGGTGCCAAAACGTGCACCAGGTCAAGCGTTTTGGCTAGAAAAATATCAAATATATTTTTTACGGCAGTATCCTAGTAAAAATCATACTGCTATAGGTTAGTATCACCCTAATTATGCCTATAGCCTATCAATGGATATCACGGAGGTTAACAGCGCTTTTTTTCAACCCACCCTGGTCGCAATTCATCAAAAGGTTTGCATCTTGGACGGGTTTTTGGACTGAAAGTAGCAGGGATGTGGGTTCGTTTTTGTGTGACATATTATTGCCTCGTAAAATAGCTATGTGCTCACCAGGAAAAGTTAGCCTCTAGTGGGTAGACTGGACCCTGGTTTTATTGACACACAATTTATCGTTTTTTCCTGTACAGTGGAATTTGTTTGTGCAATACAACACAAATACAGTAAGACTTTCTTAAACATTACATTTCAAAATTGCATCCTTGAACAATAGCACGAGGAAATTAATATGAATCATACAATCAAAACAATTATTTCTTTTTTTAAATTGTCATTGTATGTTTATTACCAGTAGGCTATGTTCTTTACATTCATTTACTCAAGCTCCAACCATTTCTCAATGTGCTCCACCTTATATTATTTCTTATAAAATGTAATTATCTTTAGTTTAGATTTCCCCCCATGTAGTTAGAATTGTTTTACATAATTTTAGCATTATGCACTATGCAAAGCTGCAAAAAATATAGATTTTCTATCGTACACATAGCGTTTTACCGCAGACTTGTATTTTTAAGGCAAAATCCGAAAACCGGAAGTGTTAATGTGGCTGCGGGGTCGCTAATGTTGCTGCCGAAACAAAATCAAAATCAATCACATTTTCAAATGTTATTTGTCACATGCTTCATAAAGAACAGGCGTGGACTAACAGTAAAATGCTTACTTACGGCCGTTCCCAACAATGCAGAGAGAAAGAAAATAGAGAAAGAATAGAAAAGTAAAACACATAATAATAAAAGTAAAACTAGATACACAATGAGAAATGATAACTTGGTTATATACAAGGGGTACCAGTACCGAGTAGATGTGCAGATGTAATTGAGGTAGATATATGCAATAACTAGGAATAAAGTGACAGATAGTAAACAGTAGCAGCAGCGTATGTGATGAGTCAAAGTTAGTGCAAAAAGGGTCAATGCAGATAATCCGGGTAGCTATTTGGTTAACTATTTAACAGTCTTATGGCTTGGAGGTAGAAGCTGTTCAGGGTCCTGTTGGTTCCAGACTTGGTGCATTGGTACCACTTGCCGTGCGGTAGCAGAGAGAACAGTCTATGACTTGGGTGGCTAGAGTCTTTGACAATTTTTAGGGCCATCCTCTGACACCGCCTGGTATAGAGGTCCTGGATTGCAGGGAGCTCAGCCCCAGTGATATATTGGGCCATCCGCACTACCGGATGCCAAGCAGTTGGCATACGAAGCGGTGATGCAGCCAGGAAGTCCAGTATCACAGGGAGGTGTTCAGTCCCAGGGTCCTTAGCTTAGTGATGAGCTTGGATGGCACTGTGGTGTTGAACGCTGAGCTGTAGTGAATGAACAGCATTCTCACTTGTCCAAGTGGAAAGGGCAGTGTGGAGTGCAATAGAGATTGCGTCATCTGTGGATCTGTTGGGGCGGTATGCGAATTGGAGTGGGTCCAGGGTGTCTGGGATGATGTTATTGATGTGAGCCATGACCAGCCTTTCAAAGTATTTCATGGCTACAGATGAGTGCTACGTGGCGATAGCCATTTAGACAGGTTACCTTGGCGTTTTTTGGCACAGGGACTATGGTGGTCTGCTTGAAACATGTAGGTATTACAGACTGGGTCAGGGAGAGGTTGAAAATATCAGTGAAGACACTTGCCAGCTGGTCAGCCCATGCTCTAAGTACGCGTCCTGGTAATCCGTCTGGCCCTGCGGCCTTGGGAATGTTAACCTGTTTAAAGGTTTTACTCACATCAGCTACGGAGAGCACGAACACACAGTCGTCCAGAACAGCTGGTGCTCTCATGCATGGTTCAATGTTGGTTGCCTCGAAGTGAGCATAGAAGGCATTTAGCTTGTCTGGTAGGCTCGCGTCACCTGACGAGCGTCAGAGCCGGTGTATTAGGATTCGATCTTAGTCCTGTATTGACGCTTTGCCTGTTTGATGATTAGTCAGAGAGTGTAGCAGGATTTCTTATAAGCGTCCGGGTTAGTGTCCCGCTCCTTGAAAGCAGCAGCTCTAGCCTTTAGCTCAGTGCAGATGTTGCCTGCAATCCATGGCTTCTGGTTGGGATATGTAAGTTCTGTCACTGTGAGGATGACGTCGTCGATGCACTTATTAATGAAGCCGGTGACTTATGTGGTAAACTCCTCAATGCCATCGGATGAGTCCCGGAACATATTCCAGTCTGTGGTAGCGAAACAGACCTGTAGCTTAGCATACACTTCATCGGACCACTTCCGCAATGAGCGCGTCACTGGTACTTCCTGTTTGAATTTTGCTTGTAAGCAGGAATCAGTAGTATAGTTATGGTCAGATTTGCCAAATGGAGGGTGAGGGAGAGCTTTGTATGCGTCTCTGTGTGTAGAGTAAAGGTGATCTAGAGTTTTTTCCCCTCCAGTTGCACAGGTGACATGCTGGTAGAAATGAGGTAAGACGGATTTCAGTTTTCCTGCATTATGTGGCTGGGAACTGTCAGGAGAGGTGGAGAATTGGGATGGTGGTGGAGCTTTGGAATGGTGCCCCTAGCGGTTGGAGTGCAGTAACATTCATGTCATTCATTGTACTGTGTGTATTTTCCCCCTGACCCTAAATGCATTCATCCATTCCAATTCCTCAGTCAGCATACCAACAATGTGGAATATTTGGTTATATATGAGAAAGATGCATCTTGAAGCTAGATCAACTGTATTATTAGGCTTATGATGGATAAGACAGAGGTCATTGCCAAGAAGCAGAGGGAGAGATGACATCCTGGCCAAATGTGGTCAAGTGCCAAGTTGTTGCACTGATGAATTTGACTCACATGAGCTTGGTTTCAATGACAGATCAGCAACTAATCCCAGGTCTGGGTCTCCATCCACATGTTTTCAGTTTAGGAAACTGGAGTTATTAGGTAGGTTGCTTGGTTCATTTCATGGTATTAATGTAGTTGGCAACTTGAAACATTGGCACACTGTATGCATAACATTATTAACGACCACAGAGACTGATCATTTTATATAGTTTAAGACAAACTGTATTTGTACCTTGTTATAAAAACAAAAAATATACATGACTTACTATTAGCACAATACAGCATAGCATTACAACAAATAATGCAATATGTATGTTAAAGCAAGATATTACTCTTGCAAACTTAATAGTAGGGCACGGGTCTAGCTGTGCATTGTTTCCCATGCCATGAGCAGCCTAGACAACATTAGCCAGCTATGGAATCTACAAAAGACATTCACCAGCCAGGGGAGAAACTTCAATAAGGTGCCTGGAACGTTCATAAAGTCAAACTTGCCTTAAATGCCGAAATAAATAAACACAATTGTATTCTTCTAACCCCAAACCATCCCTGCAATTGAATCTTAAAAGATAGAGGCTTCAATCTGTGACAGGCTTCATAAAATCGACAAAATCCAATCAATTGACATCCATCAGTAAGAAAGTGGCAACTCTTAACACTTGTTGTCAATTACTCAACCTAGTCCTAGAATCACAGTTAAACAGAGGGAAAAGAGGGTCACATTATCTAAGTCAAAACTCAAATAAAATGTGTCAGAGATCTGTGTATGATGACATCAATAGCACAAAACAAGTACGAATCAAGACTTCATCTTGATCCACCTAACTTACACCCAGAAATAACATACCGTATTGTTTGTTCTGTTATAAAGCATTAATGAGCCTATACTGGAACAACTCAGCTGTCTGGACATACAGTAATGTGTTGTTGTAATTGTATTACATTCTGAAAACCATCAAGTCATGGATTCACAAGTGGATTTTACAACAGAAATACAGGTGCTGTAAAAACAGTCAATTGCACATAATCATTTTGATCCCGAGCCCTCTAAAACTAGAACTTGTAGCCTATTCTATAAAATTGTAATTAAATGGACATATCATTATGACATCTGAAAATCTAATAGATATTCACTAAATAACTAAACAACAACATGGGGAACAAGAAAGAAAACAGAACTAACCAACGGGGGAGGTGACAATACTGTCACTGCAGTCCTTGATTAGAAATATTGTGTGGTTTCCTAGTTTAAGCTCCATGTAAGTGAAACAGTTGCCCTTAAGAAAAGGCACTTAAGCTGAATTTATTTAAATCAGTAGAAATATCATGTCATATAAAATTATCTATGAAACTTGTGTGACTAATCCATGTCATGCTGCAAAAGAAGATGAAATTGAATAATGGAAAATATCAGATCAATGTAAAGTATCATTAAAAATCTGCTAAATTGACAAGTGCTTCTAACGACAATGAGTCAAAGCTGGATATCACCACATATATGTAGTGTTTTTATTAGCTTTTCAAGTCTAAATTACTTTTAGCAGCACATTTCAATGTTCCATCTGCTATAGAAACCCCTTCAGAGACATACATTCTGGGGCAGTAGTGTCACCACCAGGGATCTTTCTTACAGAAAGCGAATGCATAACTTTCAACTGCCAGATAAACATTTCCAGTAAAAAAAACTATATCTTGGATCCTTCATGAGGCAACTGAAGTAAAATAACTCTGCCCATGCCCCTTTAACCTATTTGATTTTGAACTCTCTAATTTCCTTTGGGTCTCTCAAACTGGAATAGTAAAAAGAGAATGACTTTCCAAAGCCATGCTGATCACGGGCAGTATAGCAAAGAAAATCTACATTTACTTGTGTGTCTAACCTAGGACTTCTAAAACTTTATGGGAGAGTAAGTGACAGAAAATACCAGCATCAGTAACAAAAATAGACATTGACTCTACATGTAGCTATATACAGTCCATGATAAATATCTCATCAGCTTGCTAAATTGCATCCAGTTAATTTGTGAAGGCTTTCTCTCGCGACCATCAAAGTGGCTACCACAGAAACGTAAAAGCGTAGAAAACATAATAGCATATGTAGGAATGAAGCCAAAGGGACAGCCAACACTGTAACCACAATATGAGATTAACTTTACCCTTTTCTGAAAAACTTTGGACGGTCCACAAGCTTGGATGAGCACAAAAACTCACAGAGTTTAACACAATAAAACAAGCAAAAATAAACAACAAACCTGCACTTCATTAGGTTTCAGTTCTTGAATAGGAG
The DNA here is from genome assembly GCF_964263955.1 of Coregonus lavaretus. NCBI lineage: Eukaryota > Metazoa > Chordata > Actinopteri > Salmoniformes > Salmonidae > Coregonus > Coregonus lavaretus. Next base: position 27,540,051 of record NC_139997.1, read on the forward strand.
GAATGACACTGACAACCCTTTTTCTCTCTCAACCTGAGGGACCAGGAAGGAGATCAGTCAGCCTATCACAACACAAGTCCGCCTCACAACAAAAAACACAGTGACAGACAGGAAGGGAGAGAGTTCTCTCTTCCCCCTGCTTCACCACCATGTGATCTTGAACTCATAGATGGGCCTCTTGCAGTAGTAGTGGTTGATGAGGTGTTTGTCGCAGACGCCGATGCATTGCTGGTCGGCAGTGATGCCACGCTCCGCCAGGTCGCTGACAATGCAGTGGAGCAGGTCGTAAACGTCCGCCACCGCCTCCCAGGGCCCGAACGACACGTCCACCTCACAGTGGTGTTCGAACAGTTTGGCCTCGCTCTCTGTGCGCTCGAAGCGCAGTGAGTTGAAGAGTGGCCGCTCGTATGGTGTGATGGGCATCTCCTCCTTGTACACGCAGATCTTCAGCTTGGCGAAGCGCGCCTTCCTCTGCATGGCGCGCAGCTTGGCGATCTCCACGATGCGCTCCAGATTATCTGGAAAGAAAACAAGGGATAATTTACTGCCCAGTGCAGCAGTTTTTATCTCAACATAGTCATTTCTGGGTGCCTTACTGTAATAATTTTCCATTAAAAAAGAAACTAAAATAGCTTTTTACCAAAAAACGATTTCTCAAGCAATAATTTAGCTAGGACTGTCTGGGAGTGGTCTGAGTGAGGGGCCTAATTGGAGGGGCCTAATGGGAGGGATACTTAACCTGAGAACTAGCTGTTATTGGCAGAGAGGTTTGAACACTCTTTGTTATTGGTATATTAACTTATAGCGCTTGGTGATGTCACCAGGCAAGCCAAAACCCCACCCATGTAAAACCTGCTAATTTGTAAATTCTACACTACATGCCCAAAAGTATGTGGACACCTGTTAGTCGAACATCTCATTCCAAAATCATGGGCATTAACATGGAGTTGGTCCCCCCTTTGCTGCTATAACAGCCTCCACTCTTCTGGGAAGGCTTTCCACTAGATGTTGGAACATTGCTGCGGGGACTCGATTCCATTCAGCCACAAGAGCATTAGTGAGGTCAGGCACTGATGTTGGGCGATTAGGCCTGGCTCGCAGTCTGCTTTCCAATTAATCCCAAAGGTGTTCGATGAGGTTGAGGTCAGGGCTCTGTGCAGGCCAGTCAAGTTCTTCCACACCAATCTCGACAAACCATTTCTGTGTGGACCTCGCTTTGTGCACCGGGGCATGGTCATGCTGAAACAGGAAAGGGCCTTCCCCAAACTGTTGCCACAAAGTTGGAAGCACAGAATTGTCTAGAATGTCATTGTACAGTGTAGCGTTAAGATTTCCGTTCACTGGAACTAAGGGGCCTAGCCTGAACCATGAAAAACAGCCCCAGACCATTATTCCTCTTCCACCAAACTTTACAGTTGGCACTATGCATTCGGGCAGGTATTTTGGTATTTTTGGTGTTTTATTAGGATCCCCATTAGCTGTTGCAAAAGCAGCACTCTTCCTGGGGTCCACACAAAACAGGAAACATGACATAATACAGAACATTAATAGACAAGAACAGCTCAAGGACAGAACTACATAAAAACATTTTAAAGGCACACGTAGCCTACATATCAATACATACACACAAACTATCTAGGTCAAATAGGGGAGAGGCGTTGTGCCGCGAGGTGTTGCTTTATCGGTTTTTTGAAACCAGGTTTGCTGTTTATTTGAGCAATATGAGATGGAACGGAGTTCCATGCAATAATGGCTCTATATAATACTGTACGCTTTCTTGAATTTGTTCTGGATTTGGGGACTGTGAAAAGACCCCTGGTGGCATGTCTGGTGGGGTAAGTGTGTGTGTGTCAGAGCTGTGTGTAAGTTGACTATGCAAACAATTTGGGATTTTCAACACATTCATGTTTCTTATAAAAAGAAGTGATGCAGTCAGTCTCTCCTCAACTCTTAACCAAGAGAGACTGGCATGCATAGTATTTATATCAGCCCTCTGATTACAATGAAGAGCAAGACGTGCCACTCTGTTTTGGGCCAGCTACAGTTGAAGTCGGAAGTTTACATACACCTTAGCCAAATACATTTAAAAACTCAGTTTTTCACAATTCCTGACATTTAATCCTAGTAAACATTCCCTGTCTGTCACGTTCGTTCATAGACGGGTCAGACCAAGGCGCAGCGTGATCTGACGTCCAAAGGTAACACACAACAAACCTCACACGGAACAAGATCCCACAACACCTAATTGCCAATAGGCTGCCTAAATATGCTCCCCAATCAGAGACAACGAGCGACACACCCGGCCAAACATAGAACTACAAAACCTAGATCACAAACATAGAAAATACAACATAGAAAATCACACCCTGACTCAACAAATAAGAGTCCCCAGAGTCAGGGCGTGACAGTACCCCCCCCCAAAGGTGCGGACTCCGACCGCACAACCTTTACTTAACAGGGTAGGGGCCGGGTGGGCATTCCGCCTCGGAGGCGGATCCGGCTCCGGGCGTGACAACCACCTATTCTCCGCCTCCCTGTTGCGCCCCTGGTCTGGTCTGGACCTCGGCGCGCTGCTTCCCCTCTCCTTCCTCCCACTATACTCCAAGCCCTGTCTGGACCCTGGTGTGGGAGACCCCGAACCTGGAGAGGGGCTGACGTCTGGGTCTGGACTGGAGCCGCTGACCGGAGCTGGACCGGGCACCGGTGGAGCGGACTTCTCAGGCTCCGGACTGGAGCCGCTGACCGGAGCTGGACTAGGCACCGGTGGAGCGGACTGCTCTGGCTCCGGAGTGGAGCCGCTGACCGGATCTGGACTGGACCCCGGTGGAGCGGACTATTCTGGCTCCGGAGTGGAGTCGCTGACCGGAACTGGATCAGGCACCGGTGGAGCGGACTGCTCTGGCTCCGGAGTGGAGCCGCTGACCGGAGCTGGACTAGACCCCGGTGGAGTGGACTGCTCTGGCTCCGGAGTGGAGCAGCTGACCGGAGCTGGATCAGGCACTGGTGGAGCGGACTGCTCTGGCTCTGGACTGGAGCAGCTGACCGGAGCTGGATCAGGCACCGGTGGAGCGGACTGCTCTGGCTCCGGACTGGAGCTGCTGGCTGGTGCCGGACCAGGCACCGGTGGAACGGGCACGGGCCGTGCCGGACTGGACACACTCACCACTGGTCTGGTGCGAGGAGCAGGCATGGGCCGAACCGGACTAGGAACATGCACCACTGGCTTGGTGCGAGGAGCAGGAACAGGCCGGGCCGGACTGGCAACACGCACCACTGGCTTGGTGCGAGGAGCGGGAACAGGCCGGGCCGGACTGGCGACGCGCACCACTGGCTTGGTGCGAGGAGCAGGAACAGGCCGGGCCGGGCTGGCGACGCGCACCACTGGCTTGGTGCGAGGGCAGGAACAGGCCGGGCCGGGCTGGGAACACGCACCACTGGTTTGGTGCGAGGAGCAGGAACAGGCCGGGCCGGGCTGGCGACGCGCACCACTGGCTTGGTGCGAGGAGCAGGAACAGGCCGGGCCGGGCTGGCGACGCGCATCACTGGCTTGGTGCGAGGGCAGGAACAGGCCGGGCCGGGCTGGGAACACTCACCACTGGTTTGGTGCGAGGAGCAGGAACAGGCCGGGCCGGGCTGGCGACGCGCACCACTGGCTTGGTGCGAGGAGCAGGAACAGGCCAGGCCGGGCCGGGCCGGGCTGGCGACACGCGCGGGCCGGGCTGGCGACGCGCACCACTGGCTTGGTGCGAGAAGCAGGAACAGGCCGGGTCGGGCTGGCGACGCGCACCACTGGCTTGGTGCGAGGAGCAGGAACAGGCCGGGCTGGCGACACGCACCACTGGCTTGGTGCGAGGAGCAGGAACAGGCCGGGCTGGGCTGGCGACGCTCACCACTGGCTTGGTGCGAGAAGCAGGAACAGGCCGGGCCGGGCTGGCGACGCGCACCACTGGCTTGGTGCGAGGAGCAGGAACAGGCCGGGCCGGGCTGGGAACACGCACCACTGGTTTGGTGCGAGGAGCAGGAACGGGCCGTACCGGACTGTGGAGGCGGACTGGAGGTCTGAAGCGGAGAACTGGCACAACCCGTCCTGGTTGGATGCCTACTTCCGCACAGTATGTGTGAGGCATTAGCACAGGACGTACAGGACTGTGCCGGCACACTGGCGACACAGTACGTAGCTCTGCATAACACGGAGCCTGCCCAGTCACACGCCTCCTCGCGTGAGTACGGGGAGTTGGCTCTGCTCTAACACTAGGCTCCGCCAACCACCCTTTTAGCCCCCCCCAAACATTTTCTTGGGGCTGTCTCTCGGGCTTCTTCCTTGGCCGGCGCCTTCTGCGTTGCCGCTGCTCCTCTCTATACCGGGCCTCCACTGTCTCCTCCCAAGGACGGCGATCCATCCCGGCCTGAATCTCCTCCCATGTCCAGGATCCCTTTCCTTCCAGGATCTCCTCCCATGTCCAGGCTGTCTGCTGCTGGACACGCTGCTTGGTCCTCGTTTGGTGGGATCTTCTGTCACTTCGTTGAAGGACGGGTCAGACCAAGGCGCAGCGTGATATGCATACATGTTTATTTTAAACTTAATAAACAACGACAAAACAATAAACTAACGAAACGTGACATCCAAAGGTAACACACAACAAACCTCACACGGAACAAGATCCCACAACACCTAATTGCCAATAGGCTGCCTAAGTATGCTCCCCAATCAGAGACAACGAGCGACAGCTGCCTCTGATTGGGAAACACACCCGGCCAAACATAGAACTACAAAACCTAGATCACAAACATAGAAAATACAACATAGAAAATCACACCCTGACTCAACAAATAAGAGTCCCCAGAGTCAGGGCGTGACACTGTCTTAGGTCAGTTAGGATCACCACTTTATTTTAAGAATGTGAAATGTCAGAATAATAGTAGAGAGAATTATTTATTTAAGCTTTTATTTCTTTCATGAGTTTTGATTATGTCACCTATAAGTTTCCCTTTTGGTTTGTTTGCAGTTGTGTGTAATTGTCCGCTTGTCCGTTCGGTGTCTCGTGTATGTTTAGTGTTTACGCGTGTGTGCGTAATCGTTCGCCTCCTTTGTTTTTGAGGCCTTTGTTTTCCCTGTGCTTTATTTAGTAAAGACATTTTGGATTGAACCTCCTTGTCCTGCGCTTGACTCCACCACTGCATCCACATCCGAACTCTGACAGAATTACACACCTTCTATGGAGTCAGCAGGAGCAGCGGCGGCGCCCGAGTCGCTGGAGGATCGGCTCAGCAGCCAGGACGCCAGGATCCAGCAACTCGGGTCAGCCATGCAAGAGGTGATGAACACCCTGCGCCGATGGGAGAGAGGAGGAGTGCCCACACCTCCTCCTACCGTACCACCACCATCGGCCAGTCCTCCCATACCAGCACCGGAATCCAGTGGGATTCGGCTCTCGCTCCCGAGGGCGTATGATGGCACCGCAGCCGGGTGCCAGGGGTTCCTCCTGCAGGTAGAACTCTACCTGGCTACCATACACCCGGTGCCCTCGGGATACGAGAGCGTTTCCGCCCTCATCTCCTGTCTCTCCGGCAAGGCGTTGGAGTGGGCCAACGCCGAATGGAGGGGGATAGACGCCGCCACCATCACCTACGCGGAGTTCTCCCGCCGCTTCAGGGCAGTTTTCGATCATCCACCTGAGGGTAAAGCGGCGGGGGAGCGTCTGTTCCACCTCCGACAGGGGAAGAGGAGCGCACAGGAGTTTGCCCTGGATGGATTTCCGGACTCTAGCGGCGGATGCGGGGTGGAATGAGAGGGCCCTCATCGACCACTATCGGTGTAGCCTGCGTGAGGACGTTCGTCGAGAGCTGGCCTGCAGGGACTCCAATCTATCCTTCAACCAGTTGGTGGACATGTCCATCCGTCTAGATACCCTGCTGGCCACCCGCGGACGTCCCGAGTTGGGGCCGTCCATTCCATCCTCCAGCGCCTCCGAGCCGATCCCTATGGAGCTCGGAGGTGCTGGCGCTAGAGGGAGGAGGAGAGAGAGCCCGAGCGAGGCCGTCCCCTGCACCAACTGTGGTCGTAGAGGACACACTGCGGCTCGGTGCTGGGGAGGGTCTCCAGGGAGTCGGGGCGACAGGTCACGCGCTGGGGAGCCATTCCAGGTGAGTAGGCGCCCCACTTACCCAGAGCTCTCTGTTGTTCACTTATGTATACCTGTAATGTTTCCCCAGGTTGCATCTCATTCCCAGCATAAGGCGCTAGTTGATTCAGGCGCAGCTGGGAATTTTATAGATCGGAACTTTTGTGTTAAGTTAGGGATTCCCCTCCTGCCCGTTGATGCTCCCTTTCCTGTCCATGCCCTAGATAGTCGTCCGTTGGGATCTGGGTTGATTAGAGAGGTCACAGCACCACTTAAGATGAAGACGCAGGGGGGTCATGAGGAGACCATTCAGTTATATCTGATCGACTCTCCTGCGTATCCCGTGGTATTGGGGCTTCCTTGGTTAGTCGCCCATGATCCCACCATTTCGTGGCAACAGAGGGCTCTCAAGGAGTGGTCTGCCCAGTGCGTTGGGCGATGTCTAGGTGTTTCCGTAGGGGCGACCACAGTGGAGAGTCCGAACCAAGTGCCCGCAATGCACATTCCCCCTGAGTATGAGGATTTGGCACTCGTGTTCAGCAAGACTAGGGCGACGCGGCTGCCACCTCATAGACAGGGAGATTGTGCGATAGACCTCCAGACAGGGGCAGCACTCCCGCGGAGCCATGTGTATCCTCTGTCTCAAGAGGAGACGGCGGCTATGGAGACATACATAGCCGAGTCCCTGAGACAGGGATACATACGGCCCTCCACTTCCCCTGCGTCCTCTAGTTTCTTTTTTGTGAAGAAGAGAGATGGAGGGTTGCGCCCGTGTATTGATTACCGTAGTCTCAATCAGATCACTGTCAAATACAGTTACCCTCTTCCTCTGATTGCGAGTATGACTGAATCATTACGCGGAGCGCGTTTCTTCACAAAACTGGATCTCAGGAGCGCCTACAACTTGGTGCGCATTAGGGAGGGAGATGAATGGAAGACAGCATTTAGTACCACCTCGGGTCATTATGAGTATCTCGTCATGCCATACGGGTTAATGAATGCTCCTTCGGTCTTTCAATCCTTTGTGGACGAGATCTTCCGGGACATGCATGGGCAGGGTGTAGTAGTGTACATTTACGACATCCTAGTGTATTCTGCTACACGGGCCGAGCATGTGGCACTGGTGCGCCGAGTATTGGGTAGGCTGTTGGAGCATGACTTGTATGTCAAGGCAGAGAAATGTCTGTTTTTCCAGGAGTCCATCTCCTTCTTGGGTCATCGGTTGTCCGCGTCAGGGGTAAAGATGGAGGTTGACCGTGTGTCAGCCGTGCGTAATTGGCAAACCCCAACCACTGTTAAAGAGGTGCAGCAGTTTTTGGGTTTTGCCAATTACTACCGGAGGTTTATCCGGGGTTTTGGACAGGTGGCAGCTCCCATTACTTCTCTGCTGAAGGGGGGCCCGGTGCGTTTGCAGTGGTCGGCAGAGGCGGACAGGGCATTTGGTAAACTGAAGGACCTGTTCACTTCGGCTCCGGTGCTGGCGCACCCGGATCCCACTTTACCGTTCCAGGGAGAGGTGGATGCGTCAGAGGCCGGTATTGGGGCAGTGCTATCGCAACGGTCAGGCACGCCACCTAAACTCCGCCCCTGTGCTTTCTATTCAAAGAAGCTCAGTCCGGCAGAGCGAAATTATGACGTAGGGGACAGGGAGCTGCTAGCCGTAGTTCAAGCCCTAAAGGTGTGGAGGCATTGGCTTGAGGGGGCTCAACACCCTTTTCTCATTCTGACTGACCACCGTAACCTGGAGTACATCCGGGCAGCCAGGAGATTGAACCCTCGTCAGGCTAGGTGGAACATGTTTCTGACCCGGTTCGTGTTTAAGATAGCGTACATCCCAGGGTCCCAGAACGGTAAGGCAGACGCCCTGTCCCGGCGGTATGACACAGAGGAGAGGTCCATTGAGCCCACTCCCATACTGCCAGAATCTTGTCTGGTGGCACCGGTGGTGTGGGAGGTCGATGCGGAAATCGAGCGGGCATTACGTACCGATCCTACTCCCCCAGAGTGTCCAGTGGGTCGGACGTACGTGCCGCTCGAGGTCCGTGATCGTCTTATTTATTGGGCTCATACGTCACCCTCCTCTGGACATCCAGTTATTGGCCGGACAGTGCACTGCCTTAGCGCTAAGTACTGGTGGCCAACTTTAGCTAAGGATGTGAGGGTTTATGTCTCCTCCTGCTCGGTGTGCGCCCAGTGTAAGGCGCCTAGACACCTGCCCAGGGGGAAGTTACAACCCCTGCCCGTTCCACAACGGCCGTGGTCTCACCTCTCAGTGGACTTTATCACGGACCTTCCCCCCTCTCAGGGGAATACCACTATTCTGGTCTTTGTGGATCGGTTCTCTAAGGCCTGTCGTCTCATTCCAATGCCGGGCCTCCCTACTGCCCTACAGACCGCTGAGGCATTGTTTACCCACGTCTTCCGGCACTACGGGGTGCCCGAGGATATAGTGTCTGACCGGGGTCCCCAGTTCACCTCTAGAGTCTGGAGAGCGTTCATGGAACGCTTGGGGGTCTCGGTGAGCCTTACCTCGGGTTACCACCCAGAGAGTAATGGGCAGGTGGAAAGAGTGAACCAGGATGTGGGTAGGTTTCTGAGATCCTATTGCCAGGACCGGCAGGAGGAGTGGTCGGGGTATATCCCCTGGGAAGAGATGGCCCAGAACTCGCTTCGCCACTCCTCTACTAACCTAACCCCTTTTCAGTGTGTGTTGGGGTATCAGCCGGTTCTGGCACCATGGCATCAGAGCCAGATCGAGGCTCCTGCGGTGGATGAGTGGTTTCGGCGCTCGGAGGAGACGTGGAACGCTGCACACGTCCATCTGCAGCGGGCCATCCGTCGACAGAAGGCGAGCGCCGATCTCCACCGCAGTGAGGGTCCGGTGTACGCACCCGGAGATCGAGTCTGGCTCTCGACTCGAAACCTGCCCCTTCGCCTGCCCTGCCGGAAGCTGGGTCGGCGGTTTGTGGGGCCATTTAAAGTCCTGAGGAGATTGAACAAGGTTTGTTATAAGTTACAACTGCCTACTGATTACCACATTAACCCCTCGTTCCATGTGTCTCTCCTCAGGCCGGTGGCAGCTGGTCCACTCCAGGACAGTGAGATAAGAGAGACTCCTCCGCCCCCACTGGACATCGAGGGGGCTCCGGCGTACTCAGTCCGGTCCATCGTGGATTCGAGACGTCGGATGGGGGGTCTACAATATCTCGTGGAGTGGGAGGGGTACGGCCCGGAGGAACGGTGCTGGGTGCCTAGGAGGGACATTCTAGATCCATCCCTCCTGACTGAGTTCCACCGGAGTCATCCTACGCGCCCTGCTCCGCGTCCTCCAGGTTGTCCCCGAGGCCGGGGTCGGCGCACGGCTGGAGCTGCGCGTCAAGGGGGGGGGGGGTACTGTCACGGATTCTGCCGAGGCTGCTCCTCCTCCTTGCTCGGGCAGGCTTCGGCGTTCGTCGTCCCCGGAGTACTAGCTGCCACCGCTGGATGTTTCGATAGTTGTTTGGTCTAGTCGTGTGTGCACCTGTTTCGTATTGAGTTTTGATTATGTCACCTATAAGTTTCCCTTTTGGTTTGTTTGCAGTTGTGTGTAATTGTCCGCTTGTCCGTTCGGTGTCTCGTGTATGTTTAGTGTTTACGCGTGTGTGCGTAATCGTTCGCCTCCTTTGTTTTTGAGGCCTTTGTTTTCCCTGTGCTTTATTTAGTAAAGACATTTTGGATTGAACCTCCTTGTCCTGCGCTTGACTCCACCACTGCATCCACATCCGAACTCTGACAATTTGCAGTAAGTCAGCCAGTCAGATGTGCAGCCAGACTTATTAGCCACTCCTTTTGCCCCATCTCTTTCAACCATACAGTTTTTCAATTCCTCATCAATCCATGGAGCCTTAACAGTTCTAACAGTCAGTTTCTTAACAGGTGCATGTTTATCAATAATTGGAAGAAGCAATTTCATAAATTCATCAAGTGCAGCGTCTGGATGCTCCTTATTAATCACATCAGACAACAAATATTTTTTACATCATCCACATATGAGTCACAGCAAACACTTTTGTATGATCACTATTTTAGGCCCAGCTCTTGGAACTTTGGCTTTCCTGGATATAGCCACTATATTGTGATCACTGCATCCAATAGGTACGGATACAGCTTTAGAACAAAGTTCTACAGTATTAGTAAAAATGTGATCGATACATGTGGATGATCTTGTTCCTGTAGTATTTGTAAACACCCTGGTAGGTTGATTAATAACCTGAACCAGATTACAGGCACTGGTTACAGTAAGAAGCTTCCTCTTGAGCGGACAGCTTGATGAAAACCAGTCAATATTCAGGTCCCATCACATACACTATCAAGTATTTCACACATATTATTTAGATACTGACTGTTCGCACTTGGTGGCCTATAGCAACACCCCAAAAGAAAAGGCTTTAGATGTGGCAAGTGAAACTGCAACCACAACACTTCAATAACACTTGACATAAGATCTTCTCTAAGCATTACAGGGATATGGCTCTGAATATATAAAGCAACACCTCCCCCATAAGCATTTCTGTCTCTTCTATAGATGTTATATTCTTGTATTGATACTGCTGTATCATCAAATGAATTATCTAAGTGAGTCTCAGAAATGGCTAATATATGAATGTTATCTGATGTTAGCAAGTTATTGATTTCATTAACCTTATATCTAAGGCTACACATATTAATATGGGCTATTTTCAGCCCTTTCCTGGGTAGCTTATCAGAGATAGACATAATACTGAAAAGAGCAAACAAAGCAAGAGAAACAAATATACATTCAGCAGTCCATTAATCAATTGGTGTGTGTGTGTGTGTTGCGGGGTTGAAGCTATTAACCCATAGGCTTGGCTCTCTCATCCCTTCCAGGCTTCTGGGAGGGAGGGTGGACAATGAGCGTGTCATAGCGGATGTAAGCAATGTCCCCACGCGCAATGGCAGCTTTCATGGCTGGGATAAGTTATTTCCTCTTCTGGCACACAGCTTCAAGATAGTCCTCGTTGAGGTAGCGTTCTCCTGGCATCCGTTAAACTCAGATTTGTCCGTCGGACTGCCAGATGGTGAAGCGTGATTCATCACTCCAGAGAACGCGTTTCCACTGCTCCAGAGTCCAGGCGGCGAGCTTTACACCACTCCAGCAAGAGCTTGGCATGGTGATCTTAGGCTTGTGTGCGGCTGCTCGGCCATGGAAACCCATTTCATGAAGCTCCCAACAAACAAGTTATTGTGCTGACATTGCTTCCAGAGGCAGTTTGGAACTCGGTAGTGAGTGGTGCAAACGAGGACAGACGATTTTTACGCGCTACGCGCTTCAGCACTCGGTGGTCCCGTTCTGTGAGCTTGTGTGGCCTACCACTTCGCGGCTGAGCCGTTGTTGCTCCTAAACGTTTTCACTTCACAATAACTGCACTTACAGTTGACAGGGGCAGCTCTAGCAGGGCAAAAATTTGACGAACTGACTTGTTGGAAAGGTAGCATTCTATGACGATGCCACGTTGAAAGTCACTGAGCTCTTCAGTACGGGCCATTCTACTGCTAATGCTTGTCTATGGAGATTGCATGGCTGTGTGTTCAATTTTATACATCTGTCAGCAACAGGTGTGGCGGAAATAGCTGAATCCACTAATTTGAAGGGGTGTCCACATACTTTTGGTGTATTTTCAACCAGCAACTATCAGGAAGTAACACTGATCACATTGTTTGACACTTTTAAAGTGTTAGTTTCATCAGCTGTTGTCCAATATGATACAACACAGGAAAAACAGAATTTTGACTGCACTGGGCCTTTAAATGTAAGCGACCATATGCAATAGGGTTAGCGGGTGAAAGTAGAGTGCCAGTTACCTTTGTAGTAGGGCAGGAGGTCGAGGAAGGCCTGACGGACTTTCTCTCCTGTGAGTGGCTGAGTGTCCTCCAGGCTGTCCAACAGGGGACCAATAGCATAGTACTGGGCCTCCCTGTGTACCGCCCTCACACGATCCCTCTGAGGTAGTTCGCCCTCACGCAGGAAGTTCAGGATGTCCCTATACAAGGAACATGCAAACACACACCGTTTTGAGTTGAAATTGCATCCACCATCCTCAATCATCTGTTCATTCAACCTTGTCTAGACATGGATAGCCCACCTTGCCATTTTGTCAGTCAACCTGTTAATGGTGCTTTCATGTCAAAAGTGTTGTAGAATAAGGGTCTGGCATGCTCACTCACTATTATTAGCATGTAATAAGCATGTTTTGCACCAGGCTATTTGAAGAGAGCGCACCTGAAATATGCCCCATCCCGGTCAATGAAGAAGCGACCTTCAGCATCACGTGGGATGTGATGGCGTCCACTGAACATGGCGGCAAGCATGGTGTCTTCATAGCGCCGTAATGTGGACAGACGGGTGGTGAAGTAGGTGCCACCCACATTGAGAGAAATTACCTCAGGAAACTACGGGTGATTGGATAAAATCAGGACAGTGCATTATCCATTTTGGAAGATCTGTGCATAAAATACAGTACATGTATAAAAAAAAAAAAAAAGGTGGATATCATTATTGACACCACAATCATGAATTGCATTTTTTTATTACTTTTATATAACATTAGACCAATTTTACTAATCATTTTAAATCAACATGTGACAAGTGCAAATATAGAACTCATCAACAATAAATAACTATTGTCATTGTCTTTTGTTTTCCTCTATCACCTCTAAACTTCCTCTGCAGTCGCTTCACAGTAGCCAAATAAATATATATAACACCAGCAATAAGAGGATGGGATTACTGCTAAGGATCTTATAATCACAAGTGACAGTCACTATGCATGACACTGTAGGCAAGGGTTTCCCTATACACTATTAAAGGTCAATCCCAGTGATGGGCTGTCACAGAAAATAAGAGCCAATTGGGACAGCCCTCTGTGTGGGTGGTGAACCAATTAGGGTAAAGACACACCGGAAGAAGCAAGACATGGACTGCGTTCAGTATGTTCTTACGTTCTGGAACGTTCAACTGAACGGAAACAGTGCTGTACAGAAGACCAGTTGAAAAATAGGGCGGGGTTGTGGAACGCTGTCAGCATGGCCACTGGCCTTTAAATACGTCACTCATTGCTTCAAGCCACACATCAAACGGGAGCAAAGTCTGTTCAAGAACGTACAAGGATGTTTTGGGAAAACGTGTCGTTCAGTACAAACCGTTACGCAACGTAGCAAACGTTCAAACGAACTGAACGCACCTATGGTTTATGCATATGTTCCCTGTTGAGACTGATCCATATACTTTACATAGTTTCTTTCCCACGCCTCCCACCTATGTAAAAACAATGCTGAATTGTACAGACATGGTGCAAAGATAAAGATGAGATTCTCAGAGATAGCGACGTTTATATAGCCATTGCCACCACTGCACTCATCCTAATTAAGCCCCTTTAATCACAAAGGTCCTTGAATAAACAACAACAACAACAAACGCCCATCTCCTCACCTCTGGAGATGGAGACGCGTTTAAGGTGGTGCGAAGAGACTTGCTCAGATTTAGGTTCGGTGCGGGGGTGGCTGGCTTTCGGAAATCATCCTCTGCAGAGTCCGAGCTAGACATTGCATCGCCTGGTTTATCAGTCTCACTAGCGGCCGAAACAAACACCATTACTCTCGGCTGAGGGAGTGCTCGCCTCTCCTGAGCAAACCTCCTTACCCGTGAAGGAGCCACGGGTAAAGGGCTGGAGATGTTGAAAGAGAGCGGCGGTCGTTCTCCGTTGGAAGCCTCGTCAGATCCATACTGCTGCATACACACACACCAGGTCTGCGAGTGGCCAGTGAATCCGGTGAACTCAAGTCAATCACCAAGGATAAAGCACAATCCACGTTTGTTTGTGAGGGATGACAGGACAACACTGTCATCAACCTATGGGTGGTACCCGTCAGCTGATAGGGACACTTACAGTATGATATGAGCTAATAGTCCCCCTTACCTACTTTGCTTGTACTCCGACTAACGCCCTCTGTCTGACATATTGCAATACGGCAGTTTGGAGTAGAACTGTATCCAAGGAGACACACGTTACGCAAGACGAGAACCTCAAACTGTTACGCCCACTGAGCGTGTGTACTATAGCCTATGGGTTGCTTAGCCTACATTTAATTCGTAGTTTATATCCTTTCAAGTATTCAGATTATGCGTATGTTACGCTGAATATGAGACTAACCAATGATAAACCGTGATTTCGTACAGAAAAAACAACAAACCTTTCAAAAATAATGTATATGCATAATAAACTCAATAATAAATTTGCGGAGCTCAAATGTCACGGGCTCCAGATATTTTTAAATTTTAGTCATTTAGCAGACGCTCTTATCCAGAGCGATTTAAAGTTAGTGAGTGCATACAATGTAACCCAGATCAAGCGTGATAATATCAGAGATACTCTATATCCCTCAAACTCAACTGTGGACCTCGAAGCCAGTTCCACTGCATTTTTTCATTGTTCCCCTCTAACCAGGGACTGATTTAGACCTGGGACATCAGGTGTGTACAATTATATCAGGTAGAACAGAATACCAGCAGGCTCCAGACCTCGTAGGGTTATGCCGCGTTCAAAACAACTGGGAACTCGGAAAAATACGAGGTCAAATCATGACTTCAGCAGTGGTGTAAAGTACTTAAGTAAAAATACTTTAAAGTACTACTTAAGAAGTTTTTGGGGGTATCTGTACTTTACTTTACAGGAAAATGGTCCAATTCACACACACTTATCAAGAGAACATCCCTGGTCATCCCTACGGTCTCTGATCTGGCGGATTCACCAAACACAAATGCTTAGTTGGTAAATTATGTCTGAGTGTTGGAGTGTGCCCCTGGCTATCCGTCCAAAAAAAAAAAAAAAGTTTTGCCGTCTGGTTTGCTTAATATAAGGAATTTGAAATGGTTTATACTTTTACTTTTCATACTTAAGTACATTTGAGCAATTCCATTTACTTTTTATATTTAAGTATATTTAAAACCAAATACTTTTAGACTTTTACTCAAGTAGTATTTTACTGGGTGACTTTCACTTTTACTCGATTTATTTTCTATTAAGGTATCTTTACTTTTACTCAAGTATGACAATTGAGTACTTTTTCCACCACTGGACTTCAGCGATCTTTAGGTCGCAGCTCTAGAGAAGAGGCCCGAGTTCCCAAGTTGGAATTCCGAGTTGGCTGACCGTTCAAATCGATTTTTCCCAGTCGGAGCTAATTTTATTATCCCCGAGTTCCCTGTTGTTTTGAACGCACTGAAGTCGGAGACTTTCGAGTTCCCAGTTGGTTTGAACACGGCAATAAGAGCGTACCCCTGCTCTATAGACAGACCCCTTTCTGTGTTTGCAAACATTGCCGCACGAGGGCGATGCGCGCAAATTGGTGGCAGAACAAGGGGGAGTTCTTATAGAACGCCAGCAAAAAAAAAGCCTCTATTTACATGTTGCTTATGAGTGCATTTCACACTAATTTTAGATTATAATTGGATTTTAAGGCTCGTATGAATATCCTGCTCAATATAATGTTTGTGTCATCATCGCAAATCAACTGCATTATACTTTTTTTTAAACACTTCAACTTCAACCAGTAAAATGGCTCTTTGGCTAGCTTGTGCTACAGCCTATATCAAAGGGGATGGCTACTGTGGTGATCATGTAACCTAATGAATCACACTTTTTCCAGTATTTGGGAGCACGGACTGTAGGCCTTATATTAGGCATTTTGACTGTTGGATTAGTGAATTCCACTCTGTATGTAGGCTTGTTATAGCCATTTGCGTTGCACAACCCCATCACGCAGAGGCTATATCCATATCAATAAATGAGACAAATTAAGTCTTGGCTATAACCTGTCCTGAGCGAAATAGCCAAGGGGGTCCCAAATGGTCAAGACTATCTATAGCCTATTCTTATTGCCAGATCTGTTTTCCCTATCAGCCACTGCATGTGCTTCTTCAACTATTTTGTTTAACATTTATTTAGAGGCTGTGAGCTAGGGTCTCTTTTTAAGGGGAGCCCTATAATAAAAAGTTATAAAACACAAATAGAGTTATTATTCCGCAAGACACCAGTACCAAAAATTATTGGCTAAATTGAAATGCCTACAAGTTGAAGGCCTATTCTTTATTTGGATAGGCCTAAAAACTTGAATAATTATTTAATTATTAAAGTGATAGGCTAAACCCATGACTGCGTGGCCAAGCACGCCTCCAACTCAATCATCAAGTTTGCAGATGACACAACAGTAGTAGGCTTGATTACCAACAATGACGAGACAGCCTACAGGGAGGAGGTGAGGGCTCTGGGAGTGTGGTGCCAGGAAAATAACCTCTCACTCAACGAATACATAACAAAGGAGATGATTGTGGACTTCAGGAAACAGCAGAGGGTGCACCCCCCTATCCACATCGACGGGACCGCAGTGGAGAATGTGGAAAGCTTCAAATTCCTTGGCGTACACATCACTGACAAACTGAAATGGCCCACCCACACAGACAGTGTGGTGAAGAAGGCACAACAGAGCCTCTTCAACATCAGGAGGCTAAAGAAATTTGGCTTGGCTTGGCACCTACAACCCTCACAAACTTTTACAGATGCACAATTGAGAGCATCCTGTTGGGCTATATCACCATCTGGTACAGCAACTGCACCGCCTGCAACCGCAAAGCTCTCCAGAGGGTGGTGCGGTCTGCCCAACGCATTACAACTACCCGCCCTCCAGGACACCTACAGCACCCGATGTCACAGGAAAGCCAAAAAGATCATCAAGGACATCAACCACCCGAGCCACTGCCTGTTCACCCCGCTATCATCCAGAAGGCGAGATCAGTACAGGTGCATCAAAGCTGGGACCGAGAGACTGAAAAACAGCTTATATCTCATGGCCAGCAGACTGTTAAACAGCCATTAAAATTTGATTTGATTTGATTTAAAGAACTTTGGAGAATTTAGATAATTTTGAATATACACATGGATTTAAATAAACAAATGGATAAGACTGTTCTATTCTCTTTGATTTAGTTCCTATTGCAACTCAGACAAATGACAATGATGACATACTGACTGAACTGAATGAAGGATTAATTAAATGTTCAAATATGTTGGAATGACGAGTTGCACGTATCATGCATGCTCTGCACTTTATTTGGCTAGTAGGCAAATAGGCCTACATTAGGGTATAATGACTATAGCTGCATGCCTCCAGAAGGGCATCTTCTGAGGCTGAGGGGTGCTTTTCCGAAGGTGCATAGTGCTGTGGTGCTGCATGGAGATCACAAGCTCTTCAACTGGGCAGCAGTGTCGCGATGGAGGGAATAGCCTATATGGAAATTGCCTAAAACCACTGCAACAGAGTTATTATTATTATTGTAAAATGTGGGAATAAGCTTATGCCAGATTTAGCCTACGTTTAACCTCTCCCTTGTCCTATCCAAAGTCCATATGTTCATGACCCGATTCATATAAATCATGTCAAATTATTTTAAATTCATATTAATCACTCCTACAGAATATGCTTTGGCAGGATTTTGAGTGATTAAATATCAAAATGTTCTATAAAAAAATATTTTCAGTGGCAAAGAATCCAGTGGTCATACATAATTCATAGATTAACCTAACATCTATTATTATTCTATGTTTCATTATTCCTGGTAGATACTCGAGGTTATGATTGCAGACAGAGCCCAGAGAATGGGATGGCACAATATTGCAATATTGAATGAGTCATATTTTGATAAGGTGCATGCACAGGGATGCCCATGATGTAGAGATACACCTAGCGGACTGAAACTTCACTGTTGTAGACATAATACAGCTAGTGCTATCTAGACTTGTGCTGGCAAACAAATCCATTACATTAGCTACCTAAACGTGAAGCAAACTCAACTGAGTAATAGAGAATGGAGACTTAACTTGAAAACCTGCAGGATACCTCTTTCTGGTTTCCCTGACTTCCGGTTTTTATACTGTGTTATGCTTGTTCTGATAGCACTCCTCACAGGCTGTTTGGTGTGTCTTTTTTGTTGTTGAGATGAAACTGCCAAAACTCTGATAGGTATTATTGTACATCAGAATTGCAACATAATATTTGTTCAAGCCTAAAATGTTAGTCCGTAATCGTAACATGGTGTTTGTATGTTCAGATGAAATGTCACGTTTACGTTTCATGTTTCACGCATGGCTTTTATTACGATCCTAACAATTTACGTATGGATTTTCTTACGATCCTAACGATACGTACGTTCAACCCTTTGGCAGGTATCTTGCTCCATAGTCTTGTCTCATCCCTAATAGAGTTTGACAGTTTATAGTCCTAAAAACCGGAATTGATTTACCTCAGGTTCCTTCAGCCATTCCTATGGGCAAAATGAATGGGGAAAGAATAGTGTTATGGAATAAACACTTGACAATAAGGTCTGAGGTTAACACAGGCTTATGAGATCTTATACGTTTTGTTCTATGAGATCATATCAGTCAGTTAACATTACCTTTATGAATTATTAAGCCTTTATTACATAAATGCTTAAAAATTAACAAAATGTGACATTAGCTGATGAAGATTATCTCATAGAACAAAACGTATAAAATCTCCTAAACCTGTGTCTACCACAGACCTTATTAATTTCTGCGTTAATCCCAAAACCCTACAAAAACTCCATTCATTTTCCAATAGGCTTTGGCCAACAAGCCATGGCGGAGTTTGACTCCGTTAGTCCCTACAAAAAGAAGCCATTACTATTGCTCGCTGCCAGTCGTGGGCCTATAGCCTACTTTCGGTTTCACATTCACCAAGCTTTTGCGCAAGTGTATGTGAGGAAAACCAGGAAGTACGCAGTATGTAGACTACTAGGGTGCGGTGCTGGTGGTTAGAAAAGTATGTTGTTTGTTTTCTCAACTATAAATATGAAAGTTAGGATAAACTGATCGTAGATCTGCAATAAACCCACGGTTTGCAACGAACAATAAGGTTGGAACTACAAAGATTTTAGCAGGATAAACAAGTGTGAAGATCATCAAGAAAGTTACATCATACTTTTGTTCTACCCCTGGCAGCGATGGCAGGTAAAATAATGTGAAATAGTGTAGCCTATAAGTGTCACATTGGATTGTCATAAAAGTTAAGTGTGATCAATAGTGAAAAACAGTCACACATGCCAGCAGACAGTATTGTCTGTCAAAACCTTGACAGTGTCATGAGCAAGTCTGTTGTTCTTCCTAACTCATTTTAAGAAGGCCCCTCTACTACAACGTATAAAGACTATATGTGTTTACAAATATATTCTATGTATTTATTTACCAGTTGAAAGGTATGGGAACTGAGCCATAATAATAATATAATAATAATATGCCATTTAGCAGATGCTTTTATCCAAAGCGACTTACAGTCATGTGTGCATAAATTTTTACGTATGGGTGGTCCCGGGGATCGAACCCACTACCCTGGCGTTACAAGCACCATGCACTACCAATTGAGCTACAGAGGACCACCCATACGTAATAAGTGAAAGGGTAATAACAGAAAAACAGCCTATGAATTAATTGTTTCTTTGGTATTAATTAAAATAAGCACCACTATGCACATTCACAAATGATATAATTAAAAAGTACCCATTGATATAATTTCCTCCTTAATACCAAGTAAATGCAGTGGAAACCGGTCTACCCTACAGTAAAGTGCTATAGGCCTACCAACATTTCCAAAATTGTATTGTCAACAGCTCAGCAGCTAAATGGAGTGAGGACCAGATTCATTGAAAAGGTGTCAAAGACCGTTCTGGACCAACTGATGGATGACCTCTTGGAAGACAAGGTGCTGAACGATGGAGAGATAGAGGGGATAAAGGAGGAGTTCAAGATGAGGGCAGATAAGGCTCGCCAACTTATTGATAGTGTGCGCAGGAAAGGCAACACAGCCAGTGAGAAGTTTCTCATACGACTCCAGGAACGAGACAACAATGTCTACAGTGAGCTTGACCCCCAGGTCTAGCCAATATGGATGAGAGAAAAAGGTTTGTCTGACACTTGACCCCTCACCGGGGGAGAAACCAGATAAACGTAGGCTACCATATACTTATTTTGACTTATTTTTATCTCCACAGTGTCCGACTCTTGTCCCTCTCCTGAAAGACCTGGAGGTGCCACCCATGCCTTTTGCCTTTTGACCAAGGCTTCATAATTAAATGTCTTAATGTACTGTATTTTGAAACAAATGAAATATCTACCGAATTTTTGTAATCTAATAAATACTTTTATTTCCTGTTACATTTTTGATCATTCTTGGCTTACATCCTAGCATCAAATATTAGATGAATAATGAAAGTTACCTTACCAGCGGGGCAAACATATAGCCATGCATCGGCTAGGTGGGGCCCCAAACATGACTGATTACAGCGACAGATCTGCTCCTTGGATCTTTGAGTGCTGCTCATGGGGAAGCCACACTAACAAAGCACTTCCCTTACATGCTTCATGCAGTGGAAAAACATAATACTTATACCTTATACCTCAGATTCTCCTGGCTAGTGGATTTGATTGAATAGCATCATCAGTGTGTGCAGTGAAGTGGGTTGAGGCTGATCCCCTCAAAGGCCTGCTGGGTACAGTACAGCGACTCTGTACTGGTTGATTTCCCACCAAGGCCTTCTGTGTATTTGTTGACCTAATTATTCAGTGCAGACAACATCCCTCTAGACAGGAAATGTTCCCCTGGAACGTCCTGTAATCTCTTTAAAAACAGTAAGCGTATCAAGCAATGAATTAACTCACTAGTAAATTGCAAAAAAAAATGATACCATAGGTGATATAATATGTGTGTATTTTCACTTAGCATTGCACAGTAACTGCAGATATAATATTTAACAGTTTAATTGGTCTGACAGTGCTCTGTTCCAATGAATAGTTAGTTCCCAACAGTTCAAAAAAAATAAGTTCCTGCACACTGCACTAGCAAAGTATCACTTGTTGATTTAGCAAAGTATTACTTGTTTATTTGCAAAGTATTAGTTATTTACTTAGCAAAGTATCTTTGTCACAAAATAACCAAGTGATAGTTTGCGAGTGCAGTGTGCAGGATCTTATTTTCTCGGAACTGTTCACAATTTTTTCTACGCACCTACAAGTACATGTTACCTTTGTTCCAAATTGGATGAGTATGCAATGAATGTGGTATAAATGCACTGTAATGTAAAATAATTAATGACCAACACTGTCACAAGCTGGGCTAGAACTCCGGTCTCAGATGTGGGGAGCTGGGGGTTCTACCCCTTAGCCACAGAGGAGGTATAGTTGGACCCAAATGAAACACCCAAGGCAATACTCCAGGTAAGTAGATTTAATGTAACAAAAAGGTTCTTTGCACTTCAAAAATAGTCCAACAAAAGTTATTCTCAGAAAGAGGTATATTAACAGAGGTAGAGTAACAAAACAGGAGGCAAAACAAAATAACTCCACGAGGGGAGAAAAACAAACTAAAGATAACTTAGAAAAGCTTACTTGGAAAGACACGGTGGGACAAAGCAGGAGACACATAGCCAGGACTCAAAAACCAAGTGAGGAACAGGGGAAAAAACACAGCTAAAATACTCTAGGTGAAACAAGGCACAGGTGACCTGGATCAAGCTAATAAGGACACACGAGGAAGAACTAAGGCAGAGGGGAACACAGATGACCTCTAGAGGCCCGGAGACAAACAGGAGGCAGGAAGCTGACAGGACCCCCTCCTCTAGGAACGACTCCTGACGTTCCTTCCAGAACACCCTGGCCTCAGGGTGCGAAACTCTCGGATCAAACCTGGGTCCAGGATGTCCTTGGCTGGAACCCAGGAGCGCTCCTCTGGCCCGTAGCCCTCCCAGTCCACCAGATACTGCAGAGAGTTCTGGACCCTCCGGGAGTCCAGTATCCGGCGGACTGTGTAGGCTGGCTGGCCGTCAATGATCCTGGGAGGTGGCGGGGGTCTGCGTGGGGGGGCAAAGGGAGAAGACAAGACAGGTTTAAGTAGTGAAACATGGAAAGTGGGGTTAATTCTAAGGGAGCGAGGGAGAACCAAACGATACGAAACAGGGTTAACCTTTCTTGCTATGCGGAAAGGGCCGATGTATTTCTGGGAAAGCTTCTTGGATTCGACCCGGAGGGGCAGGTTCTTAGTGGCCAACCAAACTCTCTGACCAGCTCGGAAACTAGGGGCCGTCCGGCGGCGGCGATTAGCCTGACTTTGGTATCTCTGGGAGGTCCGAAGGAGGGTACGCCTGGCCTTCTTCCAGGTCCGCCTACAGCGTTGGACAAAGCGCTGGGCCGAGGGAACACCAACTTGCGCCTCTTCCTCTGGAAATAATGGAGGGGTGTAACCGAACTGGCATTCGAAGGGGGACAATCCGGTGGCTGAGGACTGGAGGGTGTTGTGGGCATATTCAGCCCAAATGATATAGGTGGCCCAAGACGTGGGATTACTGGCCGCCATACACCGCAGGATGGTCTCCAGATCCTGATTAATCCGTTCCGTTTGGCCATTAGACTCTGGATGGAACCCCGACGATAGGCTGGCTGTGGCCCCAATAAGCCTGCAGAAGGCCCCCCAAAACCGGGACGAGAATTGGGGACCTCGGTCGGAGACCACGTCCAGGGGACTACCAAATATCCGGAAGACATGGTTCATGAGGAGCTCAGCAGTCTCCTTAGCCGAGGGCAGCTTGGGCAGGGGAATAAACCGGGCAGCCTTAGAGAACCGGTCTACCACCACTAGGATGACGGTGTTGCCCTGGGATGGAGGAAGTCCCGTAACAAAGTCCAGAGAAAGGTGTGACCATGGCCTTCGAGGAACAGGTAAGGGATGGAGCAGTCCCTGGGGTCGCTGGCGTGTCGACTTTCCCTGGTTGCACACAGGGCAGGCCTCAACATAGACCTGCACGTCCTTCTTGATGGACGGCCACCAAAACCGCCGTCGGAGGAATTCCAGTGTGCGAGCACTGCCTGGATGGCATGTCAAGGGCGACTCATGACCCCACTGCAAGACGCGGGCCCGAACAGAGAGAGGAACGTACAGGCGACCGGCAGGACCACCGCCTGGATCGGGCTCATGGACAAGGGCCTCTCGTACCCCTCTTTCAAGTTCCCACTGAAGAGGTGCGACGATCCTAGACCTCGGAATAATCGATGCCAAGGGCTTCTCTTGTACCTCGGGAGAATAGGCTCGAGACAGGGCATCCGGCTTGACGTTCTTGGTGCCAGGTCGGTAAGACAGGAGGAACTGGAATCGATTAAAGAAAAGGGACCATCGTGCTTGCCGAGGGTTCATCCGCTTAGCCTGTTGGAGATATTCCAGGTTCTTGTGGTCTGTGAGAACCTGGAAAGGATGCTGAGCCCCCTCAAGCCAATGGCGCCACTCTTCCAAGGCCAGCTTAACCGCAAGCAACTCTCGATCCCCCACGTGGTAGTTGCGCTCGGCCTCAGACAGGCGGCGAGACATGAAGGCACAAGGGTGTAATCTCCCATCCTCACCCCTCTGTGACAGGACGGCTCCCACCCCCACCTCTGAGGCGTCCACCTCCACCACGAAAGGTCTTTCTGGGTCAGGGATCACCAGAATCGGAGCAGAAGTGAAGCGGCGCTTGAGATCCTCGAAGGCCCCTGCTGCTTCCGGACCCCAGTGAATCTTGGTCCCTCCTCCCTTGGTAAGCGTCGTCAAAGGGGCTACCACAGAGCTGAAATTCTTAATGAACTTCCGATAGAAGTTAGAAAAGCCAATGAACCGTTGAACCTCCTTGACCGTGGCAGGTGTGGGCCAGCTGTGGACCGCTTTGACCTTCTTGGGATCCATCTCTAGGTGGCCGGGAGTGACAATAAACCCGAGAAACTGAGTCTGAGAAACATGAAACTCACACTTCTCAGGTTTAACGTAGAGGTGATTGTCAAGGAGCCTCTGGAGAACCCTGCTAACATGCCCCTCATGCTCCTTCAGTGACCTTGAGAAGATGAGGATATCGTCCAGGTACACGAAGACGAACAGATTAAGCATATCCCGGAGAACATCATTAATCAGGGCTTGGAATACTGCGGGGGCATTGGTGAGCCCGAACGGCATCACCCGATATTCATAGTGCCCCGTGGGCGTGTTGAACGCCGTCTTCCATTCGTCCCCTTGCCGGATCCGCACGAGATGGTAAGCATTGCGGAGATCCAGTTTAGTAAAAATGGAAGCCCCTTGAAGCAGCTCAAAAGCAGTGGCCATGAGAGGAAGGGGGTATCGATTCCGAACCGTGATCTTGTTGAGTCCCCGGTAATCAACACAAGGCCTAAGACCCCCGTCTTTCTTTTCAACAAAAAAGAAGCCCGCCCCAGCCGGGGAAGTAGAGGCACAGATGAGGCCGGCTGCCAAGGACTCCTTAATGTAGGTGTCCATAGCTGCTTGCTCGGGGGAGGATAAGGAAAAGATCCGACCTCTAGGAGGGCAGCAACCAGGGAGTAGATCAATGGCACAGTCATACGTGCGATGAGGCGGTAAGGAAGTAGCCAGGGCCTTGCTGAACACTGCCTTGAACCGATGGTAAACACTGGGGACTCGGGAGACGTCAACAGACTCTTGAAACTGGGTACTAGGGGCTGAGGGACTCTGAAGCATGCAGGTGAGTTGGCAAGTGGAACCCCAGTTTAGAATGGTGCCAGTAGGCCAGTCGATCTGGGGATTATGTCTGCATAGCCAAGGGTGACCCAGGATAATAGGATACTCGGGAGAGTCAATGAGATAGAAGGTCTCCTCCTGCTGGTGTTGAGAGATAGTAAGTCGCAGGGACTGAGTCGCCTCAGTAACCTTACCTGGTTCCAGAGGTCTGCCATCTAAGGCTGTAACTGCCTGGGGTTGAGGAAGTAATTGGGTAGGGATCTTGAGTTCCTTAGCCAAGGTTACATCCATGAAATCACCTGCGGCACCGGAATCGATCATAGCCTGGACCCGATGCTGGTGGCCCTCCCAGGACAGAGTGGCTGGAATAGCTAGGACAGCGTTAGTAGGAGGAGCTCTAATTTTCCCCATCACAACCCTCCTGTAGCTGGGCGGGGACAGGCGTTTCCCGAAAGCTCGGGGCAAGTGGAGCGGAAGTGGCCGGCAACCCCGCAGTAGAGGCACCGACGCTCCCTCATGCGACGTTCCCTTTCGTTGGGAGAAAGCCTGGAACGGCCTAACTGCATGCTCTCCGGGGAATCCTGGAGCAGTTCAGGAGCCGGGGAAGCTCTGAATGACGGAGTCCAAACAGGAGAAACAGAGCTGCTCAGAGGAACCTGGGACTGAGACACCTGGCGGCGAGCCGTTCTCCGCTCTCTTAGACGATTGTCCAGGCGGATGGCCAAGGCTATGAGGGACTCGAGATCTCCAGCTGGTTCTCGGGTGGCTAACTCATCTTGAAGGGGCTCAGATAACCCTCCCTGAAAACAGACCCTCAGCGCTTCATCATTCCATCCGCTCCTTGCTGCTATGGTCCGGAATTCAATGGCAAAATCTGCCGTGCTTTGGGGACCCTGACGGAGAGACAGTAGGCGCTTGGAAGCCTCCCGCCCACTGACAGGATGATCGAACACCCGCTTGAACTCTTCTACAAATGCAGCGTAGGAGTCACAACAGGCCTCCTGGGACTGCCACACCGCAGAGGCCCAGGCGAGCGCCTTGTCTGAAAGAAGGGTAATGATGTAGGCAATCTTGGAACGGTCTGTGGGAAAACTTGAGGGTTGGAGCTCGAAGGTGAGGGAGCATTGGGTGAGGAAACCCTGGCAAGAGCTTGGATCCCCAGAAAAGGGCTTGGGAGGTGGTAGTCGGGGCTCCGCCACTGCCAGTGGTGGTAGTCGGGGCTCCGCCACTGGAGAAGGCCTGTCGTCACTGGGGGGTGACCTGGAGGAAGGGAGAGGACCAGGGAGGCGTTCAAAGAGCTGGTGGAGGGAACTCATCATTTCGGCCAGGAGTTGAGAATGACTAGCCATCAGCTCTTCTTGTCGGCTGAGAACGGCTTCATGGCGCTGGAAAGATGCCTCATGTCGAGTGATCACCGCCAACAGGTCCTGGGAACTGAGTGTTTCTGGGTCCATGATTGACTTGGTTTTTCTGTCACAAGCTGGGCTAGAACTCCGGTCTCAGATGTGGGGAGCTGGGGGTTCTACCCCTTAGCCACAGAGGAGGTATAGTTGGACCCAAATGAAACACCCAAGGCAATACTCCAGGTAAGTAGATTTAATGTAACAAAAAGGTTCTTTGCACTTCAAAAATAGTCCAACAAAAGTTATTCTCAGAAAGAGGTATATTAACAGAGGTAGAGTAACAAAACAGGAGGCAAAACAAAATAACTCCACGAGGGGAGAAAAACAAACTAAAGATAACTTAGAAAAGCTTACTTGGAAAGACACGGTGGGACAAAGCAGGAGACACATAGCCAGGACTCAAAAACCAAGTGAGGAACAGGGGAAAAAACACAGCTAAAATACTCTAGGTGAAACAAGGCACAGGTGACCTGGATCAAGCTAATAAGGACACACGAGGAAGAACTAAGGCAGAGGGGAACACAGATGACCTCTAGAGGCCCGGAGACAAACAGGAGGCAGGAAGCTGACAAACACAAATGATTTATTTGTATTAATCACCAATTATTATTTAGCTATATGCATTAACATGTTTTATGTGAATTTAACTGAACTCGTTCTGAATCATCTTCATCGCAAATATGATTCCCTGTTCAATTTGAAGGGGAACCCTTTTATCTTTGAATCAGATAATAAAAGCCCCCATGTTCCACATAATATACTAACAGTGTACATTCACAGTGATTAATGTGAACATCACAGTGTCAGTTCACAGCAGCAAATATTGACTCCGCAGGCCCTAATGACAAATGTTCACTCCAAAGGTATCCCTCTATGATTGACACACACTGCTCTTTATTTCCTTATCCAATTAAAACACCATCTACATTGCACCACTTGTGAGCATCAACAGACAAGTGATTTTAAGGCAAATCATTATTCAGTCAGCCTATTATCTTCACTACCGTATAAATTAAGGCAATCTTCTTGTCTAGGCCTCCTACTGTGATGGGTAATTTGAAGGAGTCAGGCGCAGGAGGGTAAATCACAGAATATCAGGATTTATTCCGGAATACAGAGTTACGCAGTAATGCATCAAACCAGTCCAGTGCGCAAAACAGGCGCACTGGAACCAACAAGGCACACGGGGGAAAATAACCCAGCAATACAAAATACAAGGAGCTCAACCGAGCTTCACTATCCTCACAATAAACAATCACACACAAAGACAAGGGGGCAGAGGTAACACTTATACAGGTACTGATGACGGGATATGAACCAGGTGTGTGTAATGAACAAGACAAAACCAATGGAATGATGAAATGAGGAGCGGCAGTGGTTAGAAGGCCGGTGACGACGAACGCCGAAGCCTGCCCGAACAAGGAGAGGTGGCAGCTTCGGAGGGAGTCGTGACAGTACCCCCCCCCCCACCCCCTTTACGCACAGCTCCAGCAGCGCGCCGACACTCCAGGAGGACGCGGAGTAGGGCGAGCTGGATGGCAACGGTGGAAATCCCACAATAGGGAGGGGTCGAGGATATCCCTCACCGGAACCCAGCACCGCTCCTCCGGACCGTACCCCTCCCACTCCACGAGGTACTGAAGGCCCCCCACCCGACGCCTCAAATCCAGGATGGAATGGACAGAGTACGCCGGGGCCCCCTCAATGTCTAGAGGGGGTGGAGGAACCTCCCGCACCTCAAGACTCCTGGAGCGGACCAGCCACCACCGGCCTGAGGAGAGACACATGGAACGAGGGGTTAATACAGTAATCTGGAGGGAGTAATAACCTACAGTTGAAGTCGGAGGTTTACATACACCTTAGCCAAATACATTTAAACTCAGTTTTTCACAATTCCTGACATTTAATCCTAGTAAGAATTCACTGTCTTAGGTCAGTTAGGATCACCACTTTATTTTAAGAATGTGAAATGTCAGAATAATAGTAGAGAGAATTGTTTCTTTCACCTTTTATTTCTTTCATCACATTCCCAGTGGGTCAGATGTTTACATACACTCAATTAGTATTTGGTAGCATTGCCTTTAAATTGTTTAACTTGGGTCAAACGTTTCGTGTAGCCTTCCACAAGCTTCCCACAATAAGTTGGGTGAATTTTGGCCCATTCCTCCTGACAGAGCTGGTGTATGAGTCAGGTTTGTAGGCATCCTTGCTCGCACACGCTTTTTCAGTTCTGCCCACAAATGTTCTATAGGATTGAGGTCAGGGCTTTGTGATGGCCACTCCAATACCTTGACTTTGTTGTCCTTAAGCCATTTTGCCACAACTTTGGAAGTATGCTTGGGGTCATTGTCCATTTGGAAGACCCATTTGCGACCAAGCTTTAACTTCCTGACTGATGTCTTGAGATGTTGCTTCAATATATCCACATAATTTTCCTTCCTCATGATGCCATCTGTTTTGTGAAGTGCACCAGTCACTCCTGCAGCAAAGGACCCCCACAGCATGACGCTGCCACCCCCGTGCTCCACGGTTGGGATGGTGTTCTTCGGTTTTCAAGCGACCCCCTTTTCCTCCAAACATAACGATGGTCATTATGGCCAAATAGTTATATTTTTGTTTCATCAGACCAGAAGACATTTCTCCAAAAAGTACGATCTTTATCCCTATGTGCAGTTGCAAACCAGTCTGGCTTTTTTATGGCGGTTTTGGAGCAGTGGCTTCTTCCTTGCTGAGCGGCCTTTCAGGTTATGTCGATATAGGACTCGTTTTACTGTGGATATAGATACTTTTGTACCTGTTTCCTCCAGCATCTTCACAAGGTCCTTTGCTGTTGTTCTGGGATTGATTTTCACTTTTCGCACCAAAGTACGTTCATCTCTAGGAGACAGAACGCGTCTCCTTCCTGAGCAGTATGACGGCTGCGTGGTCCCATGGTGTTTATACTTGCTTACTATTGTTTGTACAGATGAACGTGGTACCTTCAGGCGTTTGGATATTGCTCCCTACAATATTTTTTCTGAGGTCTTGGCTGATTTATTTTGATTTTCCCATGATGTCAAGCAAAGACGCACTGAGTTTGAAGGTAGGCCTTGAAATACATCCACGGGTACACCTCCAATTGACTCAAATGATGTCAATTAGCCGATCAGAAGCTTCTAAAGCCATGACGTCATTTTCTGGAATTTTCCAAGCTGTTTAAAGGCACAGTCAACTTAGTGTATGTAAACTTCTGACCCACTGGAATTGTGATACAGTGACTTATAAGTGAAATAATCTGTCTGTAAACAATTGTTGGAAAAATTACTTGTGTCATGCCCAAAGTAGATGTCCTAACCGACTTGCCAAAACTATAGTTTGTTAACAAGAAATGTGTGGAGTGGTTGAAAAACGAGTTTTAATGACTCCAACCTAAGTGTGTATAAACTTCCGACTTCAACTGTATATGTAACCTCGTTTATCCTCCTTAGGACTTTGAACGGCCCCACAAACCGAGGGCTCAGCTTCCGGCAGGGCAGGCGTAAGGGCAGATTCCGGGTCGAGAGCCAGACCCGATCACCCGGTACCAAAACCGGGGCCTCACTGCGGTGGCGGTCAGCGTTGGTCTTCTGGCGATGCACGGCGCGCTGGAGGTGGACAGCAGCGTTCCACGTCTCCTCCGTGCGCCGAAACCAGTCATCCACCGCAGGAGCTTCGGTCTGGCTCTGATGCCACGGTGCCAGAACCGGCTGATAACCTAAAACACATTGAAAGGGTAATAGGTTAGTGGAGGAGTGGTGGAGAGAGGTCTGGGCATATTCTGCCCATGGCAAGAACACTGACCACTCCGCCGGCCAGTCCTGGCAGTAGGACCGCAGGAACCTACCCACATCCTGATTCACCCGCTCCACCTGCCCAGTACTCTCGGGGTGAAAACCAGAGGTCAGGCTGACCGAGACCCCCAAACGTTCCATGAACGCCTTCCAGACCCTGGATGTAAACTGGGGACCCCGGTCAGACACTATGTCCTCTGGCACCCCGTAGTGCCGGAAGACGTGAGTAAACAGGGCCTCCGCAGTCTACAGGGCCGTGGGGAGACCGGGCAGAGGAAGGAGTCGGCAGGCTTTTGAAAAGCGGTCCACAACGACCAGGATGGTGGTGTTACCCTGAGAGAGGGGAAGATCAGTGAGAAAATCAATACACAGGTGGGACCATGGCCGTTGTGGAACTGGTAAGGGCTGTAACTTACCCGCTGGGAGGTGCCTAGGTGCCTTACTCTGGGCGCACACCGAGCAAGAGGAGACATACACCCTCACATCCTTAGCCAAGGTAGGCCACCAGTACTTTCCGGTCAGGCAGCGCACTGTACGACCGATACCTGGGTGACCAGAGGAGGGGGACGTGTGTGCCCAATAGATCAGATGGTCACGGACAAGAGACGGCACGTACTGCAGCCCAGCTGGACACTGAGGTGGAGATGGCTCTGTGCGTAACGCCCGCTCTATGTCCGCGTCCATCTCCCATACTACTGGCTCCACAACACAGGAGGCTGGGAGTATGGGGGTGTTGTCTATGGGCCTCTCCTCTGTGTCGTACGGCCGTGACAGTGCGTCTGCCATCACGTTCTTCGTACCCGGGATGTATGATAGAGTAAAATCAAACCAGGTGAAGAATAGGGCCCACCTGGCCTGGCGAGGGTTCAGCCTCCTCGCTGCCCGGATGTACTCCAGGTTACGGTGGTCCGTCCAGACGAGGAAAGGGTGTTTCGCCTCCTCGAGCCAGTGCCTCCACACGGTCAGGGCTCGGACAACAGCCAACAGCTCCCGATTACCAACGTCGTAGTTCTGCTCCGCCGGGCTGAGCTTCTTGGAGAAGGCGGCACAGGGGCGGAGCTTGGGTGGCATGCCCGAGCGTTGAGATAGGACAGCGCTACCTGGCTATCCCTACCTCGGACGCATCCACCTCCACTACGAACGGTAGTGTTGGATCGGGATGGGCCAGTACCGGGGCTGAGGTGAACAGAACCCTCAGGTTACTGAAGGCCCTGTCAGCCTCAGCAGACCAACGGAGCCGGGACGGCCCACCCTTCAACAGAGATGTGATGGGAGCTGCAACTTTGCCAAAGCCCCGGATAAACCTCTGATAGTAGTTGGCAAAGCCAATAAAGCGCTGCACCTCCTTAACCGTGGTTGGAGTCGGCCAATTACGCACACCTGAAATGCGATCTCCCTCCATCTCCACACCTGAGGTGGTAATGCGGTATCCGAGGAAGGAGACGGACTGTTGGAAAAACAGACACTTTTCTGCCTTGGCATTAAGGTCATGTTCCAACAGTCGGGCCAGCACTTTGCGAACCAGGGACACCTGTTCGGCGCGCGTAGCGGAATGCACCAGAATGTCATCGATGTAGACCACTACACCGCGACCAAACATGTCCCGAAACACCTTGTTCACAAAGGACTGGAAGACTGATGGAGTATTCATCAAACTGTACGGCATCACCAGGTATTTGTAATGCCCCGTGGTTGTGCTGAATGCTGTCTTCCACTCTTCCCCCTCTCGTACACGCACCAGGTTGTACGCACTCCAGAGATCTAATTTTGTGAAGAAGCGCGACCCATGCATTGACTCGATCACAGATGGAATGAGGGGTAGAGGATAACTATAACGTATTGTCCCCTTGTTCAGTGCTCGGTAATCAATGCAAGGGCGCAAACCTCCGTCTTTCTTCTTTACAAAAAATTAACTTGAGGAGGGGGGCGAAGTAGAGGGATGTATGAACCCCTGACGCAGGGACTTGGAGACGTATGTCTCCATCGCCTCCGTTTCAGCCTGCGACAGGGGATACACATGACTCCTGGGAGGTACAGCGTCTACACGGAGGTTTATCGCGCAATCCCCCGCCCGATGAGGTGGTAATTTGGTCACCTGCGTTTTGGAAAACGCGTGCGCCAAATAGCGGTATTCGGGGGGAATGTGCACGGTGGAGGTAGTGTCTGGACTTTCCACCGTGGTTGCACCAACGGAAACACCTAGACACCTACCCTGACACTCTCGCGACCACCCCGTGAGAACCCTCTGCGGCCATGATAAGGTGGGGTTGTGTAGTGCTAACCAGGGAAGACCTAACACAACAGGGAAATCAAGGAGACTCCATAATAAAAAGGTAACTTGCTCTCTATGAGTCTCGTGCGTAACCATAGTGACTGGTGCTGTAACTTCCCTAACGAACCCGGACCCTAGTGGTTGACTGTCAAGTGTTCTGATGGGGAATGGAATGGATAGGTGAACCAATGTGATGCCTAGACTATGTGCAAATGACCTGTCCATAAAGTTCCCAGCTGTACCTGAATTGACCAGCGCCTTACACTGGGGAACTACTGTGTAATCAGGAAAGTGGATGGGTAGGGTACAGTGCGCAGCAGAGGGCTCTGAACGAGTGTGGGTGTTCGATACCTGGGGTGACGTGAGAGTGCCCTGCCTGCCACCTCCAGACCCAAAAGAACACAGACAACAGCGTGCAGGAGAATGTTCTCTCGTTCCCCTAGAGTGACACTGGCGCTGTCGTCCTCCGCTCTCTTGGATCGCCGCTCCACCCAGCTCCATCAGCTCGTGATCCGGGTTGGGGGGGGGGGGGTGGAACGGGCAGGCCACTTCCAGGATGTCCTCTAGCAGCCAGCAGGTTGTCCAACCGGATGGCCATGTCCACCAGTTGATTAAAGGACAACATGGTGTCGGCAGGCTAGCTCCCTTCGGACGTCCTCTCGTAGATGGCACCGGAAGTGGTCGATGAGGGCCCACTCGTTCCACCCGGACCCAGCCGCTAGAGTCCGAAACTCCATGTCGAAGTCCTGCGCGGTCATCGTCCCCTGCCTCAGGTGGACCAGCCACTCGCCCGCCTCTCTACCTTCGGGCGGGTGATCGAAGACGGCCCGAAAGAGGCGAGCGAACTCCCCGTAGTTGTCCAATGCAGCTCCTCCTTCACTCCAGACTGCGTTGGCCCACTCCAGGGCTTTACCAGAGTGGCAGGAGACGAGGGCGGACACCTTCTCCCGCTCCGATGGAGCCGGCTTGATGTTCGAATAATATAACTCCAGTTGTAGGAGGAATCACTGGCAGGGATATATGGATCCCTCTGGGTGCTGGGGTGTGGGTGGCTGGATCCGGTCGCCCAGCTGGTCCCGAAAGATCAGGTCCTCTCCTCTCCAGGCGTTGGACGACCTGGAGAACCCGATCCATCGCTTCTCCAAAGCTGGCTAGCATCGTCGAATGCTCCCGGACCCGTGCCACGACTCCAGGCATGTGCTCCTCTCCTGCTGACTCCATGGCGGGTGTGTGATTCTGTGATGGGTGATTTGAAGGAGTCAGGCGCAGGAGGGTAAATCATAGAATAACAGGATTTATTCCGGAATACAGAGTTACGCAGTAATGCGTCAAAACAGTCCAGTGCGCAAAACAGGCGCACTGGAACCAACAAGGCACACAGGGAAAAATAACCCAGCAATACAAAATACAAGGAGCTCAACCGAGCTTCACTATCCTCACAATAAACAATCACACACAAAGACAAGGGGGCAGAGGGAACACTTATACTGGTACTGATGAGGGGATATGAACCAGGTGTGTGTAATGAACAAGACAAAACCAATGGAATGATGAACTGAGCAGCGGCAGTGGCTAGAAGGCCTGTGACGACGAACGCCGAAGCCTGCCCGAACAAGGAGAGGTGGCAGCTTCGGAGGGAGTCATGACAACTACTATCATTAGCCTACTCTGTGCCCTAAAGGCCACATTTACTAAGTGCTTTTTTCAGTTAAGGATAACAGACCAAAGACAAAGCTAAAGCATGCCTTCATTTACAATTACAAGAATGACTTGTCTTTTCTGAATTTTCTACTTTATATGTGTTATTCCCTCTGATGCAAACCTTGCACCTAGTGCAAACGCTTCATAGCCTACATCTGGCCATACGTCTGTAGTCAGTGACAACTACAGCATCTCCATAACCTTTTCATTGTTTTTATTCTCCCAACCCTGTACCAGGGTACCACCTCCCTTATGAGTGCAGTGGCAATGCTATATACAGTGCATTCTGAAAGTATTCAGACACCTTCACTTTTTCCACATTTTGTTACGTTACAGCCTTATTCTAAAATGGATTAAATTTGTTTTTTTTCCCACATCAATCTACACACAATACCCCATAATGACAAAGCAAAAACAGGTTTTTTGAAATGTTTGCTAATGTAAAAAAAATAAAAAACTGACGTAATTCTTCAGACCATTTACTCAGTACTTTGTTGAAGCACCTTTGGCAGCGATTACAGCCTCAAGTCTTCTTGGGTATGATGCTACAAGCTTGGCACACCTGTATTTGGGGAGTTTCTCCCATTCTTCTCTGCAGATCCTCTCAAGCTCTGTCAGGTTGGATGGGGAGCGTCGCTGCACAGCTATTTTCAGGTCTCTCCAGAGATGTTCGATTGGGTTCAGGCTCTGGCTGGGCCACTTGAGGACATTCAGAGACTTGTCCCGAAGCCACTCCTGCTTTGTCTTGGCTGTGTACTTAGGGTCGTTGTCCTGTTGGAAGGTGAACCTTCGCCCCCAGTCTGAAGTCCTGAGCGCTCTGGAGCAGGTTTTCATCAAGGATCTCTCTGTACTTTGCTCCGTTCATCTTTCCCTCGATCCTGACTAGTCTCCCAGTCCCTACCGCTGAAAAACATCCCCACAGCATGATGCTGCCACCACCATGCTTCACCGTAGGGATGGTTCCAGGTTTCCTCCAGAGGTGACGCTTGGCATTCAGGCCAAATAGTGCAATCTTGGTTTCATCAGACCAGAGAATCTTGTTTCTCATGGTCTGAAAGTCCTTTAGGTGCCTTTTGGCAAACTCCAACCGGGCTGTCATGTGCCTTTTACTGAGGAGTGGCTTCCGTCTGGCCACTCTACCATAAAGGCCTGATTGGTGGAGTGCTGCAGAGATGGTTGTCCTTCTGGAAGTTTCTCCCATCTCCACAGAGGAACTCTGGAGCTCTGTCAGAGTGACCATCAGGATCTTGGTCACCTCCCTGACCAAGGCCCTTCTCTCCCGATTGCTCAGTTTGGCCTGGCGGCCAGTTCTAGGAAGAGTCTTGATGGTTTCAAACTTCTTCCATTTAAGAATGATGGAGGCCACTGTGTCCTTGGGGACCTTCAATGCTGCAGACATTTTTTGGTACCCTTCCCCAGATCTGTGCCTCGACACAATCCTGTCTCGGGGATCAACGGACAATTCCTTTGACCTCATGACTTGGTTTTTGCTCTGACATGCACTGTCAACTGTGGGACCTTATATAGACAGATGTGTGCCTTTCCAAATCCTGAGTGGCACAGCAGTCTAAGGCACTGCATCTCAGTGCTTGAGGCGTTACTACAGACACCCTGGTTCGATTCCAGGCTGTACCACAACCGGCCGTGATTGGGAGTCCAATAGGGTGGCGCCCAATTGGCCCAGCGTCGGCCCGGGTTTGGCCAGTGTAGGCTGTCATTGTAAATAAGAATTTGTTCTTATCTGACTTGCCTAGTTAAATAAAGGTTAAATGAAAATAAACTATTACAAAAAATAAATAATGTCCAATCAATTGAATCTACCACGGGTGGACTCCAATCAAGTTGTTGAAACAGCTCAAGGATGATCAATGGAAACAGGATACACCTGAGCTCAATTTCGAGCCTCATAGCAAAGGGTCTGAATACTTATGTAATAAGGTATTTTTGTTTTTTATATGTAATGAATTTGCCAAAATTTATAAAAACGTGTTTTCGCTTCGTCATTATGGGGTACTGTGTGTAGATTGATGTGTAAAAACTAGCTGAGCACAAGAGACAGTAGGAACATATCCAGTGTGCTACAGAAGGAAGGGACAAACAGGTCACACTGAGTCATTCACACAGATCTCATGGCTGCTGGGAGAGGAGATGGTGAGTAATAGCATAATGACACAGCCAGGTGTCTATATACAGTGGGGAAAAAAAGTATTTAGTCAGCCACCAATTGTGCAAGTTCTCCCACTTAAAAAGATGAGAGAGGCCCGTCATTTTCATCATAGGTACACGTCAACTATGACAGACAAATTGAGAAGAAAATAAATCCAGAAAATCACATTGTAGGATTTCTAATGAATTTATTTGCAAATTATGGTGGAAAATAAGTATTTGGTCACCTACAAACAAGCAAGATTTCTGGCTCTCACAGACCTGTAACTTCTTCTTTAAGAGGCTCCTCTGTCCTCCACTCGTTACCTGTATTAATGGCACCTGTTTGAACTTGTTATCAGTATAAAAGACACATGTCCACAACCTCAAACAGTCACACTCCAAACTCCACTATGGCCAAGACCAAAGAGCTGTCAAAGGACACCAGAAACAAAATTGTAGACCTGCACCAGGCTGGGAAGACTGAATCTGCAATAGGTAAGCAGCTTGGTTTGAAGAAATCAACTGTGGGAGCAATTATTAGGAAATGGAAGACATACAAGACCACTGATAATCTCCCTCGATCTGGGGCTCCACGCAAGATCTCACCCCATGGGGTCAAAATGATCACAAGAACGGTGAGCAAAAATCCCAGAACCACACGGGGGGACCTAGTGAATGACCTGCAGAGAGCTGGGACCAAAGTAACAAAGCCTACCATCAGTAACACATTACGCCGCCAGGGACTCAAATCCTGCAGTGCCAGACGTGTCCCCCTGCTTAAGCCAGTACATGTCCAGGCCCGTCTGAAGTTTGCTAGAGTGCATTTGGATGATCCAGAAGAGGATTGGGAGAATGTCATATGGTCAGATGGTAAAAACTCAACTCGTCGTGTTTGGAGGACAAAGAATGCTGAGTTGCATCCAAAGATCACCATACCTACTGTGAAGCATGGGGGTGGAAACATCATGCTTTGGGGCTGTTTTTTTGCAAAGGGACCAGGACGACTGATCCGTGTAAAGGAAAGAATGAATGGGGCCATGTATCGTGAGATTTTGAGTGAAAACCTCCTTCCATCAGCAAGGGCATTGAAGATGAAATGTGGCTGGGTCTTTCAGCATGACAATGATCCCAAACACACCGCCCGGGCAACGAAGGAGTGGCTTCGTAAGAAGCATTTCAAGGTCCTGGAGTGGCCTAGCCAGTCTCCAGATCTCAACCCCATAGAAAATCTTTGGAGGGAGTTGAAAGTCCGTGTTGCCCAGCGACAGCCCCAAAACATCACTGCTCTAGAGGAGATCTGCATGGAGGAATGGGCCAAAATACCAGCAACAGTGTGTGAAAACCTTGTGAAGACTTACAGAAAACGTTTGACCTGTGTCATTGCCAACAAAGGGTATATAACAAAGTATTGAGAAACTTTTGTTATTGACCAAATACTTATTTTCCACCATAATTTGCTAATAAATTCATTAAAAATCCTACAATGTGATTTTCTGAATTTTTTTTCCTCATTTTGTCTGTCATAGTTGACGTGTACCTATGATGAAAATTACAGGCCTCTCTCATCTTTTTAAGTGGGAGAACTTGCACAATTGGTGGCTGACTAAATACTTTTTTTCCCCACTGTATATAATGCGCTACACTCAATACACTATGAAATCCAGCCTACTTCCTGGATCATGTCCCATACTGTTTTTGAATGGGATTCAAGATTATATCATCAAATTCATGAAAACTTGGTTATGACGATGTCATTACAAAGGGACCAATCAGAGAGCAGGATTTTGATGATTGTCATTACGAAGGGACCAATCAGAAAGCAGGGTTATAACGATGTAATTAGGAAGGGCCCAATCAGAAAGGAGGGTTATGACAATGTCATTATGAAGGGACCAATCAGAGAGCAGTTATGATGATGTCATCATGAAGGGACCAATCTGAGAACAGGGTTATGATGATGTTATCATGAAGGGACCAATCAGAGGGTAGGGTTATGACGATTTTGCAACCATTAATACTTCAAGACAAGCAAGCACACACATTTTCTTTAGGAAATGTCATTTTCTGGTTATAGATAAATAGCTAGATCGTTCAGAATTATTGGTCAGACAAATCAATCAGAAAATGCTGACTTCACTCATCAAAAGAGGTCATTTATTTGGACAAACAAAAAATAAAGAGTTATTTTCAATTGGAATGTAAGAGTTACAGTACTGTTGTCAAAATCACAAATGTCCCGCTCCCGGTTACAATCGACCCCAAATACATTGAAAATGTCATTGTAAAACATTCAACATCCAACAATCAATAAGACGTTTAGAACCACATATTATTTACAAGAGACACTCATGCATAACGGATACACCTGCCCTGTACCCTGTGTATCTTTTATTTGTGTGTGTGCATGTGTGTCTATGTGTGTAATGTGTCTTCTATGCTAAACTCCCACCAACACTGGAGGCAATAACAATACCAAGC
The DNA here is from genome assembly GCF_964263955.1 of Coregonus lavaretus. Classification (NCBI taxonomy): domain Eukaryota; kingdom Metazoa; phylum Chordata; class Actinopteri; order Salmoniformes; family Salmonidae; genus Coregonus; species Coregonus lavaretus. The sequence continues at coordinate 27,578,617 of NC_139997.1, forward strand.
ACCACACAACATATAATAATCATTATTTTCTTCTGCATGACCATTATTGCATTATATCAATAGAAATAAAACAAGGATTCCAGGCAGCATGAAAGAGTAGAGGGGGAAATGGCGTTACCAAAATGTTATTGTCAGAACTACTACTAACCATATTGCCAACAACACAGTTATGTGCAACAGGTAAAACAAACATGGGCATGCTTACATAGAACATAGCATTTCACAGCTTTAGGCAAACAGATGCATTTTTAAAGTATGTTAATGTATTGGAATAGGGTTTTATTCTCTAAATGTGAGCTTTGTATTAGAGTCATTCTTTAATTGCCTGTTTAAATTGCAACTTCTCTCAACCTTGAGTGGTGGCAATATTGTACAGCCTGTCATTCAGGGAGGAGTCTGATTAAGTTTACCCTGCATAGACGCTGGTCTTACGTCAGTTTCACATTTTCCCTCTGATAGCAATGGTCAGGAGTTAGAGAGACTAAGATGATCCTAGATCTGTGACTAATGGTAAGTTCTACAGTGTGTGTAGAAGAGACAGTTGAATAATAGATGTAGCCCAGCAGATAGCGGTAGGCTTGGGGAGATGCATGCTGTTCTGTCACAGCAGCAGTGTTGAGGGTAGATGGTCTCATTGAAGTCCATGTGTCTATGTCACATAAGGTCATGCATGATTTGCCTGGGTTAAAAAGGGGTTGAGGGTAGTGGAGGGTAAATGCAAGTAAACAGTTTGGCAACCTTTATTTGTGACTGTTTAATTGACCCACCTATAACACTAGATGCACATTTATTTACTACTGGAGATGAAATTAATAGTCACTTTTTCCACAGAGGTCTCCAGAGATCAATTGATGTCAATACGTGACATATGCGCTTTGAAAGTGTGTTTGTGGGTCCAATGATTAGTCTGGTTAGGAGCTGGGAGAGGACGGTGTGACCAATATGAAGGGACAGGTACTGTTCCCCATTGCACAGACAACAACTGTACAAGCATCACTTCTGTGTGAGCAGGGTCCAATCCCATCCTGCACTGTGTCTGTTCAGACACAAGGGGGTGTACTATACATCTAAAATGTAATTTACATTGACAGATTTTTCACCTAGTCGGCTCGAGATTAGAACCAGCGACCTTTTGGTTACTGGCACAACGCAATGTATGCTATATGTGTGACAATCTTCTCATTGAACCACTGAAGGGAGAGAGAGAGAGACTCCTATGGGCCTGAGTCAATTATATGTCACTGAATCTTTTACTTTGGGAAAGACATGCACAACTGACCAAGCCACCTCACGTCAACTAACCTCACATCAACATCATGCCATGTCACGTCAACGTCACAATAACGTCATGCCACGTCATGCAATGTCACATCAACGTCATGCAACGGCACATCAACATCATACCATGTCACATATAACGACAACACTTGCATCAGGTCACATTGAGAGTTAGTATTTGACTTACCCTCCTGGCTTTACTCTGGTACTTTACTGCCTTCTTGGTGTCAGACACGGCCCTCTCTACATAGTCCACTGAGTGCTCCACATTGTACTCTATGCGGTCTATCATCTCCCCCTGAGAGAGAGAGAGAGAGAGAGAGAGAGAGAGAGAGAGAGAGAGAGAGAGAGAGAGAGAGAGAGAGAGAGAGATAGAGATAGAGATAGAGATAGAGATAGAGATAGAGATAGAGATAGAGATAGAGATAGAGATAGAGATAGAGATAGAGATAGAGAGAGAGAGAGAAGGTGAACGGAGGAGCAGGGAAGAGAAAGAGAGGGATTTCATTGTTGTGGGTTTTCTAATTGGTATGTGTGTAGTCTTCATTGTTGTGTGTTGGCCAGTCAGTGTGTATAGACTCCTACCTGGCTCTCCACCAGCATGGCCATGTCCATGAACATGTCGTGAAGTTCTCTGATGCTGTTCTCCAGCTTGATGATCTCAGTGTGTCTCGTCTCAATCTCATTCATGGCCTGCTGGGTGATGTTGGAGTCCATGATGATCTAAGAGAGACACAGTGACACAGTTCATGTGTCATCACACACTCATACCCACACACAAGTTCCCCCCCTTGTAGGTGTGGCATACTCAGTTGGTATGCTACACCTCGCCAACAAAGAAAGCTTGTCTTCTAGATGATTGTACTGTGTATGATTATATCAGACACTTGCATGTTGTGGTCCCTCACCCCTGATGTGAAGATGGCAGGGTTGTCACTCTCCAGCATGCTCTCCAGTTCCTCATTAGTTGTGTTCCTACCAGCTACAATGACAAAGACAATCCATGGAGTTGGTCTCCAAATACCAACCTGTAACCAACAGCAATTGAGTATATACAGCACAATAGAAGACTATACATTTTGAAACAGCAATAAATCTCATAACGTGATCCAACTGGTAATGGCTAACTATAACTGATAAAGACAGACCAAATGTCATTGTGACAGGCTAAATTAGTATCCTCAGGGATGCTCTGTGTGTGTGCAATCACAAGTATACTGTATGTCTTTGTATATGTCTATGTGTGTACTATATATCCAAGAACACGTGTGTGTGTACTTGTCCTTGTGTGTGTGTGTGTGTGTGTGTGAGAGTGAGTGAGTGTACCGACGCATCACTCATCACGATGGCAGAGAGCGGGCGCCCATAACCCCATTCAGGCAATTAGTCTGGGAGGACGAGGCGCAAAGAGAAAGAGAGCGAGAGAAAGAAAGAGAGAGAAAGAGAGATAGGAGAGAGAAAGAAAGAGAGAGGCATCAGCGTAGGATTAATCACACACTAGTCTCTCATCTGCCTGTCTGCCTGCTTCTATCTCTGCCTAACCCAGCCCCTGATGGGAGACACATTCAGTCTGTTTTAAAAGGCAGTATTTCACAGATTTCCTGTTTGAAAAAGCTAAGATGGGGCTGAAAAGAAGGATAATAGTTTCTATGAACCAACTGGGTGTAATGAGTTTATGGTGCCTCCTATTACACCCATAATAATGCATTATAACATTTGCTATAAGCATTCATAAAAGCATATATGAATTCATAATCGCATACAATATATTCTAGGGTGTCCACCCACTCTGCCCAGAGTGCTTTGGTGATGACGTTTCACTTCCTTAGGTTATAAAATACATTTTACCAAGACAAATTTGATTATTTATGTTCTGAATCATTCAGTGGGGTCTTTTTCTAACATACACTACATGGCTAAAAGTATGTGGACACCTGCTCGTCGAACATCTCATTCCAAAATCATGGGCATTAATATGGAGTTGGTCCCCCCTTTGCTGCTATAACAGCCTCCACTCTTCTGGGAAGGCTTTCCACTGTTGGAACATTGCTGCGGGGACTTGCTTCCATTCAGCCACAAGAGCATTAGTGAGGTCGGGCACTGATGTTGGGCGATTAGGACTGGCTCGCAGTCGGCGTTCCAATTCATCACAAAGGTGTTCGATGGGTTTGAGGTCAGGGCTCTGTGCAGGCCAGTCAAGTTCTTCCACATCAATTTCGACAAACCATTTCTGTACGGACCTCGCTTTGTGCACGGGGGCATTGTCATGCTGAAACAGGAAAGAGCCTTCCCCAAACTGTTGCCACAAAGTTGGAAGCACAGAATCGTCTAGAATGTCATTGTATGCTGTAGCGTTAAAATTTCCCTTAACTGGAACTAAGGGGCCTAGACCGAACCATGAAAAACAGCCCCAGACCATTATTCCTCCTCCACCAAACTTTACAGTCGGCACTATGCATTCGGGCAGGTAGCGTTCTCCTTGCATCCGCCAAACCCAGATTAGTCCGTCGGACTGCCAGATGGTGAAGCTCCAGAGTCCAATGGCGGTAAACTTTACACCACTCCAGCCGACGCTTGGCATTGCGCATGGTAATCTGAGGCTTGTGTGCGGCTGCTCGGCCATGGAAAAGCATTTCATGAAGCTCTCGACTAACAGTTCCTGTGCTGATGTTGCTTCCAGAGGCAGTTTGGAACTCAGTAGTGAGTGTTGCAACCGAGGACAGACGATTTTTACGTGCTACACGCTTCAGCACTCTGCATTTCCGTTCTGTGAGCTTGTGTCGCCTACCACTTCGCGGCTGAGCCGTTGTTGCTCCTAGACTTTTCCACTACAGCACTTACAGTTGACAGGAGCAGCTCTAGCAGGGCAGAAATGTGACAAACTGACTTGTTGGAAAGGTGGCATCCTATGACGATGCCACGTTGAAAGTCACTGAGCTCTTCAGTACGGGCCATTCTACTGCCAATGCTTGTCTATGGAGATTGCATGGCTGTGTGCTCGATTTTAGACACCTGTCAGCAACGAGTGTGGCTGAAATAGCCGAATCCACTACTTTGAAGGGGTGTCCACAAACTTTTGGTTATGTAGTGTATCATTAAGCAATAAAGCACAAGGGGGTGTGGTATATGGCCAATATACCACGGCTAAGGGCTGTTCTTAAGCACAATGCAACGCAGAGGGCCTGGATACAGCCCTTAGCCGTGGTATATTGGCCATACATCACAAACCCACGAGGAGCCTTATTGTTACTATAAACTGGTTACCAACGTAAGAGCAGTAAAAATAAATGTTTTGTCATACCCGTGGTATACGGTCTGCAATACCACGGCTTTCAGCCAATCAGCATTCAGGGCTCGACCCATCCAGTTTCTAATTAACATTAAGCTTGTCAGGTAGCATAAATTCTCGCACATCATCCAGCCTAGCTGACGCAATGTTATTTTCCTGATTTTTTAACACATTTTTTTCTCTGGCCTCCACTGATTTAGTCGCCCTAATTTTGACCATCCTACAAGGGTAAAAACTCCAATAAAGTTTGAACGGATTATGATAGAAACATGAGGTTTGGACCATTGGTTTTCTTAGAGGATTATGTACACAATTAACATATTTACCCATTGGTCAAAAGATGCGTTTTTGATTGGACACCCTATATATTCCTTACAGAATAGAATACAACTTTATTGTTCATTGGTTAAAACTGATATTGGTCTTCTGCCTTTCCCAATACCCCCAGATACACACACACACACGTTGAGAGGCACAGGGTCAGCAGCGGTGCAGTGCCCCTGGATGGAGAGTAATTCTGTGCAGCTAAGTGCCTTGCTCAAGGGCAACAACTGGAGATGGTTCTAGGGATCAGAGACCAGCAGCCTTCTAGCTGCCAGTTCAGTTGCATTCCCATTTTTGTGTTGTCCGGCCCGGGGCTTGAACTGGTCCACCTCTCTAATCTCTAGGCTACTGCCGCCCAAATGACTTACACAGACCATATTTGATTAATACAGTATGGGCTTTTTTGTTTCACTCACTAAATGTGTCTTAGTGATTGAATTCATCCAAACAACAATCCATAGAAACCTATGTTGTAGAGTTCCATCATGGTTGTATTACAGACAGATTGTTAACACTATCACTATTTGAAATAAAGCATGCACACGCAACATTGCTTCCCTGTCTTTCCACAGCTTTCCAATGAAAAGTGCCTGCTAGCAACAAGCAGAGATGTGTTGGGGCTATCTTGTGACACCAGTTGGCAATAGGAGGGCCTAATCCACTATTCCATCCAGGGGGAAATTGATATTTCAAGTCTGTAACCTTAGTGACCGACCCTGTGAGGCTTTAGCATGGCAGCTTGTGACAAAAAGGCCACAACATGTGATGGCCACACACATGCGTACAAAGACACATACACACACACACTTACACACATATAGACATAACACCCTAAAAAAAGACCTCTGCCTCCCTCCAAGTGTCCTTCTGTCCTCCCACTTCTGAATCCATCCAACCTCAGCCACTGCCATACCCAATAACCTCAGCCACTGCCATACCCAATAACCTCAGCCACTGCCATACCCAATAACCTCAGCCACTGCCATACCCAATAACCTCAGCCACTGCCATACCCAATAACCTCAGCCACTGCCATACCCAATAACCTCAGCCACTGCCATACCCAATAACCTCAGCCACTGCCATACCCAATAACCTCAGCCACTGCCATACCCAATAACCTCAGCCACTGCCATACCCAATAACCTCAGCCACTGCCATACCCAATAACCTCAGCCACTGCCATACCCAATAACCTCAGCCACTGCCATACCCAATAACCTCAGCCACTGCCATACCCAATAACCTCAGCCACTGCCATACCCAATAACCTCAGCCACTGCCATACCCAATAACCTCAGCCACTGCCATACCCAATAACCTCAGCCACTGCCATACCCAATAACCTCAGCCACTGCCATACCCAATAACCTCAGCCACTGCCATACCCAATAACCTCAGCCACTGCCATACCCAATAACCTCAGCCACTGCCATACCCAATAACCTCAGCCACTGCCATACCCAATAACAGTCCCTCTCTCTTTCCTCTCCCTATTTGGGCTCAGGGCTGTGTGCGGCACTCCTTCAAGAGAAGCTGAATAACTCTCACGTCTCACATTTGTCAATTTATAAACCTTGGTTGGTTAGAGGTAGCAGGTAGTGACAGTATTATATATTTTTCAACATATTAATCTGCATGTCATAACCTCTTGGTACAGCTAAATTAATGAGTATGCCCTTTCACTAATTGCCATTGGGAGGAGTGAGTGTCATGAGTGACTCATTCGTGATTGGCAAGGACAAAAGTAACATCTGGCGTGGCAACCCAGCGCCCAATCAGGACACGTGTGTATATGTGTGTGTGTGCGTATGTAAACACACATACAGTGGGGAAAAAAAGTATTTAGTCAGCCACCAATTGTGCAAGTTCTCCCACTTAAAAAGATGAGAGAGACCTGTAATTTTCATCATAGGTACACGTCAACTATGACAGACAAAATGAGGAAAAAAAATCCAGAAAATCACATTGTACGATTTTTAATGAATTTATTTGCAAATTATGGTGGAAAATAAGTATTTGGTCAATAACAAAAGTTTCTCAATACTTTGTTATATACCCTTTGTTGGCAATGACACAGGTCAAACGTTTTCTGTAAGTCCTCACAAGGTTTTCACACACTGTTGCTGGTATTTTGGCCCATTCCTCCATGCAGATCTCCTCTAGAGCAGTGATGTTTTGGGGCTGTCGCTGGGCAACACAGACTTTCAACTCCCTCCAAAGATTTTCTATGGGGTTGAGATCTGGAGACTGGCTAGGCCACTCCAGGACCTTGAAATGCTTCTTACGAAGCCACTCCTTCGTTGCCCGGGCGGTGTGTTTGGGATCATTGTCATGCTGAAAGACCCAGCCATGTTTCATCTTCAATGCCCTTGCTGATGGAAGGAGGTTTTCACTCAAAATCTCACGATACATGGCCCCATTCATTCTTTCCTTTACACGGATCAGTCGTCCTGGTCCCTTTGCAGAAAAACAGCCCCAAAGCATGATGTTTCCACCCCCATGCTTCACAGTAGGTATGGTGTTCTTTGGATGCAACTCAGCATTCTTTGTCCTCCAAACACGACGAGTTGAGTTTTTACCAAAAAGTTCTATTTTGGTTTCATCTGACCATATGACATTCTCCTAATCCTCTTCTGGATCATCCAAATGCACTCTAGCAAACTTCAGACGGGCCTGGACATGTACTGGCTTAAGCAGGGGGACATGTCTTGCACTGCAGGATTTGAGTCCCTGGCGGCGTAGTGTGTTACTGATGGTAGGCTTTGTTACTTTGGTCCCAGCTCTCTGCAGGTCATTCACTAGGTCCCCCCGTGTGGTTCTGGGATTTTTGCTCACCGTTCTTGTGATCATTTTGACCCCACGGGGTGAGATCTTGCGTGGAGCCCCAGATCGAGGGAGATTATCAGTGGTCTTGTATGTCTTCCATTTCCTAATAATTGCTCCCACAGTTGATTTCTTCAAACCAAGCTGCTTACCTATTGCAGATTCAGTCTTCCCAGCCTGGTGCAGGTCTACAATTTTGTTTCTGGTGTCCTTTGACTGCTCTTTGGTCTTGGCCATAGTGGAGTTTGGATTGTGACTGTTTGAGGTTGTGGACAGGTGTCTTTTATACTGATAACAAGTTCAAACAGGTGCCATTAATACAGGTAACGAGTGGAGGACAGAGGAGCCTCTTAAAGAAGAAGTTACAGGTCTGTGAGAGCCAGAAATCTACAGGTCTGTGAGAGCCAGAAATCTTGCTTGTTTGTAGGTGACCAAATACTTATTTTCCACCATAATTTGCAAATAAATTCATTAAAAATCCTACAATGTGATTTTCTGGATTTTTTTCTCTCAGTTTGTCTGTCATAGTTGACGTGTACCTATGATGAAAATTACAGGCGTCTCTCATCTTTTTAAGTGGGAGAACTTGCACAATTGGTGGCTGACTAAATACTTTTTTCCCCCACTGTAGGTGTACATGTGTTAATGAGTGTGTGCACACACTTCCACTATGGATCTGTTCACCCCTCTATTCCCAGGTGAGCCCTAAGGCTAACCCTTGTTCCACCCCCTCATTCTCTCTCCACTCTGCGGGGACCCAGGGCTATCAACACCACCTCCTCATCTCATCCCCTAGCCTAGTCAGCCTCCCACTCACAGGTAAATGGCAGATTCCCACACTGCCCCACATTACACTGGAGAGCAGACAATGTGGTAGTGACGATGCGAATAGAGCAAAGGTCAATTTGCGAGTATCAACAATGTGTATAACACTGTAGCCTATGTATAAACACTCTATGGCTGTACAACAATCTATGGCTTGGCATGATGTCTTCCGGTTGTTGATAACGCTCCTTAAAAGTATTTAATTATTATTTGACTAGGACGTTTCTCTAAATGTTTGGAAAGAGACCTGTGAGATGTGTAGGCCTACAATGCTTTATGACTGGGTATAACACTCTATAGCTATGTATAATGCTTTATGGCTGTGTATGACTGTGCAGTGTGTGTGTGTGTATGTGTGGAGGTTCAGCTGCAGGACTTCTGTTGTGTGTGCTGCTCCGCCTGGTTCAATATTGACTCAGCGCTGCTAGCACTTCCTGGCTGCAACACACCTGCAGCTCACCTGGGACACACACACACACAAACACACACATCTTGTGGAAGGCTGGGGATTTAGACAGGGTAGTCACAGAAGCTGTCACACATGCCTGTTTAATCAACCTCAAGTTTTGAGGGGGAGTCCCTTTGATACCTATCTACATATTCCTTGTTTGAGATGGTCAATTAAACTGAATTAAAATGATGTCATATTTTTTCCAGGAGCAGGCTTGAAACACAGGCTAGCAATTGCATGACTTCTTGAGACAAATGAACAAACACATTTTGACAGTTGGATTCATATGAAGTTGTAAATGTCAATACACATTCATGTACAGTGTCAAAAAGCATAAGCCATTACACCATGATGCTAATGTAAGAGTTTTAGGTGTAGGACCAAGGCCCAAGAAAAAGAGAGAAGAATCATCTAACCACAAGAGGCTATTTTGGTATCCCCACACTTCTCCAATAGTGAAGCTTGTTGGAGAACCCAAGAGGAGCTTGTCTCTACATCTCTAATCATTTCAGAGTCAATCTTTCCCCATTCTGCCTCACGTCATTTGCTTCCAGCCTGAGTGACTTCAATGTTTATATTATATTCTGCTCAATAAACCCCTATGGGTGTTATCTCCTCACTACCGTCATCTGGAGCTGAAATTACAGTGCAACACACACACCTCCAGAGAAAACCGGAAAACTGTTTCAATGATCGCTTCAAGGTTTATTAAACGCAGTCTAAACTGCATGAGTGAGAGGATAAATTAATTTTTAAAAGGATATTAAAATAGAAGATTGGAATGACATTGTCGGCCTCCTCACCTTGTTTACTGCTATTCCCATGATGCCTTTTTAAATTAACCAGATCAATATCTCGAGCATTGGCTTGATTTCTCAGTTACACACACACACACACACACACACACACACACACACACTCCTTCCAGAAACAACAAGGTTCTAACAGATTAAACAATTTAAAGAGCGTCTTAAAACATGAGGCGATTCTCAAAGCCCTCATTACATATGCAAAACACACCAGTGGAGGCTGCTGAGGGGAGGACGGCTCAAAATAATGGCTGAAACAGAGCAAATGGGATGGCATCAAACCATGTGTTTGATGTATTTGATACCATTCTACTGATTCCAATCCAGTCATTGCCACGAGCCCGTCCTCCCCAATTAAGGTGCCACCAACCTCCTGTCAAACACACACACATTTGCAAAACACACACACATGCGTGTCACCAATGGGTTGTCCTGATCAAAGTTGACTACACAGCCCTAAAGTTTACATGATCCACCTGCCTTCCATTACTCATGAAACGCGTCCTTGAATTATGCAAGTGAACAGATGCATTCAACATAAATATATGCTAATAAATTAGCATACACACCTACACCTCAAACAAACATTAGGAATCCCAGCCAATATTAAGAATGCATAAAATAAATGCTTTGGGGAAACAGTGTTAAAAATAGACAAACAAAATTGGGAACGGGGAAATAAAACCAAAACAAAATCAACCCATTCGTGCGGTGTGTAACTATGTACTCTGTAAAGCTATCATGCCCAACATGCACAATACCGTATCACAATTCCTGATAAGCGAATATCAGGAACACACACACACACACACACACAGAGCATACTCACTAATCTCCAGTTGTCTTTGGATGCGGCCCTTGCAGCGTTCCCGGTAGTCCGACTGCGTGGCATTATACTCTGACATCACCTCCACAAACTTCCGAGACAACGTGGAATGCTGGTAGGGAATGATGCAGGATGTTACACTGTCCATCAAGAGTTTTCCACCATTCACTAGACTAGAGTTACACATACAGTACAGCAGGGATGACAACTCCAATCCTGAAAACGACAGACTCAGATTTGAAAGTCCCTGCTATATATAGCATAACCCACCTGTGTCTTACGTATCCTCAGATCTGCAGACGACCTGCTTAAAGCCTCCTCATGCTCTATGGACTGTTCAATGCCTGTAGGGAACAGAGAGCGAGAAGAAGAATTAATCTACCATTACCAGTACCATTTATTCAGATTGTCTAATTAATGAAGAACCTGGGCCTCGTTTCTCAGAGCGTTAATATCATCGTTAGAACCTTCTTACGATGTATCTTTAGTAGACAAGGTGTTTCGCAGAGACTTCGTTAGTAACGTGGCTCTTAAAAACCTTTGCACATTTACGAGTCCCGTAGAGCAGCCAAAATGCAATGTTACGTCTTAATTTGACCCCTTTCGTCGCAGGAGTATAATAATCTTGCAGCAGGATGATTTGAATGTCTGAATAAATATGTTGAATCGCCGCCAAGGCGCAGCTGGAAGCAGTGTTTGTATATACAATGCAGTACCGTACCCACATTGTACTTTATGTAGGCTACATCGTGTCTCTTGTGAATTCTTATGTGGATTATAATACATTTACATATTTGTAGGGGGTAGACGTATTTTTCTTTAGGGAAAATCAGTTGTTTTAGATCAATTGTTTTATTATATGTTGAAGGCAAGCAATAGGCAGAATCAATACCTGTGTGGTCCAGGAGTTACAGCCACTGACCCTGGCACACATATGCCAGAGTCGGCATGGGTTCGAATCCGGCCCACTGCCCTTTGACTCATGGATGAACGTCAAAGATTATGGATATACTGACAAGATACGTCTCACGCCCTAATAATGGGAGTCGTTGTCCACAAAGCGGCATGACGGGCTGTCTAGCTCCTGCCTATCGTTTCTTTGGATTGGTGGATACATCTCATTATTGTAATCTTTTTTTGAATATTCGATGAGGGTTGTTGACGTCAACCGTCTGTATTCAAAGGAGGGAGATGCTATGCTACTAGCTTCATGCCATGAATATGCACAGCCATCTCGACACAACTAAAATATAAAGTGTTTTTTCTCAAAGTTGCCGGGATGCCACGTCCTACTTATATCAGTACACTCGTAACAACTTAAGCATCACGAAACGTATACTTGATCAAATAAACCTCACATAGCAATTTAGCCATTCCTTTTTTTTGTTGACCAAATTCGACACTCATTGACCTCCATACAAAAACTCCTTGCTTGGTGGGCAAAACAACGAAAACACGCCACTTGCTGGAGGGAGACAGATTTTCCACCGAGTTGGGCCTTAATTCCGCGTGGTTACAAGGTTAAAACAGAAACAATTTAAAGGTTAAGAGTTTAGGCATTAGTTCAGAGTGGTTAAGGTTAGGGCTATGGTTTGGGGAGGCTTAAAACAAAAGAATTAAAAACGACACGCCTATGTATCATCAGTATTCATAGTATTCTTAGTGCATGCTAGAGCATTGTGAATATGAACTGCCGTTGTGCACTGGTCTGAGCAGTGTGCTCCGAGCCTCGTAAGTTCGCGCCCAGTGCTGGGCGAAATAGTGACCAGCCTTTGCCTACATTAGGCCCACAAGTTCATTGCGTTTATTTCAATGTTTTCAAGAAGTAAAACGAATAGTCTGATAATTTACACATCAAAGAAAATTGTCTGAGCTCAACAAAATCGTCTTTGGATAGGCTCAAATACATAAACATCTTGACAGCTTTAAGAAATACAATATTAAAGCCACACAATACAGGCTTTCAATCCACACCAAAGACCAGAACTATACTGAACAAAAATATAAATGCAACATGCAACAATTTCAACGATTTTACTGAGTTACAGTTCATATAAGGAAATCAGTCAATTGAAATAAATTCATTAGGCCCTAATATATCGATTTCACATGACTGGGCAGGGGCGCAGCCATGGGAGGGCATAGGCCCACCCACTTAGGAGCCAGCACCACCCACTGGGGAGCCAGGCCCAGCCAATCATATTCGTTTTTTCCCCACAAAAGGGCTTTATTATAGAGAAATACTCCTCAGTTTCATCATGTGTCCGGGTGGCTGGTCTCAGACGATCCCGCAGGTGAAGAAGCCGGATGTGGAGGTCCTGGGCTGGCGTGGTTACACGTGGTTTGAGGTTGTGAGGCCAGTTGGACGTACTGCCAAATTCTCTAAAACGACGTTGGAGGTAGAGAAATTAACATACAATTCTCTGGCAACAGCTCTGGTGGACATTCCTGCAGTCAGCATGCCAATTGCATGCTCCCTCAAAACATGAGACATCTGTGGCATTGTGTTGTGTGACAAAACTGCACATTTTAGACTGGCCTGTTATTATCCCCAGCACAAGGTGCACCTGTGTAATGGTCATGCTGTTTAATCAGCTTCTTGATATGCCACACCTGTCAGATGGACGGATTATCTTGGCAAAGGGGAAATGCTCGCTAACAGGGATGAAAACAAATGCGGGCACAAAATGTGAGAGAAATACGCTTTTTGTGCGTATGGAACATTTCTGGGACCTTTTATTTCAGCTCAAGAAACATGGGACCAACACTTTGCATGTTGCATTTATATTTTTGTTCAGTATACCGTATATTGACAAATTATACATAGCCTAACTATAAAACGTGGACGAGCATCCTCACTGGAAGAAAGTTTATCGTTCTACAGTAGGCCTACATCTGTCAATCAACTGATGGCCCAAATCAGCTCATCAACTCAACCAGGGAAACAAACAGTAGTTTGTTTTCCCACCTTTCATTATGTAACAATGGATAGGCTAACGGGTGGTCAGATCGGGGTAAAAAAATAAGGGGTTAAATACATGTTTCCTGATCTTTCTCTTCCGGACACTTCAGAACAAACTTCCTTTATATTTTTTGGGGGGACTATCTGTTATTCCATGCGTTTGTATGGGCTAATAGCAGTAAGGCCAAAAAGTATTTTTCATCAATATTTATATTTATAGTTGTCTTAAAATTCTAAATCAAATGGCAAAATGATCCTTGGTATGACCTTCTTAAAACAATTCCATATAGCTAAGTAGAAATCCCACCCCCACCCCTCACCCACCCGGCTTAGACAGGGCTTGGACTCTTATGGGTTAAAAGATACATAGGCTACATGGTCCTATATAGGCTATTTCAATCATATTATCAATTATATTATATTTTGCGAACAGGCTACTGTCTGTAATTTTTCCCTGAATGTGTTTCATGATGTGTGACTAAAATGTACATGTGCTCAATCTGTGATTTGGTGCATTATTATTGGGTAAGCATAATAAGCCGCCTCAATAGCCTATTTACAGCCCTATGTGGTAATACAGTAACTCTCTAGGAGCGGATCCACTGTCAGCATTGTGGAATAATTATAATATTAAGGTAAGATTTGAATGGAGAAAGCTGATCCGAGGGCAGCGCTGCTTTTCTTTCGATCTTATCAGTATCGACACATGGTCTAACGACGCACTTAGCGAATTAACGTTCTCTCTACATGCTTGTTTGGGTAACACTTTAAAAGTTGGCTCGTAAATAACGATGCATCTGGTACAATCATCATAATGCAAAAGTTACATTACAACTGGGAAACAAGGCCCTGGATTAGTTTTTTAAGATAATCTGGCCAAAGCTTGTGTCACAGTAAAGGTAGAATGTTCAGGTAATCACATGATTTAGCATCGAGAGGGGAGTGAAAGACAGAGACCAATGGTTGTGTGTTTGCGACATACTTTTTAACTTGGAGCGCACTTTGTTTGCAAACTTCTTTATGTCTGTCATCAGCTGCTCCAGCTCTGCCTTAGTTTCTGTTGATAGAAAGTTTAAAAAAACACATTTGAATGTGAGTTTGTTTCTGATTCTTCCAGCAAAGAAGAAAATAACATCAAAAGACCCCCAGCCATATCACCAGATGCTGAAAAGCTTTAATCCTACTGAAACATCTTCCCGAGAGGGGTAAAAGATTCCTAAATAAATCAAAAGAATACATCAAATGGAAGATCAGGGATGCTTTGGTGGTGATGACCTAGTTCCTGTCCCACATCAGCCAGCTCCCAGCATCAGTCATCTTCTCAGTGGGCTGCACAGACCACACCACCCACACAGAGATATGGTCATTTCACCCTACTTCTAAGCCCCACATACGGTTTTGGGCTAGGTCTCAACAGTCAAAACAAGTGGGTAAGACAGCCAGTCTCTGTTATGGTATGTGTGAGGAACATTAACCCTAACCCTGGCTCTTCTCGCTAATCATGCATCAGAATGCAGCAGCAGTGTTGTTCCAGCCCCAGCACTGACAACTCATTTCTGCCTGCTGTGACCCTGACAACGAGGGTAGGCTGAGTGTGTGACAAAACACGGAGGTCAAGTTCATCTGTTGCAGATGATGACGAGCTTGTGTGTGTCACTGTCGGCAGCACATTAATGGGGGCAAAGGTCTTCTCTAACCTGCATTAATGATGCAGGGTTCTTCTTCTACTTTGACAGGGACCTCGGAGCACATAGACGTGTTAAGGCTTAGATACATCCAATGACATGATGAGACAATAGGTTGGAAGAAATCGCGCCTAAATCGTCATTTCATCAAATAACAGGTCCCATGCTTCTCTCTAGGTGTAGCGCTAGGGTAGTAACTGCCCTATCGATCAGGGCAGGGGTGTCAAACTCATTTTGCCCCACGGGCCACACTTAAAATTGGTTGCATTTCCTCTCTGTGAAAATTAGAAAAACATAGTCCGCTATCCATCACTTTTGGAATTTTCGATGCTCCCTGACTGTCTAGAATTCTTTTTGATTACTGTTAGCAAGCTGGTCAGGTGAAGAAACTATAAATGTAGGTCCATTATCATTTCTACAGTTTCGATTAGTTTTTATTGAGATTGTTTCCCCTCAAAAAAATAATGTTATATATTTATTTTACTCCACTTCTCCTCTAATGACAGCAAAACAGATCAACAAATTAAAGCATTTCTCTCTGTACTTCAGTGAAATGTCATGAGTGTCACTGTGAATTCAACACACAGACACTTCCCTACGCTATGCTAGCTAAAGTGCTTTGGTAATTACACCAATATTAATCTAATAAGACTTAATGGGAGATGGAACATTGCATCGCTCTCCAAATGCAACCCAAGGGAAAATTGCCCCACGGGAGTAGTCTATAATTCGAATATATTCATATATTTCACATGACTTGTCTGTATCTGTCGATGAATATAAATCAGATGCAAATGGAGGGTTTCTTTTTCCATCAGCGTCTTAAGCCATGTGGTTCTTCTCAAGCCTTAAATGAACCTCTCTGCAAGGCCAGACCTGTCTGGCCAATCAGAATGCATTGGAGATGAGTGCTTATTAGAGAAATCTCTTAATTAATTGGCCATGTTGAATAGTTTTTGATTGATAAAAAATAGGAGCATTTTTGGGGTGCCAAATGCAGCCAAGCATGACTACATGTATTATTGTATACAATGCAATTAAATTACTATATTATCACTTCCAAATAAAACAGAAGGATATTTAAACACTAATTAAAATGAAGATGTGGCACACTGACTCACTAACTTGCATACTGAAAGTAAGTGTGGTGTGAATTCAAACCCCCTCTTGGGGTCATGGCCTGTATTGTTCAGTGAACGAGGATGAGATGAGGGTCACACACGTCTCTCCAGGGAGTGAGTGACCTTCCACATCAACAACACCAAAGTCCTCATGCCAGGGCTGGGGTCAATGCATTTGAACTCCATTCAGTCCATTCACATAATGGGCTTTTCTCCACTTCAATTCAACAAGTAAATTCTTAAATTCCTGAACTTGTTTGAAGAGTTGAACAACCATTGTTTCAGAGTCTCCTCTCCTTTTCACACACTACCTGTGCTGCTATCACTGATAAGAAAACAGTAGGGGTGTGAGAAGAATACATTGCGGGTTGAGAGTAACATTGGGCTTGCTATTGTAGCATGTGGGCTCAACAGATATTAACTCTTGATTTATAACTAGGCTGTAATGAAAGAGTGAGGTTCAGAGGTGACATGCACTACCGATGACTGTGTTTGTGAGTATGTGTGTGTGTAGGAGGCAGATAGAGGTGATACCATTTCACAAACATCTCTCCCAACTCATTTCATGACCTACCACCTACCCTTTCCCTCTCCCTTGTTCTATCGCTCATCCTTTCATCCAGGGAGGAAGAGTAGAGAAGAGAGCCTTACTTTCGTCAGGATTGGGGGCGGCCAAGATGGCGCTGTGTTGTCTCTTCACCTCCTCCACCTTCTCTGAGAGCTCCTCGATGAAGCCTCGGATCTCCTCCACCTGGTACAACAGAGAGGGAGACATTATACAACAAGCCCACTTGAGGAGGCCATCCACAAGCAGACCAGGTAATGATGTAGAACCCAGAAAGAAGCCCATTAAAAAAAACATAACATCTATACTTAATATGATTTCTGTTTGTACAAATGTGTTATATCATCACTCAGATTTGGGGAGACAAAAAATCTGTTAGCATGTTAGAGGCCAATTGCCTAATCAAAACAGGCAAGCAAACATAGAGCTATTCACTTGATGTAGGCCATGCAGTCTCTTCTGTGTAGATATGCTGCTTAGTATACAGCGAAGCCCTTAGCCCAATATAACAGTCATAAATACGTCAAACAGTATTGGGCCCATTCCATTCCAACTCCCCTTCTATCTATCAGCCCTATCACAGCACACCACACTTTGTTATAGGCTCAGTGATGTCATCAGCGTGCAGTGTGTCTATAGGGAGCTGGTCTAAATATCACTCCTGGAGGAGAGAGACAGAGATGTTGGTTACGTCAATGTTTATATTCCACCACTACAGACGCTGCACAGTGCCTGGTAGCTAGGGAGATTCTCAGCTGAGTATGGTGCTACTCTACAGCTCAGCAGGGTGTAGTATTTAAGTGTGCTGTTCGAGAGCTCAGACACTGCATGTGGGCAGCCTGATGGGAAAACGGCTGTTAAAGTAGAGGGAGACAATGCCAGGAAGACTTCAATGAGTCATAGAGAGAGACGAGTGCGAGAGCAGAGGGGATTTAAGTTATTATACCATCACAGTCTCTGTGGAATAAGGTGTATTTAGAGCTAAATTCAATTTATTTATTTATTTATCCACCTTTATTTGATCAGGTAAGTTGATTAAGAATGCATTGTCTTGGGAATATAGGAAGTGTTGCATCATAGGAGAGGTGAGGGGGAGGTTTGAATAAGCCAGTCGGAGGGTAAGGGATCGGATGATAAATAAATGAAATCAGCAGGTTCAGTACAGTACTGCATGTACCATGCTAATGTCAAACACAGATAGCTCATCTCTATGGTCGGTCCTTAGATAGCACCATAGAGGCATACACTACCGTTCAAAAGTTTGGGGTCTTTTATTGTCCATTAAAATAACATCAAATTGATCAGAAATACAGTGTAGACATTGTTAATGTTGTAAATGGCTATTGTAGCTGGAAACGGCAGATTTTTAATGGAATATCTACATAGACGTACAGAGGCCCATTATCAGCAACCATCAATCAGTCCTGTGTTCCAATGGCACGTTGTGTTTGCTAATCCAAGTTTATCATTTTAAAAGGCAAATTGATCACTAGAAAACCCTTTTGCAATTATGTTAGCACAGCTGAAAACTGTTGTGCTGATTAAAGAAGCAATAAAACTGGCCATCTTGGGAATAGTTGAGTATCTGGAGCATCAGCAATTGTGGGTTCGATTACAGGCTCAAAATGTCCAGAAACAAAGAACTTTCTTCTGAAACTCATCAGTCTATTCTTGTGCTGAGAAATGAAGGCTATTCCATGCGAGAAATTGCCAAGAAACTGAAGATCTCGTACAACGCTGTGTACTACTCCCTTCACAGAACAGCGCAAACTGGCTCTAACCAGAATAGAAAGAGGAGTGGGAGGCCCCGGTGCACAACTGAGCAAGAGGACAAATACATTAGAGTGTCTAGTTTGAGAAACAAGTGCCTCACAGTTCCTCAACTGGCAGCTTCATTAAATAGTACCCGCAAAACACCAGTCTCAACGTCAACAGTGAAGACGCGACTACGGGATGCTGACCTTCTAGGCAGAGTTGCAAAGAAAAAGCCATATCTCAGACTGCCCATCTTAATCTTTTCTTTGCAACTCTGCCTAGGTCAGCATCCTGTTGACGTTGAAACTGGTGTTTTGCGGGTACTATTTAATGTGATTTTCTTTCGAAAACAAGGACATTTCTAAGTGACCCCAAACTTTTGAACGGTAGTGTATGTTTGATGGCTTAATTTTGATGTGTATCTAGACACGGCATGGGCTCTTTGATGACTGATCCCTTACTGTGGGAGAGGGCAGCTCGCGGAAGACGTGTCTGAAGTAATGACGCAGGGGCTTGAACATCTGTAATTGGGAGCGCAAGACATTGCCTACAGTGAGATCTATTGACTTCAGAGCTCAAAAGCTGAGCACGAACAGGGCAACCCCGCTGCTTCACGCATATCAAGGGCCTGTTCTATTATGGAAGTAGCTAGTGTTAGAAACTGGATCAACTCCAGATGAATTGCAGTAGACATCCTCAACTCAGAGTCAGCACCACTTACTGAACTAGGGCTGCACGATATGGGCAAAAAAAATCGAATAGCGATTTCTTTACCAAATATTGTTATTTGAAGCGCGATATAGATCAAAACACTTGAGTGAAGTGTTGGAATCATAGAAATATAATGACTTACAGTGTATATTAAGACGCAAACTGGAAAGCAGCATCATTCTTGTTTGGAACAATCGGTTGACTGCATATGACCCAACAGAACAGCATGCAAATTTATATTGAATCTAACAGTGAGGAGGAGGAACTGCGCTGCTTGAGTGACAGGGGGCGTGGCTTGGTGTGTGTGGGAAGCAGCCACAAGAGGAGAAAACTATAAAAACGGATGTTACACGGCTGAGATGTGTTTCAAAATATTGCATGCGATATGGATCTCTTGCGATATGGATATTGCACATGTAAATTCTGCGATTTCGATGTGAATTTGATTAATTGTGCTGCCCTAGGCTGAACTTTCCGTGGCCTTCTCCTGTCCACGGAAACCAATGCTAAAGGAGCTAGCCTATATTTGTGTAAATGCTGCTGGTGGGTTTTGTTTTCTGGCCCAAATATGGTCCACATCTAGAAGATAACCACTTACCTTTTGGCCCAGTTACCACATGAAATTATGGTCCACAAGTAGGCCAGGTCTGGTTGCCATACATTAACCAGATGTTCGCTGTGAAAAAGCTAGACCTGCCCATAAGCAAAGTGCCAACTCTCCCCTAGTGCGCATATCCCACATTCGTACCAAATCTGGACCATATGACAAGTTTCTGTGCCAGCACTAAGCCATATATGTTGCACCAACAAACCAGATCTGGCCAACAGTCGGCTGCTGTCTGTGTTAGGATTAAAACTGTGTAAAAGAGTAAGATGCAAATGGTGGGATAGGAAGGCAAGCCAAACGTTGCTTCAGCACATTGTTATTTAACCTCAAATACAGGTTTCTTGTTTGCAACTTTAGATGACGCTAATGGGACCTCTTAGCTAAATTACAAGTATTTCAGCAGAGATATAAAAGGCACTTTGTTAAACATTTACATTATAGTCATTTAGTAGACGCTCTTATCCGGAGCGACTTACAGTTAGTGAGTGCATACATGTTTTTCCCCCAACTGGTCCCCCGTGGGAATCGAACCCACAACCCTGGCGTTGCAAGCGCCATGCTCTACCAACTGAGCTACACGGGACTACAATGTTTTGAATAATTTAATGGACCTCAGAATTTAGTTGTCCTGTGCAGTGCCTGTGTATAGAGTTTGTGTACATCTCAGTGGTGTACATACACAGAGCACCCGTCGCTCACATAGCACACACACACACACACACACACACACACACACACACACACACATCTGGGGCTTACCTGTACAAAGAACTCATCCATAAATCGATCTTTTTCCATGTTGACTGCCACATCATCTTCTTCCTCAGTCTCCTTCCCCTAAAGGTAAATAGACATGGCAATATTAACAGAGCAGAAATTAATACATTTTCAAATGTGGATATAAAAAAATGCATCTAAAAAGCATCGAAGACCATCTGCAAAGAACCTGAAAACCGAATAAAACATTTACTGGCAATTTCCACATTTGACATGCCTAGTGCAACCCTACCAGCTAATATAATGTCAACAACAAAGCAAAATAATTATTCACAGCCAGAGAAAAATTCACCTGTGATGACACAGGATATGATTGATCCTCAAAAAGAAGGCGAAATCAGGGAAGGAAAGCTCTCTCCAGGGGAATCGTGAAGGAAGTGCTATCGTTATCACAGAGGCCTTGGCAGCTGGGGGTAGATGCAATGAATCCTAAAAAGCATTAATGTTTAATTCCTCTACCAGAGGGGGTCCTTGGAGAGGTTCAGGATGTGGGCACAGGGTCAGGGTTCACCTCCCCTGTATGCTGTCTCTGTCACATCTCCTACATTTACAGTTTATTCATCTTATCTAGAGCGACATACAGTTAGTGCATTCATCTTAAAGATGCAATATGTAACTTTTTGGGCTACCTGACAAACTTCACATAGAAATGTGAGTTATTGATCGGTCATTCTAATTGAAAAGTGGTAGATCTGTTCTAGGGGCGGCAGGTAGCCTGGCGGCTAGGAGCTTTGGGCCAGTCACTGAAAGGTAGCTGGATCGAATCCCCAAGGTAAACATCTGTCGTTCTGCCCCTGAGCAGGGCAGTTAACCCACTGTTCCCCGGGCGCCGATGACGTGGATGTCGATTAAGGCAGCCCCCCGCACCTCTCTGATTCAGAGGGGTTGGGTTAAATGCGGAAGACACATTTCTGTTGAATGCATTCAGTTGTACAACTGACTAGGTATCCCCCTTTTTTGTTGTTTTTGTGCTTAAGTTCAGATTTTTCGTCTTTTACTTTGGGTTTTGTACACCAGCTTCAAACAGCTGAAAGTACAATATTTTTGGTTATGGAAAATATATTTCACAGCGGTTTAGATGGTACAATGATTCTCTACACTATACTTGCTTGTTTTGTCACATAAACTGAAATTAGGCTAACTATTATAATGTTTGGGCTGAGCGATTTCTGCATAGTGCATCTCTAAGATAGCTAGGTGGGACAACCACATATCTCAGTTATAGTAAGTACATTTTTCCTCAATAAAGTAGCTATCAGCAAAGTCAGTGCTAGTAAGGAGGGAAAAAGTCAAGTGTGAGTGTTAGTTCACGAAAGGATGTGGGATTACTTAAGATACTCTTTGAAGAGGTAGGGTTTCAGACATTTTTGGAAAATGGGCAAGGACTCCGCTGTCCTAGCCTCAGGGGGTGGCAGAACGGAGTACTCAGGTTGGGGTGTAGGGTTTGAACATAGCCTGAAGGTAGGGAGGGGCAGTTCCCCTTGCAGCTCCGTAGGCAAGCACCATGGTCTTGCGGTGGATGCGACCTTCAACTGGAAGCCAGTGGAGTGTTCGGAGGAGCAGGGTGACATGCGAGAACTCGGGAAGGTTAGGGTTAGTTGCATGAGAAGTTGCAGGGGTTTGATGGCACAAGCAGGGAGCCCTGCCAACAGCGAGTTGCAGTAGTCCAGACGGGAGATGACAAGTGCCTGGATTAGGACCTGCGCCGAATCCTGTGTGAGGTAAGGTCGTACTCTACGGATGTTGTAGAGCATGAACCTGCATGAACTATGAGAGAGCCTGAACCATCTTTGCGGAGAACAACAGGGTGTTGTCCAGGGTCACGACAAGGTTCTTTGCACTCTGGGAAGGGGACACTGTGGAGTTGTCAACCGTGGTGGAGAGGTCATGGAGCGGGCAGGCCTTTCCCGGGAGGAAGAGCAGCCCCGTCTTGTTGAGGTTGAGCTTGAGGTGGTGGGCCGACATCCAAGTTGAGATGTCTGCCAGGCACGCAGAGATGCGTTTCGCCACCTGGGTGACAGAAGGTGGGGAAGGAGAAAAGTAGTTGAGCGTCTTCCGCATAGCAATGATAGGAGAGAACATGTGAGGATATGACGGAGCTGAGTGACTTGGTGTATAGAGAGAAGAGGAGAGGGCCTAGAACCGAGCCTTAGGGGACACCAGTAGTGAGAGCACGTGGTGCAGACACCAATCTTCTCCACGTCACCTGGTAAGAGCAGCCATCAGGAAATGAGCTTATCAAGCTGTCAAGCTCATTGAGGAACTCTCCAAGTGCACCTGGTGGGCGATAGATGACAACAATATTAAGCTTGAGTGGACAAGTGACAGTGACAGCATAGTGTTTGAATTAGTAGGACATATGGAAGATGTGCCCTCGGTTCATTATAAATTGCTCTATACAAGCTCAAATTAAGAAAGTGATGTTTAGATTTCCTATTATGTTTAGATTTCAATAGTACACTACACATACAGTGCATTCGGAAAGTATTCAGACCCCTTCCCTTTTTCTACATTTTGTTCCGTTACAGCCTTATTCTAAAATTGATTAAACAAATAAAAATCCTCATCAATCTACACACAATACCCCATAATTACTAAGCGAAAACAGTTTTTTAAAAAATTATGTTTGCAAATGTATTTAAAATAAAAAACAGAAATACCTTATTTACATAAGTATTCAGACCCTTTGCTATGAGACTCGAAATTGAGCTCAGGTGCATCCTGTTTCCATTGATCATCCTTGAGATGTTTCTACAACTTGATTGGAGTCCACCTGTGGTAAATTCAATACAGTGGCCTCCATCATTCTTAAATGGAAGAAGTTTGGAACCACCAAGACTCTTCCTAGACTCTTCCAAACTCAGTAAAAGGCACATGACAGCCCGCTTAGAGTTTGCCAAAAGGCACCTAAAGACTCTCAGACCATGAGAAACAAGATTCTCTGTTCTGATGAAACCAAGATTTAACTCTTTGGCCTGAATGCCAAGCATCACGTCTGGAGGAAACCTGGCACCATCCCTACGGTGAAGCATAGTGGTGGCAGCATCATGCTGTGGGTATATTTTTCAGCAGCTGGGACTGGGAGACTAGTCAGGATCGAGGGAAAGATGAACGGAGCAAAGTACAGAGAGATCCTTGATGAAAACCTGCTCCAGAGTGCTCAGGACCTCAGACTGGGGCGAAGGTTCACCTTCCAACAGGACAACGACCCTAAGCACACAGCCAAGACAATGCAGGAGTGGCTTCTGGACAAGTCTCTGAATGTCCTTGAGTGGCTCAGCCAGAGCCCGGACTTGAACCCGATCGAACATCTCTGAAGAGACCTGAAAATAGCTGTGCAGCGACGCTCCCCATCCAACCTGACAGAGCTTGAGAGGATCTGCAGAGAAGAATGGGAGAAACTCCCCAAATACAAGTGTGCTAAGCTTGTAGCGTCATACCCAAGAAGACTTGAGGCTGTAATCGCTGCCAAAGGTGCTTCAACAAAGTACTGAGTAAAGGGTCTGAATACTTATGTAAATGTGATATTTACGTTTTATATACATTTGAAAAAAAAAATAATGAACAACCTGTTTTTGCTTTGTCATTATGGGTATTGTGTGTTGATTGATGAGGAAAAAAACAAAAATCATCAATTTTAGAATAAGGCTGTAACGTAACAAAATGTGGAAAATGTCAAGGGGTCTGAATACTTTCCAAATGCACAGTATGACATGTTGCATACATACTCAGTCAGGCCCTTGTGATTGAAGACACACGGATCAATGACGATGTTGGTATACATGGGTGGGAAATGCTAATTTATCAACACAAGAGCCTTTGCTGCCTCAACAGCTTGAATCAGGCAATATATTTTTCTACCCATACAGATATCCACTGATCACCCATTCCCACTTACCTTTGGCCTCTATTGAGAAGTATTAGCCAGCCACAGAGTGAAATTAGCCTGCATGAATATCGCCTTAAAGCTAGCCTGGCATGCCAGGATTCGAGACGCCTGTAGTAGTATCAAGACATCAAGGCTAGTGAACAAGCAGGAAACCAGAGGAAGATAGATCCAATTATATCATTCCAAAGATATCCAGCAAATAGGATCTAAATATACTTGGGGCAAAATGCAATTTGCAGAAAAATGCTATTGATGCCATTGTAAACCATGCTTATCTAGAAGCATGTTGGATTTAGACTTTACTCATTACAGTAACAAACTAATAAGGCTAATGTAACTATTTGCATTTCATAATAAAATCTTCAAAATATAATCAAGGTCTGAGTACTAGTAAAGCACAGATGCGATTCTTTGTTCCACAATAAAAAAAATTATAGGACACTTGAGAGTTGACAACCAGAGAGGTGGAGGATGATGATGAACCTAATAGTCCCCATGGAAGTAGTGGGGGAGCGTTTTCACCGTCACACACTCATCCTGCTCCTACACATGGGCTGTGGGAGGGCACAGGAAGGGAGACAATGGTTCCCGGCTCCATGCTGCTACACCATAGTCATTACAGCCATCAGCCCACACTGACACCACATTATCTCCATTAGCCTACACATTCCACACCACAAAGAAATACACACAAACTTACACTCAAACACATGTCAGCACATGTACACACACACAAACATCCTCCTCTCACCCACACACCCACCCTCCTCTCACACAAGAGAGAGAAAGAAGGGGGACCACTCCAGACCCCCCTTCTCTGGTGAGGGAGGACATGCCTTCTCACGACCGCCGGTCTGCCGACTCACTCTTTAACTCCAGCTCCATCTGCACTAGCAGCACACTCATCATCACACTCATCAGAGAGAGAGAGAGTCGTCAATGCTGTCACTGGCAAGTGTTACATAATATGTCAAGTGGTCAAATGGAACCATCAATAACATTACTGAAGTGTCATAGCTGACTAAAAAGTAAAGATATTATCCAGACAACATGTAAGCATTATATACCAACCAAGTACTGGCCATGGGCAGTTTGGACAATCCCATTGCTTTATGCTGTGGCTGTTCTACAATCAATGAGAGGCCCTCGAGAAGTACAGCCTCTAGAGGTTTTCATAATGGGCACCAGTGAATACACAATTCAACACTAACAGACATGATACATCTCTGAGAATACACCAAGATCGCAAACAACTAAGAATAGCATTGGTATGGCACTATAACCATTGGACAATAGTGATGGGGGGGGGGGGGGGGGGGGGATCTATACAGTTACATATTGGGATATAATTTTTACGCAAGTTGGCTGTACCTGCAGCAAAACTCCAGTATTTTTCCTTCATAGCTTGTTCTCCATCTTCTTTTTAAATAGGGAGTCAATTTGTTTTCAGCATTTTTTTCCCTTGACTGATCAAAATGTGTTTTCTCATGGCTCTCTCTTGTCCCTCTGCAGCAGACATATTGTGAGCAATATATTTGGAACATCGAATCGCAATAAAATCCCAGTATCAAGTTGCAATATATATCGTATCGTGATAATATCGTATTGTGAGGTCCCTGGCAATTCCCAGCCCTATTGCACAACATACAAACCAACATGTCCACCCATGCCCGTACACTTTTTGACTCAAATGCCTGTGTGATGATTCCACACCGCCACCGGGTTTTTTCTCAGACCCCATCTCCAGTCAGATGCATGCAGGACATGGCACAGGTGTTAATAAGGCACAGCCCCGTTGGCGGACTACAGGATCTGAATACACAAAACCATCTATGCCCAATTCCATTGGCTTCCTATGGTCTCAAAAACAGCTAATTAAATTCATAGCTGTCGCCAGAATCCATGCACATTGAGTAAAGATTAAATTAGACATGGGATGATGAAACTAATTAGGGACTGAGGTGTAGCTGGATCTACTCAACAAGTGGCTTAGGAAGTGGATTCATCTCACCATTAGACCACTTTTGATGTCTGAAAAATGTATTGTGCTGACTTTGTCACATGTAGAACGCCTGATGTAAACAAATCAATCTAATAGCTGATATGTCAGCACCATGGACAGTGACGGAATCAGAATCCCAAAATGTTGAAGTTCAGCACCACAGAACATTGGACAGTGACTGCAACTCACCCTTGCACTGAATATGAGAGGAAATATCACCCTCCAGTCATGCTGTCTGTCGTGGTGTTTAATAGCCACCGCAGCATGACGTTCCAGTGTGAAATTGCTTTTTTAATAGCAGCAATCTGTGAAGCCTGAAATGGATTTGAACTTAATGTAGAGGTTTAACAATGACTGGGCAGTCATACACTGCATGACCAAAAGTATGTGGACACCTGCTCATCGAACATCTGGCTACGTGATAATTGCAGCTCAATGGGTGTAACTATTGTTGACAATTTCGATACCTTTTGGAAACAAAACACGTTTTATAAGGAGGATGGGATCTACCCAAATAATTTGGGTTCCTGGATCCTTTCACAGCATTATAAGGCGGCGTTGAGATAATGACTTAGCAATGACCCAAGCCGAGGTCAGCTAATCATTACCATTGTGACGCAGAGTTGTCAAAATGCTTCAGCAAATGTACATTACATCAGGGGCGTCAGTAGTCACAATATAAGTAACCTAATTTATGTCCCTCTAACTGCCCTGAATGCCACTGCTGATCCTACAGCTATTGTGTGCAGTAATAATGTGCCTAAGAACCAGATTTATACTGTTAGCACTGAGCCGGTGTGCCCGAGGAGGCAGTCCACTGTGTGCAGCTCACCCTGCACTTACATAAAGAACATGAGCACATCTACTGCTGCTAAGCTTCCCAGTAAAGCAATAAAAACAAGTAAGCATCCCAGAAGAAAAGTGCTCAAAATAGCCCACATTAATACAGTGGTAGCAATACAAGGTTATAACATTTACAGAAAAGATAGAAATGCCAATGGTGGAGGTGTTGCTGTTTATGTTCAGAACCACATTCCTGCGAAGATTAGAGAGGATCTCATGTTACATACTGTTGAAGTAATATGGCTACAGGTTAATCTGCCTCACCTAAAGCCAATTCTGGTGGGAAGCTGCTAAAGACCACCAAGTGCTAACAGTCGGTATCTGGATAACGTGTGAAATGCTTGATAATGTACAGTGGGGAGAACAAGTATTTGATACACTGCCGATTTTGCAGGTTTTCCTACTTACAAAGCATGTAGAGGTCTGTAATTTTTATCATAGGTACACTTCAACTGTGAGAGACGGAATCTAAAACAAAAATCCAGAAAATCACATTGTATGATTTTTAAGTAATTAATTTGCATTTTATTGCATGACATAAGTATTTGATCACCTACCAACCAGTAAGAAATCCGGCTCTCACAGACCTGTTAGTTTTTCTTTAAGAAGCCCTCCTGTTCTCCACTCATTACCTGTATTAACTGCACCTGTTTGAACTCGTTACCTGTATAAAAGACACCTGTCCACACACTCAATCAAACAGACTCCAACCTCTCCACAATGGCAAAGACCAGAGAGCTGTGTAAGGACATCAGGGATAAAATTGTAGACCTGCACAAGGCTGGGATGGGCTACAGGACAATAGGCAAGCAGCTTGGTGAGAAGGCAACAACTGTTGACGCAATTATTAGAAAATGGAAGAAGTTCAAGATGACGGTCAATCACCCTCGGTCTGGGGCTCCATGCAAGATCTCACCTCGTGGGGCATCAATGATCATGAGGAAGGTGAGGGATCAGCCCAGAACTACACGGCAGGACCTGGTCAATGACCTGAAGAGAGCTGGGACCACAGTCTCAAAGAAATCCATTAGTAACACACTACGCCGCCATGGATTAAAATCCTGCAGCGCACGCAAGGTCCCCCTGCTCAAGCCAGCGCATGTCCAGGCCCATCTGAAGTTTACCAATGACCATCTGGATGATCCAGAGGAGGAATGGGAGAAGGTCATGTGGTCTGATGAGACAAAAATAGAGCTTTTTGGTCTAAACTCCACTCGCCGTGTTTGGAGGAAGAAGAAGGATGAGTACAACCCCAAGAACACCATCCCAACCGTGAAGCATGGAGGTGGAAACATCATTCTTTGGGGATGCTTTTCTGCAAAGGGGACAGGACGACTGCACCGTATTGAGGGGAGGATGGATGGGGCCATGTATCGCGAGATCTTGGCCAACAACCTCCTTCCTTCAGTAAGAGCATTGAAGATGGGTCGTGGCTGGGTCTTCCAGCATGACAACGACCCGAAATACACAGCCAGGGCAACTAAGGAGTGGCTCCGTAAGAAGCATCTCAAGGTCCTGGAGTGGCCTAGCCAGTCTCCAGACCTGAACCCAATAGAACATCTTTGGAGGGAGCTGAAAGTCCATATTGCCCAGCGACAGCCCCGAAACCTGAAGGATCTGGAGAAGGTCTGTATGGAGGAGTGGGTCAAAATCCCTGCTGCAGTGTGTGCAAATCTGGTCAAGACCTACAGGAAACGTATGATCTCTGTAATTGCAAACAAAGGATTCTGTACCAAATATTAAGTTCTGCTTCACTGTATGTGATATCAATAGAGGTATACTATTGTCCTCTGTAGCTCAGCTGGTAGAGCACGGCGCTTGTAACGCCAAGGTAGTGGGTTCGATCCCCGGGACCACCCATACACAAAAACAAAAAAAACAAAAAATGTATGCACGCATGACTGTAAGTCACTTTGGATAAAAGCGTCTGCTAAATGGCATATTATTATTATATTATATTATTATTATATTATATTATTATATTATATTATTATTATTATTATACTTTCTGGGTGATTTAAATATTGACTGGCTTTCATCAGGCTGCCCACTCAAGAGAAAGCTTCAAACTGTAACCAGTGCCTGCAACCTGGTTCAGGTTATAAGTCAACCTACCTGGGTGGTTACAAACTGTACAGGAATTAAATCATCAACATGTATTGATCATATCTTTACTAATGCTGCAGAGATTTGTTTGAAAGCAGTATCCAAATCCATTGGATGTAGTGATCACAATATAGTAGTCATATCTAGGAAAATCTAAGTTCCAAAGGCTGGGCCTAATATTGTGTATAAGAGGTCATACAATAGGTTTTGTAGTGATTCCTATGTTGTTGATGTAAATAATATATGTTGGTCCGTGGTGTGTAATGAGGAGCAAACAGACACTGCACTTGACACATTTATGAAATTGCTTATTCCAGTTACTAATAAGCATGCACCTATTAAGAAAATGAATATAAAAACTGTTAAATCCCCGTGGATTGATGAGGAATTGAAAAATTGTATGGTTGAGAGGGATGAGGCAAAAGGAATGGCAAATAAGTCTGGCTGCACAACCGATTGGCAAACGTATTGCAAATTGAGAAATCATGTGACTAAACTGAATAAAAAGAAGAAGAAACAACACTATGAAACAAGGATAAATTACATAAAGAATGATAGTAAAAAGCTTTGGAGCACCTTAAATGACATTTTGGGAAAAAAGGCAAACTCAGCTCCATCATTCATTGAATCAGATGGCTCATTCATCACAAAACCAACTGATATTGCCAACTACTTTAATAATGTTTTTCATTGGCAAGATTAGCAAACTTAGGCATGACATGCCAGCAACAATTGCTGACACTACACATCCAAGTATATCTGCCCAAACTATGAAAGACAATCATTGGTATTTTGTAAGAATAGTAAAGCCCCCTTTACTGGCTCAAATAGCCGACCAATTAGCCTGTTACCAACCCTTAGTAAACTATTGGAAAAAAATGTGTTTGACCAGATAAAATGCTATTTTACTGTAAACAAATTGACAACAAACTTTCAGCATGCTTATAGAAAAGGACATTCAACATGCACAGCATTTACACAAATGACTGATGATTGGCTGAGAGAAATTGATGATAAAACGATTGTGGGGGCTGTTTTGTTAGACTTCAGTGCGGCTTTTGACATTATCGATCATAGTCTGCTGCTGGAAAAACATATGTGTTATGGCTTTACACCCCCTGCTATAGTGTGGATAAAGAGTTACTTGTCTAACAGAACACAGAGGGTGTTCTTTAATGGAAGACTCTGAAACATAATCCAGGTAGAATTAGGAATTCCCCAGGGCAGCTGTCTAGGCCCCTTGCTTTTTTCCATCTTTACTAACGACATGCCACTGGCTTTGAGTCTATTTATGCGGATGACTCAACACTATGCATGTCAGCTACTACAGCAACTGAAATAACTGCAACACTTAACGAAGAACTGCAGTTAGTTTCGGAATGGGTGGCAAGGAATAAATAAATCCTGAATATTTCCAAAACTAAAAGCATTGTATTTGGGTCAAATCATTCCCTAAACCTCAACTACATCTCGTAATGAATAATGTGAAAATTGAGCAAGTTGAGGTGACTAAACTGCTTGGAGTAACCCTGGATTGTAGACTGTCATGGTCAAAGCATACTGATACAACAGTAGCTAAGATGGGGAGAAGTATGTAGATAATTAAGCGCTGCTCTGCCTTCTTAACAACACTATCAACAAGGCAGGTCCTACAGGCCCTAGTTTTGTCGCACCTAGACTACTGTTCAGTAGTGTGGTCAGGTGCCACAAAGAGAGACTTGGGAAAATTGCAGTTGGCTCAGAACAGGGCAGCACGGCTGGCCCTTAAAAGTACATGGAGAGCTAACATTAATGACATGCATGTCAGTCTCTCCTGGCTCAGAGCGGAAGAGAGATTGACTTCATCACTGCTTGTTTTTATAAGAGGTGTCGACAAGCTGAATGTACCGAGCTGTCTGTTTGGAATACTGGCACACAGCTTGGACACATTTTTACATTTTAGTCATTTAGCAGACGCTCTTATCCAGAGCGACTTACAGGAGCAATTAGGGTTAAGTGCCTTGCTCAAGGGCACAGACAGATTTTTCACCTAGTCGGCTCGGGGATTAGAACCAGCGACCTTTCGGTTACTGGCACGCTCTTAACCACTAAGCTACCTGCCGACCCTGGACACCCATGCATACTCCACAAGACATGCCACCAGAGGTCTCTTCACAGTCCCCAAGTCCAGAACAGACTATGGGAGGCGCACAGTACTACATAGAGCCATGACTCCATGGAACTATTCTAGATCAGGTAACTGATGCAAGCAGTTGAATCAGATTATTATTATTTTTTATCAGGTAAAAATAAACCTTATGGAACAACAGGGACTGTGAAGAGACACACACAAGGGTATAGACACATGCATACGCACACGTTGTGATATTGTTGTATGGTGGTATTAAACATTTTGTACTGTAGATAGGTAGTGGTGTAATAATGTCATATGATGTACTGTTTTATATTTTGTTTTATATGTAATGTAAATGCTTTAATATGTTTGGACCCCAGGAAGAGTAGCTGCTGCCTTGGCAGCAGCTAATGGGGATCCCTAATAAATACAAATCTCATTCCAAAATCATTGCCATTAATATAGAGTTGGTCCCCCCTTTGCTGCTATAACAGCCTCCACTCTTCTGGGAAGGCTTTCCACTAGATGTTGGAACATTGCTGCGGGGACTTGCTTCTTTTCAGCCACAAAAGCATTAGTGAGGTTGGGCACTGATGTAGGGCGATTAGGCCTGGCTCGCAGTCGCCATTCCAATTCATCCCAAAGGTGTTTGATTGGGTTCAGGTCAGGGCTCTGTGCAGGCCAGTCAAGTTCTTCCACAACGATCGAGACAAACCATTTCTGTATGGACCTCGCTTTGTGCAGGGGGCATTGTCATGCTGAAACAGGAAAGGGGCCTTCCCCAAACTGTTGCTACAAAGTTGGTAGCACAGAATCGTCTAGAATGCCATTGTATGCTGTAGCGTTAAGATTTCCCTTAACTGGAACTAAGGGGCCTAGCCCAAACCATGAAAAACAGCCCTAGACCATTATTTCTCCTCCACCAAACTTTACAGTTGGCACTATGCATTGGGGCAGGTAGCGTTCTCCTGGCATCCGCCAAACCCAGATTTGTCCATCGGACTGCCAGATTGTGAAGCATGATTCATCACTCCAGAGAACGCGTTTCCACTGCTCCAGAGTCCACTGCTCCAATGGCGGCGAGATTTACACCACTCCAGCCGACGCTTGGCATTGAGCATGGTGATCTTAGGCTTGTGTGCAGCTGCTCGGCCATGGAAACCCATTTCATGAAGCTCCCGACAAACAGTTATTGTGCTGAAGATGCTTCCAGAGGTAGTTTGGAACTCGGTAGTGAGTGTTGCAACCGAGGACAGATGATTTTTACGCGCTACACGCTTCAAAACTTGGCGGTCCCGTTCTGTGAGCTTGTGTGGCCTACAACTTCGTGGCTGAGCCGTTGTTGCTTCTAGATGTTTCCACTTCACAATAACAGCACTTACAGTTGACCGGGGCAGCTCTAGCAGGGCAGAAATGTGACGAACTGACTTGTTGGAAAGGTGGCATCCTATGACGGTGCCACGTTGAAAGTCACTGAGCTCTTCAGTATGGGCCATTCTACTGCCAATATTTGTCTATGGAGATCGCATGGCTGTGTGCTCGTTTTTATACACCTGTCAGCAAAGGGTGTGGCTGAAATAGCTGAATCCACTAATTTGAAGGGGTGTCTTTTGCCAGTGTAGTTTATGTAACAAACTGGCCCCATCTATAAGAAGAAAAATCTTGATTGTCTGTGAAACCATTCCTAGATGACATATGGGATATCACTCATGTGAGATGGACTGTGATTGGTCAGTGTGGTCCCTCCAGGGGAGAAACCAGGTGTTAACTGTCATCCACAGATGCTAAAGCAGCTCCTCTGAGAACTGAGAAATGCCCCCTTTCCCCAGCTGTGTGTGTGTGTGTGTGTGTGTGTGTGTGTGTGAGAGATAGAGAGGGAGCGCTAAAGAGATACAGTATATAGAGAGAAACGTGATTTATAATGTGTGATGTTAGTAAGGTTTCACTGAGATGTGAATTGACTCAAGATCGTTAATAAACACTTGGATAAAGCCTATCGGATAAAAGACAACTAGCCTATGTGGAATTAAGGGGGAAAAGAAAAGCATTATATCTAGACATTCAGAGAAGGCCAGTTCATAAAAGAATAGTTAATACATCGTTTTTCTATAGGGCTGAAGCTAGAAGCAGAATAGCTAGACTATAAGGGAAATCACATTGGGGAAAAAAAGTTTCGCGCGCGTTTATGAACAATTCCCATTTAAAGACGATGTACAACAACTAGCCTATTAATGGACAACAGCCTACAACACCTGACGGGTGCCAATGTTTTCACCGTCCTCTCACACGTTGCGTTTCCATATGGACATGTGGAACAACTTTTACTTTGATAGCCTACTAAGCTAAACTGATCCCCAGAAATGTACACCATTGTTATAAAATCACAGTAAATTAAACATTTTAAGAGGTCCTACTCTAAGACAGCTGCTTTCCACCTCCAAAAAAAGAAGTGAGGCGCACCTACCGCCCAACACTTCCAAATAACCACCGTTTGCTTCTGGGGTCTCTAGAGTAGAATTAAAAATATAAATAACTTACCACCCTAAGCTCGTGTGTACGGTCCTTCATCGTGAATCACGACTTTTCCACTTGTTTCTCCAACACCTCTCCAACTTGGTAGATGCTCCTTATATCCGTACTCTCGAGTCAGGGTTTTTATTTTATTTTCCGACGGGTGATGAGAGCGGCGGGCGCGCGCAAGGGGTGTAGATCAATCGAGAGCGCGCAATAATCTCAAAGTACAAGATGCCATGAATTTTCTTGACATTAACGTATTAGAAATGTGTCACTTTTTAAAAAACTTTTCTTTAAAAAAAATTGTTTGCAGAGATGAATGTCAGGATAATCGCTTTCAGGATTAAAAGAGAAAGAAATTGCATGGTACAGGCTACAATATGGCAGACACATTTTAAATAGGCCTAGTTTCCAGATTATGAAGAATGAAAACTGCCATTCAAAATTACTGTTTTGTGAACAATTCATACATGATCAGAATTATGATCGCTTTTTAATATCTATGTTTTAGACACTAGCGCCACCTGGTGGAGGAAATAACTGAAGTTCAGTTGACACCTCACATGAATGGATTTACTCCGTGCTTCGTTCAAAAATATCTCAGATAATATAAATGTCAGACTCATCCTTGAATTAATTTATTGTATTGTATTTCATGGTAAGTCACAGCTCTCCTCATAGGGAGTCAATGGTAGGCTTTGAGGGGACTCCTATGGTAGGTACACCTATAGCTCATCTCTTGGCAGTAGTACTGTAGACTACTTTATCACTGACCTCAACCCAGAGTCTCTCAAAGCGTTCACAGGCAGCCCACTGACACCCCTATCAGACCACAGCAAAATCACAGTCTACTTGAACAGAGCAATACTCAATCATGGGGCATCAAAGCCAAAGGAACTGAATAATATTAAGAAATGCTATAGATGGAAGGAAAGTAGTGTCGAAACCTACCAAAAAACAATTAGGCAACAACAAATTCAATCCCTTTTAGACAACTTCCTGGACAAAACGTTCCACTGTAATAGTGAAGGTGTAAACTTGGCAGTAGAAAACCTAAACAGTATATTTGACCTCTCAGCTTCCCTATCAAATCTAAAAATCTCTAACAGAAAACCGAAGAAAAGTAACAACAGTGACAAATGGTTTGATGAAGAATGTAAAAACCTAAGAAAGAAATAGAGAAACCTATCCAACCAAAAACATAGAGACCCAGAAAACCTGAGCCTACTATGGTGAATCACTAAAACAATACAGAAATACACTACGGAAAAAGAAGGAACAGCATGTCAGAAATCAGCTCAATGTAATTGAAGAATCCATAGAATCTAACCACTTCTGAGAAAACTCTAAACAAACAACAACACGAAGAGCTATCTATCCAAAACTGAGATGTATGGGTAAACCACTTCTCCAATCCTTTTGGCCCTATAACAAAGAACAAACAGCAAAAAAATATACATGATCAAATGCAAATCTTAGAATCAACTACTAAATACTACCAGAACCCACTGGATTATCTAATTACATTGAATGAACTACAGGACAAAATACAAACCCTCCAACCCAAAAAGGCCTGTGGTGTTGATGGTATCCTCAATGAAATGATAAAATATACAGACCACAAATTCCAATTGGCTATACTTAAACTCATTAACATCATCCTCAGCTGTGGCATCTTCCCCAATATTTGGAACCAAGGACTGATCACCACAATCCACAAAAGCGGAGACAAATTTGACCCCAATAACTAGTGGGATATGCGTCAACAGCAACCTTGGGAAAATCCTCTACATTATCATTAACAGCAGACTAGTTCCTTTCCTCAGTGAAAACAATGTACTGAGCAAATGTCAAATTGGCTTTTTACCAAATTACCGTACGACAGACCACGTATTCACCCTGCACACCCTAATTGACAAACAAACAAACCAAAACAAAGGCAAAGTCTTCTCATGCTCTGTTGATTTCAAAAAAGCTTTTGACTCAATTTGGCATGAGGGTCTGCTATACAAAATGATGGAAATTGGGGTTGGGGGAAAAACATACGACATTATAAAATCCATGTACACAAACAACAAGTGCAAAAAACATACACATTTCTTTCCACAGGGCCGTGGGGTGAGACAGGGATGCTGTGAAAGATCTGAGAGACAAGGCAAGAAGGGCCTTCTATGCCATACATATCTGTTTACTGTTTAGAAATGAAAGCACTTTATGTATCTAATGCCCCCATTTGAAGGTGTCATAAGCATTTGGACAAATGTAGTAGTGTACTAGTCAAAAGTTTAGTATTTGGTCCCATATTTCTAGGATGCAATGGCTACATCAAGCTTGTCACTCTACAAACTTGTTAGATGCATTTGCCATTTGTTTTGGTTGTATTTCAGATTATATTGTGCCCAATAGAAATGAATGGTAAATAATGTATTGTGTCATTTTGTAGTCACTTTTATTGTAAATGAGAATGGAATATGTTTCTGAATACTTTTACATTAATGTGGATGTTCCATGATAATGGATAATCATGAATTAATCGAGAATAATGATGAGTGAGAAAGTTACATAGGCATAAATACCGTGAGAGGTTAGCATGTCTTGGGGGTATGATCTTTGTGCCTTTGTAACTTTCACTCATCACTATTCATGATTCATGATTATCCGTACTCATGGTAGCATCCACATTAATGTAGAAGTGTTCAGAAACATATACAATTATTATTTGCAAAAAAAAGTGACTCCAAAATGACACAATACATTATTTATCATTAATTTCTACTGGGCAAAACATACTCCGAAACACAACCAAAACAAAAACTGCAAATGCATCCTTACTTAAGTATTAAAAGTATAAATCATTTAAAAATCCTTATATTAAGCAAACCAGACGGCACAATTTTCGTTTTTTTTTTTTTTTACGTATGGATAGCCAGGGGCACACTCCAACACTTCGACATACAAACGAAGCATGTGTGTTTAGTGAGTCCGCCAGATCAGAGGCAGTAGAGATGACCAGGGATGTTCTCTTGATAAGTGTGTGAATTGGACCAATTCCCTGTCCTGCTAAGCATAAAAAATGTAACGAGTAGCCTACATTTGGGTGTCATGGAAAACGTATGGAGTAAAAAGTACATTATTTTCTTTAGGAATGTAGTGAAATAAAAGTAAAAGTTGTCAAAAATATAAATACTAAAGTAAAGTACAGCTCCCGCAGAAACCTACTTAAGTAGTACTTTAAAGTATTTTTACCTAAGTAATTACACCACTGACAGAAACCATGCGTTTGATACAATTCCGATCTGGGCAGGGATAGCAGACCCAAGCAGCGAAAATCTTCCTGTGGATATTTTGTCTGAAATTCCTCGCTGAAACAAATGTTGCGTAATTACCATGACGTAACGCACTATGAGTCGCAAAAATGCTTCTCACATTTGATTGGCCACTTTCTGTGCACTTTCCAAGTACCAAGGTTTTTATTGGCCCGATGCAGTAACCGGAAATGTTATTATTTGCTCCTTGCAAACATGGCGGAGGTCAGACTGAAAATTGGTATGGGAGCCTACAGAATTCTTAAAAACACATATAAACAGTTGCCTCTAGGGATTGAGGGCAACCAAGCTAAAAGCGCAATACAAGCCACAAGCTTGCTGACAGAATATCGGTCTGGCGAAGCTCAAAATGACCATGATAATACAGCCCGGCTCGGCAACTGGACACCGTTGCAGTCTCTCGGAATTCCTGAGGAGACTTTAGGAACTGAGAACTCAAGGTCCCTCCGCACACTCCCCGATGGTGGATTTAAGATTGGATTTTGCCACGACCTTATATCAAAATGCGGTGAGGCAGAATTACAGTTTGGTTCTGCATGGAGGAATAATTTGTCAGACAGTGAGGATATAAGACTACTCGATAAACAAAGTGCTTCAGGGTGGTTTTATCTCAGTTCACCTCACCTGGCCGACACACAGGTCCATGTTATTGCCTCTAGAGCCTCAAGCTGGAGAAGAAACGGTCTTGTGACGGACACCACAACTCAAACCAGGCGCGAGCAGAGAAGATCTCTGTGTATGGTGAGATTTGCTAACAGACAGTCAAGCTTTAGTTTGCGGCTGTGTCATGAGCAGTTATTTGTGAGAGCTTATGGAAACGGCAACATGTCTGAGCCCCTGTATAAAAGCAGAACGGCATATTATGAAATCCTTGAGGTGTCTCCAACCGCCACACAAGCTCAGATCAAGACAGCTTACTACAAGCAGTCTTTCATCTACCACCCAGATAAGAATGCAGGCAGTGAGGAGGCTACGAACCGCTTCTCCAACATCAGCGAGGCTTACAACGTGTTGGGCAACAAGGGGCTGAGGAAGAAATACGACCGAGGCATTCTGAGTCAGGGAGACGTTACTGGAGCGAGCAAACCTTCCACGAAGGACACCAAGAGCTCCTCATCTCAGCCAACAAGGGAGGCACGCCAGTCTTCCGCCTTGGGGATAGACAGCAAGAACATTTTCGACTTCGACAACTTCATCAAATCCCACTACAAATCCCAGCTCCTGAGAGAGGAGGAGCTGCGAGTTAGGAAGGAGGAGATGATGAGGAAGAAAGAGGCCATCAAAGACCGGGAGCTGGGCAAGATGATGGAGATGGCTGTTGGGGTGTTGGTTGTCATGGCAGTGTCTATTCTGGTCAACTTGAAACAGGGAGGAAATTGATTTAGCAAAATGACACTGGACAAGCATAGGAGGGCATTATTTTCATCCACACTATAGGATTCATATGAGAAGGCTGAGTGCAATGGTAAGGGACATACCTTGTGCCAACTTGACACACCCTTGATTGGTTTCCATCTGTTCCATTCTTGCTGTATCCAGATGTCCTAATGAAAGCTGCTTAACCTAAGAATATAGGTCAAAGGTTAATGATACTGTAATAGAAGCTGATGATTGAGTGATTACTGGTGCATTGGGTAGAGCTGTTCCGCAATCACAAGGCGGCACTCAACCACTTGTGTGTTTGCATATCGTTCACTAGAAAATATAAACATTTACTTTGTTCAAATGGAAATTGTTGGAAGTTTGATGTAGGAAGTGATAGTGAGGAACCGAAGCATATTGGTTTAGGCCTATATTGAAGGTTTTTTAAAGTTTTTGAAACCCTGCAACATTTAAAGATATGTGTTGATTGATTCTGCAGTGTTGAATGAATTGCAGAACGGTGCAATGGTTAATTAGGCTAACGTTCAATATGGTGTTATGATTCAACTTGGCTTTTAAAAAGTTGTGAAAAGTGAATTTTATGTCATAAGCACAAAGTTTTAAGCGTGGGAAGTAAGCTGATGATACCTGGCTGCACAAGTTTGGACCTTGGTATCAGCTAGCTCTTGTTCATGACTCTCAGTTCCATTACATTACACATAAGACATTGGACGAAGGCGTCTTCTGTAGGGGGAAGGTTTGTTAAGATCCCCGCTGTTCGGTCTGAACATTTACATGGATCGCTTGGGGTAAAGTTTTGGATGCATAAGGACCTTATCTTTCATGTCAGCGAGAAATAATTTTCAAAAAACAAAAGGTTAAATTGATACACAACTTGATAGGGTTAGGGTTCACACACAGGCATATCTCCATGTTACAGCGCTTGTTTACGTTAAACAGACGAAGACAAGAGGCGACCACCTGTGCTAATTAGCTATCTAGCATGCTCCGAACACCTGTGTGTAAACGTAACTCCGGAAGTGTAGCGGAAGTTTAATTTCGTCGGATGGAGGCACACATAGCTGTATGGATCTGTGCAACACTGCTACAGTAAGTATATATTTTTTTTGAAGGATTCTTGCTCGCTGATGAAGGATACGGGCCATATGTTTCGAAAGCCGTATCGCAAGCGATGATTATTGACGGTTCTAAACGTTAAAACACAGCGTCTGGATTGTAGTTCACATTAGGCAGTCGTGGGCGAAGCTAATGTTTGAGACCTGTAGGGATAAAGCAGAATGCCGCCTATAGTTTTCGAGAGCTAGGTGTCAGCCAGCTGAGCAGCAGTTGAAGTAGCTGAGTGAAAAGGTGCTTTGAGAAAGCTTTTGGTAATTCAGCTTAGACGAGACTCCTGCAACGGACTAGTGCACTGAAGGGCCCCTAGGTGAGCTCCTGTACAGAAATAATAAAATGTAACCTATGATCGGTAAGAGACGAGATAACTTTGTGTACACTCAATTATTTGAGAAATGTGCCTTTAAGATATTTGATGTAAGAACATGTATGGCCAATCCCATGTAATTTTCCCTGCCTCAACACTTTTAATGTATTTAAGAGAAATAAATTATTTGAGGTGTGCTTATGGAAGCACATGAAAAAGGAATGTCACTTGGGTTGTTATTAGCATGTATAAGCATTGCTACAATACTGAATACAGAGAGGGTTAATCATAAGGCTTACAGCAGCACAGTAACTTCCCATTGCTGTGGAACCGTACAAAAATGGATACTACACAGTAAATAATAATTAGTGTTTATTTGCTCTCCTGCAGATGCATCAATTCAGTAGGGCCGGGACGATACCAGTATTGCAATATTCTTTCCATGTCAAAAATGAAAACATGAAGCAGAGTCCTTTAAAAACCTGCTGTATGTAAAATATTGTGCACTATAGCTTGGAAAATAAATAAATGTGACTCTGGATGACAACATAATGATGTTTGTTTCCAACATTAGGGCTGTTTTCCTAAAGAAGTTAAATCTGCTTCATGCTTTGTTTCTTGCCATGATATTAACGAGTATCGAGATACTGGAATCGTCTCGGTCCTACAATTCAGTCTAGCGGAGATGCACGTGACCAATGTGTATCAGACATTTTCAGACTTCAAAATGTAGTCCTAATCATGTTTGATGAACTAATCTACACTACTTTTGCGGTCTGAAAACATCTGGCTAACTTTGATTCTAGAGTGAACTGTCACTTTAATGTATATATAAAAAATATATTATAGTTAGTAAATTTACAGAGGCAGTAGAGTTGTAATTATCCCCATGGCATTGCATTGATGTTCTTATAAGTATACATTTTAAAAGACCGAACTTTAAAAGATGGGGAATAATAATGTGTTTGGTCAGTGTAGTCAAAGATTTCTACCTCCAGATGTCTCCTAAGGCATGTTGATTGAATTAGAGGGCACAGTGCGACTTTAATATTTTTTTCTTTAAAGGTCCAATGCAGCCGCTTTTATCTCAATAACCAGGTTTCCATCCAACCGCGTAAAGTACATGTCAGATAAAAATAATGTAATGAAAGGCCTGATGGAAACACTTTTTTCCGGTAAACTTTCCAAATGTAGACAAAAAAATACACTAGACAACGTGAGATCTTTTTGTGTCATAAAATGAATTATGCGAGAAATGTCGGTGGAAATGCTTTTTTGCGCAAAAATTGATATAATAACCATAATTTTGAACGCGATGACATGTTGTGTGGTCCTCCCACTACGACTCATCG
The DNA here is from genome assembly GCF_964263955.1 of Coregonus lavaretus. Taxonomy (NCBI): domain Eukaryota; kingdom Metazoa; phylum Chordata; class Actinopteri; order Salmoniformes; family Salmonidae; genus Coregonus; species Coregonus lavaretus. Next base: position 27,620,376 of record NC_139997.1, read on the forward strand.
GGAAAGCATGCAGTTTATTAATTTAACTACAGATTAAATCAATTATGATGAACTTCACAGTGTGGTGAAAGTGCAAGGTGATGAGCTTGATGCTCCTTTCCAATAAATATCTAGGGTCTTATTCTGGTGACATGATAATCGATGCTTGGCTGCCATTTGAAAAATGTTAATATCTTTTGTCCATACAATCTCATCATGTAGGTTATACGTACGCTCTAGCCAACAGCGCGCAAATAGCACTGTTGGCTAGAGCGCACTTGCCAATACCAGAGTGGGCACACTTGCTATATAACGCAACATTTGTTTGTGAGAAAACCATCAGTAGAGTTGAAAATTCGATGGAAACCGTTATTTCTTTTAGTACATGGGATTTCAACCGCAAAATGTATTTTTATGTGCACTACGTCATCACGCACAGCCTTTTATCTGCAACAAGTCAATTTGATGGAAACACCTCTCTGGTGGGAAAATGCGCATAATGTTTTTATGCGTATTTTAGAATATTTGCATGAAAATCTGTCGCCAATTGGATGGAAACCTAGCGATTATCAAATCATTTCTGGGTAAAAATTCAAGTACCTTACTGTGATTGATTGTTTTCAATTAAAATTGTCAAAAATAAACAAAAATAGTTTCTTGGCTAAGAGTAATTTCTCAAGCAAGAATTTTGCTAGGACTGGCTGGGAGTGGTCTGAGTGAGGGGCCTAATTGGATGAGCCTAATGGGAGGGATATGTAACCTGAAAACGAGGCGTTATTGGCAGAGGTTTGAAACTCCCTTTGTTATGGGGAGATTAATTTATACTGCCTGGTGAAGTCGCACATTTATAAAACACAAACAGATAACTTATTTACATAAGTATTCAGACCCTTTGCTATGAGACTCGAAATTGAGCTCTGGTGCATTCTGTTTCCATTGATCATCCTTGAGATGTTTCTACAACTTGATTAAAAGGCACATGACAGCCTGCTTGGAGTTTGCCAAAAGGCACCTAAAGGACACTCAGACCATGAGAAACAAGATTCTCTGGTCTGATGAAACCAAGATTGAACTCTTTGGCCTGAATGTCAAGCGTCACGTCTGGAGGAAACCTAGCACCATCACTACAGTGAATTATTGTGGCAGCATCAAATCAAATTAAATTGTATTTGTCACATGTGCCGTGAAATGCTTACTTACAAGCCCTTAACCAACAATGCAGTTATTTACTAAATAAAATAAAGTAAAAAATAAAATCAAAAGTAACGAGGCTATATACAGGGGGTACCGGTACCGAGTCAATGTGCGGGCGTACAGGTTAGTCGAGGTCATTTGTACATGTAGGTAGGGGTAAAGTGACTATGCATCAATAATAAACAGCGAGTAGCAGCAGTGTAAAATGTCAATGTAAATAGTCCGGGTGGCCATTTGATTAATTGTTCAGCAGTCTTTTGGCTTGGGGGTAGAAGCTATTAAGGAGCCTTTTGGACCTAGACTTGGCGCTCCGGTACCGCTTGCCGTGCGGTAGCAGAGAGAACAGTCTATGACTTGGGTGGCTGGAGTCTTTGACAATTTTTGGGGCCTTCCTCTGACACGCCTAGTATATAGGTCCTGGATGGCAGGAAGCTTGGCCCCAGTGATGTACTACCCTCTGCAGCGCCTTACGGTCGGATGCGGAGCAGTTGCCATACCAGGCGGTGATGCAACCGGTCAGGATGCTCTTCGATGGTGCAAGTTTTTGAGGATCTGGGGACCCATGCCTAATCTTTTCAGTCTCCTGAGGGGGAAAAGGTGTTGTCGTGCCCTCTTCACGACTGTCTTGGTGTGTTTAGACCATGATAGTTTGTTGGTGATGTGGACACCAAGGTACTTGAAACTCTCGACCCGCTCCACTACAGCCCCGTCGATGTGAATGGGGAGGTGTTCGGCCCTCCTTTTCCATGCTGGGGGGATGTTTTTCAGCGGCAAGGACTGGGAGACTAGTCAGGATCGAGGGAAAGATGAACGGAGCAAAGTACAGAGATCCTTAATGAACACCTGCTCCAGAGCGCTCAGGACCTCAGACTGGGGTGAAGGTTCCCCTTCCAACAGGACAACGACCCTAAGCACACAGCCAAGACAACGTAGGAGTGGCTTTGGGACAAGTCTCTGAATGTCCTTGGGTGGCCCAGCCAGAGCCCGGACTTGAACCTCAACGAACATCTCTGGAGAGACCTGAAAATAGCTGTGCAGCAACGCTCCCCATCCAACCTGACAGAGCTTGAGAGGATCTGTATTGAAGAATGGGAGAAACTCCCCAAATACAGGTGTGCCAAGCTTGTACATCATACCCAAGAAGACTTGAAGCTGTAATCGCTGCCAAAGGTGCTTCAACAAAGTACTGAGTAAAGGGTCTGAATACTTATGTAAATGTCATATTTCAGTTTATATTTAATAAATGTGCAACAATTTCTAAAAACCTGTTTTTGCTTTGTCATTATGTGGTATTGTGTGTAGATTGAGGGGAAAACACAATTTAATCCATTTTAGAATAAGGCTGTAACGTAACAAAATGTGGAAAAAGTCAAGGGGTCTGAATACTTTCCGAATGCACTGTATATACAACACAGGTAAATCACATTTTTGACTGCACTGGGCCTTTATATTCCTTTGCATTTGATACAATTTTATTCAGCGTAAGTACACCAACATGTCATAGTAGCAAGCACAGTGGCATTTCAGTAAGAACGTTTTTATTACAAGTAAATATTGCGCCCTGTTGACTAGTGGTAATACTCCATGGGGCCAAGGGATTTATGAAACTCACTAGAGAATCAATTCATTAAGGTACAGACATGGGGTTACAGTCTTTTGATCAAAGGGGATGACTGAGGATATCTCTCCTTCACTATAGATCTGGGAGGGATAAAGAGGATGAGGTTGAATATAACAGTTCCATCCACTGGGGTGTATCATCCTCTCCTTCCTTGTCATGTCTTAGCTCTGAAATTCCATGACATTGACAACTACCCCAAGTCGTTCTCTCAAGTTCACTGCACGTCCCCATCCATTCCTACTCACATGGGCCCTGATTTAAACGCGCATAAATGACAGTTATTTCCTTTTTATGCACTTTTATCTCTATGCGTATTCTTACCTTGAACTTAAGCATGAGAATAGTATGCTATTCACCCGCTATTCATTCGGGGTGGAGGTCTAAGAAATGTAGGTGTGGCGGAGGTGTGTCTACAGAAACTGTATTCTGACCTTGACATAATTCCCCTTATAATTCCACCCCCTTTATGCGTGAGGAAACTATGAATAAGGTCGAGCAATTAGAAATAACAGCATTCTCCATTCACTGTAATGTATAAATGGACCACTATTGATAAGAGCTAGGTAAATGAGTAATATGTTTGGAGAAGGGAATTGTAAATACACAGCAATTGTTTTAGATAATTTTTCCTTATGGTCCCTGGAGACTTATGTGAAACCAGCCATATGGAAGCAAACTGAAAATCACATCAACATGACTTGTATTGCGGTCTCTTTTCCACAGTGAAATAGGCTATAAATAGCTGTGCCGTTATTCAGAATTTTTATTGTGCCCTCATTTTGGAGACCCAAGCTTCTGTAGGGCTGTACCTGCCGAGTTGATGTATGTGCTTTAAAATGTTTTAATTACAGCTTACGCCCGGGCTTTTCTCAGTTTTATTTTACAATTTGTATCATGTTAAATATTAGCCACTATCAGGAGCCACTGTCAGTAATACCCAGATACATTTATAAGTGTCACTTTAGTGTTCGTTTTTCTTCAATTTGTAGCTTACATTTTGTATCATTCCATTCCCTTTACCTTTCTTTCCTCTGTCACGTCCGTGTAGTTGTTCCTGAGGGTCGCTAGCATTAGTGGATCATATTAGGCTAAGGTTGTGCAATAATTTGGGGCATTTAGCCTATTTGAATCATTATGGAACTCGGACCACACGTAGCAGGTTAAACCTGGAGCCTGGCGCATAGCTCATTACAACTGGACCATTGTCATACAGTTCCATTATTAGTGAGGATTAGGGTAGATATATAGGTCTATTGTTCAACCCCTATTGTACACTTTTTTCCACCTTCCAATATTTCATGGACTGAACTTGAATTTGACAACTTTCAGGATGAATCAAACCACTGTATTTTTTTATTCATCAATATCTTTAGTGCGTAAAGGCTCTCCAAACCTGTTCCACCACCTGCAAAATCCCTTTGACAAAACAGATATGTGATCCTGATGCTGTCAGAGTCATAGATGACGTCAAGGTTCCTCAGTAGAGAGAGTACTGGTTCTCTACTGCTCGTGTTCTTTGTGCTCCCTCAGTCTCCTGCTGTTCATCGGATGAGCCACCAGAGGGCGGTAGAAGATGCTCTATGCTGCCACTGCGACTCCGTAAGCCACCACTACCCCCATCTTCTAGTCTGGGGAAGGGAGGCAGGATGCGGGGCAGAGCAGGGGAACTGGGGGGGAGAGGAGAGTCCACAGATCCGCCAACTGGCTGCAAGACTCCGGGAAAGAATTGTGCCGATTGGTGGAGGCCGTTCCGACAGCTAGGCTCTCTGGTAGGGGTGGACAACCGAGACACACGGAGCTCTGCAAAGAGGAACCCAACGGACACACAAGACATGTTTGAAACACACAGACAAATGCACCATAGATCTAACCTTGTTCGACCATCATGATCTTGCAAGCTTACATTCTGTTGTGAAACTAAGCCAAAACGCAGCGGTCAGGATGGTGGATCAGGCTACCATAGATCTAGCTTGGAGCACAGCAGCATCAAGTCAGAAATTGCAGTTACAATAATATGATGTTCTATATTCTATATTCAGGGGGTAATAGTACAAAAGAACATCTTAAGATAAAAACAAAATAAGAGGACTGGTTTTAGTGATCCATAGGGAAGGATTTCAGTAGAAATCAAAATAGGAGAGACCAAATTAATTCAGAAAGGCTGGTACTAAGAGGGGTTACACACAATGGAGGGAGACGAGTGGGCACCATTGGAGCATGGGAGGGAAGAGAGAGCAGCACAGAGTAAAGAAGGTAATCCTACAGAGGGAGGACCAGAGAAAAGGAGATTAGGCCAACTAAAAGTGCCCTCTGTCTCTTTCGCCTCTCCCTTCCCTTGTGGCGAAACATCAAAAAGACATCAGCCTGGAAGAGGGATCCTCAATTCCTTATGCTTGCCTAGTCCAGTGCATCTTTCCTAAAAGAGTCCATTGTTGGCTTGAAACTATTTTTTCTTTGAAAACCACTGTTCCGCTAGGTAACCCTTTTTGTAGCTTCGATAATGTAAATGCTTGACTGAACAAATTTAAGATGAGAGGTTAGATATGGGTCAAGAATCACGGAATGCAGGGATTGTTTTTGGGCACTAGACATGTTGTACATTATTATAATCATAATAATAGCCTACATTTGACATAAAAATATCTCAAACAGTAAGACAGCATTAGCCCACGTGTTACCTGGCCGGCTGCGCTGTGTCTGGACGTAGCATCGCAGCGTGACATCTGCAGCCCCGCGGGACTCCAATGGGATGGGGTGGCAGTGAAAGTGCTGCAGCATGTCCCCCACACTCTGGAACCACAGGTGGTGCACATGGCACTGGCCCTGAGAGTCCACAGACAGACGCAGGTGCTGCTCACAGGGAGGTAGAGGCATGCTGTTAGGTCTTTCTACCATTATTTGCATTCAACAATGCTAATGCTAAGCTGTAGCTTAGTAAACACACACATCTTGGGTTGTTGCTAGACTACTTTCATTTGTCCATAAGATGAGGTACATTTGGGTGAACTAGCAGGGGAATACAAGGGAATCTTTGGGTGAATAATTGTTTTAATGAATCAAGGCCATATGGCCAATACTCAGCAGAGGAAGCATGTGGTTTACATGTGCAGGGCTATGACAAATACAGACAGGAAACCCTCTACCATTGTTAGAACATATCTGGAGGACTGACAGATTTTGCCCTTGTGACACAAAGGGGAACCCTGAATGAATGGGCAGCCGGCCAGATAAAGAGACTAGTTTGGAACCAGGTTGCGTCTGAGTGTACTTTTTATTTATTTCACCTTTATTTAACCAGGTAAGCCAGTTGAGAACAAGTTCTCATTTACAACTGCGACCTGGCCAAGATAAAGCAAAGCAGTGCGATAAAAACAACAACACAGAGTTACATATGGGGTAAACCAAACGTAGAGTCAATAACACAATAGAAAATCTATATACAGTGTGTGCAAATGTAGTAAGTTATGGAGGTAAGGCAATAAATAGGCCATAGTGCAAAATAATTACAATTTAGTATTAACACTGGAGTGATAGATGTGCAGAAGATGATGTGCAAATAGAGATACTGGGGTGCAAATGAGCAAAATACATAACAATGTAAATAACAATATGGGGATGAGGTAGTTGGGTGGGCTAATTACAGATGGGCTGTGTACAGGTGCAGTGATCGGTAAGCTGCTCTGACAACTGATGCTTAAAGTTAGTGAGGGAGATAAGAGTCTCCAGCTTCAGAGATTTTTGCAGTTCGTTCCAGTCATTTGCAGCAGAGAACTGGAAGGAATGGCGGCCAAAGGAGGTGTTGGCTTTGGGGATGACCAGTGAGATATACCTGCTGGAACGCATACTACGGGTGGGTGTTGCTACGGTGACCAATGAGCTAAGATAAGGCGGGGATTTGCCTAGAAGTGATTTATAGATGACCTGGAGCCAGTGGGTTTGACGATGAATATGTAGTGAGGGCCAGCCAACGAGAGCGTGCAGGTCACAACGGTGGGTAATATATGGGGCTTTGGTGACAAAACGGATGGCGTTACCTTGGCTTTGCCCTGGAAGTTGAAGGTGAGGACGTATTCTCCCGGGCGTGTCTCGCTCTGGCGAATCACAAAGAGCCCATGGCTCCGGGCTCCGCCCACCAACACCAGCTGAGCAGCACTCACTCGAGACAGTGTACCGTGGAACCATGGGTAGCAGGTCAGAGAGGTGTCCGTCTCAGAGCGGGGTGTACCTTCACCTATGGGTGAGAAGCACAATATAAGAACCTTTTGTCACTATATTGGCTTAGCAAAAAGCAGTCCTTCCACATACAGAGCTGGCCATTACCTGCTCCAGGCCTGTTGGACTCCAGTGACTGGAGGAAGCGTTCTAGCGGGACATGGGTGGGGTGCGAAGGGGAGGCCAGCAGGGTCCGACAGCGAGGTCCTGAGGGGCCACAGGGACCAGCACGGTGCTGAGGGGTCTTGTGTATGTCTGGGTGGACATAGAGAGAGCATGGAGAGAAAGTTACCCCATAGAGTCAGATGCTGAGATATCATTACCAATTAAAGTAAATAAATACTCACTAGACGTGAGCTCACAGTTACAGGTGGACACCGAGGGGAACTGGCCATGAGGACAAGACGTCAGCTCAATGTCATCTCCACTGTCCCTGCACAGAGAAGACAAACACATTAATTAAAACGGGGGATGAGAAGGAACTGGTTTGATTGTTACTGCTTAAAATCATCTATATGGGGGTACACCTCAATAGTCTGAACTGAAGTCCTTTTTCTTCTTCTGTCAATCTGAAAAGACAGGGTAGATGAAGGCAATATGGTGGTTGCCCACTGGGATTTTGCTTTCACTTCTCCTTCACGTCAGTGCAGGAACAGAGAGAAGGGAAGGAATCTACTTGCACATTAGACTTCATTAAGATGTACCCCTAGATCACAGGGAAGTGAGTGTACTGTTATTTTTCTTTACCCCGGGTCTATGCAGTCCTGAATGTCAGCCACCCAGGAGTGTTTCTGAAGGGAGTCTAATGTCTCCAGGATGTATTCACCTCCATTCTCCACCTGCAACACAAGCATTGGATTAGGCACAATATTAGCACATTCCAAATCAACTAGACACTTGTGTAGACATGAGTGTATTGGATAGGTGTATAAAGAAACCAAATAATATAGATGGTTAAGTTCTATTATACAGCACAAATGTATCTATCAAACATAGTTCTTACAGGGCTGAAGGTCACTGAAGAATATAAGATCATTTAAATATATACTGTGTATAGGCCAACCTATAATTGAGTGAATGTAGCGGAACATATCTTGATGTATAAGGTACCATATTAGCAGCCTGTTTTGGCCTACTGACAAGAGCTTAGCTGAACAATATGGTCTGTGGTTTAAATCACCCAACTATTTATGTCTCTCTGTCAACTGCATCTCTATATATTTATCACTCACTGTGCACAAAGCATTGACATTGACTACTACAAAAGACTTGTTTGACAAGTGTATATAGAGTGAGGGACTCAATTAACTACATAGACACTGTACTCAGCCTGTCATACACTGTTTGGTTCATTATGCAAATCTGCATCATACAGCGCATTTGGTAACCCTGAATGGCATGTCATAACGCCTACATACACTTGTGATAAAAATGTCCTGACATTACAAGTAAAGCTGACCTTGAGGACAAAGGTGTTGTCCCTGTCTGGCATCTCCAGGGGCATGGTGGTCCGCACCTCCATGACAGCTGTCAGAGGAACACTCAATTTGGGCTTCGACGACTGGGTCAGAGAGAAGAGACAAGTTACAGTTAGCACTGCAGCACTGTTAGAAATCTATTTTTCACTGGTAGTTTGACCCAAATTCATATAGCTCACTAGTCTGGCTGACACCTAACTCAAAGTCCTCCTGACTTCAGAGTCTGGAAAGGCTATGTTGATGTTGTCGGAACGATGCGTTGATAATGAAGGGGATGTGCTTTTTTACTGATTGGTTCTGCTTTGTGCCTTTCTCACAGTTTGAGATAACCACTCAAAGCTCAAGACAACTTCTGCGCAGACCAGGGGACCTACCTTGGGCGGCACATAGAACTCCAGCAGGAAGCCCCCCTCCCCTTCAGCGACCCCTCCTCCTCCTCCTCTCGTCCTCCTCAGCAGCAGACGACACTTCTGCCACTGGGCGCTGCTGCCCATGCTGTGCGAGTCGTCCGCCACCATGTAGCGCAGGACTCCTTCCCTCTGCACCTCAGCTGGCAGGGGCCTCAGGGTGGCAGAGCGGGATCCCCGGGGCATACGCAGCAGGCGGGGACTCCAACACCCCCCCGTATCCCCATTGAGCAAGCAGCGGGGTTCTGGGGAGGCTCCCCGGGTCCTCTGGAGCATGTCCCGGACCCCGTCCACCATACACAGGCTGACGTTACGCAGGGAGAAGCCCTTCCTGAAGTTGGCCCCGGGGAGGCCCTCAGACAGGTCCTCTGTGCTGCGGGTCTGGCCCAGAGTCAGTGTGGAGGGGCCCCTGGGTTTGGGCCGGTGTCGCGGGCTGGGCTTCTGCTTCTCTGAGCTGCCCTCCATCAGAGACCAGGGAGCGGCTGGAGGGCCCAGTGGATCAGAGGAATACTGTAGGTGCAAGCAGATCTAACAGCAACCCCCTTTAGGACAGCAGGCTGTCAGGGGAACTTTCTCAGGTTTGATTGGCTGAGTCGGCTCTGCCCTAAAGCACACCCAATAATCCTGAGTACAGAACAGAGAGAGTTCCTCCTCACTCAATCCTGCTCCAAGTCCTCCTCAGTGCATTTGGCTGGTGAGATCTGTGGATAGAGGTCAGAAGAGAGGAGGGAGCTGAGTTGTATTTTAGGATACCCTCATAGTGGATACTCTGGTGTGCTGTTATAGAGACACCTCCATTTTACATCTCCTCCTACCTGATATGACGGCCTATCCTAAAATCCTCAAACAAAAACATGTGACATGGACTCCCTGTCTCATGTGGGAGACTGTAACATGATACTCATCAATACCCTAACAACGACTGATTACAATCAATACAAGACTGTGTACCGGTCCAATACAAGCCCTGGTTTGAATATCACTTTCAACTGCTAGGTTTTTTTGGGAGAAGCAAACTGCAAGTACACCTTATCTGGTTCCTCCCCTGACCATTTAGACCCATGCATCACTGCTCTTTGGCAATGGGGGCCGGGAAGGGAAATATGCAGCTTCAAAGTTTAATGAAGCTTTGAACAGAGAGAAAAAAGAGATTGGAAAAGGATAGGAGGCCCAAGTAGGAGGGAGGCCAGAGCGAGACTACTCCTTAACCCTGACGTTATACTAACATTTGCTGACTTTCTCGAGAAAGAAAATTACCTCTTTGCTATTTCACATTGTCTTCAATGAAGGAGGTCCAAGTCTGTAATTGTACACATGCTGTGCTCTCTTGTCTGCAGCCTAGCAGATAAGCTGCCAAAATGTGACAAGATTATTCCTGAGGTTTCTCTCAGGCACAATGGCAGGCGGTTATCACCTAGCACTGAACAGCCATCCTTTGAAATAAGGGCTCAGCAGGAGAGAAAGACATATCTCCTTATCTTAAAGATGATCCATAAATATTAAAGAGGTCCAATTAATGTTATTAGGGCCGGGGCTAGATTGGCTAGACGATCAGGCCTGGGCAGCTGGCCGCCTCACAGTGAATCAACGTCACTACTGATTGGACTTTTACGACGAGCGAAGGGAGATTTCAACCTAATTATCTTCTAATGGCTGTGACTGTCACGACGAGATGGTCTTTAAAAAAAAAAAAAATGGTGACAAACGCTAGTGAGGGGCCCTGTCACCATGGGCGGGAGGAAACTACAACCCCCCACCGTCACTGCCAACCCTGCACAAAACGACAGTTACCACAGGATTCGTCTGTGTTAGCAGTTTTATTGTCATTCTGGCAGAGATACAGTAATTCACTGGATATGTGTGGTCGCAAACTCAGTACATTATGATGAGTCTGGAGATTCTCCTGTTATTCAAGGATAAGGGATGCTTTTGAATAGTACATAGAGCCGCAGTCAAACATATTGTATGTCATTATTATGGATGAATAAATAGGCAATCCTCCATATCATCAATGTTGATGTTCTTACATTTTTTTACAGTTTTTGATTGGGTTCATTCCCCCAACTGTGTGTCTGTGTGTGTGTGCATGCAAGCGAGCGTGTGTGCCATATTGTCACAGTGAACATCCGTCATTATGAGCCTGAGGTATGAGTTAGGTTTGATCTCTGCTTCTATGCTGGTTCCTATGTTTGAATAATGTATGAATACAGTGTCGCCTTCCAGGAAATGTAAATGGGTCTGTGGAAAAAAACATTATTTAGTCACCTGATCAAAGATTCATCATTGGAAGATAACACAGTGAAGTGGAATATTATCATATTGCAAAATGTTATAACAAAATGCATCATCTCATTGCTTGAGATGCTCATAAAATGTGTCCTCATTCACTCAAGGCCCTGTTCAAGTACAAGTATCCCACTGGGCACAAACTGGTTGAATCAACATTGTTTCAACGTAATTTGTCAAATGTATTGTGGTGTGGAATCTACGTGGAAAATACATTGGATTTGAAAAAAAGTATTCAATGTAAACTGTTAATTTTGAGGGTGAAATTTCAACCACACGATGATGGATGGCATCATGGTAACCACATTTCAATTTCAAAAACATCAGATCTTCAATGTTATATCCACTATCAGAATAAATAAAATAGGCTGGGCAGCACCTCCTACTGGAGAGTTGATCTATCTACAGCTACTCTGATCTCCCATCCAGAGTATTAACCAAGCCCTGCTTAGCTATGATCGTTGTCACTGACTATTACCAATGTGATATCGTGAGAATGATTGTTGAGACAGAGATCTCCACTTAAAAATGTAATCGATTCACTGTTGCCATCAAAGTAATTCCAAAAGGTAGGTTTAACAGAGCAAATGAATTGTGACCATACTTTATCACTCATATACTGTATCATCAATGATACCATTTAGGGCTATATCGCATTTGCAAAGTCATCAACAGCTGTTGTTTAAATTCAACCCAGAATTCAACTAAAAATAGACAATACAATACACCTAGGATTTCAAGCTCTGGTTGATTTAAAATGTAATGTTATTTAGTGACTTAATGGCTTAGTCCCATTCTTTAACTTTTATTTTTGGTTGAGGTGGAGACGTGAATCCAACATATAATTTGTTAACTTGTCGACAAGTTAATAGGGTATTTATCAAATAAAATAAAATGTTATTGGTCACACACATATTTAGCAGATGTTATTGAGGGTGTAGCGAAATGCTTGTGTTCCTAGCTCCAACAGTGCAGTAGTATCTAACAATTCTAATTGTATTTTTATATTTCAAAAGTGATATTGAATTGTGTTTGGTTGTCAACGCAACCAAATATCAACTTTTGAAGGAGACGTATCTTCTGCTTGGATAGTTCCTTCTGTGCCACTGATTTAGTCTGGCTTTAATTCCAGTTTGTCTACAAATTAATAATTCATATGTTGGATTCTACATCTCAACCAAAATTCTAAGTTAAAGAGAAGGACCAAATCAAACTTTATTTAAAGTGCACTTAAAGTTTGATTTGATTTAATTTAGTCCTATTCTATAACTTAGATTTTGGGTTGAGATGTGAATCGAACATATCAATGATTAATTTGTAGACAAACTGGAACTAAAGCCAGACTAAATCAGTGGCACAGATGGAACTATCCAAGCAGAAGATACGTCTCCTTCAAAAGTTGATATTTGGTTATGTTGACAACCAAACACAATTCAATATCACTTTTGAAATACAATAAATAGCCTATTAACTTGTTGACAAGAAACAAATATGTTAATAATAACAACAAGAACTAATAACAACAAGATAACTAATGTAAAGCATAATGTGTCCATAATAAGTATATGGTTATAGGTTGAGAGCTTTTGCAAACCAGATGAACATCATGAAAATGATCGGAGGAAGTTCAGGAGTAAAAACAAACAAAATATAATTATTGTAGAATTTGACTGTGTCCATAAAATGTATGTAGTATGTATGGGCTGGAAGTAGAGGCTTAAGCATTGTTGTTCACAAGTTTACTCCAATTGGGGAAGGGGTGGTGGGGTTGGAAAGTAATGAAGGGAAATATAATCTAAAAAAGGATATGTGTGTGTGTGTATGGATGTGTGTGTATATGTGTATGTGTATATATATATATATATATATATATATATATATATATATATATATATATATATATACAGTTGAAGTCGGAAGTTTACATACACTTAGGTTGGAGTCATTCAAACTTGTTTTTCAACCACTCCACAAATTTCTTATTAACAAACTATAGTTTTGGCAAGTCGGTTAGGACATCTACTTTGTGCATGACACAAGTCATTTTTCCAACAATTGTTTACAGACAGATTATTTCACTTATAATTCACTGTATCACAATTCCAGTGGGTCAGAAGTTTACATACACTAAGTTGACTGTGCCTTTAAACAGCTTGGAAAATTCCAGAAAATGATGTCATGGCTTTAGAAGCTTCAGATAGGCTAATTGACATAATTTGAGTCAATTGGAGGTGTACCTGTGGATGTATTTCAAGGCCTACCTTCAAACTCAGTGCCTCTTTGCTTGACATCATGTGAAAATCAAAAGAAATCAGCTAAGACCTCAGAAATTTGTTTTTTGCCCTCCACAAGTCTGGTTCATCCTTGGGAGCAATTTCCAAACGCCTGAAGGTACCACGTTCATCTGTACAAACAATAGTACGCAAGTATAAACACCATGGGACCACGCAGCTGTCATACCGCTCAGGAAGGAGACGCGTTCTGTTTCCTAGAGATTAACGTACTTTGGTGTGAGAAGTGCAAATCAATCCCAGAACAACAGCAAAGGACCTTGTGAAGATGCTGGAGAAAACGGGTACAAAAGTATGTAATATCCACAGTAAAACGAGTCCTATATCGACATAACCTGAAAGGCCGCTTAGCAAGGAAGAAGCCACTGTTCCAAAACCGCCATAAAAAGCCAGACTACGGTTTGCTACTGCACATGGGGATAAAGATTGTACCTTTTGGAGAAATGTCCTCTGGTCTGATGAAACAAAAATAGAACTGTTTGGCATTAATGACCATCGTTATGTTTGGAGGAAAAAGGCGGGTGCTTGCAAGCCGAAGAACACCATCCCAACTGTGAAGCACGGGGGTGGCAGCATCATTACATTTTACATTTTACGTAATTTAGTAGACGCTCTTATCCAGAGCGACTTACAGTTAGTGCATACATTATTCATGTTTTTGTTTTTTTCATACTGACCCCCGTGGGAATCGAACCCACAACCCTGGCGTTGCAAACGCCATGCTCTACCAACTGAGCTACCTCCCTGCCGGCCATTCCCTCCCCTACCCTGGACGACGCTGGGCCAATTGTGCGCCGCCCCATTGGTCTCCCGGTTGCGGCCGGCTACAGCAGAGCCTGGATTCGAACCAGGATCTTTAGTGGCACAGCTAGCACTGCGATGCAGTGCCTTAGACCACTGCGCCACTCGGGAGTTTATGCTGTGGGGGTGCTTTGCTGCAGGAGGGACTGGTGCACTTCACAAAATAGATGGCATCATGAGGAAGGAAAATGATGTGGATATATTGAAGCAACATTTCAAGACATCAGTCAGGAAGTTAAAACTTGGTTGCAAATGGGTCTTCCAAATGGACAATGACCCCAAGCATACTTCCAAAGTTATGGCAAAATGGCTTAAGGACAACAAAGTCAAGGTATTCGAGTTGCCATCACAAAGCCCTGACCTCAATCCTATAGAAAATGTGTGGGCAGAACTGAAAAAGCGTGTGCGAGCAGTGAGGCCTACAAACCTGACTCAGTTGCACCAGCTCTGTCAGGATGAATGGGCCAAAATTCACCCAACTTGTTGTGGGAAGCTTGTGGAAGGCTACCCGAAACGTTTGACCCAAGTTAAACAATTTAAAGGCAATGCTACCAAATACTAATTGAGTGTATGTAAACTTCTGACCCACTGGGAATGTGATGAAATAAATAAAAGCTTAAATAAATAATTCTCTCTACTATTATTCTGACATTTCACATTCTTAAAATAAAGTGGTGATCCTAACTGACCTAAGACAGGGAATTGTTACTAGGATTAAATGTCAGGAATTGTGAAAAACTGAGTTTAAATGTATTTGGCTAAGGTGTATGCAAACTTCCGACTTCAACTGTATATATATATATATATATATATATATATATATATATATATATATACACACACACACACAGTGGGGAAAAAAAGTATTTAGTCAGCCACCAATTGTGCAAGTTCTCCCACTTAAAAAGATGAGAGAGGCCTGTAATTTTCATCATAGGTACACGTCAACTATGACAGACAAAATGTGGATAAAAAATCCAGAAAATCACATTGTAGGATTTTTTATGAATTTATTTGCAAATTATGGTGGAAAATAAGTATTTGGTCAATAACAAAAGTTTCTCAATACTTTGTTATATACCCTTTGTTGGCAATGACACAGGTCAAACGTTCTCTGTAAGTCTTCACAAGGTTTTCACACACTGTTGCTGGTATTTTGGCCCATTCCTCCATGCAGATCTCCTCTAGAGCAGTGATGTTTTGGGGCTGTCGCTGGGCAACACAGACTTTCAACTCCCTCCAAAGATTTTCTATGGGATTGAGATCTGGAGACTGGCTAGGCCACTCCAGGACCTTGAAATGCTTCTTACGAAGCCACTCAGCATCTATACTTGTATGACTTCCATTCCAGTGTCTGAATTCCAACACAGGCACACCTCATTCTACTGAATTAGGTACTGATTAGGTGATCACATGAACCAAATCTTATTTGACGAGGAAAAGTATAAAAACCACTGCTGTGGTCATCACTATCCTCTTGCAATAGGACCAGCTGGATGGCAAAAACAGTGCTAATAGTAAAAAAACTATTGACAATGCCAAAAGTTGAAAAGGAAAGTTCAACTCTGGCAGAGGGATACAGTGAGCGTCAGATTGCGTCCATCCTTAAAATGTCAAAGACGGTGGTTCATAAGAACAAGGTCAAGCAGCAGACATTGGGGACAACAAAGCTACAGACCGCCAACTCATTTGAATGTCACTCAACAACCGTAGGATGACATCAAGTGACCTACAAAAAGAATGGCAAACGGCAGCTGGGGTGAAGTGCACGGTGAGGACGGTTTGAAACAGGCTCCTAGGGGCAGTGCTGAAGTCTTGTAAAGCTAGAAAAAAGCCCTTCATCAATGAGAAGCAAAGAAGAGCCATGCTGAGGTTTGCAAATGACCATAACGATTGGACCGTAGAGGACAATTTTCAGCTTTGCAACACCTGGTCGTCTAATGGTTAGACGGAGACCTGGAGAGGCCTACAAACCACAGTGTCTCGTACCCACTGTGACATTTGGTGGAGGGTCGGTGATGATTTGGGGGTGCTTCAGCAAGGCTGGAATCGGGCAGATTGGTCTTTGTGAAGGACGCATGAATCAAGCCACGTACAAGTTTGTCCTGGAAGAAAACTTGCTTTCTTTTGCTCTGACATTGTTCCCCAACTCTGAGAATTGGTTTTTCCAGCAGGACAATGCACCATGCCACGTCAATCAAGGTGTGGATGGAGGACCACCAGATCAAGACCCTGTCATGGCCAGCCCAATCTCCAGACCTGAACCCCATTGAAAACTTCTGGAATGTGATCAAGAGGAAGATGGATGGTCACAAGCCATCAAACAAAGCCGAGCTGCTTGAATTTTTGCGCCAGGAGTGGCATAAATCAATGTGAAAGACTGGTGGAGAGCATGCCAAGACGCATGACAGCTATGATTGAAAATCAGGGTTATTCCACCAAATATTGATTGCTGAACTCTTCCTAAGTTAAAACATTACTATTGTGTTGTTTAAAAATGAACATGAACTTATTTTCTTTGCATTATTCGAGGTCTGACAACACTGCATCTTTTTTGTTATTTTGACCAGTTGTCATTTTCTGCAAATAAATGCTCTAAATGACAATATTTTTATTTGGAATTTGGGAGAAATGTTGTCAATAGTTTATAGAATAAAACATAAATGTTATTTTTACCCAAACACATACCTATAAATAGTAAAACCAAAGAAACAGAATTTTGCAGTGGTCTCTTAATTTTATTCTGCAGCTGTATATATGTATGTATGTATGTACAGTGGGGGAAAAAAGTATTTAGTCAGCCACCAATTGTGCAGGTTCTCCCACTTAAAAAGATGAGAGGCCTGTAATTTTCATCATAGGTACACGTCAACTATGACAGACAAAATGAGATTTTTTTTCTCCAGAAAATCACATTGTAGGATTTTTAATGAATTTATTTGCAAATTATGGTGGAATATAAGTATTTGGTCAATAACAAAAGTTTCTCAATACTTTGTTATATACCTTTTGTTGGCAATGACACAGGTCAAACATTTTCTGTAAGTCTTCACAAGGTTTTCACACACTGTTGCTGGTATTTTGGCCCATTCCTCCATGCAGATCTCCTCTAGAGCAGTGATGTTTTGGGGCTGTCGCTGGGCAACACAGACTTTCAACTCCCTCCAAAGATTTTCTATGGGGTTGAGATCTGGAGACTGGCTAGGCCACTCCAGGACCTTGAAATGCTTCTTACGAAGCCACTCCTTCGTTGCCCGGGCGGTGTGTTTGGGATCATTGTCATGCTGAAAGACCCAGCCACGTTTCATCTTCAATGCCCTTGCTGATGGAAGGAGGTTTTCACTCAAAATCTCACGATATATGGCCCCATTCATTCTTTCCTTTACACGGATCAGTCGTCCTGGTCCCTTTGCAGAAAAACAGCCCCAAAGCATGATGTTTCCACCCCCATGCTTCACAGTAGGTATGGTGTTCTTTGGATGCAACTCAGCATTCTTTGTCCTCCAAACACGACGAGTTGAGTTTTTACCAAAAAGTTCTATTTTGGTTTCATCTGACCATATGACATTCTCCCAATCCTCTTCTGGATCATCCAAATGCACTCTAGCAAACTTCAGACGGGCCTGGACATGTACTGGCTTAAGCAGGGGGACACGTCTTGCACTGCAGGATTTGAGTCCCTGGCGGCGTAGTGTGTTACTGATGGTAGGCTTTGTTACTTTGGTCCCAGCTCTCTGCAGGTCATTCACTAGGTCCCCCCGTGTGGTTCTGGGATTTTTGTGATCATTTTGACCCCACAGGGTGAGATCTTGCGTGGAGCCCCAGATCGAGGGAGATTATCAGTGGTCTTGTATGTCTTCCATTTCGTAATAATTGCTCCCACAGTTGATTTCTTCAAACCAAGCTGCTTACCTATTGCAGATTCAGTCTTCCCAGCCTGGTGCAGGTCTACAATTTTGTTTCTGGTGTCCTTTGACAGCTCTTTGGTCTTGGCCATAGTGGAGTTTGGAGTGTGACTGTTTGAGGTTGTGGACAGGTGTCTTTTATACTGATAACAAGTTCAAACAGGTGCCATTAATACAGGTAACGAGTGGAGGACAGAGGAGCCTCTTAAAGAAGAAGTTACAGGTCTGTGAGAGCCAGAAATCTTGCTTGTTTGTAGGTGACCAAATACTTATTTTCCACCATAATTTGCAAATAAATTCATTAAAAATCCTACAATGTGATTTTCTGGATTTTTTTTCCTCAATTTGTCTGTCATAGTTGACGTGTACCTATGATGATAATTACAGGCCTCTCTCATCTTTTTAAGTGGGAGAACTTGCACAATTGGTGGCTGACTAAATACTTTTTTTCCCCACTGTATGTGTGTGTATATATATATATATATATATATATATATATAAAGATGAGAGGCCTGTAAGAAACAAAATTGTAGACCTGCACCAGGCTGGGAAGACTGAATCTGCAATAGGTAAGCAGCTTGGTTTTAAGAAATCAACTGTGGGAGCAATTATTAGGAAATGGAAGACATACAAGACCACTGATAATCTGCCTCGATCTGGGGCTCCACGCAAGATCTCACCCCGTGGGGTCAAAATGATCACAAGAACGGTGAGCAAAAATCCCAGAACCACACGGGGGGACCTAGTGAATGACTTATTGACCTAGTGAAATACTTATACCTAGTGAAATACTTATTTTCCACCATAATTTGCAAATAAATTCATAAAAAATCCTACAATGTGATTTTCTGGATATTTTTTTCTCACTTTGTCTGTCATAGTTGACGTGTACCTATGATGAAAATTACAGGCCTCTCTCATCTTTTTAAGTGGGAGAACTTGCACAATTGGTGGCTGACTAAATACTTTTTTCCCCCACTGTATATATATATATATATATATACACACACACACACACACACACACACATATATATTTATATTTGCGAGAAAAAAAACATGGGGGATTGGAGGTGATGCAGACAATTACATTGATGGAAGTTACAATCTATCTGAAATATTAAAGCTGATCTACCCCCTAAAAAAATAATAAAATATATATTTTTAAATGATATGTTGGATTCATGTCTCCAACTCAATCAAAAATAAAAGTTAAAGAATGGGATTAAGCCAGTGGCTCAGATGGAACAATACAAGTGTCAATGGGTGCTGAAGGTGGGTGTGGTGTATGAATCAGGCGCAGGACGCAGAGGCTCAGTCCAAAAGACTTTAGTGCAATATTCACGAAAAGAAATAAGCACAATAAGCCCGAAGGCGAATACACGGCGCACACAGGCGTCAAATAAACGGCGCACTAACATGTGCAAAAAGAACCTCTCCAAAACACTGGAGGGAAATAGGCAGCTCCAACACGAAACAGAAGAGCAATCACACACAAAGACAAACACAACCAACGAGAACTAAATAGGACACTAACGAGGACTAACAAGACACAGGTGTACAACATCAAGACAAAACCAAACGAACATGAAACATAGATCGGTGGCAGCTAGTACTCCGGGGACGACGACCGCCGAAGCCTGCCCGAACCAGGAGGAGGAGCAGCCTCGGCCGAAACCGTGACAGTACCCCCCCCTTGACGCCCGGCCTCGGGGACGACCAGGAGGACGCGGAGCAGGGCGCGCGGGATGGTCCCGGTGGAACTCCGACAGGAGAGATGGGTCTAGGATGTCCCTCCGCGGCACCCAGCACCGCTCCTCCGGGCCGTACCCCTCCCACTCCACGAGATACTGGAGACCCCCCATCCGGCGTCTGGAGTCCAAGATGGACCGAACGGTGTACGCCGGAGCCCCCTCGATGTCCAGTGGGGGCGGAGGAGTCTCTCCTATCTCATTGTCCTGGAGTGGACCAGCTACCACCGGCCTGAGAAGAGACACATGGAACGAGGGGTTAATATTCTTATACTCAACAGGTAGATGTAACCTATAACACACCTCGTTCACTCTTCTCAGGACTTTAAAGGGCCCCACAAACCGCCGACCCAGCTTCCGGCAGGGCAGGCGGAGGGGTAGGTTTCTGGTAGAGAGCCAGACTCGATCTCCGGGTGCGTACACCGGCCCCTCACTGCGGTGGAAATCGGCGCTCGCCTTGTGACGAAGGACGGCCCGCTGCAGGTGGACGTGGGCAGCGTTCCACGTCTCTTCCGAGCGCCTCATCCAATCATCCACCGCAGGGGCCTCGATCTGGCTCTGCTGCCACGGTGCCAGAACCGGCTGGTAACCTAATACACATTGGAAGGGGGTTAGGTTGGTAGAGGAGTGGCGGAGAGAGTTCTGGGCCATCTCGGCCCAGGGAAGGTACCTTGACCACTCCTCAGGCCGGTCCTGGCAATACGACCTCAGAAACCTACCCACATCCTGGTTGACACGTTCTACCTGCCCGTTACTCTCCGGGTGGTACCCTGAGGTAAGGCTAACCGAGACCCCCAAACGCTCCATGAACGCTCTCCAAACACGGGAGGTAAACTGGGGGCCTCGATCAGACACTATATCCTCGGGCACCCCGTAATGCCGGAAGACGTGGGTAAATAGGGCCTCAGCGGTCTGTAGGGCAGTAGGAAGACCCGACATAGGGAGAAGACGACAGGCCTTAGAGAACCGGTCCACAACGACCAGGATGGTGGTATTCCCCTGAGAGAGGGGAAGGTCTGTCACAAAATCCACCGAGAGGTGGGACCATGGTCGTTGTGGAACGGGCAGGGGTTGTAACTTACCCCTGGGCAGATGTCGGGGCGCCTTACACTGGGCGCACACCGAGCAGGAGGAGACATAAACCCTCACATCCCTAGCCAAAGTAGGCCACCAGTATTTAGTGCTAAGGCAATGCACTGTCCGGCCAATACCCGGATGTCCAGAGGAGGGGGACGTGTGAGCCCAGTAAATGAGTCGATCCCGAATCTCGAGCGGAACGTACTTCCGACCCTCAGGACACTGTGGAGGGCTGGGGTCGGTACGCAACGCTCGCTCGATTTCGGCATCGACCTCCCATACCACCGGTGCCACAAGGCAAGACTCCGGTAGTATGGGAGTAGGCTCAACGGACCTCTCCTCCGTGTCATACCGCCGGGACAGCGCATCTGCCTTACCATTCTGGGACCCAGGGATGTACGTGATTTTAAATACGAACCTGGTGAGAAACATACTCCATCGAGCCTGGCGAGGGTTCAGTCTCCTCGCTGCCCGGATGTACTCCATGTTCCGATGGTCAGTCAAAATGAGGAAAGGGTGTTGAGCCCCCTCAAGCCAATGCCTCCACACCTTAAGGGCTTGAACTACAGCTAACAGCTCCCTGTCCCCAACGTCATAGTTACGCTCCGCCGGGCTGAGCTTCTTAGAATAAAAAGCACAGGGGCGGAGTTTAGGTGGCGTGCCAGACCGTTGAGAGAGAACGGCCCCTATACCTGCCTCAGACGCGTCCACCTCAACCTGAAAGGGTAATGCGGGATCCGGATGCGCCAGCACCGGAGCCGACGTAAACAGGTCCTTCAGTCTCCCAAAGGCCCTGTCCGCATCAGCTGACCACTGCAGGCGCACCGGACCCCCTTTCAGAAGGGACGTGATGGGAGCTGCCACCTGTCCAAAACCCCGGATAAACCTCCGGTAGTAATTCACAAAGCCCAAGAACTGCTGCACCTCTTTTACAGTAGTTGGGGTTTGCCAATTACGCACAGCGGACACACGATCCACCTCCATTCTCACCCCTGACGCGGACAACCGATAACCCAAAAAGGAGACCGACTCCTGGAAAAACAGACATTTCTCTGCCTTGACATATAGGTCGTGCTCCAACAGCCTCCTCAATACACGACGCACCAGGGTTACATGCTCGGCTCGGGTAAACGAGTACACCAGAATATCATCAATGTACACGACCACCCCTTGTCCCTGCATATCCCGGAAAATGTCATCTACGAAGGATTGGAAGACTGATGGAGCATTCATCAACCTATATGGCATGACCAGATACTCGAAATGACCTGACGTGGTACTAAACGCTGTCTTCCATTCGTCGCCCTCCCTTATGCGCACCAAGTTATACGCGCTCCTGAGATCCAATTTTGTGAAAAACCGCGCTCCATGCAATGACTCTGTCATGGTCGCAATCAAAGGGAGTGGATAACTGTATTTCACAGTAATCTGATTGAGACCACGGTAATCAATGCACGGGCGCAACCCTCCATCTTTCTTCTTCACAAAAAAGAAGCTCTAGGAGGCGGGAGAAGTGGAGGGCCGAATGTATCCCTGTCTCAAAGATTCGGCTATGTAAGTCTCCATAGCTTTTCTCTCCTCTTGAGACAAAGGATACACATGGCTCCGTGGGAGCGCTGCTCCTGCCTGGAGATCAATCGCACAATCCCCCTGTCTATGAGGAGGCAACTGTGTCGCCCTAGTTTTACTAAACACGAGAGCTAAATCCCCATATTCAGGCGGAATGTGCAGTGCGGGCACTTGGTTTGGACTTTCCACCGAAGTCGCCCCCACGGAAACACCCAGACATCGCCCCTCGCACTGAGCAGACCACCCATCGAGAGCCCTCTGTTGCCACGAAATAGCAGGGTTATGGGTGCTTAACCAGGGAATTCCCAGCACCACCGGGTACGCAGGAGAGTCGATCAGATACAGCTGTATAGTCTCTTCATGACCCCCCTGCGCGCACATCCTAAGTGGCGCTGTGATCTCCCTAATCAGCCCGACCCCAACGGGCGGCTATCTAAGGCATGAACGGGAAAAGGGTTTTCAACAGGTAGGAGAGGGATCCCTAAATCTAAACAAAACTTCCGATCAACAAAATTCCCAGCTGCGCCTGAATCTACTAGCGCCTTATGCTGGGAATGAGGTGCAACCTGTGGAAAACAAACAGCTATACAAAAGTGCGCAACAGAAAGCTCTGGGTAAGTGGGACGTCTACTCACCTGGGAGGCCCCCCCAGTGCGTGGCCTGTTGTCTTCTCCCCCGGAGAACCCTCCCCAGCACCTGGCCGCAGTGTGCCCTCCACGACCGCACTTGGTGCAGGAGACAGGCCCCCTCGGGCTCCTCCTCCTCCTTTCTCTAGCGCCGGCACCCCCGAGCTCCATAGGGCTCGGCTCGGAGGTGCCGGAGTGCGGAATGGAAGGACCCCCCTCGGGACGTCCATGGGTGGCCAGCAGGGTGTCCAGACGGATGGACATATCGACCAACTGGTCGAAGGTAAGATGGGTATCCCTGCAGGCCAACTCACGTTGAACGTCCTCCCGTAGGCTACATCGAAAATGGTCGATGAGGGCCCGTTCATTCCACCCTGCGTCCGCCGCTAGAGTCCGGAACTCTAAAGCAAACGCCTGTGCGCTCCTCCTCCCCTGTCTCAGGTGGACTAGACGCTCCCCCGCCGCTTTGCCCTCAGGTGGATGGTCGAACACGGCCTTGAAGCGACGGGAGAACTCGGCGTAGGAGATGGTGTTGGCGTCCATCTTCCTCCACTCGGCGTTAGCCCACTCCAACGCCTTGTCCGTGAGACAGGAGATGAGGGCGGAAACGCTCTCGTGTCCCGAGGGCACCGGGTGTACAGTGGCCAGGTAGAGCTCCACCTGCAGGAGGAACCCCTGACACCCGGCAGCTGTTCCGTCATACGCCCTCGGGAGCGAGAGCCGAATCCCCCTGGGTTCCGAACCTGGGACTGGTGGACCGGCCGATGGGGTGGGCAGGGTAGGTGGAGGTGTGGGTACCCTGCTGGCCTCCCATCGGTGCAAGGTGTTGATTACGTCCTGTAGAGCGGTCCCCAGTTGTCTTATCTGGTCATCTTGCCCACGGATATGCTCCTCGAGCGACTCAGGCGTAACTGCCGATCCTGCTGATTCCATTATGGTGTGTGATTCTGTCAATGGGTGCTGAAGGTGGGTGTGGTGTATGAATCAGGCGCAGGACGCAGAGGCTCAGTCCAAAAGACTTTAGTGCAATATTCACGAAAAGAAATAAGCACAATAAGCCCGAAGGCGAATACACGGCGCACACAGGCGTCAAATAAACGGTGCACTAACATGTGCAAAAAGAACCTCTCCAAAACACTGGAGGGAAATAGGTAGCTCCAACACGAAACAGAAGAGCAATCACACACAAAGACAAACACAACCAACGAGAACTAAATAGGACACTAACGAGGACTAACAAGACACAGGTGTACAACATCAAGACAAAACCAAACGAACATGAAACATAGATCGGTGGCAGCTAGTACTCCGGGGACGACAACCGCCGAAGCCTGCCCGAACCAGGAGGAGGAGCAGCCTCGGCCGAAACCGTGACAACAAGCTGTAGATATCTCCTTTTATATATTGATATTCGGTTGCGTTGTCAACCAAACACAATTCAATATTTAATTTTGTAATACAGTAAATAGCCTAAACTTAAGGCTAACACATCCATGGCCACATTTTGAGTTTACTGTAAATATAAATGTCTTCTTACGTAATCATATAAAGCGTGCACGTTCAAGATAGCATGCATAGGTCGTCGTAGGTCTGTGGAGATCTTCACAATTGTTGTAATAATCTGTACAGAATCTCGACCGGCATTGATCACATGCACCATGTACTTTTAATGTTATCTCAACTGCAATCCAGGTCATGTGGTTCTGCTATTAGATGAAGCACAGTGATAAAACATTAATCTGACATTTTATTCCAATTTGAATTTTGCTGAAATTGTTTTTCCATTGGAATTTGGTTGTGCTTTTAGTTTGTTGAAAGCATAGTGATAACACATTGGAAATTCAACTAACTTTTGAGTGGGTAAATTAATATAGGTTGTAATCTCATTGATCAACGTCTAAACCTAATATTACCCAATTATCCACGTTGAAATGAGGTGATGTGCCCAGTGGGATGTGAATGAATATGTGAAAGCAAGGACCAACCAATGCTTTCATCTATCTGTGATCCCTTAAAGCCACAATCAGGAGTCTGTGTTTCAGCCCAACTGCAGCCTCGCCACTTGGTTTGGAACAGAACAAGCTACATTGTCAGGGAGGGATTTAGGAGGGATGCATTTTTAAGTCAATTTATACTGTGCCAATGGGGATGAGTGAGGGTGAGTGACTAGCCAGATATGGCATTTACAGCCATTACTAACAGAAGGATAGTGTGAGAAGCTTAACGTGAGAAGGTCATCTGCCAGGTCCTCACTATATGAGTGACATAATCCTCGAATTTATGACTGGTTAATTGGAATTGGGACCTAGGAAAGTGGCTACATGCGTAGGGAAAAATATAAATTGGTGTGAATCCCAACCACATTAGTCTCTGGTATGGTTTGATTACTTTTTGTGGATTTTAAAACTCAATGCGTAACAATTTAAATTAAAATGTAACTAGGTTTCTACCTTATCAGAATTGTAAAAAGCACAAACTTTCTATCTTGTTTCTGCATATTTTCATATCACTCAGATTCCCGCTCTGCGTCCAGTGATAAAGTCCAATGCAGATTATCTTACCAGGTGTTGTTATTTCCACTCCAAAAGACAAAGTTAAAGAATCCCATCAACCATTGGCTGCGATGCCCATGGGTCCCTAGATACCATTATGCACATCCCATACACTCTCTCTCTGACCTGAGTTAAGATGGCATGTTACAGATAGAGATACCACACAGCTTACTAAATATGTACTCATAGGACCTCAGGACAAAAATAGAATTGTTATTGAAACTAATAAACAAATGACATTTTCACTTCACAGCAGGAGTCTTTAGAGTCTAGACTAGATATTCTAATATATTTTAGATTATAAACTAGGTGTT
The DNA here is from genome assembly GCF_964263955.1 of Coregonus lavaretus. Classification (NCBI taxonomy): domain Eukaryota; kingdom Metazoa; phylum Chordata; class Actinopteri; order Salmoniformes; family Salmonidae; genus Coregonus; species Coregonus lavaretus. The sequence goes on from NC_139997.1 coordinate 27,646,438, forward strand.
TAATATCCACCCAGATCTGAAATGCTCAGCTAATACAACTTTCCCTTCCTCTATTTTCGAGGAACTTGAGAAGGAATATTGAGCCATTTTCTCCCAAAAAATCAGCAGAGCACATCCGACATCTCAACATTTAATGAACGTTGTGCCAAACCTGAGAGAGTATATGGGGGCCCTTAATAGGGGCCCTAAGGGACATTGAGCACATGCCTATCTAACTTCACTAGTTAGTGTGGAGAAATCCAAAGGGCCCCACGCTTTACAAACCATGGACATGCTCCTTGGGGCGAGTCCAATTTGGCATCAGTGACTTCTGCCCTTAAATTTCCTGCACATTTCTAGTGCTGTTTCTGTAATATTTTCAGTGACATTTCTGCCAATGACAGTGAGTCAGAGGACATTTTCTAGGTTCTTTAATGGTCATTCATATGGCAGTCCATCATTACCTATACAGTTGTGGTTGGGAAAAAGAGAATTAATTTATGTTATTGAGCAGATGATTTTCATGCCTGCAGCACAGTTGGTGTGTGTGTGTGTGTGTATTGAGAGGAGAAACATGATCGCTCCTGACCAGCGCCCCCTCTCTTATACAACGTTATGCAGAGACAGGAAGTAACTGTAAGTGGCTCAGACCTCTGACACCACTCCACCCACACACAGAAAAGCAGCTGGCCAAACACACACACACACACACACACACACACACAACATAAATGCCCATACAAATAAGTGAGCATAACCAAACACGCATGCAATTTCACTAAGCAAACTAAAACTCCCTCACACACACACAAAACACGTTTTGCACAGAGGGCAGAATTAAACACAATCATAAACATAAGGTAACTGCATCACCTAAACACACAGAGAAATAGAACAGATTATATCAGCGGAAATTTTCAACAGCATCCAATTAGATACATGGCCAATGTGGCTTTGAGGCAAATCCAAAATCCAATTCATGAATGTAACTTAGGCAAACATTGGCCTGAATGAAACAAAAACATTCCACTCAGATCAAGACGACAAGGCTTTGACCAACATCAATGGCAAAGCATACCAAACATGTATTGACTGGTAGATGAAGTTATCATGCATAATATAACAGCATAGATATGGAATGTTATGGCTTAACTGTCTCTCATATCATATCATCATGACTCTTACATTTTTGTGTCCCAAAGATAGGAGTTATGAAAAACATAGGGAAGGAGGGGAATTTTGGACATTCATAGAATTGAAGTGAGTCAATCAGAATGTAGCAACTGAAGTGGAATATCTGGAGTGGGGGTTGAACCAGCGATTCTTAATTCAAAACACAACCACACTACCTCCTGTGCCATAAAGACCCAGACCTCTTGGATATCTATGGAATAGGTGCTCTGTTCACAGTGCATTTTAGGTGGTGTTATTTAACCAAGAAAACAGAATGTTTCATGTTCTGCATAAATTCTGTTTTGCATCCTGCCAGAACTTTAAAACATCAGTCCAAAATGAACCACGTTTTAAGGCATAATGAAGCCTTCATAAACCCTTAATAAATCCTATATGCCTCAGAAAGCATTCATAATGGAAAATGTTTGCCACATTTTCACACTTTATTTGAGTTTTCTGTTTATAAATGATTCATGAAGCATTTAGACCATGTAGTGCTTATGAAGACTTTTTAAATAGGCCTATAGCCTTTATAAGTAGTGTGACAACGACTGACGTAGCCTATGTAGCGTCATGGATGGATGATGCATAGACCAACACCGATGAGTTCATAGTAAATTCAACGTTTCACATTCAGTTGACTTTCATATATATATATATATATATATATTTTTAACTCGGCTATATGATTTTTTCTGTCACATGTCCCACAGTTGAACCCTTGAGAGATTCATAATAATGCGGTAATAGACGCTTCAGAGCAAGTTAATATGGGGAAAACACGCAATATGAGCGGCACTTCAAAAGCAATACATAAATCAATTGCATTTCCATCGTGAGCTCGAGGAAAAAAGACGCATATTTAATCAAAATTAAATGTCACGTTTTAATCGGTAAAGTAATTACTACCTATAGTATAGGTTATACCGTTAATTAACTCAGATGGGTAATTTTAATTAGGTCTATCAATGAACGCTTACCTTATCATCGGCAGTATACTCGCAGCATTGTCTGTCTTTGTCCTCTTATTTAACCCATTAAGACAGGTTAGGAAATGGCTTATCAGTCACAAAAATATAATTTCTATGGAAGCCTATAGCTACTTCAACGTGTCCCCATTCCATCAAAAGTGAACAGACACTAGCGCGCGCCTCGCAGCGTGGGTAGTCTGATCAATGCCGCCTTGTTTAAAGGTCCAATGCAGCAATTTTTAAATCTCAATATCAAATCATTTCTGGGTAACACTTAAGTACCTTACTGTGATTGTTTTAAATTAAAATGGTCAAAAAGAAACAAAAATATATTCTTAGCAAGAGCAATTTCTCAAGCAAGAATTTTGCTAGGATTGTCTGGGAGTGGACTGAGTGGGGAGGGGAAAACTGAAAACTAGCTGTTATTGGCAGAGAGTTTTCGAACTCTCTTTCTTATTGGTCTATTGACTAATTTACCACCTAGTGATGTCACCAGGCAGTCCAAAACTCCATCCCACCAAAACAGGCTGACATTTCAGGCGGTCTTTTCAAACAGCTCTTACACTAAAAGGGCATTATCATCATTTTCACAATATTATTCCAACCTCATAGTGTGGAAATATATATAAAACACTGTAAAATCACATTTTTGACTGCACTGGCCCATTAAAGGAGACAATATGTGGTTTTGGCTCTATTCTACATAGCTCAACAAAACCAGAGTTTTAGCCCACTTCCTACTTCCACACAAAAATATACACAAAAATTATTACAGATTGTATGTAAGTATTTGAAACCCCTTACATTACATTATGAGAAAATTCCTTAGCCTACATGTAGCCTCTATTAGACAGAGCCTACTTACACGTTTTGGTAAACACAAAGGAAGACCACTTACACTAGTCTTACATTAGGCACTGTTTCAACTCATAACTCTATTACATTGTCTATAGGCCTTTTCACACTGCTCAATTGATGTAGGATAAAACAGATTATTGGCATGACAAAGGAATGTCATGTGAAAGAATGCCACAAGTTGTTAGGTTATTAGCTCTCTAATGGCCTCAGAGACTTTGGGGAAAAAGTATTATTAAACACATATGCACACACACACACACACACACACACACACACACACACACACACATGAATCACAGACACACAGTGACTGGGGAAGCAAGCCTTCTTACCGTTGGATAAACAGCGTCCCATTCCATGAGTAGTGTGTTGGGGTGTAGAGGGCAGGGGAGGGGAGCGGGTCATTTAGCCTCTCAGAGAAGGATGCTTCTCTGTCTCACTGGGTCAGCACCGCTTCCTGTTTTAATGTCACAATGACTTCCGTGAGCTTTGGGCTGTTCAACAAAGTTGAGCACAGCCTCATACTCTGTGCTCTCCACAGAGCAATAGATTGCGTTAATGACCTCAGAGCTGAACCTCAGTAATAGGGTAGACATTCATTGGACACTAAACAGTGCTGCACATCGAACAGCAACGCTCAGTCAGCAGTGACACCAATTCCACTGGCTATTTTTATCCACGCGAGGCAGAAAAATCATATCACATATTACTCAAGGAATAGAGACCTGCAAAACAGCAGAAAACAGGGAAGAACATTGGGGTATAGAGCAAGGACCTCTGCTAAGATCATATGGTACTCAAAACAAGTCTTTCATTCAAAGATGGTAAAATAAGACAATTAATTGCTGAGATCTATTTGGTCTATTTGGATGAGAACCAGCAGCCAAATGAATGTCCCTTCATTGGATAATGAAGGACCACTTGATTTGACTTGAGCATCAATCTGGTGAACTGAAAGGGAATGTGGACTGTTGAGGGTCTGACAAGGCAGCAAGCCTCCAGTCATGTTTTCTCAACGATTCTAATCTAAACTGTGGAGCATGGTTGTGACAGGTATGGCAGACAGCAAAGGTTGTATGCTCAAGAGCCCAGACTGACATGGAGTGATAACGCCACCAGTGGACTGACACACAATGAAGGAAGAAAGAAATAAAGAAAGAAGAGTGGAGGAAGGGAAGAAGGAAGTCACAGAGACTAAGGGAGAGGTGGGGGCCTGAGAGCAAAGGCCCTATCGGAGCTGAGATCTCCCCCTGCCTCAAGCACAGCCTGACATTCGCCAAGGCAGGTAACACAGTCCACAGTACACAGAACCCTGTCTCAACACAATCTCAACATTGTCCAATCTGCCCTTTGGCATCATCGGCAGCATCTGGACTCAATCGATCCGCCCACCATACAGCTTACCCTTAAACAGCACATCAAGACTAATGTTATATCCATTCCCTCACTTATTTTGTAACTAACAAACATTCACAGCACTGTAGTAAAAGATTAGAGAAGAAACCCATCGGAACCAAGACTGCAGTGGGTGTTTCCTATGTAGCTACATGAAATCTTCAACTTCTATTTTTATAGAGCGCCAATGTGTTGAAGTCAACATGTTTTGTGAAAGGTCCCTGTAAAACAAGTCAATAAGCAGTTTAGGAGATCCAAATCACAGAACAGCCCAGCCCCCCAACTTCAGCCATGTTATCAGCATCAAGCATGCTTTGCCAGTTGGGCAGAATAATTACTCCAAGCTGTCTTCACTTACGGGCACAGGAACACCACATGAGAAGGTTCAGTGCAGAGGCAGACATGCACCCACGCACACGTACAAACACCCGCACACACACACACACACACTCCAGCCCCCAGCCACAAAGGCTTTGAAGTTGAATGTTGCTATGATAATAACTTACTTCCCATATGCCAATCTTGTGTTATTAGCTGCATGGCTGTCATTATGTGGCCTGCCTGTGAGATCGACCTGGCATACTAGGCTGGGTATCATTAACCCTTTGTGTTGCCTTGCAAATGTGTGTCCACACACCAGATGCAGGTCCGTCTCCATCTGGTATCTGAGAGGAGAGGACTGCTGATGGTGAAGTCATAAAGAAGTCAACAGTACATACAGTAGGCTACATTGAGGCCTGCCATTGTGCAGCCCCATCTTCACGCACCACCCATCATTGTTTGATTAGACATGGCTACAACACCGTAACGGGAATGAGGTTGATTGGGTGGCCTTTGTCACATGATGTGGCTGTAGCCAAACTGCCTTGACGAGGAATCAGGGTGGTGTGTTCTAAAGACATCATATGGCATCATTAGTGAGGTGAGTTCTCACTTCTCAGCATGGCATTTTCACATTGTACTGTTCCCATGGAAACACCAAAGTACGCTCAAAAGGGCATGCTGTGACCAAGTGCATGTATGCTGGGAAGCAGAGGAGATGCTATGAATCCTGGCAACAGAAAATAAGAGGATTGTCATGTTATAATTGAATTGGAAGAATTTGAACATCAATACAATACAATATGTACTTCAGAAAACCCGGGTGCAACGAACCGAATAGGTAAGGATTGCCATGTTGCAATTGAATTGGAACCCATTGACCGTATAAGAAAACAATCAAATCTGCACCTCGGAAAACACTATTGCAACAAACAGAGATGGTGAGCGTTGGAGAACATATGACAGACCACTGAATGAAAGAGAAACTCCCATAAAGCCCTACAGTGCATTCGGAAAGTATTCAGACCCAGGGACGGCCTGTTCAATAGGGCGATATGGGCGACGCACTGCCAAACGGGAAAAGGAAGGGATTTTTTTCTAATCAATTATATCACGGCAACAGTAGTTATCAGTGTTCTAATCTGATCTGACTGCCACTAAATGTCAAATCAGGCTAAAGTCGTGCTTCAAATGGCCCCGCCCGTTTTTGGGGCGATTTCAGTCAGGTTGAAAATCGCCCAGAAGTCTCTCATAGCCTGTCATGTAAAATCTATTTTTTTCAAATTTCAAAGCTTTCAATACATTCTCTATGGGTGTCTGTGGGCTTGCACTTACGCGCTTTCGTCATACGTGACGTAACCATGAACGTAACTAAGAAAATAGCGGCTAGCAGCGTCTCTGTTGCGACCTGCAGTGTGGCGTTATTTTATGTTTTTAATTTGTAGACTTAGTTTACAAACATTCTGCCAACCATGGATTTCCAGTGGTGGGTTTTGGACTGATCTTGTTGATCGTGTACATACCCGCTACGAACGGACTAAATAATGAAAACGCTGCTGGCAGCGGAATCCAATACAGCTGGGAGACTTGGCTGGATGACAGAGTCCCGGACAGAGAAGTGGAGCCGGCCGGCTTCACCCTGGTCAGAGCGGACCGCGATCCTGGTAAGAGAGCGACTCTGTACCCCCGACATTGAACTGCTTTCTGTGTCACTGCGACCTTACTATCTGCCCCGTGAGTTCCCCCAATTGTTTGTTACCGTTGTGTACTGTTGATAATCACAAGTTTACTGGAGAACTGAGACCAAGTAGAGACTTTGGACAGGGTGGATATGGTATAATAAAGGCAGTTTATTCAGAGGTAAAGATATCTGGAATCGCGTGCACGGACCCGTTCGTCAAACTCTTAGGGAGCTATCTGAAGAGAGCCCCGAAAACATTGTGTGCAGACATTTTATACAATAAATGATGTAGGTTGAATCTAGTAGTTCTGATCTTCTGATTGGTCCTGATGAGTTGGGCGAGGTCCCCTCCACTGTTGCATTGGCTCTGAGTCGGGTTCTCTGTCTTCAAATGTTCAGCCTAAAGAGAGGGGATTTGTGTGTGTGTGTGTGTTTAACAGTGATGATGTGTGTGTGTGTGTGTGTTATCAGTGATGATGTGTGTGTGTGTGTGTGTGTGTGTGTGTGTGTGTGTGTGTGTGTGTGTGTCCTCAGAGCAAGAACTCGTGAGTTGGAAGAACTGAGAGACCTATGGCGTGGGTGTTGTCCTTGGCCACCTGCTGACAAGGCTGACAAGATAGGACTCTTTTGTCCATTGTTATAGGATAGGAACAGCATTGATTGAAAACAAACGCCCAACACAAAATGGGTCATGCACAAGATTTTAGTCAGACCAAGCTATAACATTATATATTTACTACGACAGTACATTCAACCAAAAGCTAATATAACAAAGGCATCAGAGATTATTTATAATCTGTCACAGAAACTGGAATCCATCTCCCCAGATCAGTCAATAAATGCTTCTGGTATTGACTTATATGCTGCCCCTGTCTTCATGTTGTTGCTGGACATATCTTTTTTAAAATGTGTGTAGGTCACCTAAATCATCAGAAAAATTGCCCCTCCTGAGAATTTTTTCAGGAGCCGCCACTGTTCAGACCCCTTGACTTTTTCCACATTTTGTTACGTTACAGCCTTATTCTAAAATTGATTAAATAAATACAAATTATCATCAATCTACACACAATACCCCATAATGACAAAGCAAAAACTGGTTTTTAGAAATGTTTGCAAATGTATTACAAATTAAAAACAGAAATACCTTATTTACATAAGTATTCAGACACTTTGCTATGAGACTTGAAATTGAACTCAGGTGCATCCTGTTTCCATTGATCATCCTTGAGATGTTTCTACAACTTGATTGGAGTCCACCTGTGGTAAATTCAATTGATTGGACATTATTTGGAAAGGCACAAACCTGTCTATTGAAGGTCCCACAGTTGACAATGCATGTCAGAGCAAAAACCAAGCTATGCTGTCCAAGGAATTGTCCGTAGAACTCCGAGACAGGATTCTGTCAATTTCTGCAGCATTGAAGGTCCCCAAGAACACAGTGGCCGCCATCATTCTTAAATGGAAGAAGTTTGGAACCACCAAGACTCTTCCTAGGGCTGGCCGCCCGGCCAAACTGAGCAATCAGGGGAGAAGGGCCTTGGTCAGGGAGGTGACCAAGAACCGATGGTCACTCTGACAGAGCTCCAGAGTTCCTCTGTGGAGATGAGAGAAGCTTCCAGAAGGACAAACATCTCTGCAGCACTCCACAATCAGGCCTTTATGGTAGTGGTCAGACGGAAGCCACTCCTCAGTAAAAGGCACATGACAGCCCGCTTGGAGTTTGCCAAAAGGCACCTAAAGACACAGACCATGAGAAACAAGATTCTCTGGTCTGATGAAGCCAAGACGGAACTCTTTGGCCTGAATGCCATGCGTCACGTCTGGAGGATACCTGGCACCATCCCTACGGTGAAGCATGGTGGTGGCAGCATCATGCTGTGGGGATGTTTTTCAGCGGCAGGGACTGGGAGACTAGTCAGGATCGAGGGAAAGATGAACGGAGCAAAGTAAAATGTCTCAAAACCTGATTTTTGCTTTGTCATTATGGGGTATTGGGTGTAGATTGATGAGGGAAAAAAACAATTTAATCCATTTTAGAATAAGGCTGTAACATAACAAAATGTGCAAAAATTGAAGGTCTGAATACTTTCCGAATGCACTGTATCTACTGTAGATGCTCTATATATAGATCCTTGATTTACCCTCAAACATGTGTGACTGTAATGCAGACATGGTCAGATATTAAACAGCACAAGTAATCAAATCTGAGTGATATCCTCAGAAGTATTCAACAGAGATTAATATCAATGTAACAAATGTATCAATGTCATGCAGAGGCTAAACAGAAAGTTGACCCTGGACTTTTTTGTCTGTAATTGCCTGGGGAGCTAGTGGGGCCAATATGAGGAAAGCTGCTATTTTTATCTCTTATGGGAAAATTGTGGGAGCTTTATTTGTTTGTTGATACTAATCCAAATATGTTCAGGATTCTGTCAAATAAATCAGCTCTTAGTCCAATTTGAACAAATAACCATGACAAGATATTACAAGATATACGGCCTCAAAAGATTAAAACATATTTAACATACAATGGAACATATTTTAAGAGTTCCATTGTGGTATCTTGGCTCTAGAAGTTGACCTTCAGATTATGAGGCAAAAGGAGAACAACTAGGTCTATCTGAACTTTCTCTTCATTAGTGGACCTTTACATTGGCAGCTCTCAACTGTACAACCGGTGGGAGACAAGGCAAAGTGAATGCATCATATATTTATTAAAATAATTGTACAACTGTGTGACAGTAACTAGGTTTCCATCCAACCATTTCATGCTGATGAATTACCTGACGCATGAAAAAAAAGTCACGACGATGGGAACATGAAATGCCTGTACAATTTTATAAATACCGACCGGCAATTTGTTCGTTCAACATGGTGGGTGATTTTTGAGTCTGTACAATTAATTATAAAAGAAATGTCGATGGAAACGCCTTTATGATATAATAACCATCATGTCGAAGTAAACTTGGTGTCACGCGATATGTTGTGTGGTCCTCCCACTACGACTCGGGAAAGCATGCAGTTTATTAGGCGGTGGTGAGTGTGCAAGGGGATGAGCTTGATGCTCCTTTCCAATAAATATCGAGGGTCTTATTCTGGTGACAAATATTCTGGTGACAAATAATATCGCTCTTATCCATAATAATCTCATAATATAGGTAGGTTGCCCGCACTATATCTGCGAGCTGTTGGCTAGAGCGCATGTGCCAAGACCAGTGGGCACATTTGCTAGGTAACGCAACAGATTTGGTGACACAACCAGCAGTAGAGTTGAAAATGCGATGGAAACCAATTTATTTTTATGTGTACTACGTCATCACGCACAGACTTTTATCCGCAAAAAGTCAGTTTGATGAAAACATCTCTGGTGGGAACATGCGCATATTGTTTTATGCCGATTTTAGAGTATTCGCATAAAAATGTATCGCAAACTGGATGGAAACCGAGCTAATGAGAAGATTCATGAAATGGTACTACAGTGCTCTCTGCTGGCTGCCGATTGAATGATCAAGCCAGCTCAACCTCAGCCTTCACTGAAACTGTATGTTGTGTTGGTGTATAACATCAATGCTTTTAGTCCTACTACCTGTTGCCTTTGAATGAACACAATGATTCCCAGTGACCAAATCCATGTTATTATGATGGCTACTATAGACTACTTTATATATTTTGTTAACTTCTTACATGTGTTTTCATGATATTATAGACCTACAGTTGATATTTGGTACAATGAAACACAAACTATTTCGATGTAGAGGAAAAAACAGGCACCACCATACAGTTTTGAAAGTGTGTGGTAAGACATAAACTTTTACAAGCTGATCCAAGGACAGTTTTCCAAACAATTGGTTGGGATTGAGTTGATATAAAACCCTATTGAAACCGAGACCTCTTTCGGAGACCACCCTTACAAGATGTCACTCTTTACATGGTCCTTCGAGCCGAATTTGAATCAGCAACTTAAATAGCTGGACCCAGATCTGTGTGTACACTACCCTGAGTGAGATGGTGGGTGCAGCGAGGGAGGCTGCGTGTGTCTGTAATGATGGATGGGTTTACTAGAAGTGCTGAAGGCGCTCACTGATAGCGATGTAACCCCAGACTCCTGATGTTATACAGCCCAGTCTATCACACAGAAATCAGAGCTCTCCTCGATCCATAAGGAGGAAACCAGATCTGTCTGTGGAGATGGAAATCCAAACTGCAGCAGTAGCGCTGGAGGTTATTGGACAGTTATGCAAACATAAATATGCCATCATAAAAATATACCATATTGACGCTGGTTTAGTTTGTACCTCATCCATTGCCGAAACCGATCCCTATGTAACTTCACGAGTTGTTGTGAGTGGGCTACATTTACATTTTTATCCAGAGCGATTTACAGTAGACCTACTAAGTAGGACAAGAGTACTGCTATCGTTATATAGATTAATGGGAAAAGGGAAAGGAGGATACCTAGTCAGTTGTACAACTGAATGCATTCAACTAAAATGTGTCTTCCGCATTTAACCCAACCCCTCTGAATCAGAGAGGTGTGGAGGGCTGCCTTAATCGACATCCACGTCTTCGGCGCCCGGGGAACAGTGGGTTAACTGTCTTGCTCAGGGGGAGAACGACATATTTTTACCTTCTCAGCTCAGGGATTTGATGGGAAGTGCTAGATATAGTTGAAGGGTCTTCAAGAGG